>NW_027361997.1:2052500-3252500 GCF_039654945.1 Dendrobates tinctorius | reverse complement strand
GATTTGTCTGCTATGCGATTCCGCAGCGGAAAAATCGGCAGCATTAGCACAGCATTGCGGAATCCCATAGAATTGCATGGGATGCGGGTTTTTTGCGTTTTCGTGGCGTTTCCGCAGCGGGAAAACGCAACGTGTGCACACAGCCTTAGTCTGTTTAAGTAGTGTGTGTGGGTTTGGTATGATTGGGGTTTTCAAGATGGTTGCTTTGTTGACTGCTCTTAGATCCATTCTAAATTTTGGAAGAGATCCTTTCAGCAACTTTTTCTAGAATGGGAACTTCATGGGTATTATGGCCCCATTGGCAATGTAAGCTTTCAGCTTGAGCGATAGAGTCTGCTTGGAAGGGCTGCTCCTTCCCTGAACCTCACCTCCACTGAGGGTATCTGTAATCTGCCTACAGTGCCTTGCGAAAGTATTCGGCCGCTTGGAACTTTTCAACCTTTTCCCACATATCATGCTTCAAACATAAAGATACCAAATGTAAATTTTTGGTGAAGAATCAACAACAAGTGGAACACAATTGTGAAGTTGAACAAAATTTATTGGTTATTTTAAATTTTTGTGGGAAGTCAAAAACCGAAAAGTGGGGCGTGCAATATTATTCGGCCCCTTTACTTTCAGTGCAGCAAACTCACTCCAGAAGTTCATTATAGATCTCTGAATGATCCAATGTTGTCCTAAATGACTAATGATGATAAATATAATCCACCTGTGTGTAATCAAGTCTCCGTATAAATGCACCTACTCTGATAGTCTCAGGGTTCTGTTTGATGCACAGAGAGCATCATGAAGACCAAGGAACACAACAGCCAGGTCCGTGATACTGTTGTGGAGAAGTTTAAAGCCGGATTTCGATACAAAATGACTTCCAAAACTTTAAACATCCCAAGGAGCACTGTGCAAGCGATCATATTGAAATGGAAGGAGTATCATACCACTGCAGATCTACCAAGACCCGGCCGTCCCTCTAAACTTTCATCTCAAACAAGGAGAAGACTGATCAGAGATGCAGCCAAGAGGCCCATGATCACTCTGGATGAACTGCAGAGATCTACAGCTGAGGTGGGACAGTCTGTCCATAGGACAACAATCAGTCATACACTGCACAAATCTGGCCTTTATGGAAGAGTGGCAAGAAGAAAGCCATTTCTCAAAGATATCCATAAAAAGTGTTTAAAGTTTGCAACAAGCCACCTTGGAGACACAACCAAACATGTGGAAGAAGGTGCTCTGGTCAGATGAAACCAAAATCAAACTTTTTGGCAACAATGCCAAACTATATGTTTGGCATAAAGGCAACACAGCTCATGACCCTGAACACACCATCCCCACTGTCAAACATGGTGATGGCAGCATCATGGTTTGGGCCTGCTTTTCTTCAGCAGGGACATGGAAGATGGTTAAAATTGATGGGAAGATGGATGGAGCCAAATACAGGACCATTCTTGAAGAAAACCTGTTGGGAGTCTACAAAAGACCTGAGACTGGGATGGAGATTTGTCTTCCAACAAGACAATGATCCCAAACATAAAGCAACATCTACAATGGAATGGTTCACAAATAAACATATCCAGGTGTTAGAATGGCCAAGTCACAGTCCAGACCTGAATCCAATCGAGAATCTGTGGAAAGAGCTGAAAACTGCTGTTCACAAACGATCTCCATCAAACCTCACTGAGCTCGAGCTGTTTGCCAAGGAAGAATGGGCAAGAATTTCAGTCTCTCGATGTACAAAACTGATAGAGACATACCCCAAGCGATTTGCAGCTGTAGTCGCAGCAAAAGGTGGCGCAACAAAGTATTAAGTTAAAGGGGCCGAATATTATTGCATGCCCCACTTTTCAGTTTTTGACTTTCCACAAAAATTTTAAATAACCAATAAATTTCGTTCAACTTCACAATTGTGTCCCACTTGTTGATTTTTCACCAAAAATTTACATTTGCTATCTTTATGTTTGAAGCATGATATGTGGGAAAGGTTGAAAAGTCCCAGGGGGCCGAATACTTCCGCAAGGCACTGTATTTCTTCTGGTCCTTTTGCCCATAAACAATCTGGGACTCATCATTAGGACAGTTACCAGGTACATCCTAGAGTGAGAAAAGGCCATATATCTCAGCAGAATGTTCCTGGGACAGTGGGGTAGTGAGAGTCGCGGTCCCATCCTCCTGGAATTGGATATTGTCCTTGATATTTGCCAGTAGGTCTGATCCCAGTAGGTTGACTGAGCAGGTTGTGGAGACAACCAACTGGAACAACATGTTCTGAGTGGGCTGTAAGCCAGTGTGCAATGGTTTTGTCAGAGGGGTGTAGCGGGTTGTCCCATCCGTCCCTACGCATGACACCACTTCATCTGAGAGACGGTCTGGGTCTGGTAGGTCGATATTTCTGATTATGCTTCTGGCTGCATCGGTATCAGGAAACTGAGACATTTCCCTCAACCTGCACTTGAATTGTGGGGGTTGGTCTACTCCACTGCCATGTGGAGTGTAAGAGTATGAGTTGCTCTGGTGATGTATCTGGCGTGTCTGTCCTTTTGTGGGTTAGGGGCCTAGGGTTCTTGAATTGGGTGTAGTTGTTGTACAGGTTCCCTTATCTAAGGGGCTGAGCAACAGTTTCTTGTCTGGCTTCCCACAATTGTGACTACTGAAGCAAGGTTTTTTGTTAATCATCCTTTCTTGCGAAACCAAGAGCCCTTCGGGGTTTTAGATGCCACCTGACCGGCATCCACCCTCTTTGTCACCAGGTATAAGACATCCTTGGATAGGGATCAGTACTTGGGTATAGTTGCTTGCTTTTTTTTCCATATTTGTTCTCTGAGCCCTTGAGTGAAGGCTTGGATACAGATCTGGTGGTGCGCCTTTTTATGTTCGGAGAACCCCAGGTCCGTGAACATCATGTTCAAGAGTTGGCAGTATTTTTCTACCAATTCTTCCAACTCTTGAGTGATATGCTGTATCGAGATGGCATGGTTGGCGAGGTCGATCTTTGGCCCATTTGAAGTATTCCACAGATTCATATGTCTGCATGTGGCGGGGAGTTCCGTACATGGAATGCAACATGGGTTTCATTATTGGCCACAAAGCATCTCCTGCCGTGATTTGTGTTAACCCATATAGATTTGACCATGAAGCTGCATGTGTCTTGTGTATTTGACTCCTCTTACGATAATATGACATAGGATATTTATCTGGATCCGGTAAGCTATATTTACAAGGATAGCCTCTTCCTGTGGTTACCAAGTAACATACACTCCGGGCCGAACACAAGGCCTGTGGTATCTGCTGCTAGTTCACGATGGTTCAGCTGTCCGCCTGGGTGCGAGAGACATGGTGTTGTCGCAGCTGTGTGCTACCTTTATCGCTTCTCCCCGACTTCCCTAACCATCTAAGGGCTAATGGGGTGCAGTCCTCTGTGTGGAGTATTGATGTTGTTGCTGCCTGTACATTTTCTGACTTGTGGGAGTTTTGGTCTTTTGGCCTCATTTTCGTGCAAATCCCAGAAACTATTGGAGCCAAGTTGACCACTGGGGTGGAAGTGCCCTAAGTTAAGATGGCTGCTGTACCATCCACATTTATGATTGGGCATATAAAGGTGGGTGACCAGTGAAGGCGTGGCACGCCGCACAGTCTTTGCACCAATCTGTATTTTGCGTGTGACAGACTCCGTATGTCCAACCTTCTGGGGGAATAAGGGGGCGGTCTGGAGGTGTGGCTACCGCAGCAATTGCCATTTTCTCAGGAGGTGGCTGAAAACTATAACACCCAGTATCAGCATCACATTTCTCTCGCCACATCTGCCTTTTCACTGCCATTGCTGTCTTGTCTCAGCTTCATTTTAGGGCTTTATGATCCCTAAGGAGTCCTTTTTTTGTTTATTAACCCATCTTTCCATTCCTTCTCATCTAGTCTCCCTCCTGGGGTCAACAACCGTGACAATTTAAGGGAGGGTCTTTCCATTTTTCACATGCTTCTTTCTTTCTTTTTCAGCCACCAGTGCCTTGGGCGTATAGTCTAACAGGACTGATTGCTACCCATATTATAATTTGAATCCTAAGTGCAGTATTTCTGCTTTTGCTAAATACAGCACTTCTGCTTTTGCAAAGGCGTTTTCTCTTTCCAGACTGCTCCGTTTTCTCTTTCACCTAAAAGTTGTGTATACAGGGTTGTGTAGCTTGCTGTCTTCTATTTCCCGCAGTAATGTTCCTTTTGGAGCTGGAGCTGTTACTCTGGCATGTATGTTTAGTCTGTATATCCTGTCTGAGTTCTCTGGAAGGGGGTTTCTGCCACCTTTGTCACACACCAGCTGTCAAATGTTGACAACTCAACATTTTTTTTTTTTCTAAATTATGCCAGACGTAAATTGTGTAGGCCCAGAATCATAAACTGTTAACTCTTCTTGTGGGATGAATATTGGCCATTGATGTTGTCCCTTAAGGCCTCGTCTCACATAGCGGGATCGCTGATGCGTCACCGATTTTGTGATGCAACAGTGATCTCGCTATATGTGACACGCAGCGGCAAACCGCAACCCCCCCCCCCCTGCTGGATATTGCTTATCGTGCTCGAATGTCCTGGGCCATTTTTTCATCGTTGGCGACGCAGAACTCAGGGACGCAGGCTGGAATCGTTCAGAATAGCTGCTATGTGACAACGCACCAGCGATCCTTACCAGGTCGTATCATTGCCGGGATTGCTGGAGCGTCGTTGAAGAGATCTGCCTGTTTGGCAGCTTGCTAGCAACCATGTAGCGTCGCACCAGCGATCCTTACCAGGTCGTATCATTGCCGGGATTGCTGGAGCGTCGTTGAAGAGATCTGCCTGTTTGGCAGCTTGCTAGCGACCATGTAGCGACGCACCAGCGATCCTTACCAGGTCGTATTGTTGTCAGGATCGCTGGCGCGTCACTATGTGAAACGGGACCCTTACAGTTTATCTTCTGTTATCTTTGTAAAACAATGAGGCTTGGCCATTGTTTGCTGATATGCTAACTATGCAACTTGGGCTTCCATAACACCTCAGCAGTGCCACAGGCTGATCGCCTCCATGCCACGCTGCATTGATGCAGTAACTGATGCAAAAGGAGCCCCGACCAAGTTTTGAGTGCATTTACTGAACATACATATCAGTAGGCCAGCATTTCAGATTTTAAAATCATTTTTCAAGCTGGCGTTATAAAGTATTCTAATTTACTGAGATAATGACTTTTGGGTTTTCATTGGCTGTAAGCCATAATCATCAACATTAACAGAAATAAATACTTGAAATAGATCACTCTGTAATGACTATAGAATATAGGAGTTCCACTTTTTGTATTGATGAACTGAAATTAACTTTTTGATGATATTCTAATTTAGTGAGATGCACTTGTATGACTGACATCTCTGGAGCCTGTAGCTCAAAGCTTTTAGTTGTTTGCAATTAGAGGTTGTTGGTTCAAGTCCCAGGGAGATTCGCAAAAAAAGAGAAAATAATCTTTTTGGAATTTTGTTATTTTTTAAGTATTTATAAAAAAAAAAATCAGACTTTTTCTTCACCTCTAGAATACTAGTATCATCTGCTTCTAGGCTGACTGCCTGCAGTACAGCTCAAGATCACCAAATTCTCCAATTTTCATCAATATGGGCTGTGGCTCATAGCTAGAGCTGCTGCCTGCGAACATAGATGTCATGAGATTGAGTCTTGGGGAGATCGGGGAAGAGAACAGTTTATTTAAATTTATGTATGACATAGAAGAGAAGGAGAAGCTATGGAGCCTGCGAAGAAAGTGAGAGGAAGTCAGAACAAAGCCCTGATGTGCCAGGAGAACAAGACTGTGCCCTCAAATGAGGGACGTTGGGAGCTATGTTGCTTCTGTATCCAAGCATATCCCTGTCATTTTGCCTGGCTCCTAATGCAACCAGAAACTGCTCTGGATCATACCTGGGTTGCCAACCAAGGCTGTGCAGTTGGTATAAAATGTCTGTTCTATTCCTGATATAAGGATCTCTGCTTTTAGTTGAGATGAATCTGTCCTGCCCTTTATGTACAGTAATGAGAGAGTCCGAGATTTAGATTACCAACTCAACAGTCCTGTTGCCATTCTTCTGTAAATTTATGGAGTCTACAAAAACCAGGAGTTTTTCTCTGCTGAACGTAGCATGCGGCAGAAAGGAAGCATTGTCTGTGATTTTAATTTCCCCCAGTTTGACCTGTGCATAGCCTAAAGAGGCTGTCATGTACAATATGAGCAGGACCTTACTGGGAGAAGGATCTCGGACTCGAGAGATGATTCTATCACAGCTGAGCGTACAAAAAGTACATCAGCGAGAGGATCCATTCACCGCTGAGCGCTCTGGGTCTCCATTTGAATCTTCTGCCTCGGAGTATTGTGCCGGAAGAAGCGTTGGCCGTGGCTCGTGATTATAAACTGACTAAAACGGTCTATTGTATTCTTTCTTCATACATGGCACTATACTGTATGTACAGATAGGGTCTGTGTATATAGTATATACACAGTACTATATGTGATATACACAGCCAGCAGTCTGTCCCCTATGTGATTTATACAGCCAGCAGTGTGTCCCATATGTGATGGAGACAGCAGTGTGTCTCCTAAATGATATATACAGCCAACACTCTGCATCTCCTACAGTATGTAATATATACAACCAGCAGAGTCTGTCTCCTATGTGATATACAGGCAGGAGTGTCTGTCGCCTATGTGATAAATACAGCTCGCAGTCTCTCGTGATATTTACAGCCAGTAGTCTGTCGGTGATAAGCCCTCAGTCTTTGCCGTCTATGTAATATATTCAGCCAGTAAAGTCTACGTCTCCTATGTGATATGTTTAGCCAGCAGTCTGTCTATCCTTTGTAATATTTATGACCAGCAGTCTGTGTATCTTATGTGATATATACAACCAGCAGAGTTTGCATTTCCTGTTTTATATATACAGTAAGAAAAGTGTGTGTCACCTGGGTGATATGTAGAGCCAGTGAGTCTGTGTCACCTGGGTGATATGTAGAGCCAGTGAGTCTGTGTCCCCTGGGTGATATTTAGAGCCAGTGAGTCTGTGTCCCCTGGGTGATATGTAGAGCCAGTGAGTCTGTGTCCCCTGGGTGATGTGTAGAGCCAGTGAGTCTGTGTCCCCTGGGTGATGTGTAGAGCCAGTGAGTCTGTGTCCCCTGGGTGATATGTAGAGCCAGTGAGTCTGTGTCCCCTGGGTGATATGTGGAGCCAGTGAGTCTGTGTCCCCTGGGTGATATGTGGAGCCAGTGAGTCTGTGTCCCCTGGGTGATATGTGGAGCCAGTGAGTCTGTGTCCCCTGGGTGATATGTGGAGCCAGTGAGTCTGTGTCCCCTGGGTGATATGTGGAGCCAGTGAGTCTGTGTCCCCTGGGTGATATGTAGAGCCAGTGAGTCTGTGTCCCCTGGGTGATATGTAGAGCCAGTGAGTCTGTGTCCCCTGGGTGATATGTAGAGCCAGTGACTTTGTCCCCTGGGTGATATGTGGAGCCAGTGAGTCTGTGTCCCCTGGGTGATATGTAGAGCCAGTGAGTCTGTGTCCCCTGGGTGATATGTGGAGCCAGTGAGTCTGTGTCCGATGGGTGATATGTGGAGCCAGTGAGTCTGTGTCCGATGGGTGATATGTGGAGCCAGTGAGTCTGTGTCCGATGGGTGATATGTGGAGCCAGTGAGTCTGTGTCCGATGGGTGATATGTGGAGCCAGTGAGTCTGTGTCCGATGGGTGATATGTGGAGCCAGTGAGTCTGTGTCCCCTGGGTGATATGTAGAGCCAGTGAGTCTGTGTCCCCTGGGTGATATGTAGAGCCAGTGAGTCTGTGTCCCCTGGGTGATATGTAGAGCCAGTGAGTCTGTGTCCCCTGGGTTATATCTGGAGCCAGTGACTTTGTCCCCTGGGTGATATGTGGAGCCAGTGAGTCTGTGTCCCCTGGGTGATATGTGGAGCCAGTGAGTCTGTGTCCCCTGGGTGATATGTGGAGCCAGTGAGTCTGTGTCCCCTGGGTGATATGTGGAGCCAGTGAGTCTGTGTCCCCTGGGTGATATGTGGAGCCAGTGAGTCTGTGTCCCCTGGGTGATATGTGGAGCCAGTGAGTCTGTGTCCCCTGGGTGATATGTGGAGCCAGTGAGTCTGTGTCCCCTGGGTGATATGTGGAGCCAGTGAGTCTGTGTCCGATGGGTGATATGTGGAGCCAGTGAGTCTGTGTCCGATGGGTGATATGTGGAGCCAGTGAGTCTGTGTCCGATGGGTGATATGTGGAGCCAGTGAGTCTGTGTCCGATGGGTGATATGTGGAGCCAGTGAGTCTGTGTCCGATGGGTGATATGTGGAGCCAGTGAGTCTGTGTCCGATGGGTGATATGTGGAGCCAGTGAGTCTGTGTCCGATGGGTGATATGTGGAGCCAGTGAGTCTGTGTTCCCTGGGTGATATGTGGAGCCAGTGAGTCTGTGTCCGATGGGTGATATGTGGAGCCAGTGAGTCTGTGTCCGATGGGTGATATGTGGAGCCAGTGAGTCTGTGTCCCCTGGGTGATATGTGGAGCCAGTGAGTCTGTGTCCCCTGGGTGATATGTGGAGCCAGTGAGTCTGTGTCCCCTGGGTGATATGTGGAGCCAGTGAGTCTGTGTCCCCTGGGTGATATGTGGAGCCAGTGAGTCTGTGTCCCCTGGGTGATATGTGGAGCCAGTGAGTCTGTGTCCCCTGGGTGATATGTGGAGCCAGTGAGTCTGTGTCCCCTGGGTGATATGTGGAGCCAGTGAGTCTGTGTCCCCTGGGTGATATGTGGAGCCAGTGAGTCTGTGTCCCCTGGGTGATATGTGGAGCCAGTGAGTCTGTGTCCCCTGGGTGATATGTGGAGCCAGTGAGTCTGTGTCCCCTGGGTGATATGTGGAGCCAGTGAGTCTGTGTCCCCTGGGTGATATGTGGAGCCAGTGAGTCTGTGTCCCCTGGGTGATATGTGGAGCCAGTGAGTCTGTGTCCCCTGGGTGATATGTGGAGCCAGTGAGTCTGTGTCCCCTGGGTGATATGTGGAGCCAGTGAGTCTGTGTCCCCTGGGTGATATGTGGAGCCAGTGAGTCTGTGTCCCCTGGGTGATATGTGGAGCCAGTGAGTCTGTGTCCGATGGGTGATATGTGGAGCCAGTGAGTCTGTGTCCGATGGGTGATATGTGGAGCCAGTGAGTCTGTGTCCGATGGGTGATATGTGGAGCCAGTGAGTCTGTGTCCCCTGGGTGATATGTGGAGCCAGTGAGTCTGTGTCCCCTATTATATATTCAGCTAGCACAGTCTGCGTTTCCTATGTGATATATACAGCCCCCCTCAGAGGTGCCGTGCAGGAGAACGAGCACTAGCCAATGAGCACTTCTATCATTCTGATCGGGGAAGTTCATTGGCCTTTACTCTTGTCCTTCACTGCACGCTCCTTTTTCAGTGTCGGGCCCTCACCAAAGGTCCTGACGGTCCCAGCGTGCATGGCCTGTGGTGTCATCACAGTCTCGTGATCATGATGTCACTTCAGGTCAATAACCTGTCTCTACATTGGAAGCTTCACTGATAATGCTATTATCAGTGAAGCTTCTGCTGTAGACACTGGGGGCCCAAGGGATTGGTGGGCCTTAGGTGGCTACCCTTCCCCAACGTCGGCTCTCTGTTTTTCCTATGTGATATACACAGCCAGCAGTGTCTGTTTCCTATGTGATATATACAGCCATAGATGAACCCACATTTAAGATGAAGTTAACTAAGATGAAACCCCGCCTACTTGCAACTTAAACACTACTTACTTGAAGACAATCAATGAATTCAATGGGTTGGTGGAGTTTGGTTTTGGTGGGCAGAGTTTGGGCTGGCAAAGAACATCATTTTACACACAGTGAAAGCCATTCAAAAATTTATTGTGTCTCTCGGGGTTGCTGGCTCCCGTCATCCCCAGCAGGGAGCCGGCCGTTTGTGTCAGATAGGTTGTTCACGACCAATCACTAAAATTAACTCCTTCCTGCCCTATATGGTCATGAGTGCCCTGCGCCTATCCTGCTTCTGCTTTTTTTTTTTTTTCCCATGTTTTTAGTATCTTATAAGTTAAAGCGAATGGTGTCACTCAGAAGTACAATTCACAAGCATTTGTGTGCTTTGGGAAGAGTTTAATATATTTTTCTTTTAGGTGGAACTCCAAGCACTAAACTGAAGAGAGGAAATTCTCTGTTTCATTGGCCAACTGTAATACAATGGCCTGGGACAGGAGTAGCAGGGTTTTAATGTTTGTCATCAAGCTAAGACAGCTGCTGACTGGAGAGGTAAGTCTTGTAGGAAATAGAAAAGTTGAGGAGTGGGGAGAATTAATGGGAATCTGTCAGCAGGGTTTTGCTATTTAATCCAAGAGCAGCATAATGTAGATGTTGAGACCCTAATTACAGGGATGTGTCACTTGCTAGGCTGTGTGCTGTAGTTTTAATACAAACAGTGTTTTATCTGCAGGAAATTATCACTGCCTGCCAGACCATGGAATCTGTATAACTCCGCCCCCACTACTGATTGGCAGTTTGCTCATAATGTACAGTGTACACAGAGCTGCCAATCAGTGATGTGGGCGGGGCCATACACAGCTCTGCATTCTGACCTCTGATACGTCTGCAACAGAGAAAGCAGGGATTCTAGTAAAAATGCATCAAGCAGCCCAGCAAGTGACACATGGTTCGAATCAGGGTCTGTGCTCCTACACTTTGTTACTCATAGATTCTATAGCGAAAACCCGCTGACAGATTCCATTTAAAGGGACACTAATAATGTTTCATCTAATTTTGTTTTATGTTACAATTTAAACTGAGGGTATGTATAAAGAAATTTCTGTATCCAAATTGATAAGCCGCCTCGCCCCTTTTATTTCTACCAGACAGATTCTGAGGGCTCGTTCACACTATCGTATTAAGTGGATGAGCGCAATCTGATTTTGAATTTAATATATATATATATATATATATATATATATATATATATATAGCACTTGGACCAATGATATGTAATGAGGCAGAGCTAAACAATGTTTTTTTTTATCATACAGATTCAGTATGAGAAAAAAAAATCGCATAATCTAGACTCGCTCATTCAAGTCTATGGTACGTGGAAATCGGACTGCACTCGAATTTCCATGGAGTCGCAGAATGGAGGACATAGAGAGATTTAGGAGAGAATCTGATCACATTATGCTGACACGCTGATCAGAGTTTGATCCGAGCATCATTAGTTTAAGCGACCTAGGGTTGTGTGACCCTTGCCTCAATGTTAGGAAACTTTTCTCCTATTAGACTGTAGCTTCAGATCACATGCTTGATCTGCACTGCATTCATACCTTTTGGGGCTACAGAGTGCAGCTCTCTCCTGTTTTGGCAGCCCCATACAGAATGAAGAGTGCGGCAGTCATTACCCATTCACCAGTTAACAGTGGAAGTGATCAGCCAGAAATAATGTCTGTGTTCTCTGCTGGATTTTTGGAGGGTTTGATGCAGACGTGAATTGTCGCAGGTTTTGAACTGCAGACAACCCCCCCCCAATGTCTGGATTTACATGGCCACTTGCGTTTTCAATATCTTTTGATAAACTTTCTTATTATTAAACTTTGAAAACATTATTTAGGTAAAAGGAAACAATCATAAAATTATATTCATTACAATCTTAATTTAGGAAATATTGGGGCCTTTTTTGACTATTAAAGGGGGTATTCCCATCTCCAAGTTTCTATCCCAATATGTAGTAGTTGTAGTAATATTAGCAAATACCTCCAAATAGAAATGTAGTATAGTTTTTCTGATTCGCTCTCTTTCCTCATGTGCAGACATTGCAGGGGACCTTAGGTATCCATGGTTACAACCACTGGTATAGTGACAGTTAGCTAGTTGCTAATGGTCATAACCATGGATACTTAAGGTCCTGCAATGCCTGCACATGAAGAAGGTGACATAGCAAGTCAGAAAAACTATACTACATTTCTAATTAGCGATATTTGCTAATATTATCATTACACCTACTACATAGTGAGAATAGGGTATTGGAGATGGGAATATACTCCCTTTAATTTCCTGTTTCAGGAAATAATACATGTACATTAACCACTATAAACAGACTCTGACTCTTATCTTTTGTATTGAAGCATCTAATGAGCATGTACAAGGGTCATTGTGAAGTGAGGGGGAGCATGGTGTCATCCCCTATTGTGAATGATGGATTCCCTGTTATCAGCTATATATTCCCCTAGTGACCGAGTCAACTTTAATCTTAATAACTAGGCCATCTTTTTTTTTTTTTCTTTTTTTCTTCAAATCTGACCAGTGTCATTTGATGTAGTAACTCTGGAATGTTGTTTCTTCATGACACATTGTACGTTTAGTAGTAAATTTAGGTTGATATATGTGTTTATTTGTGAAGATATGTAAATTTTGGCGAAAAATTTCCAATTTTCAATTTTTTCAGACTCTTCATTTCCTGTTGTATCAGGAAATAATACATGTCTATAAACCACCATGAGTAGACCCCCCTATGTTTTGTATTGAAGAATCTAATGAATGTGTAACCCTGTAACAAGTGTCATTGAGAAGGGAGGGGAAGCATGGTGACATCCCCTATTGTAGTTAGTGGAGTCTCTTATCAGCTATATATAGAGGTGTTGCCTCTCATTATAGATCTGCCTCTGCTGTTGAAGAGCCTTGTTGAAAACGCTTCCAGAAAGGGCAGGAAGTATGAGTGTAAAAAAAAAACCACAGTGGCCACTGTTAAAATGGCAAGATTACTTATGATCTTTCATGAAAGATCGTGACATGGGAACAAAATGTTGCACAAAGATGTTTTAAAAAGAAAAAAAATACACATTAACACAAAAAACTCACCTAACTTCTCTTTAACAATCGATATTTCCCAGATACTTTGGGATACATTTGAGAAAGTTTCAAGGAGAGTTGTATCATTGGAACAGAACTTTATAATGTGCTTTGGATGGTTGGTATAGGTGGAACTACTTAGTGTATGCTTGAATCCTGAGTGCAAGCTTGGAAGAGATATATTAATATTTCCCAAATAATGAGATGTACAGTACGTTTGGTAAAAGGTTCTGATTAGGGTTGATCGAATGGCTTCGGATAAGAGCTTATCCAAATAGCTATCGTGCTTCCCGAATAGCTGCCTCGGTAACCCGGATACCTGGAGCGCTCCCGATAATCAGCTGTTCGGCGCTGCAGCTGCTGTGTTGCGGCTGTGTGACAGTCACAACAAATAGGCTCTCCATACATGTGTTGATACTGTCACACAGCCGCGACACATGCAGCTGCAGAGCCGAACAGCTGATTATCGGGAGCGCTCCAGGTATCCGGGTTACCGATGCAGCTATTCGGGAAGCACGATAGCTATTCAGATAAGCACTTATACGAAGCCATTTGATCAACCCTAATTCTGATTCCCATTTGGGCCTTGATTTTGTATTAAACAATAACTTTATGGGGGTCATCAAATTCTCAGAAACTACTTGCTCTCGCAAACTTTGATTCATAGTTTGGAAACCACGTTTGCCTGCTGCCGGCCTCCTGTCTCAAGGTCACTCATGTTACAGTGACCTGTCAGTCAGAGGCAGGAGGCCGGCAGGAAATAGGTAGAGGTGCAGGAATGTATTAACTGCAGGACCCGCCCACTCTAGTTACAGCTCATTAGCATACAATTTCAACTATGAATTTCTCAAACAGCAAAATTGATTTCTACAAGAAAGTAAAGATTTTATCAGCATTAAAGCACCTTTTTATACATTGCATTAGTTTGGGATATAAAATTCTGATGACAGGTTCTCTTTAAGAGATGTTATGTAGTCATATAAGCTATGTGCTTTTACCAGGGAGAGAGATGCAGACATGTAGCTACATACAGTATTTGTGTGTTTAAATTCCATGGGGAGCATTACATGACCTGTAAGTCTCCGTACGCCAACTTGGCTGTTGCCACAAGAAGAAACTTTATTCCTTAGACTGCCTGTTAGAGGCCTCTCACCCACTCTAACCAGTTTTCTTTGCACTTATGAGGGGCAAGGACCCTAAAACATGTGTTTGCAAATTGCTTCTCGGCCTTTTGTTTAAGAGTAAGTATAATACCTTTCGGGCCTGCTGATTAGATTGATAAAGCAATGATCACTGGGTTGTATGCCAAGTGCTTTATATAATCTTGTGGTCAAGTGACCCCAACCTGCCTGAGGCAGGGCCAGCTCCAGGTTTTCGTGGGCCCCGGGCAAAAGAGTCTTTGGGCCCTTTTAACAGATACCACAATATTTGAGGCACAGCTTTGGCAGAGAAATATAGGTATAGTACAGTGACAAAGATTTCACTTACATTACATGAGTGATGTCTATTGTAAATTCTACAATCCCATACAGCAGAGTGGATTCAGGTGATTTAGGGTTCATAGGTTTCAGTACCTGTAGTATTAGAGGTAAACGGGATATCGATAAAAGTACCCCACCAGTAGAAGCTTTCCTCAGCACTGTCCTCTTTACAAAAGTCATTTTCCGCAAATATAGTCCTATGTACAGTATTGTGGGCACCACATAATTCTCTATGCAGTACTATAGGCGCCGCATGGTCCTCCATACTGTAGAGTATTATAGGCGTTGCATAGTCCTCCATACAGTATTATGGGCGCCTCATAGTCTTGAGGCCCCGTCACACATAGCGATCTGTTGAGTCACAATTTTTGTGACACAACAGCGATCTCACCAGCGAGATCGCTGTGTGTGACAGCGATAAGCGACCGGCCCCCCTGCCGGTATCGCTGATTGCTGCAGGAAAAGCCAGGACTTTTTTTTTTGGTCGCTGGTCTCCCGCTGGCCACCACTCATCGCTGCGTGTGACAGGCGGGAGACCAGCGATCTGCTGGTAACGTACGTATCGGGTATCCAAGGGACGTGCGTCCCTTAGATACCCGATGTGTACGTTAGTTACCAGCGCGCTGATGCAGGGAGCTTGTAACTAACGTACACATCGGGTATCTAGGGACGCACGTCCCTTAGATACCCGATGTGTGCGTTAGTTACCAGCTTCCTGCATCAGTGCGCTGGTTACTAGCGTGCACAGCGACGCCTGGCGCTCGGTGTCGCTGTACTGATCGCTGGTGAAGCTGTCTGTGTGACAGCTCACCAGCGATCACATAGCGATTCACCAGCGATCCTGACACATTAATATCGTTGTCAGGATCGCTGGTGAGTCGCTATGTGTGACTCCAGCCTTAGTCCTCCCTACCCTGTCAAAGGGAATCTGTCACCCCTTTTTTCAGATATCCTATAATGATATCATTCAATTGTGTGTCACATAAGGATTCTCTTAGTACTTTTGCTTCCCCCTGACCCCGCACCTTTCATGCATAAATACCTTGTTTATATCGGTTCAGATGTATGTAAACTGCCGCTGTCTGGTCCGCTGGGCGGGGCTTATTCAACTGCTCCCCCCTCCCTGTCTTGCTCTACACAAGAAGAAATGCGTAGAGCAAGACGGGGGGAGCAGTTGAATAAGCCCCGCCCAGCGGACCGGACCGTGGCAGTTTACATACATCTGAACCGATATAAAAAAGGTATTTATGCATGAAAGGTGCGGGGTCAGGGGGAAGCAAAAGTACTAAGAGAATCCTTATGTGACACACAATTGAATGATATCTCAAAAAAGGGTGACAGATTACCGTTAATGGCATCAGATAGTCTGCCATACACTAAAAATAAATAAAAACTTTCCCCGTTCCCCCTCTGCTCCAGTCTCTGTGTCCGATCCTCTGACCTTCTGCACTGCTCGGCAGTGGATCATGAGACAATTGAATGTACTATGCAGTGGGAGACCCGGTGCCAGTGCTGGCACTAGGCCTCCCCTCATTCACGGGCTCCAATGACTATAAATTTGTATTCCCAAACCTTTCAATGCTTTGGTGATTTTAAAGTTGACTTTTAATATGACAACTTTCATATTGTTTGTTGTGTCCTGGACCACAGAAATGTTTGGCCGCTGGTAAATGTTTTTTTATGTGTAGTCGCGTGGCGATGAGACCTCATTCTTGCTTTCAGTTTCTGTCCTGTTTCTCTCACATAGAGACCCCCAATAGGACACAGTGCACAGAACTAATACACCACATTGGAAGAGGAACATGTGAATGTCCAGGGCTGGGGTGGGTAATATTGTATCACTTGAGCAGAATTAAGTATGCTGACATCCCTCTATATATCGTTTGAACCAGCGTACAGCACCTTCTGTATATGCGGCATGGGCTCCACACCAGCCTTCCCCTGGGTGCGGCATGGGGCCCACCCAAACATCCCATACGCGTGAAAAAACACCACATACTCACCTCAGTCCCATTCCCAGGCACTCTGCTTCTCTCCCTGCCTCTGGTGTGCTGACTCTCTGCAGTACACAGCTGATGCAATGAAATGACGTCATCGTGTTAGCTGTTTCACTCGCTGGTCTGGTCCAGGGAATCGTAATCCTGCTGTATGTTGGGAATCTGTATCCTGTCTTTGTCGTGTTCTTGTAACCATCTATCCCTAAGTTCAGATATTTTATGTATATCTTCTCTGACCTGGAAATTGCCTGCAGGGTCAATATAATGGCAATAGGCAGGATCACATATTTGACACATTCTCCCTCTTTTGCTGTCAGATAGTCTAACACTATATAGTATGCTGGTTAGAGACTTCAATTAATTTTCTCTGTATTACATTAGTGGTATTAAGAACCTCAAGATCCTGGAAAAATGTGATCATAGTCAGTGGCCTCTACTAGCCTGTTCCACATTTGTATTATGAAGGGGTATATGAAAATAGCCCTGAATACTTTATTTGTTTTCACCATTTCTACTACTACATAAAGCTTACCATTTGGCCGGGGTATATTTTCTGCTCCCGTTTATACAAGGTGTCAATTGGGACTTCTGCTAGATCTACTCTACTATGAGGAGCTATGAAAGTGGCTGGTGTTAGTCTGACAAGTGTGCAAACCCCTCTTGCATCTGGGCTCACTTGTAAGCACGAAGTCCACAAACCAAGAGTACTCCCTTCTGGGAGAATACGAAAGTGAATTTGTCCAGTGAAGTATGTACCCCTATCACTTTCTATGGCTTCTGGGACAACATATATCTGCAGACTAATTCCTTCATTAGTGTGTCTGCAGTCGTGCTAGCGTTCGCGCTTTTTGCCAGATAGGCTTCAGGCCTTCCAGAAAAGAGATCTACACATACCAGGACATAATCACACACTCTTACCCTGGGTTGTAGTACATAGTCAATATGCCGTCTCTGAAATGGGTAAGGAGGCCTTGGTGTTGCTTTCTATACTTTTTTACCTGGGTTGTGTTGTGCACAGATAAAGCAGGATTGTACTTGTTTGGAGGCTAAGTAACTTAAACCAGCAATCCAAAAGGCATTTACCATGGTACACATGTGACTTTTTGAGGCACGAGTGGGACCATGCATTACTTATGCCAAAATTGGGAATCGGAACCTTGGCAAATACAACTTACTCTTATTTTCCCATAGTCCATTTGTGTTCAGCTTGGCTCCCATTTTTCCCCAGTGTTCTTCTCTGTTTGGGCAACCTGATGTTGGAGGGATATTAGAACCTCTAAACTCACTGTGGCTTGGACTTTCTGACTCCCTGTCTCCATCCAGTTTCCTAGGCCACCTCGATATTACTTTTGCAGCCTCATCCGCCCTTCTGTTGCTCTCTACCTCCAGGGAGCCACCTTTTGTGTGTGCTTTCACCTTAATAATGCCAAACTAGACTGGTAACACCAGATACTCCATTAACTGTTTCACCAGTTCTGCGTGTTCTATGGGTTTACCGGCTGATGTAAGGAAGGCTCTGCTTCTCCACATAGGGCCATAATCATGGGCTATTCCCCATCCATAATTCAGATCTGTATAAGGCTGTGTGCACACGCTGCGGATTCCGCTGCGTTTCCGCAGCAGTTTTGGCCGCTGCGGACACGCAGCAGTTTTAGCTGCGGTATACAGTACCATTCATTTGAATGGGAAAAAAAAAAACGCTGTGCCGACGCTGCGGAAAAAACCTCGCGGATTTGCTGCGGTTTTGAATCCGCAGAAAGAATTGCATGTCAATTCTTTCTGCGGAAACCGCTGCGGGTTCCTATCTCCACCATTGTTGAGATAGTGAATCCGCAGGACCAAACCGCAGGCAAAACCGCAGATAATCCGCAGGTCTTTGGACCTGCGGATTATCTGCGGTTTTTGCAAAATCCGTGCGGATTAATCCGCAGCGGATTCCGCAGCGTGTGCACACACCCTAAGTGTTAGCAGTTTTACCTGCAGCACCAGCAGCTCGACACACCTCAGCGAGTTATTGCAACTCTGCCCTGATATGTGAGGAGGGAGTGGTTCAGCTCGGATTACCTCGTGAGGATACTACCGCATATCCAGTGTGGAATCTCCCATCCTGGTGGTGTCTGGAGCCATCTACAAGAAAACTCAAAATCTGCATTCGGAACATGTGCTAAACTTCCTGCCATTGCCGTAGAATAAATGGCAGGTGAGTTAATTTCGCCTTATGGGAGGACCATCCAGGAGTACTGTGTCCCTTCATGTGTGAAGGCAAAACGATACTGAGCGTCAGGGTGTAGGGGAACCGAGATAAAACACTTGTAAGTCGCTGGGATCGGTGACAGTAAGGTGTGTGGGTTTGGAACAACTCGGGTCACACGCTCTGTAACAGCCCTCAAATTATGATCCATTCTGTAAGTGTCAGGGAAACCTAGGGGCCTTTTTTCTTAATTCAATACAAGGGAGTGTTAGGCTGTGTTCACGCGTATGCGTAAATTTGTATGCAAATTTCTGCTGCGTTTTACAGTCCAGCTATCTCATGGGTTTTGTGCAAAACCTTGGGTTTCACAGAATAGAGCACATCACTACTTTTTAGCATTTTTCACACTTTGAAAGTAATGGATGGTGAAAAAAAAAAATGCAGGCATCGGGTTTTGCTGTTTTTTTTTTTTTTTTTTTTTTTTTTTTTTTTTGTGCCAAAATCTAATGAAGAGCGCATCATATAGAGAAATGGTGCACAGAAAGACCATAAAAATAAATTATAAAAAGTATTGTGTTTATTAGAATATTTAAACAATCAGTATTGAAAATTAAAAAACACAGACCGAACCAGTGGGTGGGGCACAGACTATATATTGGCAAGTAAGTACATGCACATAGTGTTATTTGTTCAGCAAATCACTTGGAGCCTAAAATAGGTAATATATTGTCACCTCACTGATAACAAGGAGAATTACAATATCTATTAGGCTGGGTAGACATCATGTTATATCAATAAAGTGCAGATGTAAACAAGAGTCAATATCTACCCTGTTTATCTGGCGGTGCCAGAAGAATCTCGGAAATGGCGTGCAGCCTAGTACCCAGAACCATGAGGGGTGTACCTTACTGGATGCCAATGGTGGAATGTTCTTTTGCTTTTAGTTTATGGCATGCATTCCAGGAAACAGGAATCCGCCAATCTGACAAGCATGACGCGCAAAGTTGAAATGGATGGGCAAGTCCTCAGGCGCTATAATTGATTATGTAGCTATAGATGGGTAAAGGCCCATTAATCTGGTGCCACTGCCTGTTAGATCTCTTCTGAGGGGTGCTTTGCTTTAATTTTCCTGATGATGGTGTCTTATTCCCTGATGAATCACTTGAAGAAACGTGTCGGGAACCACACAGTGACAATCCAGGGCCGTCTAACAAAAAGGGTCAGCTGTAGACTGTGGGTACCAGGTTGTGTGTCTGATTAGGGACTTGACAGGGTATAGTACCCAAACACCTTTATACTTTGACCTTAGGGAGCTTCATGACAACACCCCATCATGTCTCTATGCACATATAAAGTATTGTATTACATGGGACTAGTGAATATTGTTTCCATTAAACAATTGCATGTGCTGTGTAATGAGGATTAATTGCTGATTTTGGTATGTGGGCCCTGGCTTAACCACTGTTGAGAAATTCACAGACAGGGATTTGAGCACTTTAAGAACTAAACACACAATAATAATAAATTTTAGGGGCGTGGCCTGGCTGGACATGTGAGCGGTGGCAAGGTGTAAGAGCTCCGGACGACTCACCCTGTATTTATATCCACTGGGCCTCACAACTGCTGAATTTTCGCCAGTACCGACTGGGCAAAGAGTGTGGAACATGCGGGGATCACTGGGTGCTGCAGAGATGGCTGGGGGCATGCATAAGAAGCAAAAGGAGGCAGCGGTGGGAGCTGGTAAAGGAATCCAAGATGGTGCCGTCATGCAGGTTGCAAACACCAGGTCGGAGAGGCAGGCAGCTCTCAGTGCAGAGAAGTTGGCAGGCTTTGCCAGAACTCCAAGTAAGGCCCTAGTGAGATCGGAGGGCGGGGGGGGGGGGGCAGCAGATTCTCGGTGCTTGCTGATGGTGGAGAAGATGGTGGAGAGATAATATGGAACTGAATACTTGCACAGAAGCGCCAGCAGAGGGAGCCATGGTACTTAAAGAGATACCTCATTCAGACGGCAAAGTTGTTATTCCTGGCAACACAGAACCTACATTGAGGGACGTATTTATGGCTGTGACACAATATGGCTCTACTCTCACATCTCTGGGAACTCAGATGGGACAGATTAAGGAGGAACTATCATTTATGCGTCAGAATATGCAAAAAGTGAGTGACAGGGTGTCAGCAGCGGAGGGTAGACTCTGGTACATGGATGATTCTTTCCCCCAGGTAACACGAGACACCCGCAGACATGACCAACAAATCTTAGCTTTGCAAGCTAAAGCAGATGACTTGGAGAATAGGCTCAGACAGAATAATGTCCGAGTTTTTGGGGTCCCTGAAAAAACTGAGAGCAATAACCCCTCAGAGTTTTTCGAGAACTGGCTGCGTGAATTATTTGCATTGGATGGACTGACCCCGCTCTTTGCAGTGGAGGGAGCACATAGGGTCCCCACCAGACAATTACCACCTGGAGCTCCCCCACGGCCGGTACTGATAAAGCTGCTGCATTACAGAGACAGAGACGCCATTTTGAAAGCAGCACGTACTAAAGGGAAAATTACCTACAATGGCTGCGATGTCTCCTTTTTCCCGGATTATTCCATCGAAGTCTCCAAGCGCAGAGTCCAATTTGGCGATGTAAAGAGACAACTGTGGAATCTCCAAATCCCGTACTCCATGATTTACCCAGCAAAGTTGAGAGTGGCAGCACTGGGAGAAACCTCGTTCTTCGAACATCCGAAAGATGCGCTTCGTTGGATTGAGCAAAATGAGCAAAGGATTCGCCGGAGTTCATAAAAGAAATGGATTTCATATAAAAGTATTCGCCATCGGTATTTGCCGGTAGTATGTTTTTGGTTTCTTTATAAAGATGTCTATCCATGGCCCAGTGGAACATTAATACTGTGCATTGTATCCGGTTAAAACAAAGGGTGAAGATCGGCGCGGTAGACTGCTCTTGTTGCATCCTTCTTTTTTTTTTTCTCCTTTTTTCGTGGTCGCTTCCTGTACAGCTGAAGGATGGACTGGTGCCCTTGTCCGTATGATATTTGCAGAAGGATTTCTATATTGCTGTTTCTTGTGGGGTTTATTGCTTTTGTTGTGGATGGATTTACTTTTGATTTGGGTAGATTTACCCCTGTGCATACTGTGGCCTCTCCTAATTAGACAGAGTCTTATTGAGCGCTCAAGGAAGGAAAGACGCCAGACTTGGTTGGCAGCAATACCTCCCAGCAAAACTCTGGAAGTTTATTGAATATACTTGGTTTTATCAGTTGTACAGAAAGGAGTGGTTTACTCATTAACATAAAGGCTTTACTTCTTAGCTAATTGGTCAGTTTTAATGCATAAACATATATGGGCGTCGACCTAAGGTGACTTGCGCGTCAGATGATATACTGCTCTTTGTCTTACAATGTCAGCAATGTTCTGATATCGGCTGGCACATCTGGCCTAAACTTCCTCTTTCTATGTCTGGGACAAATATCACAAGACAATGCTATCATAAGATACCATCTGCTCCCCAGGCTCTCTCATGGGGGGGGGGGCAGTAGGTCATTTCCACCAACTAGTTACAAGGTTCAAACTGTGAATATGTGTCTGTGTGCATATAAGAATATATGAGTACATGAGTATATAGCAGTATATGGAGTATATAGCCTATAGCAGGCAAGTGAGATCTATATGAAATACATATATATTTCCATAACAATCCCCCCTTAGATATCACTTGCCCTAAAACCCTGCTCCTGGCCCAAAGCGCTGCAACACTTTTATGCTGCCAGTGGACTGACATATGCCTAGTGCATACATCCTCCTCTGTACAGACTTTCGCAAATGGGCGGTCAGGAGATCTGTCCCTAAAGGGGGTGTGGTGCAATGTAATCAAAGTCTCTTAGTTAGCAGTCTATGCAGTCAGTGTATGTGTATTCTCCGTCAGGTAGGTAATTTATTCAGTCAGGGAGGTCATCCACAGCATCATTCCAGCTCAGGTGTATCATCTGGTATGAAGGCCTTTTCCCTGCAATGCGATGCGTGGATCCAGGTGGGGTTTCCCTCCAGGTCGGTGGCGTCAGCACTTGGAGAAGGGCCATCGGATCTGGGATCGAGTGCTTATCTTTACAGACGTTTTTTTCACCAACACTCAGCAGTCTCCTGACTTCAGGACGTGCATACCAGGCACCGAATCTGGACCTGGCAATGAGGGAGAAAAACTCAAGAATGGACATTAGCAAAATTCTTGATAAATTCAATTACACATGCAGACAAAGTATCATATTGCATAGTCAACTGCTAAGTAAAGAATACCCCTAAACTGGGTTTTTTACCCAAATAAAGTCTCATATTGGTGACAGCTTTCTCTGAGCCTACGGGAATGTCTAATGCCAGGGTTTGTCTGTCTCTTGGGCAAATTTTTTAGCATGCTACTCTTAAGTGTCCCACCTAGTCTATGGTGTGGGATGGTGAGTAGTGTGTAGGTCTACGTCTGACCCTACTGCTGATCAGATCCCTTGTGTAAGGTTTGCTGTGTATGCGGGTCCCTGATCACTTGCTATTGCTTCTGGAAACCCCATATCTGCACACTATTTTTGAGAGTAGCTTCTTTGCAGTAGTCTTCGCCAACTGGTTCCTTACTGGGAAGTCTTCAGGCCAGATGATGTGGGGGAACTTTTCCCGCTTGTCCGATGTTAAATTTGTCGGTGGCCGAACAGCTGCTGGGAATCTTCGCTGTTTAGGCGTGAGTTGAGTCCAATCAGGTCATTCATCTGTGTCTTCAATTCTGTGTGGGGGGCCAAGTGCCCATTGAACCATTTCTGTTCTCTTTTCTTGGGGTGGGAGGGGTTCGCACGTCTCCTATTATTTGATCCAGGTGTTAATGTGTTAGACAATGATAACTTTATTTTCATATTGCAATTTGTGGTGAGTAGGTGGGTTTCCATATATTTATATGTCACTACGGTTCAGAAGCAGCTATGTTTTATGGGAGGACGGAGTGAGGAGGTATTCAATTACACCATTTGCCTTACAGTAAGATGTATAACAAAGTTCATGTACTATCCTGGAATGTGAGGGGTCTGGGAGACGCCACTAAAAGAGCCGCAGTGATGGAGTTTGCTCGCACACGGTCCCCGGCGATTGCTTGCAGGAGACGCATTTAGAAAAAGGGAAAACGGGACTGATAAATAGGGCATGGGTAGGATCTAGCTTTCATTCTGCTTTCTCCAGTTATGCTAGAGGAGTAAGTGTTCTAGTTCATAACTCTATATCATTTGAACTGATAACATCTCGGGTGGACGGGGAGGGCAGAATGATGGCACTTCACTGTAAACTAATGGCTAAGGAAGTGATACTGATTGGAGTGTATATTCCACCACCCTTTAATACTAAAGTGCTGGAGATGATAGCAGCATTTGTGGATAAGATACCGAATGTGCCAGTAATATGTGTAGGGGATTTTAATAACATTATACACCCATATTGGGACAAACTTAGACCAGGGGCGGCGACGGCGGGTTCTCATGAGTCGAAGTTTGGGGTACTTATACAAGAAATGTCGTTATTGGACGTATGGCGTCATAAGAACCCCAGGGAAAGGCAGTTTTCTTGTTATTCTAAAACACATAACACATTATCGCGAATTGATATGGCCCTGGGCACGGAAAGCATCCTTGTGGCAGTAGAAAAAGTGGAGTACTTACCTAGACTTTTATCTGACCATTCCCCGCTAGTAATTACTATTAATTGCTCCGTTAGACTTCCGTTAAATGTCACTATGTGGTCTATGAATGCTTTCTGGCTTCAGGTTATTGACTTGGGAGTCAATTGGGATCTCCCTGAATAGGTTCTTTGAGGAGAATGAGGGATCAGTTACGCAAAGTGTTGTTTGGGATTCTATGAAGGCCTGCCTAAGGGGAAATCTAATACAAGCTATAAACAGAGCCAAAAATAAAGCTGATCAGTTTGGGGTTTTCCTTAGGGATAGAGTGAGTACTACAGAAAGGCAGTTTGTCCTGACGGGAGCGGAGGAGGACCTGCGGGAATGGAAGGGGGCACAGACGGCTTATAATACCCACGCTCTGGAAAAGGCCAACAATAAGAGATTATTTGCTAGACAACGTTTTTTTGAAGAAGGGGAGAAAGCAGGACACTTGCTGGCTCTTAGAGCAAAGGTGCAGAGGAAAACGGCATTTGTTGGCGCTATTAAAGATACAACAGGTACAATCTGAAATCCTGTCAGTCTTCGCAGATTTCTATAAAGATTTATATAACACTAAACTGACCTGTACTAAGGAGCAGATTAAAGCATACGTAGATACAATACCAATCCCTACTCTTTTGGAGGTAGATCGGGCCTACCTAAATGGACCTATTACTTTGGAGGAATTACAATTGGCGGTGCAGTCAATGGCCAATAATAAATCACCGGGTTTGGACGGTCTGCCCCTGGGGGTCTATAAGAAATTTGGGGGTGTCTTGCTACCACAGCTGTTGACTACTCTTGAGAGAGCTTCTGAGGAGGGAACATTACCAAGGTCTCTGAAGGAGGCGGTGATAGTTGTAATTCCGAAACCGGGAAAAGATCCCCTGCTGCCAGATTCTTACCGGCCGATTTCACTGCTGACCACTGACATTAAAATTATTGCAAAGGTTCTTGCTTCTAGACTTAGTAAGGTAATAACAAGGGTAATACACAGGGACCAATCGGGATTTATGTCTGCGAGGTCTACTGCAACAAATATCAGACGATTGTTCCTTAATCTGCAGCTACCAGTGGATAATCCGGGCGATAGGGTCATATGTTCAATGGATGCGGCCAAGGCTTTCGACTCAATAGAATGGGAGTATTTGTGGGAAGTTATGAATACATTTGGACTGGGCATAAACTTTATCTCATGGGTTAAGATGTTATATGACACGCCGTTGGCTAGAATGAGAGTGAATGGCGGTTTGTCAGCTCCCTTTGCGTTACATCGAGGCACGAGGCAGGGGTGCCCTCTGTCCCCACTGCTGTTCGCTTTGGCCATAGAGCCTCTTGCCATACTCATTAGAGCCCACACGGACATACAGGGGTTCAGGAGGGGACAGAATGAGGAGAAAATAGCCTTGTACGCGGACGACACATTACTATTTCTGGCAGAGGCCTCGTCATCCTTAAAGGTGGCGATGGACGTTATTGGTGATTTTGGTAGCTACTCGGGACTGACGATCAACTGGAATAAGTCGACGCTGCTGTCAGTTGATGGGAACAAAGATAATGAACACATTTATATAGCATCAGGTCTGCGACTGGTCTCGGAGTTTAGGTATCTTGGTATTAAAGTAACAGGGAAGGTGGGAGAGTATGAGAAATTAAATCTTATTCCAGTCCTAGAAAAGTTTCAATCGAAGTTAAACATATGGGTAAAATTACCGCTGTCAGTGGTAGGACGAACGAATTTACTTAAGATGATTTGGATGCCACAATTACTGTATATTTTACATAACTCCCCAGTGTGGATACCACAAAGGTACTTCTGCAAAATTAACAGTTTGTTCAGGGAATTGATCTGGGGGAAAAAACCACCACGAATTAAATTGGAAGAACTGCAGAGAGGAAAAGGGGAGGGGGGGCTGGCAGCGCCAAATCCCTGGGCATATTTTATAGCGGCTCAATTGCAGCATATTAGAGGGTGGAATGATCCGGAAGGTGGGGGGATACAAATAATATTATTACAGCAATTCCTGGAATTAGGGGACCTATATGGAGCTCTGGAGGCACGATTATTTGCAATAAGGGGGGAGAAAACACCAACACTATTGCTGTTGCATAAATTGTGGAAGGTAAGACTTCTGCAGAATATACAAGGTATTTCGCGATTTACTTTGATTTGGACTACTCCATGGCTCCCAAATTTACATAAATTACAAGGATTCAGTATGTGGGAGAGAAGGGGAATTTGAGGATTTGCTCAGATATTAGAGAACGGGGAGCTGAAGGAATTTGTACAGCTACAGGGGGAGTTTGATCTACCCAAGCAGGAGTTTTATAGATATTTACAACTACGACACGCATGGCGAGCAGAGGGTCGGCAGCTGGAGCAGGGAATCCCACAAAATAGGGTTATAGATAGAATAGCCAGGGTTGAAGGGTCAGGGGGTCTGATTTCGATAATCTATTGTATGGTATTGGATTTGATGCTTTCAAAGTTTCCGTCGAAGTCCAAGGGAAAATGGGAGGGGGCAATAGGTCCTATTGAAGACGATCAGTGGTTGAAATTTTGGAGAGGGTACCGGACTTGTCCCTGAGTGAATCCCATCGTTATTCACAGATACTACTGTTACACCAAAAATACAGAACTCCAAAATTCTTGCATGATATTGGACTCAGAGACAACCCTATGTGCAATAGATGTAAGACTCAGTGTGCGGATCTTATTCATATGATGTGGTCTTGCCCCAAGTTGGATCATCTATGGGAAGAAGTAGTTGATATCATTAACAAAGTTTATTCGGGGGGTTTGGACTGCTCACCTATGGTATGTGTATTGGGGTATGTTGAAGATCTAACGACAGATGAGTATGGCAAAATAGCGGTGGCTAGAATGCTATATATGTTTAGAAAGTTGATAGCACAGCACTGGTTGGATGATCAGGCGCCCTCCATTCTGGAATATTTTAGTAAGGTGAACTGGGTGATTAACATGGAAAAAGCAATTTACTTGAAGAGAGGCTGTATCGGAAAATTTGAAAAGATTTGGGCATTATGGATAGACAGCTTGGGCCTTGCATCCAGAGAGTTACAGAGATTCCGATTAGGTCTTATTTGAGTGTACCTTTGCTGAATTAAAGAGAAGTCTTGTCTATATGTAGCACATTTGGAGCCTCTCTTGTATTTCTAATTATTGTTTTTCAAGGAGACGTGACATTGACGCTATATAATATGTTTATTTTTGTTAAGATGGGGGACAATTCAATTCAGGGGGCAGAGGGGTGGGGTAAGGGGACTACGTTCCCCTGGGTTGTTATACCTGTTTTTTTGGAAAATGTTCAAATAAAAAATATCTGATTTAAAAAAATAATAAATTTTATTTCTATTGCGCCAACATTCCGCAGCACTTTACATTTCAGAGAGGGCTTGTACAGATGATAGATATTACAGCATAACAATAATCACATAGATCAATAGATCATAACAGATACCAAGAGGAATAAGGGCCCTTCTCGCAAGCTTACAATCTATGAGGAAAAAGGTAGACACGAAAGGTGGGTGGTAACAATTGCCCTGATTGTATGGACCAGCCATAATGTTAAGTGTGTGACAGTATACACACAGAGGGCTAATGGGTGCATAAAGCATGTGAGAACATGATGTGGGGAACCTGGTTATGGTAAAACTTTTGGCTGTGCCACACAGGGATAGATTAGGTTAATGTGTTGAGGCGGTTGGCCAGTCTGAATAAATGCGTTTTCAGGGCGCGCTTAAAATTGTGGGGATTGGGGACTAATCGTATTGACCTGGGAAGTGCATTCCAAAGAATTGGCGCAGCACGTGTAAAGTCTTGGAGACGGGAGTGGGAGGTTCTGATTGAGGATGCTAACCTCAGGTCATCAGCAGAAAGGAGGGAGCAGGTAGGGTGGTATATTGAAACAAGGGAGGAGATGTAGGGTGGTGCTGAGCCATGGAGGGCTTTATGGGTGAGGGTAATAAGTTTATACTGAATTCTGGAGTGGATGGGTAGCCAGTGTAATGACTGGCACAAGGTAGAGGCATCGGTGTAACGATTGGTGAGGAATATGATCCTGGCTGCAGCATTCAAGACAGATTGGAGAGGGGAGGGTTTGGTAAGAGGGAGACCGATTAGAAGAGAGTTACAATAGTCGAGACGAGAATGAATGAGTTTTTGCGGAGTCAAAAGTAAGAAAAGGTCGAATTCTAGAAATGTTTTTGAGGTGCAGATAGCAAGAGCGAGCCAGTTATCGGATGTGGGGGGCAAAGGAAAGCTCGGAGTCAAGTATGACCCCAAGACAGCGGGCATGTTGGTTGCTGGGGAGTAATAGTGGAACCACACACTGAAATGGCAATGTCGGGTATAGGTACATTAGTAGCGGGAGGAAACACAAGGAGTTCAGTCTTTGACAGGTTCAGTTTCAGATATAGTGAGGACATGATGTTAGACACAGCGTTTAGACAATCGCTGGTGTTTTCTAGAAAGGCAGGCGTGATGTCAGGAGAAGAAGCGTATAATTGGGTGGTGTCAGCATAGATATGGTACTGAAAACCAAATCTACTGATTGTTTGACCAATAGGGGCAGTGTCCAAAGAGAAGAGGAGGAGGCCTAGGACTGATCCTTGAGGAACCCCAACAGTAAGGGGAAGATGAGAGGAGGAGGAACCAGCAAAAGATACAGTAAAGGAGCGGTCAGAGAGATAGGAGAACCAGGAGAGAATGCTGTCCTTGAGGCCAATGAAACGGAGCATAGTGAGGAGGAGCTGATGATCCACAGTGTCGAATACTGCAGAGAGATCCAAGAGAATTAGCATGGAGTAATGACCGTTTGATCTAGCTGTTTAGTAGATCATTAGAGACTTTAGTGAGGGCAGTTTCAGTAGAGTGTAAACAGCGGAAACCGGACTGGAGAGGGTCGAGAAGAGCGTTATTAATGATATACCTGATAAGACGGGAGTGGACCAGGCGTTCCAGGAGTTTAGACATGAAGGGAAGATTAGAGACAGGTCTATAGTTAGCGGCACAGTTTTGGTCGAGGGATGGTTTTTTTAAGTAGTGGATGTATGATGGCATGCTTAAATGAGGAGGGAAAGATACCAGAAGAGAGAGGTTAAATATTTTAGTTAGGTGAGGGGTGACAGCAGGGGAAAGGGACTGGAGGAGATGTGACGGAAATGGGTCACTGGTACAAGTGGTTGGGCAAGAAGATGCAAGGAGCCTGCTTACTTCTTTTTCTGTGACTGGTTCAAAATCAGAGAGTGAGCTAGATGCAGTGGGGGAGGGTGGACAGTGCATGGTATGAGGTGATTGGGAGATAAATTCCTGTCGGATCTGGTCAATTTTTTCTTTGAAGTAATTGGCTAGATCGTCAGCTCGAAGCTCCGTGGTTAGGGCCTGTACTCTTGGGTTGAGTAGAGAATGAAAAGTGTCAGAGATGTTTCGGGTTATTGGACAGTGAGGTGATGAGGGTGTTGAAATAGGTTTGTTTTGAGAGGTGAAGGGCAGTGTTGTATGTTCTAAGCATAAACTTATAATTGATGAAATCTTAGTGTAGGTTGGATTTTCTCCACAGACGTTCGGCGCACCTGGAGCACCGCTGCAGGAAACGTGTTTGCAGGGTGTGCCAGGGTTCTTGCCGTCTGTGTTTTGGTGTTCTATTTATAGGAGGTGCAAATTCATCCAGGGCACTTTGAAGTGTTTCATTGTAATGCTTCAGTGCAGAATCAGGACATGAGAGGGCGTAGATAGGGGCCAATGAAGACTGCAAGTTCTTCATAAGTTTCTGGGTGTTAATGGCCTGTATGTTTCTATAAGTATGGGCAGTGGGGGTGACCTAAGCGACCTGGCAGTTCTTGATAAAGAATGACTCGGCTTTGTGCAGTGGATGATTTTGCAAACTCCCCTCTCCCGATCTCTAACCACAACCTTCTTTCATTCTTTATCAAGAACTGCCAGGTCGCTCAGGACACCCCCACTGCCCATACTTATAGAAACATACAGGCCATTAACACCCAGAAACTTATGAAGAACTTGCAGTCTTCATTGGCCACTATCTACGCCCTCTCATGTCCTGATTCTGCATTGAAGCATGTCGAGGGAGTTTCCGTCTTCATGCGTTGGAGAATTAGTAAGCTGCGAAAGGCCGAACGAGGAGTTTAGAGATAAAAGGTGAGTAGCAGATGGGAAGAGGGGAAGAGCAATGGGGATGTTGAAATCGCCCATGATGAGGGTATGGATGTCACAGGAGAGAAAATGTGGAAGCCAAGTGGCAAAATGATCCAGGAACTGATGGGAGTGGCTGGGAGGACGATACACCACCGCCACTCACATGGAGAAAGGGGTGTAGAGTCTGACGGCATGGACCTCAAAAGAAGGGAAGACAAGTGAGGGTAGTTGAGGGATAACCTGAAAGGTACATTTTGGTGATAGGAGCAGACCAATGCCTCCACCTGCTCTATTGTCTGATCTTGGGGTATGAGAGAAGTGTAGTCCACCAAATGAAAGAGCAGCAGCGGTAGTGTCTGACTGCTGGATCCAGGTTTCAGTAAGAGCCAGAAGGTTAGGAGAATCGAAAAGGAAGAAGTCATGGATGAAGGAGAGTTTGTTACACACTGAACGAGAATTTCAAAGGGCACAATTAAGAGAGACAGATGGCATGCAGGGAATATTAATAAGATTAGAGGGGTTTCTGAGTGTAGCAGTTGGGGGGTTTGACTTTCTATAGCATGGGGGACCAGGATTGGGAGCAATGTCTCCTGCGACTAGGAGAAGGAGGATAGAAAGAGTGAGCAGATGGTTAAGTGATTTGTGAGAGCATCTCTGATGTTGACTGGTGGGACTGAATGGATCTATGCAATTTAGCAATGTGAAAAGAGCGTGAGTGCTATACATAGGAGAGGAAAGGAGTGAGGGGCCAATATGGATGGAGTCTAGAGAGTTAATGCCAGGGAGGTGGATGTGTGTGAATGCAGAGGCCAGGATATAAATTAAACAAATGCATATGGTATATATTCGTTGTAATCCAAATGTACAGGGAGTAGATGTATATAAATGTCTTGCCTGTCTCCTGCCCTGTCTAACTGCCTTGTTATATCTGCCTCATACTTTGATTAGCTGTGCAAAAATGCCCCCTGCATAAATGCCTTCCCCAAGCTATGTCTGAATATATAGGAGGCAAAGGCTTAGAACCCCCTTTTTTTTTTTTTTTTTTTTTCTCTCTCTCTCTCTCTCTCTCTCTCTCTCTCTCTCTCTCTCTCGATATAAGCTTGCATAGTTGAAAACACATATATAGCATTCACATAACGGACATAACATTATTTATAATAAACCAAAGTGTGAGCAACCCTTAGTGTATGTAAATTTCAAGGCCACCGATTACCCAAGGGGTAATATAAGGGATGCATTAAAAACTTTTATTGATAATTATTTAAAAGTGGTCTTTACTAAAACCACTATAGTAAGTCTGTATTATATCAGTGACTAAAGAGGTTTCCCAGCATTGCAATAGTCGGCTACAGATAGTTAACCTCTTCTGCTATGCAAGCATCTCCTTTGCTATATCATGGCTGCAGCCCATCAATTTCTGGAGCTACGCTATAAGGTATAAAACCTACAAGAGAAAAAGTGAGCGAAAACCCTGCTGTAACTAAGTAAATGAAAAGCAAAAATGCATTTAAATAACAGGTTTTTTACTATTACTTTTATCCTATTTTTTGATTAAAAAACAATTACTAAAAACTCTTGTTATTTAAATGTACTTTTTTGCTTTTTATTTACTTAGTCACAGCAGGGTTTTTGCTCACTTTTTCTCTTGTAGGTTTTAAGTTTTGTGGCCAATGTGAACATGCGTTTCTGTTCTGCATGTGTACCAACTCAAATCAAGCTCAGTTTTTGAGAGTTTTCTATAGGTATGTCTGATTCATTTCAATCCTAACAGGTAATCCTAAAGAACTAAAAACACACACGGCTCCCCCAACCAGTTTCGCCTATACAGTCTTCATCATGGAGCTAGAGCTAGTTCTTATTTATTGGGCTGATAACCTTTACTAAATGTTATTAAAATGTTGTATTACAAAGATCATGTCACTAGTCACTGGCACATAGATCAAGAGTGAAGACAGTTTTTCTAAAAAAAAAAATCCAAATGTTATTAAACTAGCTGAAGAGCTCGGCGTTGTCTGGGCATAGTAACCAATTGTGGTTAGTTATAACAAATTATAATGATTATATTGCACATAAAAACCGTGCATCTAATCCTATCCTGTGTGATACTGACTGCTGAGCTGTGTATCTAATCCTATCCTGTGTTATACTGACTGCTGAGCCGTGTATCTAATCCTATCCTATGTGATACTGTCTGCTGAGCCGTGTATCTAATCCTATTCTGTGTGATACTGACTGCTGAGCTGTGTATCTAATCCTATCCTGTGTGATACTGACTGCTGAGCCGTGTATCTAATCCTATCCTGTGTGATACTGTCTGCTGAGCCGTGTATCTAATCCTATTCTGTGATACTGTGTGCTGAGCCGTGTATCTAATCCTATTCTGTGTGATACTGTGTGCTGAGCTGTGTATCTAATCCTATTCTGTGTGATACTGACTGCTGAGCTGTGTATCTAATCCTATCCTTTGTGATACTGACTGCTGAGCTGTGTATCTAATCCTCTCCTGTGTGATACTGACTGCTGAGATGTGTATCTAATCCTCTCCTGTGTGATACTGGGCTCCCCCTGCAGTCTGTGTCAGAGGGTGGTCTGTGTTGGCACAGTAATAAATTGTGTTATTTCCAGCTTTACAGAAGGACGATAACACCATAGAAATGATAAGAATAATAGGCCTCAGTTACCATAACTGTCTACAAAGAAAACTGTTGCTGATAGCAACCAATCACACCTCATTTTTCATCTTTTAAACAGCTCTGGGACAGTGTGGCGAGTTTTGAGTGGCGACTTTTATGTGGCGAGGTTGGTGTATGTGTGGTGAAATGTGTGCTGAGGGTGGTATATGTGTTGAAGCACGTGCTAGTGTGTGGCGCATTTTGTGTGTGTGCTCATATCCCCGTGTGTGGTGAGTATCCCATGTCAGGGTCCCACCTTAGCAACTGTACGGTATATACTCTTTGGCGACATCCCTCTCATTCTTTTTTGTCCCCCTTGTTCACATCTGGCAGCTGTCAATTTGCCTCCAACACTTTTCCTTTCACTTTTTCCCCATTATATAGATAGGGGCAAAATTGTTTGGTGAATTGGAACACGCGGGGTTAAAATTTTGCCTCACAACATAGCCTATGACGCTCTCGGGGTCCAGACGTGTGACTGTGCAAAATTTTGTGGCTGTAGCTGCGACGGTGCAGATGCCAATCCCGGACAGACATACATACATACATACATACATACATACACACACACATACATACACATTGAGCTTTATATATTAGATAAACAAGCACATATATGCCCGTTGCCTCAAACCAAGCAAGTACTAATCCCGTGCTGGTGATGTCAGTTTTTGAACAGTGTTTACAACCTTAATCAGAGATACCAGGAGAATCTGACTGGTGTAAAATAAAAGCTTCTTACCTTTCTGTTAGCTGGAATTTAAATTTTCAATCTCTTAGGAAACTCCTACATACTTCTTCCGAATAGGCTGCTTACCGCGGCCTCATGTTAGGCCGCTAAAACTGTTGCAGCTGTTTTTGTTCTAACCTAAAATCAGATTACAGAAACACCAGTTAGGTCCAAATTGATAGCTAGGCCCTTCAAATTACCAGCACTCAGAGAAAGGAATACACACTTGTTTTAAGCAAAACAATTTTATTTCCCTGCCCCTTCTGTAAATATGTTATGTAGTGATGAGCGAGTATACTCGTTGCTTGGGTTTTCACGAGCATGCTCGGGTGGTCTCCGAGTATTTTGTAGTGCTCGGAGATTTAGTTTCTGTCAATGCAGCTGCATGATTTGTGGCTGCTGGCCAGCCTGAATACATGTGGAGATTCCCTAACAAACAGGCATTCCTCGCTTATCACTAATGTTATGTTAACACTTATTTATCATGCCTTTCACAGTGTACCACCCATTACAAAGTTTTCCCAAAACCTCAGAACATTGCATGTGAGATAATAAAATATTAGACCAAGTATGAAACCTTGAATATGCGACTATAAGACTGGTTGCAGGGGGCTCCGCCGTCATTTTATGAAAGCCTGGAGGCCCCCGCACATCCATTGCTGCGGGGGCAGCGCATGCTCAGATTGAGATCTCGGCAATGAGATCTTGTCTCCCGAGATCTCGTTGCCGGGATCTCAATCTGCTGCGATGTGGTGGCCTCCAGGAAAATTGGCGCCAGGGACGGCGCATGCTCAGATTGAGATCTTGGCAATGAGATCTCAATATGGGCATGCGCCGCCGCCCCCAGCGGCCATTTTCCCGGAGGCCACCGCATCGCAGACATGAATGTGCGGGGCCTCTAGGCTTTCACAAGATGCCTGCGGAGCCTCCTGCACCACAGAGCACCACCACCAAACCTGCCGCACCAGCCTGGGATGGGAGTCATATTGCCGGATCACCGAACACCCCCTGTGACCCCGCTCCACCAGAGCTGCCAGTAAGCTGAATTCAGACTGTAAGACGGACCCCCATTTGACACATTAATTTTTTTTCCCTATTTTCCTTCTGAAAATTTGGGGTACGCCTTATAGTGCAAAAAATATGATAATACTCTGATACCATAAACAGTTGAACAACCCTGTATGCATCTTATTTCATTTGTTTTCTTTTTAACATTTCTACTTTCTTTTCCATATTAGGGCTATGTTCTCTTGAAGACTTTTGGAGATTCATTAAGAAGTGCTAGCTGCTTCACAGTTCCAGATGGAGTGAGAAGTTCTGATAAACCTACTGCATCATTGATACGAGAGATGAAGAATGATGAGAAGATCCTAGATCTCACAAGAAAGATTATTGAGCTTGTCACCGGGGAGGTGAGTGTTGGTGGCACGTAAACGAATGACAACTTTTAGAAGTGAATAGATAATGACTTGTATCATTGCGCATGTTAGATTCCTATAAGATATGAAGACACCACAGTCTTTTTCTCCAGGAAGGAGTGGAATTATGTAGAAGAGCACAAGATCCTCTACAATGATGTCCTGATGGAGAATACCATTCTTCCTAAATCTATAGGTGAGAACCTTATTTTGGGATTAGCTAAAAGCCTAGCCAAAAAGCTGCCTATACAAGCCAATTGTATCTTCAGATATAAATGGCTTTATAATCCAGTGTACCCTCGGCTACTTAGGAGAAACGTTGAGACCTTTGTTCATCAATAGATGCTGATATTTTCTTTTCTTGCTTTAAGGTGATAATAATGATAAAATATTGCATAGCGCATCACTGGAGAAAGTACGTGACTTAAAGACGACAGACCATGACAAAAATCATGTGGCTGAGAAGATATTGCATCTCATTAAGGAACTCGTAGACCTACTGACTAAAGAGGTGAGGAATGTGGAAGATTTTCACCTCCTATTCATTCAATAAAGACCGAATAATATTTTTTGTTTCTTTCAGCCTTCTTCAAATATTTAGTCCCTAAATGGTTGTCCACTTTCACACTTCCACGAAAGTGTGCTCCAAACTGTAAAATAACCAAAACGACAAACCCAGCATGTTCTCATTCTTCCTGGGTCCATTGCCGGCTCCCTGCTGGTACTTTGGGTCATATCAACACGACACATCACTCTAGACAGTCATTTAGCTCAGAATCGCATGTTTTGAAACTGAAGGGCCAACTCATTTTTCATTATCACATTTCAGGATGCCGAGAAATACTTTTTTCTGGCAGCATTTTTGGGTTACATATAACTTCATCTCCTCTTCCTCTCACTGTTGGTGTACCTCAGGGCTCAGTCCTTGGCCCCCTTCTCTTCTCTCTACATGGCCCCAATTTTACAGACCATCAGCAGATTTGGCTTTCAGTACCATCTTTATGCTGATGACACACAACTATACACGTCATTCCCTGTCCTTACCCCTGATGTACTACAGAACGCCAGTGACTGTCCGCAGTCTCCAACATCACGTTCGCTTTCTATCTGAAACTCACCCTTTCTAAAGCTGAACTTCTTATGCTCCAGCCATCTACTTACCTCTCTAAATCTGACATTTCTCTCTCCGTGGATGGCACCATAACACCCCGGAAGCAGGTGCGCTGTCTGAGTGTTATATTTGACACCAGTCTCTCCTTCACCTCCCATATACAATCTCTTGCCCTCTCTTGCCGCTTACACCTAAAGAACATCTATAGAATCTGACCTTTTCTCACCATGGAAGCAACAAAAACCCTCACTGTTGCCCTGATCCACTCCCGCCTGGACTACAGTAATGCTCTATTAATTGGCCTCCCCATTACTCGACTTTTCTCTCTGCAGTCCATACTTAATACAGCAGCCAGGGTTATTCACCTGGCTAATCGGTACTTGGACGCATCCGCTCTTCGCCAGTCGTTACACTGATTGCCCATTCATTATAGGATCCAATTCAAAGTACTTGTTCTCACCCATAAAGCTCTCCACAGTGCGGCACCCCCTTAAATCTCCCCCCTCATTTCTGTGTATCGGCCTAGCCGATCGTTGTGCTCTGCAAACGACTTTTCACTAACCTCTGCACTAATCCGTATCTCCCACTCCCGACTCCCAAGACTTCTCCCGAGTTGCACCAATCCTCTAGAATGCTCTACCCCAAGAAATTAGGACCAGCGATAACTTGCACAGTTTTAGGTGCTCCCTCAAAACACATTTGTTCAGAGCAGCCCATCACGTTCCCTAATCCAAGTCATTTTATGTGAAGGTGTGCGTGTGTAGCCCATTCACTATCTCCATCTACTCCCCACCCCCTCAAGATGTCTGGACCATCATTGTAAATACACCATTGTAAATACACACCTGTACTTTGTATCTCTCACCTCATTCTAGATTGTAAGCTCTCACGAGTAGGGTTGTTTTATTTTGCTTTAATCATTATACTCTTGTTAACGTTGTTACTTATGACTGTTTTATAACTGTTTAACTGTAAAGTGCTGCGGAACATGTTGGCGCTATATAAATTATTATTATTTTAGTGATTCTTAGGTTTTCTTTAAATACACATCATGTAAAAAAAAGTTATTTACCTGCAGATATTTGGTTAATATACTGACGGAAACCCTGCTACGACTGTTGTGAGGAAATTCTCTTTATTCCCCCCTTCAGCCTCAGACTTTGTCATAGTGGTGGCACCGGAGCGAATTCAGTCACTGCTCTGTTCCTAGAGATCTACAGCTGTTACCGTACCCATGGCTCTGTATTGCATTAATGCTGAGCCAGCTGTCAGTCAGTGCCAGGGCATGGTTACAACCGCCGCTCCATATGCACTGATCGTTGACTAAAGCATCACTGGCCCACCCCTATGACAGAGCCAGAGGCTGCCTGGGAAAATGTTTCCCCCTGGCAGTGGGGCTTTTAGTGCCGCCACTCCACGATGTCCGTACACTATTCACCTGCAGATTAACCCCATATATTTTGTCTTTTAACATGACAGGTTCGCTTTAAGTCTTTCCTCGTTGGAAGGATGGAAAAAAAAAAGCAATTACTCTATTTTTAGTTCTGCTGTGTATGGTTTAATTTAAATAACATGTTATTTTTATTCCACTGATCAGTAAGAATATGGTGATATTGAATAAGTGGAGATTTTTATTTTTATTTTGGTACTTTTTGCACAGTAAAAACACGTTTCATTAAAAGAGACATAACTTTATTTTTCCGTCTGTTACTTTTTTTTTTTTTTTTTTTTTTTTCAGAACAGGTTAAACATTTTACTGGCATTATTTTGGGGTAAAATAATTTACTGATAATTATTATTCTGTTTTTATTGTGTGGGTTGTTTTTGTGTCTTTTTTTTTTTTTACTACATACCAAGAGGTTTTACAACATGAGAGACTATGGATAATCAGTCATCACACTGACAGTAATACAATACATAGGTTGTCATACATACACTGTTATTTATCTCTGTACCATCAGAAAACCAAAAGAAACACAAAGTCCTGAACGGGTGGTGTTCATTTTTTATACATATCGATTTCTAATTTTTACATAGAGGAAATAAGAAAAGGGTTTTCTCTAGCAACCTTCCACAACAGCATAGGAGGTTGTCTCCACGCCCTAATGGGGGGGACAGGAAGTACGAGAGGTTAAAAGGTCCCTCCCACCTCCCTCTCACCAGAGTCTTTCCTGTCCCCCATGGGGCATGGAGAGGTGCGGTATGCTGTGTGGCCGGCTGCTGCAGCGTACCTGTAATTCTTAAGCCGGGCAGTGGTGGTCGGCGGCGCTGCCTCCCCTCCTCCGTACTGCTCCCGTCTTCATAAGAACACGGGACCTTCCTGGCCCACTCGCGCTCCCCTATGAGGAGTAAAGTGGGCCAGTGATCCCCGACCTGAGGCCTCCCGCAGCTCTCCGGTCTCTCCTCCTCCTGTTGCACGCCGTGCGGTGACCCGGAAGTGACGTCACACGCGGTCACTTCAGGGTATGTATGACAACTTCCTGTCATGGCGGCCCCCATTCAGCTGCCAGCGTGCGGAGCTCGCCAGCACTCGCTGTGCCTGCCCCGGGACCCAGGGAGGAGGAGGGGGAAAATGAAAATACTGCGCTGAGGGCGGGGTTAACCCTTTATTAACCCGCCGGAAGACGCCGACAGGTAAGGCAAATCCCCTGTCAGTATGGACGGTTCTTCTTGCCCTGCGTCTGCAGAGCCCAGCACTGCCCCAGCCACAGTAAGTGTAACTGGGGTGGGTCCTAGTGGTGCAATCTTGAGATAGAGGTCCTCAAAATACTTCTCCCCCTTTTCTTATAGGGAGAAAAGTCTGCCCACAAAAGCACCAATACCACCAGCAAGTCGGCCAAATGTGCCATATGCAGTGCAAAACTCCCCTCAAATTGGGCGAAAAAATTGTGTCAAGCTTGCATAGACAGGGTGGTCAGGGCTGAACACCCGTCACTAATTGACGAAATCCGCAGCCTGGTTACTCACCAGGTTCAGACTTCCCTGGCTGCACCGTCTCCCCCTCCACCACCTCCACTCCCTCCGATTGTGGGCTCACCACCCCCCAAAAAAACAGAAAATTCAGATGGAAGACTCAGTCTGAATCAGAAAAATCATATAATTCAGGCTCCGAAAATTGGGAACAACCGGGAACCTCTAATTTAGCCGAATCGAGGAAATACCTCCTTTCCACGGAATATGTGGAGGAGCTGGTTGGCACAGTACGGGCCACCATGGGCCTAGAGGATGAGCCTGTTACTCAGTCAGCATAAGACCGCATGTTCGGGGGATTCGAGGGACCAAAGCGAACAGGTTTCCCAGTACATAGGAGCATAGTAGATATGATCTCCCAGGAATGGGAGTACCCAGAGAAGCGCTACTCAGCCCCTTCGGAACTCGGGCATAGATTCCCCCTGGAGGGAGAGGAGTTTAAATGGGACATCCCGAAAGTTGATATCCAGGTGGCGAGGGTGGTGAAGAAAACGGTCCTTCCTTTTGATGACGCGTCCCAGCTTAGAGACCTGATGGACCGTAAAGCAGAGAGCCTCCTAAGGAAAGCCTGGGAAACCTCTGCTTTTTCCTTAAAGTCAGGGATTGCATCCACATGCGTGTCTAGGTCTCTCTTCCAATGGATAGAGGAACTAGAAAGTCATATTTCTCAGGGAACCTCAAGAGGTGACCTCCTGAACTCCGTTCCTATACTACAAAGAGCTACAGGCTTCTTGGTGGATGCATCGATGGAGATGATCCGCATCTCTGCCAGGGCTATGGTACAGTCCAATTCTGCCAGACGTGCCCTCTAGCTTAAAACGTGGAGCGGGGATGTTACCTCCAAGTTGAAGCTCTGCTCTTTGCCCTTCAAGGGTGAACATGTCTTCTGCCCGGCCTTAGATGAAATTCTTGAAAAGGCCACAGACAAAAAGAAAGTACTTCCTGAGCAGAGGATTCCAGAATCAGTGATCCCAGCCGAGAGGGAAGGGAAAGTCGGGAAGATGGAGTTATGCTAAGGGGAGAGGCAGGAATATCCTGGTCCCCCAGAAGCAGCAGCAACAGCCACAAGAAAAGCAATGACTCGACCCCGGTGGGGGGAAGGCTTTCGAGGTTCTTTCACTCTTGGCAGTTGATTTCCAACAGCCCCTGGGTCCTCAGTGTGATCAAAGAAGGCCTACTACTAGAATTCGAATCCTCCCCCCGCAGGGTATAAGAGTTACCTCCCTACAACCTCGGGAGACTACAGCACTAAAATCCGGCATCCAACTCCTTCTACAATCAAACGCCATTTCTCAGGTCCCTGTGGAGGAACAAGGAAGGGGGAATTATTCCAGGCTGTTCCTAGTGAAGAAACCCACAGGAGAGGCAAGAATAATAATAAATCTCAAGGGCCTCAACCGACATATCGCAGATTCAAGATGGAGTCGGTAAAGACCGCCATTCCTCTGATAGGGCCGTCTTACTTCATGGCAACCATAGATCTGAAGGATGCCTATATTCACATTCCTATACATCCTTCTCACAGGAAGTACCTAAGGTTTGCGATCCGCCAGGGTCCAGACATCCGGCACTATCAGTGCAACATACTTCCCTTTGGAATATCCTCTGCCCCTCGAGTATTTACCAAAATTATGGCGGAAGCTGTGTCCCACATCAGAAGCCAAGGTATATGCATTGTACCCTACCTGGACGACCTGCTGATAATAGGAGCCTCATACCAGACTCTGGTAAACCAGGTGACCCAAACTCTGGGTATTCTCCAATCGCTGGGGTGGATCCCGAATATAAAAAAGTCGCAGATCCAACCCTCCCAGCAGATAAAATTCTTGGGAATCCTCCTAGATTCAAGGAAACAAATGTCCTTCCTCCCGGAGGAACATCAGAGGTCCATAATTTCAAGAATCTCAAGCTTCAGGAAACAGAGGTCCCCGACCCTCAGGTCAGCTATGTCCATATTAGGGTCAATGACCTCGGCTCACTCCAAATTACTCCAGTCCCATATCTTGGGAAACTGGAACAGAGATCACACCTGCCTGAACAAGAGTCCAGACCCCAGGAAGAGTGAAAGCTTTGCTAGCATATGGGTGGATGGACCACAAAAATCTGTGCAGGGGAATCAACTGGTCCCAAATCCCCTTGGTCACGGTAACATCGGATGCCAGCAAAAAAGGCTGGGGAGCCGTAGTGTCCCAACAACCATTCCAGGGGTTGTGGAGCCAGACAGTGAGTACAAAGTCATCAAACTTCAGGGAACTGAAGGCTGTGGAGGAAGCTCTCCTGGCGGTAAGACACCTAGTTCAGGGCCATCATATCAGAGTCTACTCAGACAATGTAACAACAGTGGCCCATCTCAGACACCAAGGTGGTTCAAGATCCAGCAGTCTAGAGGGCCTGTTGGGCCGAATATTTTGCTGGGCCGAAAGACACCTCCAGTCTCTAACAGCAATCCACCTAAAGGGTACCTCCAATCTTCAGGCAGATTTCCTGAGCCAAAAATGCATCCAGCCTGGCGAGTGGAGCCTAAACGAAAAAAACTTTCAGAAGCTGATCAACAGGTGGGGCCTCCCGGAGGTGGATCTACTGGCCTCAAGAGAAAATGCTCGGGTGAGAAACTATTTTTCCCTGAACCCCAGGGACAGATCCCTGGGGGTAGATGCCTTCGCCCACAAGTGGAGGTTTCGTTTGGCATATGCCTTCCCGCCAGTTCCAATCCTTGCCGCAACCCTGAGGAAGATCCGGGAGGATCGAACCCAGACCATCCTAGTAGCTCTACTATGGCCAAAAAGGAGCTGGTATTCTCTAATTACAAAGCTACAGGTAGAGGGGCCAGTCCTCCTACCCCTGGAAAACGACCTTCTCTTACAGGGCCCGCAACATCACCCAAACCTCTGGGGAATGAGGTTAGCGGCCTGGTTACTGAGACCCAGATCTTGAGGCCCAAGGGGGTCTATGAGAGGCAGTAATAAACACCCTCCAGAAATCCCGGAAGCCGGTCACCATTGCTATATATAACAAAATATGGAAAAAGTTTTCCTCATGGTGTCTGCCAGATTTGCCTGACCCAGGAAACCTTAACATTTCCCGTATCATGGATTTCCTACAGAGGGGGCTTGAGCTAGGTCTAAAGCCTAGCACACAAAGTACAGATATCAGGACTAAGCTCCATGTTTGACTGTGACTTGGCCAACCACAGGTGGATAAGAAGATTCATTACATCAGCCACTAGGCTACATCCAAAAAAGCTAGTTGCGGTTCCACCATGGGACTTGAACGTGGTTCTTACGGGACTCACTCAGTCACCCTTTCAGCCCCTGCCATCCTGTACTTCTCACCTGCTCTCCTGTAAGGTGGCCTTCCTTATAGCAATAACCTCAGCAAGGCGAATAGGAGAGCTACAGGCTCTCTCAATCAGAGAACCCTACCTAACAGTCATAGATGACTCCATAGTTCTCTCCCTTGATCCGTCTTTTCTACCAAAGGTTGTGTCGGACTTTCATAGATCACAGAATATAATTCTCCCCTCATTTTGTCAAAACCCAGCAAACCCTAAAGAAGAGGTGTTTCATACGCTGGACGTAAGGCGAATAATTTTCCACTACTTAGAGTGTACCAAGCCTTATAGAATCGACCACAACCTATTCATCCATACCTCAGGTCCAAACAGAGGAAAGAAGGTGGCAAAAAACACCATTGCCAATTGGATTAAAAAGGCTATCTCTGAAGCATACCTGGCGCAAAACATCACTCCCCCTAGAGGGATCAAAGCGCATTCAACACGATCTACCTCTACTTCATGGGCTGAGAGGGCAGGCGCATCTTCAGAGCAGATTTGTAAGGCAGCGACCTGGTCCTCCTTACATACTTTTACTAAACACTACAGGTTGGACCTTATGTCCAACAGGGATTTAGTCTTTGGCCAAAAAGTTCTTCAGGCCGTTGTCCCCCCCCTAGTGCAGTATAGGTTATGCCTCCTATGCTGTCGTGGAAGGTTGCTAGAGAAAATAGAATTAGACTTACCGGTAATTCGGTTTCTAGAAACCTTCCACGACACCACTATTTTCCCTCCCTGCATTCTTGGACAAATTCTGAGAATCTTAAGGTAACCGGTGCTATGGTAATCAGTTATAAGTCACTGGTGAGAGGGAGGTGGGAGGGACCTTTTAACCTCTCGTACTTCCTGTCCACCATTAGGGCGTGGAGACAACCTATGCTGTTGTGGAAGCTTTCTAGAAACCTAATTACCGGTAAGTCTAATTCTATCTTCTCCTGCAGTAGACACAGTACAATATAATGAGTTTTGACTCCTACGAGGTCCCATGATCAGAGAACTTCTTTCTTGGTCTCCGATCAGTGGCTGGTGCCTTAGGCTGTTATGGACAACCGAGGCATCGGGATTTCCTGCACACAGAGCTGTAGTCTTCTTCTGAAGTATCTCCATAACAAGGTAGTGCAATAGAAGTCATTATGGGGGTAATGTAAATCTTATTCCATGTTTCTCTTACATTTGTCAATTGTAGTACCAGCAGTGCAAGCAGCACTGACACCTACACCTGTTATATAATGGATGCAACAAAGTTTTTTTTAGTTCTTTTGTTTTTTATGTGACAGATTATTATGAACCAATAGCAGTTTATTTTGCATCAAAGTAAAACGAAGTATCTTATTACATTGTACAGAAATATATAGTTATATGGACTCATGGAAATGTCGCCACACTCGATGTTACAGACAACGTGTCAGGATTGATACATGAGAAGAAGAATGATGGAGAAATCTTAGATCTCACCAATAAGATCATTGAGCTGCTGACTGGAGAGGTGAGCGCCGCTGGGAATACTGGGACATTATATAGTAACACGAGATAGAAGTGTAGTTAGAGGTTCAGCTCAGGGGGTGCAAAATATCTGAGTGGGTGTAACCAGATAACCGTGTGTACAACTACGGTGGCGATGCCTACTCCTAGATATAGGGAACCTCAGCAGATTACAAAGATTAACACTGATACTACCATTGTATAGTGGTAGATACCAGTGCTGCAGAACACATAAGAGGTTACAGTACAGTTATTGATGATGACTTTCTGGTGATGTTTTTTCCAGGCTGATATCACGATTTCTCCAGCAATAACTCATCTACAAAGATGACTGCATTGCATTTCCATTGTCAGCAGAGATTACTTACATTTCCATCATAGTCCCCAACTATTCCCAACCTGCACAAACCCCTCATCCTGCTGTCTCCTCAATGCTGATTTGCTGTCATGTGTCACAATTATTCATCATCTTAGTGTCCCACTTAATGCCCATCACTGTGCCTCTTACAAAGAAAAATGCCTCCTTTGTGCCGGTTAGGTGGTAAAATTGCACCTTAGAAAATATTAATGCCCGATGCAAATGCTCTAGAAAACAGTGCCCACATTTTGGTCCTAGAAAGTAACAATGCCCCCTGTGTACCCATTTGACTATCACAATAGCTTGAGTGCCCCATAACAATTATGCTTCCTAAGTGCCCACTCAACATTTAATAACATCCCAAGTGCCCCCATATGGATCCCCTCTACACAGCATGATGCCCCTCACAGCTCCCAAATACACAGCATGTTGGGCAAACAGCTCCCTATACAGAGCATGGTCCCCCACTGTATGAATGCCCTCAGTAGCCCACCATTGTGTTATGGCCCCCAGTAGTAGTATGATGGCCTCCCAGTAGTTTTTCTACACTGTTTTATGGTCCCCTGTAGTCCCCCCCCCCACACACACACACACAAACAAACACACACACACACACACTGTATGGATGGCCCTCAGTAGTCACCCCATGAGCACCATTACAACAAAAAATAAATCTTACCTAACCATGGATCCCAAGGCATCACAGGGCGAAGGTGTGGACAGACCAATACGGTCATGTCATCATGCTGCTGCTGCGCCTCATTTGTGCATCTCCCTGCGTTTGTGTAGACCTCGGGCTTAAATCGACCTGCGGTTTACAACTCCATGGAGCAGTAGTGCATGAAGACCATGTCTGTGCATGCCGATACAGTTTAAAGTGCCGGTAGCTCTAGGTGTTGTGCCCCTCTGAGCCCGGGGAGCAACTGAACCATCTGCCCCCCGGAAGCTACACTACTGATAAGGGATAATGTGTCTTGATGATGACTGTCATTGTTTGTCAGGCTTCGATTAGATATGAAGGCATAACTGTACACTTCTCCGTGGATGAATGGGAGTATGTAGAAGAACACAAGGATCTGTACAAAGACATCATGATGGACACTGAAATACTTCAGTCTTATGGTAAGTAAATGCTGTAGTACATTAATGCATCATATCATTTTATAAATGTGGATTTGGTTTCTTTATAGCGTCCCCTGCTCAGCATTTGATTAGTCACAGCTGGTGCAACGTTATCTGTGTGACGTGATGCATAGATGAAGTCGAGCCACCACTGGTTAATAAAAAACCTTCCGGGGACAAATGGTAGAAAACATTGAAAAACATTTTATGCTATGAATTATGGAAGGCTGACAAAAATAATGGCTAATGTTTAGGAAAGGCTGGTGCCATTTTTAACTTTATATAATGGGGTAAATTGGCATCTTTTTTTACTTACTCTTACCTATTTTGTTTCCTACCCATAGATAAACCATCTTCTCTAGATTCCACTGAAGAAAGCCCACTTGAATTTCACAAACATGGCAAAGATTCCTTGGAGAGCTCCTGTGTCCTGACAGGCCCTCCACCACACCATGCTGTTAAATCCATAAAATGTTTTCAGAAACCATCAAATATTGGAAAACACAAAAATAAGCATAAGGAGCAGACCCCAGGACTGTGCAGTGAATGTGGAAATGAATTTAAGAGAAGTGATGTTGGGCAGATTGAGACAGATACTGATTCTATTGGGAGCAAAAAGTTCTGTGAAAAATGTCTTTTAGACCAGAGAAGTGTGGGCAGAAAAAAGTGTGCAAGGAAACTGCCTGAGTGTGGTTGTAGTTTTTCTGTAAAGGGAAATCTTGATGCTCATCTCAGGATGCATGCGTTTCCAAAAAACTTCCCATGTTCAGAATGTGATAAAGTTTTCCCTTCCAAGAACAGACAAGAGAGTCATATGAAAGTCCACACAGGAGAGAAACCTTACCAGTGTTCAGAATGTGGCAAATGCTTTTTTAATACTGGAAACCTTCAGGCCCATTACAGAGTTCACACTGGTGAAAGACCCTTCCCATGCACGGAGTGTGACAAGACCTTTAGGTATAAATCGCACCTCGTTGCTCATCAAAGATTTCATACAGGACAAACACTGCTATGTCCTGAGTGTGGAAAATCCTTTGTCTACCAGTCACATTTTGAGAAACATCTCCGAATTCACACAGGGGAGAAACCGTATGGGTGTCCAGAATGTGGAAAATGTTTTAAACGACGTTTCCAACTCCGAGAGCATGTGATGATTCACACAGGAGAGACATTCGAGTGTGAAGAATGTAACAAGTCTTATCGCTTTCTCTATAATCTTTTGCGACATCAAAAATCTCATGCTGGCGAGAAACCATTTCATTGTACTGAATGTGGAAAAGGTTTTTTACACAGCGCAAGTCTAACTGAACATAAGATGATCCACACAGGAGAGAAGCCATACTCCTGTCCAGAATGTGGGAAACTGTTTATCTCCTCGAAATACATGCTCAGGCATCAAAAGACGCACTTTAAAACAAAATCAGTAAAACATAAATAGTGGGCAGCGCTACGATCATGACCATGTCCACTGTTAATTTGCACTAGATTTTATAACCCATGTTCTTTGATATAGTGTGAAAACTCTCAACAACCAATATCACTTTATTGTGTATGGAATGGTCATGAATGTATAACTCTGTATGTAGATTATTCCCATGGTGAGCATGGTTACTTTCCTATTACAGGCAGCTGATTGAGAAGGCGTTGGATGACAGCTTGTATAATAGAATCATTTTTTTTACAGTATAATATAGTATAGGATCAAAAGAGAAAGGGATATGAAATGTTACCAATGTCAATTTTAGACACTGGGACTGGCAAGAATGTCGTCATGTATTGAGCTTAATCTCAGTATTTTTAAAGAACCCTTTCTTAGAAATAACTATAATGCTCATCCCTAATAAAAAAAATTCTATTGGTTTTCCTCTAAGCACCAAGAATACAGCACCAAAGAAGAAAGAGATTCCTTTTTACTATCCATTGACTGTGTGTTTATATATAAATACATGATATTATAGCACACTGTGATTTGTGAATACGTCAATTCCACTATTAGTAGATACATTAAAATGATGAGCTACAGGTTAACTATTTTGATCAAAAAGTGTAAAACTCATCCAATAATAAGCTAACATGTAATATACATAGTCCCAAACTTTAGTGATGAACCTATCCATGTGCCCAGACAGGCCTCAAATTAACTGGGGAAGAGATGGGTTCAAGGCTGAACGCTGATTAAAACTTGGCAGGGAAAGCTGGAGGGATAAGGGTGCAGTCACACACCTCATCCTCCCCCATGCAATACACAATATGAACAAGGTCCAGCACATCTTTGGTATTAGGGCTCATACTCATTTGCAAGTAAAATGGATTAGTGCAAGCCGATAAATTGGATTGCACTCTGACTAATGTTGTTCTATGATTTGCTGCTCAGCTGCAATTTTTTTTCTCAGCTCAGATTGAACTGAGAAAAAAATTTCAGCATTCCGTGATTGTCCTCCTATCTCGAACGTGACTCACCAATGCAATTTGGTGCTAGCAATAGAGACAGCAACATCGGGGGTCATCGCAGATGGGGGGAGCTCCCTCTCTGATCTCATTATCACCCAGGGATGGTGGCCTGTCAGCTCATGCTGCGAGGACAGGCTGACACATCTCATCGTTACATGTCAGACACTGCTCTAAGGCTGGGTTCACACCTGCGTTTGGCTGGTCTGCATATGGCTGCGTACTTTCTCCCTTAAGCTCCGCCTACTTCCACATGCCTCCTGCGTCGTCCTTTGTATACCCATCTTTAACATTGGGTACGCAGGGACATGCGTTGTATGTGGATGCGGAGCTTAAGTGTAGAAGTACGCAGACCAGCCAAACGCAAGTGTGAACCATTGCAGAGTATTAGATCAGATGTCTGTCACTATACAGTTCATGTCCCTTCCGGGGACAATATAATAAAAATGTAAAAAAAAAAATGAATTGCAAAAAAATATATAAAAAAAAACAAAACAGGAAATAAGAGGAAAAAAAGAATAAAGTATTAATCCAATAAATACATTTATTAAAAAATACACATATTTGGTATCGCCGCGTCCTGAATGACCTGACCTATAAAACTATACCACTAGTTAACCCCTTCAGTGAACACCATTAAAAAAAAAAAATAAACGAGGCAAAAAACTTAGTTTTGTTTTATTTTTAAACTTTGTTTTATCATAATACTGCGAGACAAAAAGTGGAATAAAACCCGATCAAAAACACAAAAAAAAAAAGTGCATCTGAAAACATCATTTTTCCCGCAAAAAATACAAGCCACCATACAGCTCAGTCAGTGGAAAAATGAAAAGTTTGTAGCTCTCAGAATAAAGTGATGCAGGCATGATTCTTTTTTGGAAAAAATAGTTTTTATTGTGCAGATGCGCCAAAACATTAAAAAAACTATAAATGTGGTAACGCTGTAATTGTACTGACCCAAAGCTACCTTATCAATTTTATCACACACATAATGGCATGAAAAAAATAAAATAATTCCTGGTTTTTATTCATTCTGCCTCCCAAAAATCGGACTAGAAATTGATAAAAAAAAAAAAAAAAGTCATGTGCCCCAAAATGGTACCAATAAAAATGACCACTCGTCCCGCAAAACAAGACCTCACATGACAGCGGAAATGTGGAAAAATTATAGCTATCAAAATATGGGGATGCAAAAACTAGTGTTTGCTATAAAACATATTTTAGTGTGACAACAGCCAAACATAAAAAGCTATAAATATGTTATTGCTGTAATCGCACTGACCAAAAGGATAGTCGTCTAATTGCTTATACTGCACAAGGAACGGCGAAAAAAATAAAACCAATTCTTCACCAGCTGCTTAACCCCTTACTGCCATTGGGCAGAGTAGTACGTCCGATGGTAGAAACCCCTGCTTTGATGTGGGCTCCAGCGGTGAGCCCGCATCAAAGCCGGGACTTGCCAGCTGTTTTCAACAGCTGACATGTACCCGCAGTAGATTTTGGAATAAATTCTTGGACTTTTGTGCGCTACCAGATAAATTCACCAATCCAATATTTAAGAGAAAGATTAATCCATTTATTTCCCAACGCGTTTCGAAATGTGTACCATTTCTTCTTCAGGGGATGACATATCTGTATGTCATCCCCTGAAGAAGAAATGGTACACATTTCGAAACGCGTTGGGAAATAAATGGATTCATCTTTCTCTTAATTATTGGATTGGTGAATTTATCTGGTAGCGCACAAAAGTCCAAGAATTTATTCCAAAATCTGATGTGTAAGCGGTCGCGGAGCTGACCTTTGGACGTGCAGCAAGCAGATTACTAATCCTACATGCTTTAACCTCTCCTAAAAAGGGTGAGTATAATCTAATCTACTTCTCCAGCATTAACCCGGATAAGACCCTATTGCGCTTTCTTGTTCCTTTAGTTTTGACACATGTACCCGCAGTAGGCACAGGTGGAATCGCGATCCATCCGCGCCTATTAACTAGTTAAATCTCCCAGTCAAACGCTGACAGCGGGATTTAACCAGCGCTTCCAGACGCCGGGCCAGAAATACGCGCATCACCGACCCCCTTTTACGTGATTGGGGGTCAGTGATGCATTGCCATCACAACCAGAGGTGTTGAGTTCATTTTCCCCTTCACCATTGAGGTCTGATGAACTCCCTCTTCTGGTGAAGGAAGGTAGTGAGGCTGATTACCAAGCACATGTGCAGGATGATGATGACTGGGTGACTGGAATTGCTGACTGGATATAAGGCAGCCGACGCCCTTCTGCCTTGCGGGTGATTTCTCTGAGGGATTCTAGGAGACCAGTCTGATTCCTGCTCCTCAAAAGCTAAGTTTTCTGCTCTGCTTTTTGCATTTGTGTTTTGGTTTTGTTTTGCCTTGTTTTTCTGGATTTCTGCCATTCCCTGTTGGGGTGAGCTGAATTCCTTTTTGCTCTGTCTTCAGAAAATACCTGAGTACTGATATAGTCTTTTTGAAGCCTAGCGTCTTCAAGGCTTTTCTCCCTATCAGTCTGTTGGCTCTTGTTTTGATAGGGTTTTGGGCGGATTGCTGACAGCAGCTTTTCTATCCTGTCCTATTTAGTTAGCTTGGGCCCCATCATTTGCTCAGCCTATCTTTCTATCTGTGTGAGTGTTTTTTCATCTTGCTTCACCGTCATTATATGTTGGGGGCTGCCTATTGCTTTGGGGTTTGCTCTGGGGCAGTTTAGATTTCCCTTTCTGTCTTTAGGCTATGTAGTTCTCCGGCTGTGATCGAGGGGTCTAGGGCACCGTAGGAACCCCCCACGGCTACTGCTAGTTGTTGTTGATAGGTTCAGGGGTCTGCAATCCGATAGCTGCCAACTTCTCTGGTTTTCTGGACTTAGCTAGTATTTCTGTTTTTGCCTCCTACGGTGACTCATTCATAACACAGAGGTCTCCTCTATGGCTGTTGATGAGGCATCGCTATGAGCGCTACGCAGTGTTCGGCGCTTATAGCAATGCTGTAATTCTGCTACATATAGGCGATCTGTTCATTAACAGAGCCGATCAAGTAGTGGATGCTTTTAGCCTCCCATTGAGGCTATTGAAGCATGACAAAATTATAAAAAAAAAAAAAGTTTTAAAAAATATGAAAAAAATATAAGTTTAAATCACCCCCCGCTTTCTCCCCATTCAAAATAAAACAATAAAAAAAAATCACACATGCACGTATTTGGTATCGCCACGTTTAGAATCGCCCGATCTATCAAGAAAAAAAAAGGATTAACCCGATCGCTAAACAGCGTGGTGGGAAAAAATCGAAACGCCAGTATTACATTTTTTTGGTCGCCACAAAATTGCATTAAAAGGCAATACTGGGCAATCAAAAGATTGTATCTGCACATAAATGGTATCCTTAAAAACGTCAGCTCGGCGCACAAAAAGTAAGCCCTCACCCAACCCCACATCACGAAAAATGGAGACGCTACAGGTATCAGAAAATGGGGCAAAATTATATTTTTATTTTTTTTTTAGAAAACTTTGGAAGTTTTTTCTCACCACTTAGATAAAAAAGAACCTAGACATGTTTAGTGTCTATGAACTCGAAATGACCTGGAGAAACATAATGGCAGGTCAGTTTTAGCATTTAGTGAACCATGCAAAAAATCCGAACAAAAAAACAAGCGTGGGATTGCACTTTTTTTGCAATTTCACCGCACTTGGAATTTGTTTCCTGGTACACAACAAGCTAAAACCAATGATACTGTTCAAAAGTACAACTTGTCCCGCAAAAAACAAGCCCTCACATGGCCATATTGATGGAAAAAAAAGTTATGGCTCTGGGACGAAGGGGAGCAATAAGCGCAAAACCGAAAAAGCTTCGGTCAATAAGGGGTTAATTATTTCAGCCTGCGCTGAGCGTTTACATTGGAGTTTCCGTGTAAGTATCTGAAATGCGTGATTCAGACTGAACCCCGGCAGAAAATTAATGAGGCAAATGGAGGCACTCTGGACGCCGTATGGCTGCCTATGATCCCTCAGTGTCTCTTTTTAGGCGTGCATAAAAGTGCTGTCGACCACAGTTTTGTGCACCTGTGAAAAGTAGAACATCGCTGAACAGAGGCCAGACGGAGTCCTAAGTCTCATCTGAATCGCGTCACTTGGAGATTTAGATGTAAGCCCCGATGTAAGTGTTCAGCGTAGAGCGCCGGATAAATGTGATCCCAAATGTTATGCAAAATGTTCCCTACAAAAGCTTCTACTCAAACCACCAAAAAAGCAAGTCCCCCGCTCAACACCAATCATCTGTTAGCAGAAATATAGGAGGTTTCCACATTACAAAGGCTCTGAAAAAGCACTATAGCGCCTAGCCCCCAAAAGAAAGCCGGCAAATTCTGCACTCCCAAATCCAAATGCCCCCTCCCTGCTGAGTATCACAGTGTGCCTAAGCCACATCTAGCATCCACATATTTGGCATTTCTGTAGCAATGAGAGCCCGCCTAATCTACAGGTGTGTCTCCAGAAGCATGAGCTGGGCACTACCATGTACTGGTGAATGCAATGTACTGGGGACTACAAAGTACAGGCATCACAATGGCAGTTTGCAATTTTCACTCAGCAACATCCACTGCTGCTTGTTTGTAGAAAACACCCGGTAAAATATATTTAATTTTTTTTAAGAAATGTGTGACAATTGCAGTACACTTCACAACAATGCACCCAGTTATTGTCTGCAGTGGTCAGGTCATGTCGGCATTGCTCCATTTCTTATTTTCCAATGATAAGCCATACTAAGACCACCTTGTCGCTGCTTACAATCACGTTTCCTATTTGTTTTGACTATTTTTTTTTTCTTTTGTTGCAGATTTTTGGCCACAGGCGAGAGCTTCGCATCACTGCATCTTCAATTTAGAGTTGGAAAGGCAACCATTTCTAAAATTGTTAGAAGCAAATGCGATGTTATCTGGCAGAAATTGCAGCCCATAGGGATGCCTTCCCCAACCGAGGAGAATTGGCGTCAAGTCGCAGCAGGCTTTCAGACTGTTGTCGACTTCCCGAACTGCATAGGTGCAGTTGATGGAAAGCATGTAAGAGTGATTCAGCCACTGCGGACAGGATCTGTCTTCTACAATTGTAAGAAATATTTCTTGGTGTTCCTGATGGTGGTGGCTGACGCACATTACAAGTTTGTGGCCATCGATATTGGTGCCTATGGAAGAACGGAGGATTCCCAGGTGTTGAGAACTTCAGATTGGAATGCATATTCTCCAAGATGGCATTATGCTCCCAGCCCTTCAACCTCTTCCAAGGACCACATGTCCAGTCCCTTTTGTGATGGTATCGGATGAAGCTTTTCCCCTTATGACAGACCTGCTGCGTCCATATCCATGAAGGGGACTGAAGGCCCATAAGAGTATTTTAACTTTAGCCTGAGCCGGGCACGAAGAGTTGTGGAATGCACCTTTGGAATCATGGTTAGTCAGTGGAGGATCTTAAACACCGCCATACAGTTGGATATTGGTACAGTTGATTCTTTTGTCAAAGCTTGCTGTTATTCACAATTGTGGTAGGGACTACAGTACTGAAGTAGATGTGGGGACACTGTATCAACCTTTTGCTACAGCAATCAACTGAGGTCCTGGACGTCCCAACATGACCGGTTTGCGTGTTTGAGAAACCTTTGCTGATTATTTCATGAGTTCCAAAGGTGCCGTGCCCTGTGTTGGTGAGCAAGCCTGTACAGCAAACTTCCACTTGAGAGGAGACCTCAAAAGGGCTCTGGAGTTGGGGTTGTGGAGTTTGAGTCAGTGACCATTTTGGTGGAGTTGGAGTTGTAGGCGGAGTATGTCTCATGCTAATTAATGCGTCGGAGTCTGCTGTTTGGCTTACCAACTCCACAGCCATGGACATCATGGATCTAATTCTTCAGGTGCAGAATTAATAATGTTCCAATTTTGTTTATACAGTATACTGTTTGTCATGTTAAGTAAAAATAAATGTAAATGTTTTAAACAGTAAATGTGTTGTGTAAATAAAAAAAAAATGTCATTACAGGGCTATGACACTAATATATATTCTTGTTTGGATGAGGGTGGGTGGTATTAGTCAAATATGTAATAAATAGTTACCCCTTTTTAAAATAAATGCATTATACACCATGATATATAATGGTCCATAAATGTTTAGCATACCAAAACATGTAGGCAGCATACAATGAAGCCATAGTGTTTGATCTTTGAACAATGTTTTTTCCTCTGAACCTTTCGCAATCATCTAGAATTATTTTGGGTACTTAATATACATGTCCCCCATTAACTACATGTTGGTGTGGGTTGTTTTTTTTCTACAACTGTCACAAATCTTTTAAACACAGTCCTAACAATCTCCAAGCATTGGTCAAACATTTATTTTGTCAGCTACTAATACAAAATATAACTGATGTCGTACACTGGTGAGGCCCATTGTTATCCGTTTCAGCAGATACTAACTGGCCTACGTTACAATGTATTACTATTTATTGAATTTAAAAAATACGCATTGAAAAAAACTAACAATTTTAATATTAAATTTTATATATTTTGCAACCCAAAAAAATAACTTTCCTCTTCATAATTTAAACTAAACCAAAAGTTACCAAAAAAATTATATTTTAGACATCACCCCAAAATATATTAACAATTAACCCCTTCATGACCAAGCCTATTTTAACCTTAATGACCTGGCCATGTTTTGCAATTCTGACCAGTGTCCCTTTATGAGGTAATAACTCAGGAACGCTTCAACGGATCTAGCGATTCTGAGAATGTTTGTTTTTTCGTGACATATTGGGCTTCATGTTAGTGGTAAATTTAGGTCGATAATTTTTGCGTTTATTTGAAGAAAAATCGCAAATTTAAACCAGAGAGTTATGTGACACACAATAGTTAATAAATAACATTTCTCACATGCCTCCTTTACATCAGCACAATTTTGGAAACTTTTTTTTTGTTAGGAAGTTATAAGGGTTAAAAGTTGACCAGCGATTTCTCATTTTTACAACAATTTACAAAACCATTTTTTAGGGACCACCTCACTTTTGAAGCCACTTTGAGGGGTCTATATGGCAGAAAATACCCAACAGTGACACCATTCTAAAAATTGCACCCCTCAAGCTACTCAAAGCTACATTTAAGATTATTAACCCTTCAGGTGCCTCACAGGAGCTAAAGCGTGGAAGGATAAAATAAACATTTTAACTTTTCCAACAAAAATTTTCTTTTAGCATGAATTTTTTTTCATTTTCACATGGGCAACAGGATAAAATGGATCCTAAAATTTCTTGGGCAATTTCTCCTAAGTACACCGATACCTCATATGTGGTCATAAACCACTGTTTGGGCGAACGGTAGGGCCCGGAAGGGAGGGAGCGCCTTGTGACTTTTCGAATGGAAAATTAGCTCCAATCGTTAGCGGACACCATATCACTTTTGGAGAGCCCCTGATGTGCCTAAACATTGGAGCTCCCCCACAAGTGACCCCATTTTGGAAACTAGACCCCCCCAAGGAACTTATTTAGATGTGTGGTGAGCACTTTGAACCCCCAAGTGCTTCACAGAAGTTTATAACGCAGAGCCGTGAAAATAAAAAATCCTTTTTTTCTCCTCAAAAATGATTTTTTAGTCCACAATTTATTTTCACAAGGCTAACAGGAGAAATTGGACCACAAAAGTTGTTCAGTTTGTCCTGAGTACGCTGTTACCCAATATGTGGGGGGGAATCGGTCGGGGCTTGGAAGGGAAGTACTGACCTTTTGAAATGCCGACTTTGATGGAATGGTCTGCGGGCGTCATGTTACGCTTGCAGAGCCCCCTGATGTGCCTAAACAGTAGAAACCCCCCACAATTGACCCCATTTTGGAAACTAGACCACCCAAGGAACTTATCTAGATGTGTGGTGAGCACTTTGAGCCCCCAAGTGCTTCACAGAAGTTTAACGCAGAGCCGTGAAAATAACAAATTTTTCTTCAAAAAATTATATTTTAGCCAGCAATTTTTTATTTTCACAAGGGTAACAGGAGAAATTGGACCCCAAAAGCTGTTGTCCAGTTTGTCCTGAGTATGCTGATACCCCATATGTTGGCGTAAACCACTGTTTGGGCGCATGGCAGAGCTCGGAAGGGAAAGAGCACTGTTTGACTTTTTGAACGCAAAAGTAGCTGGAATCAATGGTGGGGCCATGTCATGTTTGGAGACCCCCTGATGTGCCTAAATAGTGGAAACCCCTCAATTCTAACAACCTTAACCACAACCCTATCCCCAACACATTCCTAATCCCAACCCTAACCCTAATGGAAAAATAAAAATATTTTCTTTTATTATTTGTCCCTACCTATGGGGGTGATAAGGGAGGGGGTGATTTACTATTTTTTTTTATTTTCATCACTTTGATAGGATCTATCACAGTGATCAAAATGAATGGAATCAGCCGCTTGGCAGATTCGACGGGCGCACTGGGCATGCACCCACCATTTTGGAAGATGGCGCCCATGCTGGAGGGAGGAGGGACATCGTGAATGACACGAGGACATAGGAGGTACCAGGGAGGTGAGGGGGGGCGGAAGGCAAGGGGGAGCAGATGGTGACGGCGGCGGCAGATTGCCGCTGTCAGGTGGCGGGGGCAGAATGCCCCCGTCAGCAGGTGGGGGGGTCTGATCGCGGTCTCTAGCCATGTCTGATACTACTGCAGCATCGGCCATGGCTGGATTGTAATATTTCATCAAATTTCATTGAAATATTACTATCGCTCTGATTGGCTGTTAAAAGTGAATCAGAGCGATCTTAGCCATGGGGTGCAAAGTCAACCCCCTGGGGTGAAGTGCAAAGCCCCTTGTACCTGTGGGTCGGGTGATTTTTCATAACCCCCCTGCGGGTTGGGTGACTGGGGTCAATCTAGTCATGACAGCATATGCATCATTGGTTGAATTGGCACCGACTTTCATGACGCATGCTCTCACTGGTCGGGAAGGGGTTAACAAGAGGTCACTGCATGTGAGCAGTGCACACCTGTGATAGCATATAACAGGACTAGTTTATTGTCATACAAAGCACACAGACAAACTGCCAAAAAGCGCACAAGCGCAGTAAGGCTATGTACCCACGTATGCAGATAATTCCTGATTGAAAACCGGACTCCTTCCCAGAAAACGCGCGTTTTTATGCGTTATTTTCCGGAGCATCCCCTTCTCATAGAAAATAGTTAGAAATGCGGATTTTTCCGCGAAATTAATGAACATGTTGCGTTTTTTACCACAATGCGTTTTTTTCATGGGAAAAAACGCATCAATATGCACAAAAAGTGCGGAATTCATTGAAATGAATGGGATGCTTCTTGTAAGCGGTTTTAAGCATTTTTGTCAGTTGAAACGCGGAAAAAACCGCTTACGTGTGTACACACACTCAAGAGGCATCAGTCACTGGTCAGTAAAATGGTATGCGGTCTAATAACCTGAATAATCACAAAGTGCTAGGCATAGAATTGGGCAGCAACCTCCATGAATAAGGACATACAATAAAGAACTCAATATACATATGTTGTGAACAATTTTTGGACCCTTATATAACACATTACAAATTTTTTTTGGTCTTTGGTTCGTTATATAAATTGTACAACACACAAATGTTTGCAATTTCTTTTTTTTAAGTTTTTCGCATAACTTATTAACGTGAAGCAAAGAACAAACTATGTAAAGGTAATACAAACAATTATTTTTATGCTTTTTGCCTAAATTAATTGAATTTCTGGAACGTGGGAGGTGAGGGTTCAAAAGGTTTAAAGAAGAGAGGTCATGGTTGTGGGGTAATCTGAAGGAGTAGAAATGTTTTCAAGAAATTCAGGTTGGGAAATGGAGGCAGTGGGGAGTGAAGAGAAGCCAATAACTGAACTTTGGAGCCAAAAAGAAGCGCGTGGATCGCGGATAGAGGAAGAATGAGGTGCAGAGAAAGAAGAATGGGGAGCACGGAAAGAGGAAGAAGTTGAAGCGGGCAAAGAGGAAGCGTGGAGTGCAGGGAAATAGGAAGACTGGGGAGAAGGCAAAGCGGAAGCACGGGGTGAAGAGAAGGGAAAGAGGAAGACTGGGGAGAAGGCAAAGAGGAAGCATGGTGAGCTTGATAATTAAAAGGTGTTTGGGGATGTTGGCGAGTGGTCACTTGTGCATTCTGTTGCCTTTGTAATATTGACTATTCCATTGCTTATTTCACTTGCATTAATTGCATGGGTGTATTTGTGGAATAGAGCCAATATACTGCACACAGAGGCACATGACCACTGGTTTGATGTTGAGAATTTGCGAATTCCATCCACAATAGAAGCTCCAAAATAGTCCCAAGTAGTCATTGGAGTCCATACGATTTAGACAGCACCCAGCTTGTTGGATTACTGCAGTGACTTCTGCATTTTGCCTCAAATTGTTATTCCGTAATTGACGCCTGCGCAATTGTTGCCTGCTAGTAACAGGCCTCACATTGATGTCCTGTGTCTCTGGTGATTGTGGCAGGACATTTGAACTGTCAAATGCGGGTTGCATGAGATTTGCTAAAGAATCTTGCGTGTCTGACACTGACCCCTGTTCTTGGGTGTCTTCAGGTACTGTCACACTAAGCGATGTCGCTAGCAATATCGCTATAACTTGTGACGTTATAGCGATATTGCTAGCGATATCGCTGTGTGTGATACCTACGACCCGCTCCCCCGCTGGTTATCGCTGATCGCGCGAGAATGTTCAGGACTGTTTCTCGTCGTCAGTTTCCTGCTGGGCTTCCTGCTGTGACGACGAGCGACGCGTGGAGCCGGGCGGGAGGACGCAGGATCACCTGGTGTGACAGGTAAGTAGCGACCCCCGTCCCCAGCGATGTCGCTGGTGAGATCTGCCTGTGTGGCAGCTCACTAGCAACCACTTAGCAATGTATCAGCGATCCTGACCGCGTCATATCGCTGGTCGGGATCGCTGGTACATCGCTAAGTGTGACAGTACCTTTTGCCATGTGGTGCAGGAATGTTTCCTTGTGTTCTGCACAAATAAAAAAAAAAAAAAAAAAAACTTGAAACATCAGTATGTTGATATTAAACAGATAATTGTACAAACAGTTTGGACATCACTTTCAATTTTAAAAAGAACGCTTTTTTTTTTTTTTTTTTTAAACCAAGCCGAAGATTACACTACACAATCCAAAAAATACAAATTGGACATATCAGATGATGTTTTGGGCTATTTCATGTAAATGACATGTCTAGTTTCAGATTTTTAATTACAACAAAATCTTTAACCCCTCTCTGACCTCAGACTGGGACTTAATCCCCATGGACAGAATAGTACGTCATAAGATATCGGCCGTGCACCCGGGGGGGGGGTGTTTGGCCATTCGCAGCCCGGCGTCAGCTGATTCTTACAGCTGACACCCGGCACTAAGTTCCAGGAGCGGTCACAGACTGCTCCCAGCACTTAAACCCCCGGAACACTGCTATCAAACAAGGTCGCAGCGTTCCATGCCAGCAGAGGGTCTGACATCCCCTCTGCCTTTGGATTGGAAACCCTGCGGCATGACACGGGGTCCCGATCGCTCCCATGGTAACTCGATGTCGTCATGAAGACATCCGGGTTACCAGAGCTGAGAGACTTCCTGTCATGCGCAGTGCATGCCAGGAATTCTCCAGGTCAGTACTGTTCATGGATTGCAGCGCTGCAAGCTTCTATAGCATGCAGATGCTGCTTCATCTGCATGACTATAGAAGCTATCATCCTGCACAAAATGAGTGTCCCATAATGGGACACAGTGTAAAAGTAAGAATCAAATAAAAAACATTCGCAAAAATATATTTTTTTTTTAAATAATTTTATCATTAAATCAATCTTTGAATTAAAAAGACACATTTGGTATTGCCGCGTCCGTAATGACCCAACCGATAACTGTCCCACTAGTTAACCCCTTTAGTGAACACCATATTAAAAAAAACAATGCTTTATCATCATACCGCCGAACACAAAGTGGAATAGCACGTGGTCAAAAAGACGGATATAAATAAACATGGTACTGCTGAAAACATCTTTTCCTACAAAAACAAGCCACCGTACAGCGTTGTCAGAGGAAACAAAAAAGTTATAGCTCTCAGAATAAAGATATGCAAAAACAATTATTTTTTCTATAAAATAGTTTTTATTATATAAATGCCAAAAGCTTAAAAAAAAAATGAGGTATCGCTGTAATCGGACTGACATGAAGAATAAAACTGCCTTATCAATTTTACCACATGCAGAACAGTGTAAATGCCCCCCCCCAAAAAAAAAAAGAAATTCATGAATTGCTGGTTTTTGCTCATTCTGCATCCCAAAAATTGGAATAGAAAGCGATCAAAAAATATCATGTGCCCAAAAATGGTACCTATAAAAACGTCAACTCGTCCCACAAAAAACAAGAGCTAACATGACTCTGTGCCAAAATATGGAAAAATTATACATCACAAAATATGGTGATGCAAAAACTATTTTTTTTTGCAATAAAGTCTTTGTGTGTGACAGCTGCCAAACATAAAAACCCGCTATAAATAGTAAATCAAATCCCCCTTTGTCAACCCCTTAGTTAGGGGGAAAATAATGAAATAAAGATTATTTCCATTTTCCCGTTCGGATTGGGGCTAAAGTTATAGTTAGGGTTAGTGCTAAAATTAGGGTTGTGATTATGGTTAGAGTTGGGATTAGGGTTAGAGTTGGAGTTAGAATTGGAGGGTTTCCACTGTTCAGGCACATCAGGGGCTCTCCAATTCCAGCCAACTTGACATTGAGTAAAGTTCCGAGCTCTGCTATGCGCCCAAACAGTGGTTTACCTGCATATATGGGCTATCAGCATATTCAGGACAAATTATATAACTTGTGGGCTCCAGTTTCTCCTGCTACCCAGTAAAAAAAATTTGTATCTGAATTGTATTGGCGATAAAGGGGTTAAGCATTAATGTGTCTTTCTCAAATTATTTTTTTTTGAGCCTACACAAATAGAAAAGAAAAAAGGTATATAGTTCATGAACAAACTTACGGTCGGAGCTTCCATGTGTTTAACAGGAATTGAAGGTCCTCATAATATGGACATTTTCTTGCTTTTGGAGAAAACCCACTTTTTTCTTGATCTTGGGCGTTTTTTTTTTGGGTTTTTTTTAAAGCGATCCCTCACAGATAATCCAGCGTGTTTTCACATCTTTCACTGAAAAGTTATAATTCAAGACCATTGTTAATTGGTTTTACTTTACATGCTTCACTTTGTTTATGCAGCACAATTTACGTACATGTTTCCTTTTTTAGTTCTGGGGGCATGCCTGGACTTTCGGGGTATAATTCCTCAACTTTTTCCCAGGCATCGTCCTTCTTTATTCTGTTATGGTAATCCTCAGAGGTTTGGTCCCATAAGATGGGTCTGTTATGAATCTAGAGAGATACAAATTATACTTTTTTTTTCATTGCTTATTTTGACAAATGAAAGTTGGATTTATTGATAAAATTTTCCTAAAAAAATATTACAACAAAAATGGTTAATAAAAAAAAAAAAGTTATATTCAAAATACCATATATACTCGTGTATAAGCCGAGATTTTACAAAAAAAAAAGTTTGTGATGAAAACGCCCCACCTCGGCTTATACATGAGTCATTGCTGGAGGGGGAGGAGAGCAGCGGCAGGACCTGGCGGCTGGGACATCATACTCGCCCTCCGTCGCTGCATCTTGGTCCTGGCGCAGGCAGCTGTTCCTGTGCTGAGCAGTCACGTGGTACCGCTCATTATGGTAATGAATATGCACGCGCCTCCACTCCCATAGGCGTGGAGCGCATATTCATTAGCCTAATACCCAGTACCACGTGAACACTCACCACAGGAGAGCTGCCGTTCACGGGGACAAGGGAGATGAAGTGACAGCATGGTGAGTAGAACGGAGGGAGGGTGAGCGAGCCATGCATACAAGAGGACCAAGGGAGCGAACCATGCATTACAAGGGGACTGGGGGAGCGAGCCATGCAGAGCAGAACAGTGACCAGGGAGCCATGCATACAGGTTAGGGACAGGGGACAATCAATACCTGGCTTATACTCGAGTCAATAAGCTTATACTCTGGTCTGCTTATACTCGAGTATATACCGAACATTAAATATATTGACATGAAATAAAATTAACAGCAATATTAATTGTTGAACGTTAATGTTCATCCTCTCGTATGATGCCATACTGGGAGTTGATCACCAAGCTATTGTGAGATTTTTCCTGTAAAATAAAAAACAAAAAAATTGCAATTGTCATGTTTTTTCAATTGACTTTAGGGATATGTGATACAGTAGTTTGAAACCACATTACACAAAAGTATGTGTAAGATTTTATTTGAACATTGAAAAGGGGTAAAAAAAATTTAATTATAAATAGGTTGATAACCCATTTTGTGTTAACCCTATTTATGCAAACAAAAGTTAAGAAAACTTCTGGGCCTAGTATTTCTGGCTGGTAAGGATCCAATATCCATGAACCTTACCAGGCTGATAATACCAGGCTGCAGCAGTCTACTTACCATGGATGGTTAGCAAAAAGAGTGGGGTTACCTGGCAAAAAAAATGGCGTGGGATACCCCTTTATTTAACCATCCAGATGAAGCAGACTACTGGGGCCTGGTATTTCAAGCTGGTAAGGATCCAATATCCATTAGCCTTACCTGCCTGATAATACCAGGCCGCAGCAGTGTACTTACCTTAGATGGTTAGCAAAAATAGTGGGATTCCCTCGAAAAAAAAAATGATGTGGGGTCCCCCTATTTTTGTTAACCAGCCAGATGAAGCAGACTACTGGGGCCTGGTATTTCAGGCTGGTAAGGATCCAATATCCATGAACCTTACCAGCCTGATAATACCAGGCTGCAGCAGTCTGCTTACCGTGGACGTTTAGCAAAAACAGTGGGATCCCCTCGAAAAAAACAATGGCATGCGGTCCCCCTATTTTTATTAACTATCCAAGAATAAAGCAGACTGCTGCGGCCTGGTATTCTCAGACTGGAGAGGCCCATGGATTTTGACCCTCGCCAGCCTAAAAATACAAGCCTGCAGCAGCCCCAAAATTGGCGCATCCAAAGATACGCCAATTGTGGCATTTTACCAGGCTCTTCCCACTGCCGTGTAGCGGTGGCATATGGGATAATAGGGGGTTGATGTCACCTTTGTATTGTAAGGTGACATCAAGCCTGGCTTAGTAATTCTTTGAGTAAAAAAAAAATCAAACAAATTCTTGAACTGCTGCTGATTTGTTTGTTGATTGCAGAAAGACTTGGCTCACATTTATCCTGTGCTGAGCGCTTACAGTGGAGTTTCCATGTAAATATCTAAATAGTCTCTTCAGAGAGGAAGAGGACTAGAACACTAATGTCACCTATGGGAAATAGCAATCCTAAAAGTCAATGTTGACCCTTTAACGAGCCTTGTCACATGACTAGGGTTACAAGCCAGACCAGAATCTCAATTTGCAGACCCTGTGTTTCGGGGTACTGCCCCTGGTCAGTGCAAAGTGTGAGATCTGGTTTGGCTGTGTGAGAGATGTCTGACCGAGATCCAAGTAGTAATGTTTCTCCTTGTGGAGAGTGACATGTTAAGCATGCCGAGATGAGGAGACTTAAAGCTGCAATGCTTCTCTGGGAAACAAGCAAATAGTCTCTTCAGGGAGGAAAATTCTCATTTGGTCTGACATGCACTGTGAGGTCTTATATAGACAGGTGTGTGCCTTTACAAATCAAGTCCTATCAGTTTAAACACAGCTGGACTCCAATGAAGGAGTAGAAGCATCTCAAGGAGGATCTCAAGGAAATGGACAGCATGTGACTCAAATATGAGTGTCTGAGCAAAGGGTCTGAATACTTAGGCTGTGTGCCCACGTTGCGTTTTTTTATGCATTTCCGCTGTGTTTTTACGGCCACGGAAAAGCTTAAAAAAAGCTTTAAAAATGCATCCCCATGCAATCCTATGGGATTCCGCAGTTGCTGTGTCAATGCTGTGGATTTTACTGCTGCGGAATCGCATATTCATATTTTACAAAAATCTGTATTCTCCAGAATGCAGATTTTTTTTTTTTTTTTTGCAATTCACTGCGCAAATTAAGCAAATGGCGGGCATCTGGTTACCATTTTGATGAAATGTAGAGGACCAACAAAAGGTTAAAAAAAGCAAACAACTCATCACCCACCTGAGCATCTTCGTTTCCCCAATAGGGTCCTCGACACTTCTCCTTCACCTCATCAGACAATGAAACCCTGGGAGATCTTCACACTATGATAGGACTTCTGACCTTGACTGGACCCGAGACAACTCTGCGCATGCAGCGATGTTGTGCGGTGCGCTGTGACCTTACTACATTCATTCTAGGCACCGACTTTCGTCCGGCCATAACAATTGGATTGTCAGAAGTGCTGTGTTTTGGCCACCTCATAGACTCCCTCCACACTCCCCTCAACAAAAAACTAGTAAGTACCTCAGAGAGGCACCAATAAAAATTACAAATTGCCATTCCCCAAAAAGATCAAATTTTTGAAAAGTAAAGATAAATTATGCGTCTCTGAAAATGTCAAAACAATACAATGTTTTGTTTTTGTAAGATTTGCTGTCAATTATAGCTATAAAAACATAGAAAAAAATATAAATGTGGTAAGGCTCCAATCTTACCTCCAAAAAGATATTCGGTCACTTGTGCTGCACAATGAATGACGTAAAGACGTTATCCGAGTAAAAATGGTGGAATTGCATTTATATTTTCAACATTCCACTCCACAAATATTTTTTTTGGTTGTTTTTCAGTATATGGTAGATTAAAATGAGCCTAAATATAACCATTCATTTCTCATATACAGTGGGGAAAATAAGTATTTGATACACGGTAGATTTTGCATTTTCTCCCATCTGCAAAGAATGGAGAGGTCTGTAATTTTTAGGCCGGGATCACACATGCGAGAAATGCTGCCAAGTCTCGCATGTTCATACCCGGCACTGCCGTCAGCTCTTGGGAGCGGAGCGTGTGGTTCCATGTATTGCTATGCAGCCGCACGCTCCGATCCGAGTGCCGGTGGCAGTGCCGGGTATTAACATGCGAGACTCGTCCGTATTCCTCGCATGTGTGATCCCAGCCTTATCGTAGGTACTCTTCAATTGTGTAAGAGACAGAATCTTAAAAAAATCAAGAAAATAACCTTGTATGATTTTTACATAGCATTTTATTGCAATGCATAAGTATTTGATATAATAGAAAAACAGAACTTAATATTTGGTACAGAAACCTTTGTTTGCAATTACATAGGTCAGATATTTCCTTGCAGTTCTTGACCAAGTTTGCACACACTGCAGCAGGGATGTTGGCCCACTCCTCCATACAGATTTTCTCTAGATCTTTCAGGGTTCGGGGCTTACGCTGGGAAACATTTGAATTTCAGCTCCCCCAAAGATTTTCTATTGGGATCAGGTCTGGAGACTGGCTGGACCACTCTAGGACCTTGAGATACTCATTACAGAGCCACTCCTTAGTTGCTCTGGCAGAGTGTTTTGGGTCATTGTCATGCAGGAAGACCCAGCCACAGCCCATCTTCAATGCTCTTACTGAAGGGAGCAGGTTGTTGGCCAGAATCTCGTGATTCATGACCCCATCCATCCTCCTTTCAACATGGTGCACTCATCCTGTCCCCTTTGCAGAAAAGCACCCCCAAAGTAGGATGTTTCCCCACCATGCTTCACAGTTGAGACAGTGTTGGGGTTGTACTCATCCTTTCTCCAAACAATGCGAGTGGAGTTGATACCAAAAAGTTCTATTTTGGTCTCATCTGACAATGATCTTTCCCCATGCCTCCTCTGGAAAATCCAGATGGTCGTTGGTGAACTTTAAATGGGCTTGGACATGTGCTGGCATGAGCAGGGGGACCTTGCAAGCCCTGCAGGATTTTAATCCATGATGGCGTAGTGTGCTACTAACGGTAATGTTTGAGACTGTGTTCACAGCTCTTTTGAGGTCCTTCACCAGGTCCTCCTGTGTAGTTCGGGGCTGATACCTGATCTTTCTCAGAATCATCCTTGCCCAACAAGGTGAGATCTTGCACGGATCCCCAGACAGGAAGATTGACAGTCATCTTGTGTTTCTTCCATTTTCTAATAACTGTGCCAACAGTTGTTGCCTTCTCACCATTCTGTTTGCCTATTGTCTGGAAGCCCATCCCAGCCTTGTGTGGGTCTATGATTTTGTCCCTGGTGTTCCTAGACAGCTCTTTGGTCTTAGCCATGATGGTGAGGTTGGAGTGTGATTGACTGAGTGTGTAGACAGGTGTGTTTTATACAGGTAATGAGTTCAAACAGGTACAATTAGTACAGGTAATGAGTGCAGGGTAGGAGGGCTTCTTAAAGACAAACTAACAAGCCAGAATTCTTGTTGGTTGGTAGGTGAGCAAATACTTATTTAATCCAATAAAATGCAATTTAATTATGTAAAAATCGTACAATGTGATATCCTGGATTTTTTTAGATTCTGTCTCTCACATTTGAAGTGTACCTACGATAAAAATTACAGACCTCTCCATTCTTTGTAGGTGGGAAAACTTGCAAAATTGGCAATGTATCAAATACTTATTTTCTACACTGTATAGTCACCCTATCTGATGCACTCTGTTTGCCTCTACCTCCTCTGAGCAGGGTACCTTTCCTCATGCTTCCAAAATGGATAACGTTATTGCATTGGGAATGCAGTGGTAAGTCTTAACCATCCTCACCCCTGACTTTCCTATCTCACAGAACAGGATTGGCAGGGATGTTGTGGTTTAGACTTACCCCAGTCCTCTCAAAAGACACCGCAACAAGTAGGAGAAACAGAATGGCACTCTGAGCAGAGATGGCAGCAGAAGGTGAATGGAGTGCATCAAGTAGTGTATACATGTGAAGACTTTACAAGACTGTACATGTGAAATTTATAGTCACTTTTTAGTCCCAAGTTTGAGGATCACTTTAACCGCTTAAATAATAGGAAATAGGACATAGTGCTATGTTCTATATCGGTCCCTGTGTATGGAGCAAGCTTGTTCCATACCAGGCTGTTACATAGCTGGCATCTGCCTGTAACTGCAGTGACCGTAGCTTTATATGATTGCTGTAGTTTAACCTTTTAATGACGCTGTCGATTATTAACAGTGGCATTTCAATAACGTTATTGTTGGTGCATAATTGTTGGCTCCCATTGGCCACCCAAGAGGTGATTATGGGGATCCAATGGGTTACCATAGCAGCCGAAACCCTACTAGTCTCATAGCTTTTTTTTAAGGTTGATGGTAGACATAAGTCCATCGAGTTCAACCTCAGCTAAAATGTTGACTACGTCAACAAAAAAAATAGAAAGTTATGGCTCTTGGAAGAAGCTGAGGAGAAAGATGAAGCGCAAGAACAAAATTTTTGGGGGGTTGGGAAAATGTTCAATACAGGCATTCAAAACTACAACTTGTGTCACAAACAACAAGCTCTCACATGACTATGTCCATGGAGAGATTAATAAGTTTGTTGAAAAATGAGGACAAAAATACAAATCAAAGCTAAAAATGGCCAAGGCATGTAATGGGTGAATGTATGCTTTTTTTTACATTGATATGGAAATATAACAGTATTAGAAGGCATTTAAGAGCATAAAATGCGTTCTGAGGGAAAAGGGTTGCCTGAAATGCTGTTTTGAGTCTCAATATGTGTTCCTAACAATCAAGAAAGTATTGTACAAAAGCATAATCCCAAAACTTCTGTGTCTATTGCTTTCATGTGTTTGTGTAAGCACACATATGTGTTTTGGAATTTGGGTACTGAGACCTTCAGTGTTTAGTATGGGCCTTGCTGTGCACATTGAAACCTCAGTACATACTGCCACCAAATCTTGCTTCGGATCTTTTGCAATCACTTGATGGATTTTGACCACTTGCCACCTGGTGGCAACCAGAAATGGCTTTTTCTTTCTATAATATCCAGGTAATATAGCCAGTGTTTGCATTACTTTTAACTTGCAAAATTTTTAAAATAAACTTGTTATATTAGTTGTGCTGAGATATCTAAATTATTCTTGTTTTAATGGCATATTGGAAAGTTAGCAAATTTTGAAGAAGTGGTTAGCATGGTTACTTTTCAACGTTGGAGCCTTGGTTTCAAATCAGACATCTGTAAGGAGTGTAGTGATTGAGTGGATTTTCCTCTACAGTCATGGCCAAGAGTTTTGAGACTGACACAAATATAAATTTTTACAAAGTCTACTGCTTAATTTTTTCTAATGGCAATTTGCATATACTCCAGAATGTTATAAAGAGTGATCAGCTTAACAGCAATTACTTGCAAAGTCAATATTTGCCTAGAAAATTAACTTTATCCCCCAAAACACATTTCAACATCATTGCAGCCCTGCCTTAAAAGGACCAGCTAACATCGTTTCAGTGATTGCTCCATTAACACAGGTGTGGGTGTTGATGAGGACAGGGCTGGAGATCAATCTGTCATGATTAAGTAAGAATGACACCACTGGACACTTTAAAAGGAGGCTGGTACTTGGCATCATTGTTTCTCTTCTGTTAACCATGGTTATCTCTAAAGAAACACGTGCAGTCATCATTGCACTGCACAAAAATGGCCTAACAGGGAAGAGTATCGCAGCTAGAAAGATTGCACCTCAGTCAACAATCTATCGCATCATCAAGAACTTCAAGGAGAGAGGTTCCCTTGTTGCCAAAAAGGCTCCAGGGCACCCAAGAAAGACCAGCAAGTGCCAGGACCGTCTCTTAAAAGTGTTTCAGCTGTGGGATCGGGCTACCAGAGTGCAGAGCTTGCTCAGGAATGGCAGCAGGCAGGTGTGAGTGCATCTGCATGCGCTGTGAGGCGGAGACTCTTGGAGCAAGGCCTGGTCTCAAGGAGGGCAGCAAAGAAGCCACTTCTCTCCAGGAAAAACATCATGGACAGACTGATATTCTGCAAGAGGTACAGGGTGTGGACTGCTGAGGACTGGGGTAAAGTCATTTTCTCTGATGAATCCCCTTTTCGATTGTTTGGGACATCTGGAAAATGGCTTATTCGGAGAAGACCAGGTCAGCGCTACCACCAGTCTTGTCTCATGCCAACTGTCAAGCATCCTGAAACCATTCATGTGTGGTGTTGCTTCTCAGCCAAGGGAATGGGCTCTCTCTGTCTTGCCTAAAAACAGCCATGAATAAAGAATGGTACCAGAATGTTCTCCAAGAGCAACTTCTCCCAACCGTCCAAGAGCAGTTTGGCGATCAACAATGCCTTTTTCAACATGATGGACCACCTTGCCATAAAGCAAAGGTGATAACTAAATGGCTCAGGGAACAAAACATAGAGATTTTGGGACCATGGCCTGGAAACTCCCCAGATCTTAATCCCATTGAGAACTTGTGGTCAATCATCAAGAGACGGGTGGACAAACAAAAATCTTCAAATTCAGACAAAATAAAAGCATTGGTTTTGCAAGAATGGACTGCTATCAGTCAGGATTTGATCCAGAAGTTGATTGAGAGCATGCCAGGGAGAATTGCTGAGGTCCTGAAGAAGGGTCAACACTGCATATATTGACTTGCTGCATTAACTCATTCTAACTGTCAATATAACCTTTTGCTACTCATAATATGATTGCAATTATATTTCTGTATGTGGTAAAAACATCTGACAAACACACATAAAAACCAGAGGCCAGCAGATCATGTGAAAATATAATATTTGTGTCATTCTCAAAACTTTTGGCCATGACTGTAGGTACTCTGGTTTTCTCCCACACTCCAAAGACATACTAATTGGGAATTTAGTTTGTGAGTCCCAATAAGGACAGACATAATGCCTGTAAAGAGCTGTGGAATATAGCCTAGGGTGACATGTTTTTATTCCCTCGCAGCTGAGCCATATAGCAAAACTGGCATCGTCATAGAAGTGGGTGTTGGAGAGTCTTTGCAATAATTTGCATTTTTTTCATCTTTAGGACAAAAATACAACTGAGAGTGCTGATGACGGCTCTGATGCTGTATTCCTGTATTAATGGTGGCTCTGGTACTGTATTGAAGAATTGATGATGGTTCTGGTAATGTATTCCTGTACTGATGGTTGTTTTCATGATGAATTTAAGTACTGATGAAGGTTCTGATGTTGTATTTTTAAGCACTGATGGCTGTTCTGGTGATGTATGCTTGTACTGACTGTGTTTCTGATCCTGTAGTAATATAGATGTAACAATTTTTAATTTGAAAGACTGGATAATAGATCAATAGAGGGTCAATATACTGTCTGTTACACATGTGGACAACACAAAGACTGAAAATACAACTGTCAGAATGAGGCCATATGTCAGCCGAACAAGTGTTTGACTAAAGCCCACTATCCACTTTATCATTTGCAGAACACTCCTATGTTAATTAAGAGAGCTGCTGCCAAACATCCAATGGTGGCTTATCTCATAGAACAAATGGTTCAATAGTCCGAAAATTAGACATGCTGGTTCCTTATATCCCGTCTACAATCATCTGTCAAAGTGCACACCTCACATTAGACTGTCAGCCAAACCTGTTGATATAAACCGAGGATAGTAATTAAAGTCCCCTTACATATTAGCCTTTTCTAAAGGCCCCTTTACATTTAGCAATGCACCAGCGATCCCTAAAACGATACGACCCAGTCAGGATCGCTGGTGCATCACTAAATGGTCGCTAGTGAGCTGCCAAACAGGCAGATCTCACCAGCGAAGCAGCAATACAGCGGTGGTTACTTACCTTTCAGACACGGCGATCCTGACGTCCTCCCGCCCGTGTCGGCGCCAGCGGGAAGCCCAGCAGGAAGCGTCCGACGAGCAATGGAGCTGCGCGATCAACGACAGAGAGCGGGGGAGCGGGTCGGAGGTAAGTATCACACATAGCGATATCGGCTGCTGCGTCACCAAATCGGTGATGCTTTAGCGATATTGCTAGCGATATCGCTATGTGTAAAACCCCCTTAAGGGATATGGCCACTTTTAGTTTGACTTACCAGTAGCTGGTGTTATGCCAAATTTAGCCCTGGATGGAGCTATATAAAGAACCAAAGAAATATGCAATTAGGGATGAATACATTTTATTGCAACTGCAACTTTGCTGCATCTGTGGAATTGACTCCTTTCTTATCTAACCCCCACATTTCTCAATCTAATTTGTTAGTGGTTCCTATTCATGTAATTCATGATTTCCAACAGTCTAATGTGTTGTGGAAAAGCCTGACTGGTAAGGCCTCTTTCACACTTCCGTTTTTTGTTGTCAGTTAAAATCCGCCAAAATGGCGGAAAGCGGATCCGTTTGTAACTGATGCAAACGGATGCCACCAGACCATTTTTTTTTTACGGATCCGTTGAATGCATAATTTTAAAGGAACCGCAGTCCGGGAAGGAGAGAGAGAGAGAATTTTTTCCACTGCTAGAAAGGATTTCAGGGTTAAATCTTCCTTCTCCGGGCATGCACACTGTCCGTCCAGGCATGCCAGCGGACGTAAACATTTTGGCAGATCCGCAAAAAAACGGATCCAACGGACCGCCATCCGTCAAGATCCGCCGGTAATGCAACTCAATGGGGAAAAAACGGATCCGCCAAAAAAAATGGCGGATCCGTTTTTTTCAAAAACTGGCGGATTTTGACTGATGGTCAAAAACGGAAGTGTGAAAGAGGCCTAATGGAATGGGGCATAATGGTCTTATTTTTAATAAACGTGAGATGTGTTTTTTCCATGTCTTGTTGAATGCATGCATCTAATTTCTCCTTCTAGTTTTTTATCCATTTTTAATCCCAAAAACTGGGTGATAAATAGTGCTAGTGGTATCTGGTGGCATCCCCTCTAATGGCACTTTCACATGAGCCAATACAAACAGTATGGAAAGAAAAAACAATACATCTGTTTTGACTTTATACAGAACTAGCTGAAGAGCCCGGCGTTGCCTGGGCATAGTAACCAACAGTGGTTAGTTATAACAAATTATAATGATTATATTGCACATAAAAACATTTCACATCATATATTCAACATTACAGATTTGCAACACAAATTAAGTAAACGATTACCCAAGTATTGATAGTATTTTATTTTCAACTCATTCAAGATTTTTGGTTTTTCCTTTCGGTGCAAAGATGAACAGATTTTTGGCAGGTCCAACTCTTGAACAAACCACGTAAAGTTGACCATGAGAAAAGCATGGAGATTGCAAATCGATCCCTACTACTTTCAAGGACTGTCCCTGAGCAATGTTAATGGACATTGCAAATAGCAGTCGAAGTGGAAACTGGAGGTGTTTAAAATCAAAAAACAAATCAGATGGAATGAGTGGAATTCTTGGAATGAAAATGACCTCTCCTTTGGCACATCCTGTTTCTGAGCTGTGTATCTAACCCTATCCTGTGTCATACTGACTGCTGAGCTGTGTATCTAATCCTATCCTGTGTGATACTGTCTGCTGAGCCATGTATCTAATCCTGTCCTGTGTGATACATCTGCTGAGCAGTGTTTCTAATCCTATCCTGTGTGATACCATCTGCTGAGCCGTGTATCTAATCCTATCTTGTGTGATACCATCTGCTGAGCCGTGTATCTAGTATCTAATCCTATCCTGTTTGATACTGACTGCTGAACCGTGTATCTAATGCTATTCTTGTGATACTGACTGCTGAACTATGTATCTAATCCTATCCTATATGATACTGTCTGCTGTGTATCTAATCCTTTTCCTATCCCGTTTTTTTACGGATCCGTCATAATTTTGGCGTCCGCCGGCTGGAGTAGACTGACAAATGTTTTTTGTGTGCATTAAAATAGCGGATAGCAACGCTTCCGTTGCTGTCCGCCATGCGTTATAATGGACACCTATGGGTGACTGATCCGTTTCCACCCGACGGAATCTGCCAACGGATCCGCCTTTTTATCCTGAGCATGCTGGAAGAATATCTCTCTCTCTCCTTTTCCAGAGTCCTATTGCTTTAAACTTCAGTCATTGGTGGTGTGCATCCGTTTGTTGTCAAATGGAAACGGATCCGTTTTTTTAATCCTTGGCAGATTTCAACTGACGTCAAAAAACTGAAGTGTGAAACAGGCCTTATCCTATCCTGTGTGATACCGTCTGCTGAGCCGTGTATCTAACCCTATCCTGTGTGATACTGTCTGCTGAGCCGTGTATCTAATCCTATCCTGTGTGATACTGACTGCTGAGCCATGTGTCTATTCCCATCCTGTGTGAGTGTGCTGAGCCGTGTATCTAATCCAATCCTGTATGATTGTCTGCTGAGCTGTGTATCTAATCCTCTCCTGTGATACTGACTGCTGAGCCGTGTATCTAATCCTATCCTGTGTGATAGTGTGCTGAGCCGTGTATCTAATCCAATCCTGTGTGTTATTGTCTGCTGAGCTGTGTATCTAATCCTCTCCTGTGTGATACTGACTGCTGAGCGGTGTATCTAATCCTGTCCTGTGTGATAGTCTGCTGAGCTGTGTATTTAATCCTCTCCTGTGTGATACTGTCTGCTGAGCCGTGTATCTAATCCTATCCTGTGTGATACTGTCTGCTGAGTTGTGTATCTAATTCTCTCCTGTGTGATACTGTCGAGCTGTGTATCTAATCCTATCATGTGATACAGTCTACTGAGCCATGTATCTAATCATATCCTGTGTGATACTGCCTGCTGAGCCATGTGTCTAATCCTTTCCTGTGTGATACTGACTGCTGAGCTGTGAATCTAATCCTATCCTGTGTGATACTGACTGCTGAGCCGTGTATCTAATCCTATCCTGTGTGATACTGGGCTCCCCCTGCAGTCTGTGTCAGAGGGTGGTCTGTGTTGGCACGGTAATAAATTGTGTTATTTACAGCTTTACAGAAGGACGATAACACCATAGAAATGATAAGAATAATAGGCCTCAGTTACCACAACTGTCTACAAAGAAAACTGTTGCTCATAGCAACCAATCACTGCTTAGCTTCTTTTAAACAGCTCTGGTGAAATTAAAGATGCTTAGTGATTGGTTGCTATGTGGAGTGGGAATGGCTGATACACACACACACACACACACACACACACACACCATAGAATTGAAGAATATTTATTTTTAATTATTAAAAAAACATATAAATGATCCAGTCCCTTTAAATGCACATCACCCTCCAGACCAGGCTTAACCTCTTTCCGACATTGGCTGTAATAGTACGCCCATGTCGGACTCCCTGTTTGGTGCGTGCTCCGACGCCGAAACCCGCATCTTTCCGGCCATATGACAGCTGATCTATACAGCAGACATGTGGCCACAACATCCGCAGGTGGAATCGTGATCCACCTGTGGCTGTTATCTAGTTAAATGCCACTGTCAATCTGACAGCACCATTTAACTCGCACTTACCGGAAGCGCATCGCTAAATGCTGCCCATAGGTAACCCTGTCACATGATTGAGGGTCACCGATTAGTTGGCATGACCACCAGAGGTTTGCAGTAGACTTCTATGGTTGTCAATGCCAGATTGCTATGAGCGCTGTCTCGTGGTTGGCGCTCATAGCAAGTGAGCATTTCTGCTACACTGAATTCAGAATCGTCCGATGTATCAATATTAAAAAAAAATTAACCCGATCGCTAAATGGCGTAACGAAAAAAAAAGCCAGAATCACTTTTTTTTGGACGCCTCTACATTGCATTGAAATGCAATAACGGATGATCTAAAGATCACATCTGCACCAAAATGGTATAAAAAAATAAGCCCTCACCCATCCCCATATCACAAAAAATGGAGATGCTACAGGTCTCAGAAAATTGTGCCATTTTTTTTACCACTTAAGTAAAAAAGAACCTAGACATGTATGTTTGGTGTCTATGAACTCGTAATGACCTGGAGAATCATAATGGCAGGTCAGTTTTAGAAGGCGATCACAGGCCACCATCCCGGTAGGACCCTGAAGGACCCCACGACCATCTTGCGGCTCGGGGTCACGAAGGAGATCATCAGCACAACACGATTCGATCGTGTTGTGCTAATGGAAGCAGAGAGGGAGCTCACGCCCTCTGCGATGTTCCTCAATGTCACTATTGACAGTGACATCAGAGGGGTTAAGTATCCACGATCATGCTAGCCCCAATAGCGGCTGTTGATGCAGGGTGTCAGCTCTCGCATACAGCTGACACCAGCAACTGATTGAAGCGGCGCTCAGTGTGAGCACGCGCGATTGCGGCGCCATATATATACTTCTCTTTGCGAGGATGCAGCTCACAAAGGGCAGTATGTATACTGTATGATGCATGTCGAGAAGAGGTTAAAAAGAGGCATTTACATATTATAGAGCTGTAATTCCTAACCAGTCCAATTAGGACTTGAATATCCTCAAATTAAAGCTGAGTCTACAGTTTAAGCTGATATTGATTAACTGTATCTTGAATATGTTTGGTAAACAGTCAAAATGCCAAAAATTGTCACTCTCGAAATATTTGTGGACCTTACTGTATGTCTGCTATGCAAAACTAACTTGTACTCACTCTGCAGGGAGATCAGGCATGTCATTATGTCTCACACAGGAGTAGTCTTCCTGTTCTGGACTATCCCTGTGTGATATGCAATGATAGCCCTAATCTTACTGCAGAGCGAGTACAAGCACAAGTTGGGCTGAGGGGACGCGCCTACAACTCTATGTAAGTTAATTTCGGCTCTTCATATTTAATTACTCTTCATGTGGTCAGCACGGTGGCTCAGTGGATAGCACTACAGTGCAGCGCTGGAGTCCTGGGTTCAAATCCCACCAAGGACAACATCTGCATCTGCAAGGAGTTTGTATGTTCGTCAATGGGTGCGTGTGGGTTTCCCCCGGGTTCTCTGGTTTCCTCCCACATTCCAAAGACATACTGACAGCAAATTTAGATTGTGAGCTCCATCGGGGACAGCGCCAATAATGTCTGTAAAGCGCTGTAGAATTAATGCCGCTATATAAATGAGTAAAATAAATAAATGTACACGCAGATTTTGCACATATATCACTCCACATTGTATGGTAGGGGACGGTTATGCCACTAGGCAACATAGGATCATAGTTTTACATTATGTATAGAGTTCCTTTTACCTATATCACTCCTTCTGTGGATTCCTGCAATGATATGGCTATACTTTAATTGTGAAGTACGCAGTGTTAGTTCTGTATTTTGAAGCACATCTAATGAAGTATTGTAACTTACGTATATTATTTAGATATTTAATATTGATTTGAATTTCCCTGAATGGACTGTTCACTTTAATATACTGTAAAATGGATACTTGGGTACAAATATCCTTATGATAGCGAGTATATCCTATTATGATTGATGATTATTGGAAATAGTGACTAATCCATATAATATTTAGGAATTGAGTATTTAGCCAGATTTTGTTAACTATGGACATTAGCATCCACTTCTAAGGATCATTAATTTTGGTGGCGTCTCCCTTATTGTTGAGACATCTTGCTTTTTTAATTTGTTGTATTTCAAGATATTGAAATAAATTTATACATTATATTCAAGATTCTCTTCTTGTTCTTGGTTGGATTTACATCTTGGTTGTTTGATGTTAAATTGATGTGAAGTGCCAATATTAATAATTTTTTCAGGACAATTTTTGTTAATTCACAACAGGCTTTAGTATGATACTGACACATTTCTTGACAGTGTGGTGGGGGAGGGGCAGTACAGAAGGGCTGAATGTTTTAGGAGAGCTGAGGGTTTGTACTGTGACACAGCTAACCTCCGCTACACTGCCCCTTTCCAAAACTGATTCATACAAGAGATTAGAACAGAACCAGGGATGTACTGCTGCTTCTCACAAAATTAGAATATCATCAAAAAGTTAATTTATTTCAGTTCTTCAATACAAAAAGTGAAACTCCTATATTATATAGAGCCATTACAAACAGTGATCTATTTCACATGTTTATTACTGTTAATGTTGATGATTATGGTTTACAGCCAGTGAAAACCGAAAGGCCATTATCTCAGTAAACTAGAATACTGTATAACACCAGCTTGAAAAATGATTTTAAAATCCGAAATGTTGACCTACTGAATTGTATGTTCAGGAAAAGCACTCAATACTTGGTCGGGGCTCCTTTTGCATCAATTACTGCATCAGTGCGGCATGGAATGGAGGTGATCAGCCTGTGGCACTGCTGAATTGTTATGGAAGCCCAGGTTGCTTTGATAGCAGCCTTCAGCTTGTCTGTGTTGTTAGGTCTGGTGCATCTCATCTTACTCTTGACAAAACCCCATAGATTCTCTATCGGATTAAGTTCAGGCGAGTTTGCTGGCCAATCAAGCACAGTGATACTGTTGTTTGTAAACCAGATATTGGTACTTTTGGCAGTGTGAACTGGTGCCAAGTCCCGCTGGAGAATGAAATTTCCATTTCCAAAAAGCTTGTCGGTAGATGGAAGCATGAAGTGCTCTAAAATTTCCTGGTAGATGGCTGCGCTGACTTTTGTATTGACAAAACACAGTGGACCTACACCAGCAGATGGCATGGCTCCCTAAACCATCACTGAAACTTCACACTAGACCTCCAGCAGCTTGGATTGTGTGCCTCTCCACTCTCCTTCCAGACTCTGGGACCTTGATTTCCAAATGAAATGCAAAATTTACTTTCATCTGAAAACATCTTGGACCACTGAGCAACAGTCCAGTTCTTTTTCTCCTTGGCCCAGGTAAGACCCTACTGGCGTTGTCTATTGGTTATGAGTGACTTGACACATGGAATTCGACACTTGTAGCCCATGTCCTGGATACGTCTGTGTGTGGTGGCTCTTGAAGCAATGACTCCAGCAGCAGTCTACCCCTTGTGAATATCCCCCACATTTTTGAATGGCTTTTTCTTAATCCTTTCAAGGCTGCGGTTATCCCGGTTCCTTGTGCACCTTTTTCTACCACACTTTTTCCTTCCACTGAATTTTCCATTAATATGCTTGGATACAGCACTATGTGAACAGCCAGTTTATTTAGCAATGACCTTTTGTAGCTTGTGGAGTGTGTCAATGACTGCCTTCTGGACATCTGTGAAGTCAGCAGTCTTCCCCATGATTGTGAAGCCTACAGAAACAGACTAAGGGACCTTTTTAAATGCTTAGAAAGCCTATGCAGGTGTTCTTTGTTAATCTAGTTTACGGAGATAATGACTTTTGAGTTTTCATTGGCTGTAAGTAGTGATGAGCGAGTAGCATCATTGCTCGTGTGATCTCCGAGTATTTTGGCGTGCTCGGAGACTTAGATTTCACAGTCCCAGCTGCTTGATTTGCAACCTGTAGACAGGCTGAATACATGTGTGGAATGCCTGTTTGTTAGGGAATTCCAACAACTGTCTAGCAGTCTCGAATCATGCAGCTGAGGCGACGAAAACTAAATCTCCGAGCACGCCAAAATACTCGGAGACCACCCGAGCAACGAGTATACTAGCTCATCACTAGCTGTAAGTCATAATCATCAACATTAACAGGAACAAACACTTGAAATAGATCACTCTGTTTGTAATGACTCTATATGAGTTTCACTTTTTGTATTGAAGAACGGAAATTAACTTTTTGATGATATTCTAATTTTTTGAGAAGCACCTGTATCATTACATTCCACAGACTGAGAAACCTGCTCTAACCTATGGATGTGTGTTCTGTGTTGCTACCTGCTTATGATTTGTCAGCATCATAGAGGCAGTAGAAGTATATGCCCTCAGTAAAAACTATCTGATAACTTTTATTTTATATCCAAGTGTGTGTTAACTCATTAAGTGCCGAATGCTTTATTCCGCTCTGCAGCCACTTTACATTGTGTGTCCAGTTCAATATGAAATATTTGGTGAAAGATCCTCTTTCAACCTCAGGTTAGTACTCCTGGGTTTGTCGCACATCGCGCTTCAAATGTAGAAGTTAGCTACCTTGGATAAGAATAGAAGTCAACTCTAGAAGGCCTCCTTTTAGCTCTGATCAGCCAGTGTCAAAGAGACATAGTGAAACTTCTATCTCTGAGTTCCATAAAAATCATTAATATCATGTGTACTTGAACTGTAATAAATTAGAGATGGAAAATTAAAGTAATGCTGACTCATACTATATTGCTGAAATTCCCATTTATTTTAAGGAAATAAACACAAGATACTTTAACACTTAAGAGTAACAAGGCCTACTGTAAATGTTCTCTTTTCCACTATTATTTTTCTCTTCTACTACAAAAAGTGACGTTTTTACTATTGCCAAAAAAAAACAAGAAACATACACTCAGGATATATGCCTTGTACATGCAGTAATTAAGTACATGCAAGGGGTTTGTCACTTGTATGGACTTGCTGATGTGCAACATAACTGTTTTTCTGGGTGAAGCACATCCCGCACTCTGAACAGATATAAGGCTTCTCGTCAACATGAAGTTTCTGATGTGACATATATGTTGCTTTCTGGGTAAAGCATTTTCCACATTCCAAACACTTAAAGGGCTTTTGATCTGAATGAATTAACTGATGTCTCACCAGATATACTTTAGCGCTAAAACATTTTCCACATTCGGAACAGCCAAACGGTTTCTCACCTGTGTGGATTCTCTGGTGTACAACACAACTTGCCTTTTGAGTAAAACATTTGCCACAATGAGTACACACAAATGGTTTTTCACCTGTGTGAACTCTCTGATGAGCCACAAAACTGGCTTTCTGAGTGAAGCACTTTCCACAGTCATTGCATTTGAAAGGTTTCTCATCCGTGTGAATTCTCTGATGTGCATTATAACTAGATTTCTGGGTAAAACACTTGCCACATTCTGAACACTTGAAGGGTTTGATGTCCGTATGAATCAACTGGTGGCGCACCAGATACACTTTAGAACTAAACCGCTTACCACACTGACGGCACTCAAATGGTTTTTCCCCCGTGTGAATCCGCTGATGAACAATGCAGCTGGCCTTCTGAGTAAAACATTTGCCACAGTGAGTGCACACAAAGGGTTTCTCTCCTGTGTGAATTCTCTGGTGTGCAACATAACCTGCTTTTTGTGTAAAACGCTTTCCACAATCCTGACACTCAAAAGGCTTTAGCCCTGTGTGGATAATCTGGTGTCTTACCAAGTAGATCTTGGAAGTAAAACACTTCCCACATTCAGTACAAAGAAACGGCTTCTGGTCTGTGTGGATACGGCGATGGACGATGAGGTTGGAGGCACTAGTGAAACATTTTCCACACTGAGAACAAACAAATGGTTTTTCCCCGGTGTGAGTTCTCTGATGCGATACGTAGCTAGCTTTTTGTGTGAAACATTTACCACACACGGAGCAGGCATAGGGCTTCTCTCCTGTATGGATTCTTTGATGTATGATACGGTTTGCTGCATTGGTAAAACATTTGCCACAGTCTGAACAAGAATAAGGTTTCTCTCCTGTGTGCGTTCTCCGATGCTCATCAAAGCTCTTCTTTAGCCGAAAACACTTCCCACAAGACGAACACTCAAAAGGTTTCTCACCAGTATGGATTCGTTGATGAACTACACAACTCGCCTTCTGTGTAAAACACTTCCCACATTGAGTGCACACAAATGGTTTCTCCCCTGTGTGAATCCTTTCATGAGCAAGGTAACTTGCTTTTTGAGAGAAGCATTTACCACACTGAGTACATACAAATGGTTTCTCCCCTGTGTGGATTCTCTGGTGGGTAATATAACTGGCTTTTTGAGAAAAACATTTACCACATTCATTGCACACAAAGGGCTTTTCACCAGTGTGGATTCTCTGGTGTGCAAGATAATTTGCTTTCTGCACAAAACATTTGCCACAGTTGTTACACTTAAATGGTTTCTCATCTGCGTGAATTCTTACATGTGCCATGTAACCTGCTTTCTGAGTAAAACGCTTGCCACACTCTGTACATTGAAACGGCTTTTCTCCTCTGTGGATCAGCTGATGCCTTACAAGATAGATTTTAGAACTAAAATGTTTTCCACATTCCAAACACTCAAAGGGTTTCTCCCCTGTATGGGTTCTTTGATGCACAATGCAGCTTGCTTTCTGGGCGAAACATTTGCCACACTGGGAACAGACGAATGGTTTCTCACCTGTGTGAATTCTCTGGTGGACAATACAACTTGCCTTTTGAGCAAAACATTTTCCACAATGTGAGCAGACAAATGGTTTTTCCCCAGTGTGAGTCCTCTCATGTGCCAGATAGCTAGCCTTTTGTGTAAAACACTTCCCGCATAGCCGGCACATAAATGGCTTCTCCCCTGTGTGAATTCTCTGATGTGTGAGGTAACTGGCTTTCTGCGTGAAGCATTTTCCACATAAGGCGCACACAAATGGCTTTTCTCCAGTGTGGACCCGTTGATGGGTGATGTAACTTGCTTTCTGGGAAAAGCATTTGCCACAATCCATGCATTTAAAGGGCTTCTCTTCTGTATGTATTCTTTTATGAGCATTATAACTGGCTTTCTGACTAAAACACTTCCCACAGTCAAAACAAGCAAAGGGTTTCTCACCCGTATGAATCATTCTGTGTCGGACTAAATAGATTTTTGAGCTAAAACACTTTCCACAGTCTGGACAGTCAAATGGTTTTTCCCCAGTGTGAATTCGCTGGTGCACAATGCAACTTGCCTTCTGGGAAAAACATTTACCACAGTGGGAACAGATGAAGGGTTTTTCACCTGTGTGAATTCTATGATGTGCCAGGTAACTTGCTTTTTGAGAGAAACATTTACCGCACTGAGAACAGGCAAAAGGCTTCTCCCCCGTGTGGATCATGCAGTGTCTCATTAGATATACCTTTGAGCTGAAACATTTACCACACTCAAAACACACAAAGGGTTTCTCCCCTGTGTGGATCCTCTGGTGAACAATACAGCTTGCTTTCTGAGTAAACCGTTTGCCACAATAAAAGCACACAAATGGTTTCTCACCAGTGTGAATTCGTTGATGTGAAAGGAAGCTGGCTTTCTGGGCGAAGCACTTGCCACAGTGAGAGCATACAAATGGTTTCTCACCAGTATGGATCCTCTGGTGGACTAAACGGTTTCCGGCACTGCTAAAACACTTTCCACAGACCGAGCATGGGAATGGCTTTTCAATTTCATGAATTTTCACGTGTCGATTAAGGTAAAAGCTAGAAATAAAACACTTTCCACATTCAGAGCATATGTACGGTTTCATGTCTTTGTGAGTTTTCCTATGAACAATTAGATCTGAGGCACTTATAAAGGTTTTTCCACATTCGGCACAAGATAAGTTGGTCTCACCTTGGTGGATTCGCTGATGTTTTATGAAACCTAGCTTAGAAATGAAAACGTTTCCACACACCGGACACACAAATTGTTTTTTGCTAATTCCTTCGTGTTCAAATAGTTCAGATTCATAAGACAACATTTCACTAGCATTAAAACAAGCAAATACTTTAGTTTTGTTGAAGAGGTTCTCTTGTTTAACAAGGTCTGCACTTATTATGGACAAGTTAAGAGGTTCATCTTCTTGGTTCATTCTTTGGTTGTAACGAGTTGTAGAATATTCAGTCCAATGGCTAAACTGATGTGGAGGCAAATGTAAAGAATGGAATCCATTTTGTTCCTCTGACTTTAGCCTAAGAGGAAGAATTGATGCCTTGCTTCTTGTAATCCTAGGCATATAATCTTGATTGACAATGGAAACTTCTGTTATCCATTCTGGTGGAAAAAAGGGTGAGGAATTTCTCTCAGGAATGATCCCATTAATGGACTCACCAGCTGAAATGATAAAAAAAGCAATTTTGAAACCAGAAGGATGAGCCTCACATATTGTACCATATGTTAATCTCAGTAAATTAGAGGGGTTTTCTTGTCTTATTAAGTGACAGCATATCACCAGGATCGTTGGAATTATGATTTTGGAAACCTGCACCAATCCAAATGATAAAGTGGCAGGTGCAGACCCTTCTAAATTTCATCCACCACAATGGGGCTGCACTGCTGTTCTGTGTACAAATGATAACTTTTGTACAATGGGATAAGCACTTATTGGCTAGTAGTTGCTAACTGCCTGCTTTTCTATGGTGCGCTGATCTCTACCAGTTCAGAGTGGTGATGGCCTGTTCATCCTGGCAGCAATTCTCAAACTGCTCTGCACCCGTTCATGCAATGTAAAATTGCACTGAGTGCACCTGCACCAAGTTATGCAGCAGAGAACCAAACGTCAATTAACATGCCGTTAGCAGTGGCGCCCATAGGGTTCATACTCGCGAGAGACTCACACGATTCTCGTGCGAGTCTCTCGCATGAAATCCCGGCACTGCCGCCGACACTGTGACTGGAGCGTGCGGCTACATGTATTTCTATGCAGCCGCACGCTCCGGTCCCAGTGACGGCAGCAGTGCCAGGTCTGCATGCGAGAGACTCGCACGAGAATCGTGCGAGTCTCTCGCATGAGAGTATGAGCCCATAGACAGAGAAAAGCAGAATACAAGGAATTGCTCTGCTCACATGACAAAAAGTGCGAGAATCACCGACAGGAACAGTTCTGTGACTTCTCTGAGCTGGTAGAGATTAGAACATGGCATAAGGGACAGATGGTTAGCAACTACCTATGGAAAATTTTCACACATCTCAAAGGAAAGCCAACATTTCATCATCCAAGTAAAGAAAATTCACAGCCTGAACCGTCAGGATATATAAATAGATATATAGACTAGATAGGATATATAGAATTGATATCCTATAGACATATAATTTCACAAGCACCCTACATATAATAAATTAGCAACCTTTAGTACCTTTCATGTGGCTCTAAAGGATGTTTGGTCTTATTTAACCTATTAAATAAATATATTTATTTTTTAAAAATTGCGTGAGTTAATCCTATTTTTGATAACCAGCTAAGGTAAAGCTGACACCTGCAAGCTGATATTATCAGGCTGGGAAGGTTCCTCGTTATTGGACCAGTCCCCAAGCCTAAAAATACAAACCCGCAGTTGCCCCAGAATTGACGGATCACACGAGATGCGCCAATCCTGATGCTTGGCCCGACTATTCTCCATTGCCCTGGTGGAGTGTCAAGTATGGTAATGGTTTATGGGGTTGATGTCAGCTTTTTAATGTCAGCTGGCACCAAGCCCAGGGGTTAGTAAAAGAGAGGCATCTATCAGGCACCCCCATTACTAACCCAGTAAGATAAAAGAAAAAAACACAAATTTTATTTTAAAAAACATCCCCGACTCTAGCCCCCTTTCACCAATTTCTAATAAAAAAAATAACAAAAAACATCCAGTCCACAGGTTCCGACGTAGTCCATCGAATCCGAAGTAGTCCATAAATGGGAACCTGAAAGACCTAAAAAGAGAGAGGTAAAGAAATAAAAACAAGAAACACTCCCTCATTCACCAATTTATCATTTAATTATTTAAAAAAAAAACGCATCTACGGCGTAATCTATGGCGCTTCAACAACGTCCACCGCTTCAGTACTGCAACCTATGGATCGTCGGCTCTGACCAGCGGTAACACCACCGCTCATCAAAGTCATGCTGTTCTCTACGAGACTCGGCGACTGTTGAGTGGTGTAGATACTGATGTCACCGTTGCGAAGAGCCGCCAGGGCTCTCAGGAGCCAGTGGTCTGATTCTGTATTGTCACGATAGTCCACTCCCGGTCATGTCTCATAAGCAATGTAGTGACTAAGTTACTGACATCATCGCTTGTGAGACATGACCTATGAAGTGTCGTTCTCAGAACAACTCTCCATAAGTTGCAGTACTGAATTGGTGGATGTTGTGGGAATGTAGGGGAAGTGGACCAACCTATGGACCTGTCTGCAGCAGGAGGGCTAATGTACAATGTGCTGGACATAGACTGCTGTATATGAAGGTGGGAGACAGCTAGACAGAGGAGAAGGATGGTGAAGTACTGGGTTTTGCCACTAGGCGGAGACCAAGGACAGCAGAAACAGAAGGTGAGAAGGTGTAGTACTGCAGTTTGGCCACAAGATGGGAGCAGAGAGCAGTGAGAAAAGGGCTTTACATCAGCTTAAGGCTACGAAACCGCACAGTCATGGGGGACGGGTTACAGGCGCTCTAGAGGGGAATTCCCGGGGTGGGGAATAAATAGTTGTAGAGAGTTCCAGAAGAGTCAGTTCAGGGAGAGGAGCTAAAAGGAAGAAGAGACAGAAGGAGGAGATTGACAGAGAACAAGCTCCAGCAGGGACTGAGGAGGAAGACAGGGGGGTGGCCCTGACAGGAGGAGCCGCAGAACAGAGACAGCCTGGGGTACCACAAACGGACGGACTCTGACGGGTGAAGCGTTGTGGTGGTAGGCCTAGGGCAGCCACAGTGAAAGAGCCACGAGGGATGTCAATTAGGAAAAGGAAGTGAAGGTACCAGGGCCTGTGTGCGGAGTCGAGCAGCTGCTGTGTGGTGCTGCGGGTCGTCGAGAGGACGGCCAATAAAGAGGACCTGTTGAATGCACATCGGTGTCTGCCTTGAGTCTGTTTGCGGCGGAAGAAGGACCACCCCCCAGTCGGCACACCTACCTACAGGAACACCATGGATTACGTCAAAGCTGCGGGGTTGTTTTTTAAAATATAATTATTGAATGAGGCAGTGTTTCTTGTTTTTATTTCTTTATATCTCTCTTTTTATGTCATTTATGAACTACTTCGGATTCGGTGGACTACGTCGGAACCCCTGGACTGGATAATTTATTTTTTTTTAATTGGTGAAAGAGGGAGCTGTTTTTTTTTTAATTAAAATTTTCGTGCATATTTTTTTTTTTAACCAAGTGGTGTCTGATAGATGCCTCTGCAATACTAACTCCTGGGCTTGATGACAGATGACATTACAAAGCTGACAAAATCAATTAGGCCACCGCACCAGGGCAATCGGAAAGAGCCAGGCCAAGTGCCAGAATTTTTATATCTCGTGATGCATAAATTCTGGTAGGCTGTGGGCCTGTATTTTTAGGCTGAGAAGGGCCCAATAACCAGGGACCTTGCCAGCCTGATAATATCAGCCTGCAACTGTCTGCATTACTTTGGCTAGTTACCAAAAATAGGTGGGCCCCCTCGTCTTTATTTAAATTATTCATATAATATGCTTAATAAAGCTAAACACCCTTTAGTGCCACATGAAAGGCACTAAAGGGTGAAAGTTTATTGTATGTAGGTTACTTGTGAAACTATAGGTCTAAAGAGTTTCTATATATTCAATTTACTTAGAATATATAAATTTTATATCTATACATGTATACAAGATTGATTTATTAGTTTGAAAACCATATTTAAATTACATAGAACATCCCAGTATGTAAAAGATTGTTAAAAATGCATTGCATACGAGTGTCATAAGGATGCTAGGTGAGGGAAAAAAATCACACACTCGCATGACATAAGTTGAAACATACGGATTCCACTCGTCTAACTTTACAGGAGCAACATCGGAGCTATTTTTTATATGATAGTCAGTGAGCCTTTAACCGAACTAAACACAAAATGTTTTTTTGTTTGCTACTTTCACTACCAAGAGTATAAGTCTGTAGCTGTATTGTGCTTTCTCTTACACAGGAATCCGTATCTTCTGACATCATGCATGAAATGTCTTCAGTGCAGATGTCACTTTCCTTTGCTCCATACAAGGTGAGAATTGCTGTATTATAGGGCATAAATAATAACATGAAAATAAGGTTTGTGTTAAAGTGAACCTGTCATATGATTTATGATGCCAAACCAGAATGAAATAGAGTCCGGCTTCATTACTGCAGCAGTGTATGTTCTGCTCTTAAACACTGTGGCACTTCAGAGAAAATATACTTTGAAAAAGCAGCGGGAAAGATGTGACTCGGATGACTAGTCCAAGGGACAGACCCCCAACAGGTTTTCCCCAGGTCTGCCCCTAAACAGTTATCGTTGCCCACATAATCCCTGGCCGCCTTTTCAAATCATGTGTTCACTGAAACGCCACAGTTTTTCAGAGGGAAACGCATAGCTGCAATACCGGAACCGTCTCCTGCCTTATGCTGTACCTAGTTCATGATTCAGCTGACAGGTCCCTGTTCATTTACAAGACTTGGACCAAGCATAGACAGTCATAACTTAAAGGTTGGTTCCCTTATCCTAATGTATTGCTCATACCTCAAGTTTATGATCATTTAAAGGTGTATTCCCATCTTTAAATGAGATAATTCACTAGGATGTGCAATTCAATTTCTTATTTGCCAGCACAACTGTTTATCTTGAATGATCACTTACTTGAACATGAATATTCTGTAAGTGCCTTCTTGACTGACTGCTGGGAGTCCATTGAAAGTGGTTCCTTTCCTTGTTCTATAATTGATATGATAGAAGGCTTCACATGATTCAATCCTAGAAGAAATAAGTTAGCCAATGATTCTAGGTATAGATCTTGATCTAGATTCTTACTTATAGGCCACGTTCACACGTTCAGCATTTGGTCAGCATTTTACATGACCAAAAAGAAGTGGGTTAAAAATGCAGAAGTGGTGACGGGTTTCTATTATACTTTCCTTCTGATTCTTTCACTCCTGATTTTGGCTTACAGATACTGAGGTAAAAGACTGACCAAATACTAAAAGTGTGAACGTGGCCATAAAATAATAAATATTTCACTGGAGTAGTTCCTTACTGACAGAATTTCTATGTTAAATGGCTATTCTCAGAGATGCATTATTTTTCACAAAGCACAATAAATATACTTATTATTAACCCCTTATGGGTGACAGTTAAGGGGCCTTATTCCTCAGCATCACTTTTTAACAGCACTGAGAAGTGTTTAGCGCCCCCCAGCGTCGGAAAATCTCTGAGGTCTTGGCTACCGGGGGTAGCTGAGACCCCAGAGAACATGATCCATGATTAAGACCGTGTAGGTTGAAACGCATAGGATTCGTTCCCTGCACTGGGATTGCTCACTTCTGCATGTCTGTTCTTTTTAACATGATGACTAAATAACTGTCAAGTTTTAAGAACCATATCTCCTGTGGTCACTGGAGGTATCTTTTTGTACATTGGAGACCATGATTCGGGTCGGTTTTTACTGTCCCCAGTCTTGTGATTACCGTTATTCACCGAATAACGATGATTGCAAAGAAAAAAAAAAAAAAAGTCTGGTTTTCCATTCATTTCTCTATCCTCGGATATGATCTAGCATACCAGAGAAGAGAGAATCCACCCCCCTGGTACCGCCGCCATCCCCGGATCCTCCTGCTCTGTCCCCTGGCCCTCCGCATCATCTTCCTGGAAGAAAATGGCGAGCGCATGAGCAGTGCACCCGCCCAGATCTGCCGGCCGGTACCTGCCAACAATAGATTTTTCCTATAGGCTCATTTTGATCACTGCCAGAGACCCTAGCACAGTGATCAAAATAAAAAAAAAATAGTAATAATAGAATAAAAAAAAAAAAAAATCGCATTTTTTTCAATTCTTTGCAGTTAGGGTTGGGGTTACATTTGTGCTGTTAGGGTTATGTTTGTGGTGTTAGGGTTGTGGTTACGGATAGGGTTGGGGATACGTTTGTTGGGGTTAGGGTTGGGGTTAAGGTGGTGCTGGGGTTAGGGTCGTGACTAGGGGTGTGTTGGGGATAGGGCTTTGTTATTGTTGGAGTTAGAATTGGGGGGTTTCCACTGTTTAGGCAAATGAGGGGGTCTCCAAACGTGGAATGGTGACCACCATCAATTCCAGACAACTTTGCGTTCAAAAAGTCAGACGGTGCTCCCTCCCTTCTGGGCCCTGCTATGTGCCCAAACAGTGCCTTTCCCCCACGTACGGGGTATTGGTGTACTCAAGAGAAATTGCACAACAAATTTTGTGGTCCATTTTCTCCTGATACCCTTGTGAAAATAAAGTTTCAGTCTAAAGTAAATTTTTTCTGAAAAAAGTTCAATGCTAATTTTTCCTTCCACATTGCTTTAGTTCTCATGAAGCACCTGAAGGTTTGATAAACTTCTTGAATCTGGTTTTGAACACCTTGAGGGGTGCAGTTTTTAGAATGGTGTCACTTTTGGGTATTTTCTGTCATATTGACCCCCCAAAGACACTTTAAATGTGAGGTGGTCCCTAAAAAAAAAATGGTTTTGTCAATTTTGTTGGAAAAATGAGAAATCGCTGGTCAACTTTTAACCCTTATAACATCTTAACAAAAAAAAAAATTGAATCCAAAATTATGCTGATGTAAAGTAGACATGTGGGAAATGTTAACTATTTTGTGTGACACTACTCTGATTTAATGGCACAAAGATTAAAAGTTTGAAAATTGTAAAATGTTCAAAAGTTTTGCCAAATGTCCATTTTTTTCATAAGCGCATCATATTGAAGAGATTTTATCACTAACATGAAGTACAATATGTTAAGAAAAAACAAACTCAGAATCGGTGGAATCCGTTGACACATTCCAGAGCTATAACTTAATAAAGTGACAGTGGTCAGAATTGTAAAAACTGGCTTGGTCATTAAGGTTAAAATTAGCTCGGTCACTAAGGGGTTAATATACAGATCAACACATAATGTATCTTTCTTGTACCTTTGTGTATTTTTTTCATCGCAATCTGCTGCTGTGGGTATCCAGTTCACAAAGCTGAATGTTCGGTACTATTCTTAGGCTACTTTCACACTTGCATTTTTTTGCGCTGCGTGCGCAGTGCAAACGCGCATAAAAAACGCATCATGCGTTTTTTATGCGTTTTCTTGTTTTTTTGCGCATGGTTTTTGCAAAAAAAGCATGCTTTTTTTGCGCTGATGTGCGCATGACCATGCGCACGTCAGCGCTCCCTTAGACTTTAATGTGTTTTTGGGTGAATTTTGTGCGCATTGCGTGCGCATGCATTTTTTTGAGACAGGTCGGACGCACAAAAAATGCAACAGGATGCATTTTGCACGCCCGGGCGCACACTACAAAAAAACGCATGCGCATACAAACGCATGCCGATGCGCACCCATGTTAAGTATAGGGAAAAAATCGCAAGTGTGAAACCAGCCTTACACTACTAAATTACATTTTACAGCAGCACCTTACTTCTCCTCTGTGCTACAGGCTCCTCACTCACCTGTTAGTTAATGACTAGCCCCAAAGTTGATGATTCAGCTGCATCTACCTCACTGTTTATCCTCAGTGCTAACGATGCCTTCCTCTCATGTATTTTAGTGAATAGTCCCTGCTCCGAGTTCATGACTCAGCTGCATCCACCACAGGTGTTTGGCATATCATAAAGTTAATCTAGGTCAAGAATTCACTTTGTTCTTCAGTGCACTGTAAGCTCCTGTATACAAATCTGACAGTCAATTTTATCTTCTGCCAAATAAATCAGTAAGTGTATTTCACTGTTTACAGCAGAGCTCAGCAGTCAAACAACTCTCCACAAATGGAGCTTACAATAACTAGGCCCAGCAGACTTGAAATAAGCAAAGATCAGCTGTGTTTGATGGCTGCAACAGATAACTTAGTGATGTGAAACTGCAAATGCTGCTCTGTTCATGCATATAACAAAAGATAATCATCTACCATATGCATCAAAAGAGTCTTTTGCAGTTTCAAGTCAATGAGCTATCTGCTGTAGGCATCAAGCACAGCTTAGCCCTGCTAAAGCTAGTTATTAGAAACTCTGTTGTGGAAGACTGGAGCTCTGTTGAAAACCAGATAATGATGTAATGATGTAAAACACACATGTAATTATACTCATGGGGAAGAGTCCTGAGGAGATAATTTGCATATTCCCAGTGCCTTCTGGGATAAGTGAAGAGTGTTATGAATGGGTCACCGAGGAGAAAAAAGCAAAACAAGCTAAGTCACAGAAAACCAGAGAGGTTGGTAACTATGCAGATTGCAGATCCCTTATCCTACCACACAACTAGCAGCAGCCGTGGAGTGTACCTGCGATGTTCCTAGATGCTTCGTCACAGCCGGAGGACTAAATAAGCCTGAAGCATGAAAAAGAGAAAACTAACTGCCCCAGAGCAGACCCGAAAGGAATAGATAGCCCCCACACATGTATTGACGGTGAAACGAGATGAAAACACAAACACAGGCAGGAAAATAGGCTGAGCAAACGATGGGGCCAAACTAACTAGAAAGGACAGGAAAGGAAAGACACTGTCTGCAACCTGCAAAAAACCCTACAAAAATAATGTCCAACACTTCTGATAGCAAAATTAACCCTGAAGTCACTAGACTTCTCCCACTATATCAGCACTCTGAAATATTCTGAGACAGAGCAAAAAGAGACCAAACTAGTAAGGGACAAAAAGCAAATTGGCAAAATACTGATAAATAAGAGTGGAAATTCAGCACAGCCCCCAGCCGGGGCTGGCTGACTACACAAAAAACTGAATAGACCAACAAAATCAAGTGTGAACATTAGCAGAAAAACTTAGCTTTAGATGACTGGAACAGAGCTGAAAACCAAGCCAGAAGGAATCACCAGCAACTGAGTAGGGCGTCGGCTTTCTTAAATCCAATCTGAGACTCCTGAGGTCCAATCGTCATCCTCATTCTCAGGTGGCAGATAACCACCGATCAAATCAGCCTCACTACCTCCTGTTACCACCAGAGGGAGTCTGGAAGGAGAACTCACAACTGGAGAACCAGAGAATGAACTCACAACAGAAGAGTCTCTGCGAGCTCAACGATCACTGGATTTTGGCCATTGCAGCTGAAAAGAGGAAATCGGTAAACCAGGGGAAGATCGTCTCCGTGAGCTCAACGATCACTGGATTTTGGCAGTTGCAGCTGAAAAGGGAAATTGGTAAACCACGCGCCGATTTTGGCTCACTTTTCATTGCTTTGAAATCTCTTAAATAACAATATGGAAGAGGCCAGGAGCCATTTGGTGAGCTGCATTTCTTGCTACATGTTCACAGACTTGCCAGTGGAAAAGCCAAACTTCACGTGCCACAAATGCAAGCCTGTGTCCCTGTTGGAGGACAGGTTGCAAAATCTGAGAGGTTAGCTACATTGAAAATCATTAAGGAAGGTGAAGAGTTCTTAGACAGAGCAGAATTATCTCTTCATGTTACAGAAAGAGAAGAAATTCGAAGTGCACATGAAGAAACAGAGGAATGGAAACATGTGACCCAGAGAAGCAGGATGATCGGGAGGCAGTTAGCACCCATACTGTTCAGGAACCAGTAACAAGCTCTTGCACAGGAGAACAATGAAGAAATACATCAGGATAAGACTTTGCCCACAAACAGCAACCTTGTACACCTTCAGAATCCTCCTGGATGGAGAAAGAAAAATGTTGTGAAGAAGAAACGGAGAGTGGTGGTCATGGGGGATTCACTGTTGAGAGGAACAGAGGCCGCTATCTGCAGACCGGATATAACTTCAAGAGAAATGTGCCGTCTTCCAGGTGTAAAAATTAAAGATGTGTCTTACAGGATATCAGAACTCTTCAGACCTACAGATGACTACCCATTCCTGCTAATACATGTGGGGACAAAGGACACAGCAAGAAACAACCTGGAAACCATCTGCAGTGACTTTGAAAACTTAGGTAAGAAAGTGAAAGAACTGGGAGCGCAGGTGGTCTTCTCTTCCATCCTCCCAGTGGATGGCCATGGAACAAGGAAGTGGAATAAGATTCTGCAGGTGAACAACTGGCTACGGCGATGGTGCCGTTAGCAAGGATTTGGATTTCTGGATCACGGAGTGAATTACCTATACGATGGACTACTTGCTAAAGATGGGGTGCACCTTATGAAGACTGGAAAACCTGTATTTGGAAGTCGCCTTGCTACACATATAAGGAGAGCTTTAAACTAGAACAATGTGGGAAGGGAAGTAAAAGGCCAGAAAAAGCCATACACCTGACAAATGCTAATGAGAACTCTGCTATTAGAAATGGGAGGAAAGAACAAAGACAAAAAAATCTAAATAATAAAAATATTGGAGAAAGAGAAACCAATCACAAACTAAAATGTTTCTATACTAATGCACAAAGCATGGGCAACAAACAAGGAGAATTGGAACTACTAATGCAGGAAAAGAAATATGATGTCATTGGAATCACTGAAACTTGGTGGGACAATACACATGATTGGAATACAAGGCTAGAAGGATACAACTTATTTGCTAGAAACAGACTTGATAAACGAGGAGGAGGTGTCGCATTGTATGTTAGAAACACGTATATCTGCACAGAGATTTGAAGCTTCAGAGACTGGGAGTTCTATGGAAACTGTTTTGGGTAAGAATACAAGGACAGAACAATGGAAAGGACACCATTGTAGGCATTTACTACAGGCCGCCTGTGCAAGCTGAAGATATAAATGGACTCTTTATGCATCAAATGGCCGAGTTCTCCAAAAAATATAACATAGCTGTCATGGGAGATTTCACCTATCCAGACATTTGTTGGGAATCTCTCTCAGGCAAAACTAACAGGTCAAGGAAATTCTTATCCTCTCTTGTTGACAACTTTATCTTCCAAAAGGTAGGGGAGAGAACAAGGGGATCTGCTACCTTGGATCTAATCCTTATAAACAGGGAGGAAATGGTTGAGGAGGTAAAAGTGGCTGGGACTCTAGGAGGTAGCGACCATGCTATTTTATAATTTTGGATAACTAGAGGAGGACCTGTGAAGACTCAGACGTCAAGGTTAGATTTCAGAAAGGCAGATTTTAAGGGATTCAGAAAGAGAATTGGAGGGATCCAATGGCTGGATATCCTTAAAGACAAAAATGTCCAGGAAGGATGGGAAATCTTGAAAAATGAAATTCTCAAAGCACAATTGTTAACAATTCCGAAAAGAGGGAAGAATAGAAAGCATTTAAAGAAACCAGGATGTATGAACACAGAACTTAAGCACATGCTAAAAAGGAAGAAAGATATGTTTATAAAATAGAAAGAGGGAGGCATATCTAAAGAAGAATATAATGCTGTCTGCCGAACCTGCAGGGCACAAATCAGATTATCTAAAGTTGACAATGAATTGATGCTTGCAAGAGACGTCAAAAGCAATAATAAAGGATTGGAGATATGTCAAAAGTAAAAGAAAAGTCAAAGATGCTATAGGATTTTTACAGGATGAAAATGATGAAATGGTAAGACAGGACGTTGAGAAGGCCGAACTTTTAAATTCCTATTTTGCATCTGTTTTCTCTCAGAAAGGAGATGTAACATTAACTATTCTTCACTGTCCTATTAAGGGAATAGAAGAATCCAGGATATCTACAAACAGAAATATAGTGAGGAAACACTTAGCTAACCTAAATGAATTCAAGTCTCCAGGTCCAGATGAATTGCACCTCAGAGTATTGAAGGAGATAGCAGAAGAAATTTTTGAACCGCTCTCCATAATCTTTGAAAATTCGTGGAGAACAGGAGAAGTCCCAGAAGACAGGAGAAGAGCAAATGTTGTTCCTATCTTCAAAAAGGGGAGGAAGGTGGACCCAGGCAACTATAGGCTGGTGAGTCTGACTTCTATACCAGGAAAGATCTTTGAACAAATTATTAAACAACATGTATAGTACCTGGATAAGAATGAAGTGATTAAACAGTCAGCATGGGTTTGTAACTAATAAGTCATGTCAGACTAACTTAATTTCATACTATGACAGAATCACTGATTGGGTAGATCAGGGAAATGCTGTAGATATAGTATATCTTGACTTCAGCAAAGCATTTGACAAAGTAACTCACACAATCCTTATTGAAAAAATGACTAAGTATGGAATGGACAAGGCAACTGGTAGGTGGATTCATAACTAGCTTAGTGATCGGACCCATAGAGTGGTCATAAATGGCTGCACATCCAGTTGGAAGAATGTATCAAGTGGGGTCCTGGGCCCTGTATTGTTCAACATCTTTATCAACGATTTAGATGAAGGAATTGAGGGTAAACTGATTAAATTTGCTGATGACACAAAGCTAGGAGGGATAGAGATATATCAAAAAGATATAAATAAACTGGAGCAGTGGGCAACAACTAACAGAATGGTTTTTAACAGGGAAAATGCAAAGTACTACATGTGGGCAATAAAAATGAAAAAGCATATACAGAATGGGAGGAATAGAGCTAAGCAACAGCACATGTGAAAAATACTTGGGTATACTAATAGATCACAGACTGAGTCAACAGTGTGATGCAGCAGCAAAAAAGGCAAATGCAATTCTAGGATGTATTAACAGAAGAATACAGTCTAGATCACGTGAAGTCATTATTGCCCTCTACTCCTCTTTGGTCAGACCTCATCTGGAATACTGTGTCCAGTTTGGGCGCCACATTTTAAAGACATCAACAAACTGAAGCAAGTTCAGAAAAGAGCGACCAGAATGGTGACCGGTCTGCAAACCCTGTCTTATGAGGAAAGGCTGCAGGATCTGGGAATGTTTAGCTTGCAAAAGAGAAGACTGAGAGGAGACTTAACTGTCTACAAATATCTCAAGGGCTATCACATTGCAGAAGGATCATCTTTATTCTCATTTGCACAAGGAAAGACTAGAAGCAATGAGATGAAACTGAATGGGAGGAGACACAGATTAGATATTAGAAAAAACTTTTTGACAGAGTCATCAATGAGTGGAACAGGCTGCCACGAGAGGTGGTCAGTTCTCCTTCAATAGAAGTCTTCAAACAGAGGCTGGACAGATATCTGTCTGGGTTGATTTAGTGAATCCTGCTTTGAGCAGGGGGTTGGACCAGATGGCCCAGGAGGTCCCTTCCAACTCTGATTCTATGACTCATGTTTGTGGTAGAAGATAAATTCAGACTGGCAGAGTACTGTACTATATAGTGCACAGAAGCATAGCCTCAATTCTAAACGTAAAATACACTCTGAGTTGGAGGTAGAGTCGAGCTAAACTAATGGGAAGCCAGATTAGAGAAGCTGCACTGTGCATGATCAACTAAGAGCACTGGAACTACAGAAGGATAGATCCAATCGCAACTGTAAGATAGTGTGGAGAAGTATCCTTTGAGGGTAATATGTCTAAAATGGGGAAGATTAAAAAATTAGTTATATTGGCACAAATGTACAAATTTATGTGCACGTTATTATAAGACCACATTATTTTGTGACTAACCCTTTAAGCTTCACGGATTACAAAAGGACAGTGATTAATCCTAGCTTATAATTCCACCATGCACTAGAAGAAATGATTCGTTACTTACCTATCCAGGATCTGTCCGCTTTTTTAACAGTGTTTCCCTATCTATTTCCTTGGCTGCATCCAAGTGTTTCAGCTACATGCATTGGTCAAAATAACTTTTCAAAGGGCTCGAAATGGTTAAGAACAATTAATACTTATCCTCACTGATCCCCTGCAACAGCTATCCAAAAAATTACCTTGTCCGCATTGGTCTCTACTTCCTGGCCCTGTCTCGACACAACAGAAAATGGCCTAAATATGCCCACTCTGTCAATCATTGGCTCATGCAGGTCAATGCAACATAAGGAAATAAGCTCTAGACCATGTAATGGAGACCAGGGTTCTCCAGGAGATCAGTCCAGTAATGCTATTAACCTGCAGATTATTAGCCATAGAAAGGTGTGTAGCCACCATACTGAAAGCAGCATTCCCAATGAACTTTAATCCTCCAAGGAGCCGCTGACTTTCAGTCACCCAGATGTGCCGATAGGGCTAAGGTCAACACTCAGTAAACAGTGAATTGCAACCATGACAGTGCTCCGGCACTTTGACTGCCGAATTTACACTGATGCACTAAGGCTATGTGCACAGGCTGCGGATTTTTCCATGCGGATCCGCAGGTAAAGTGACCTGCGGTTTGACACCTGGATAATGGAATAGGTGGCAAACCGCAGCGGAATCCGCAGAAAGAATTGACATGTCAATTCTTTCTGCGGATTTAAAACCGCAGCTTTTCCGCAGTGAAAAAACGCAGCATGTGCACAGCAGATTGTAAATTCCATAGACTTACATTGTACTGTACACTGTCTGCGGAACTGCTGCGGATCCGCAGCATGTTCACATACCCTTACAGAAACTGCTGTCAGTCAAAGTGCCAGGGCGTGCTTACAGCTGCCAATCACAGAGCTGTGATTGTAGCCGCATCAGGACGCATGTATGACTGAAAGCTGGCACTTCTGGCAAAAATACAGTAAATTGACTGCTGGAATCCCATTAAAATCAAGATACAATATTGATGCATCTGCATTTCAAATATTCATCATAGACTTCAATGGTTGTTTTTAATTTGCACAATAATTGTGTGCATACTGTTTTTTAAATATGCACATATTTAATTGATTCATTCCAACAGCCTCATAAATGAACAGATCTGTATTATAAACATAAAAATAGATAGTATATGAAGTAAAACCTTATACCTACCTACATCATTGAGATCATGTATGAAACCGTACGATCTGTTGCCACTCTACACTATGTGGCTTGGGTACTGTAGCATGCACATAACCTAAACCTAATAATATTTTGGGTCACGGCGTGAGCTGGGCATACACATTAGATTAAAGACGGCTGAACCTGCAGATTCTGAACTACACTCTAACCTGTATTGGTTTGATTATACCTGATGCCATGTTCACCATGTTGCTACTTTAGGTGTTTTCTTTTTTCTAATTCGCAGAAAGATTTGAAGATTTTCTGAGCATCATTTAGGGTAAAAAAAATTAATTAGGGCAAAAAATAATTTAGATAAAATAAAATTTATAATGACAAATAGTACTTAGACTTTATACAGAATTTTTAGAAAAGTGAGTATTTTGACCAGATCATCATCGTTATGCAGATTTTCCAACTACAAGCTATATAAACATGAATGCTTATTGGTTGACGCGGATCAGGTGATGTGTATTTGTGTAATGATGGAGGGTGCGGTCTAAGGATACAACACTCTTAATCAAGGTGTTCAAAATTAATAAGGCAGCTTGTTTTCCACAGTCACAATGAAACAAAATGTAACTGACTCTGAAAAGTAAAAAATTGTTCCCAGCCTGACAGTGGGATGCAGCACTCCTGAAATTGATAACACATTGGGGGTGAACAAAGAACCATAAAATGTTTTGTTGCAAATAGTCAACAGGGTAGCAAAAAACACGTGGGCAAAAAATGATGCACATTAACTGCCACAGATCTGAGAAGAATCCCTGGAGTGCCCAGAAGTACAAGGTGTTCAGTGCTCAGAGACATGGCCAAGGTAAGGGTGGCTGAAATCCGACCGGCGCCTTTCAAGACATTGAATGTGAAATGACCAGACTGGACCAAAAAATGCCTAAAAACTGGCTTTTCAAAGGTTTTATGGATTGATGAGATTAGAGTGACTCTTGACGGACCAGATAGATGGGCCCATGGCTGGATCAGTATTGGGCACAGACCTCAACTTCGACTCACATGCCAGCAAGGTGGAAGTGGGATAATGCTATGGGCTTGTATTATTAACCCCTTAACCCCCAAGGGTGGCTTGCACGTTCATGACCGGGCCAATTTTTACAATTCTGACCACAGTCCCTTTATGAGGTAATAACTCTGAAACGCTTCTATGGATCCTGGGGATTCTGACATTTTTTTCTTCTGATTTCGGAATAAATTCTTGGACTTCTGTGCGCTAACAGATAAAATCACTAATCCAGTATTTTGGAGAAAGATTAATCCATTTATTTCCCAACGCGTTTCGAAATGTATACCATTTCTTCTTCAGGGGATGACATATATCATATCTATGATATATGTCATCCCCTGAAGAAGAAATGGTATACATTTCGAAACGCGTTGGGAAATAAATGGATTAATCTTTCTCCAAAATACTGGATTAGTGATTTTATCTGTTAGCGCACAGAAGTCCAAGAATTTATTCCGAAATCAGATGTTGAAGCGGCCACAGAGTTGACCTTTGGACGTGCAGCAAGCAGATTACTGATCCTACATGCCTTAATCTCTCCTAAAAAGGTTGAGTAAAATTTAATTTACTTTTTCTACAATAACCCGGATAAGACCCTATTGCGCTTTTTCTGTTCCTTCAGCTATATGACATTTTTTTCTTGTGACATATTGTACTTCATGTTAGTGGTAAAATTTCATTCAAATAACTTGCGTTTATTTGTGAAAAAAATGGAAATTTTGCAAAAATTTTGAAAATTTCGCAATTTTCCAAATTTGAATTTTTATGCTCTTAAATCACAGAGATATGGCACATAAAAAACTTAATAAATAACATTTCCCACATGTTTACTTTACATCAGTCCAATTTTGGAACCAAAACGTATTTTTGTTAGGAAGTTATAAGGGTTAAAAGTTGACCAGCGATTTCTCATTTTTGCAACACCATTTTATTTTTACGGACCACATCACATTTGAAGCCACATTGAGGGGTCTATATGATAGAAAATACCCAAAAGTGACACCATTCTAAAAACTGCACCCCTTAATGTGCTCAAAACCACATTCAAGAAGTTTATTAACCCTTTAGGTGCGTCACAGGAATTTTTTGAATATTTTAAAAAAAAAATGAACATTTAACTTTTTTTCACAAAAAAATACTACAGGTTCAATTTTTTTTATTTTACCAAGGGTAACAGGAGAAATTGGACTGCAAAAGTTATTGTGCAATTTGTCCTGAGTATGCTGATATCTGATACAGTATGTGGGGGGGAACTACTGTTTCGGCTCATGGCAGTGCTCAGAAGGGAAGGAGCGCTGTTTGACTTTTTCAATGCAAAATTGGCTGGAGTTCAGATCGGATGCCATGTCACGTTTGGAGAGCCCCTGATGTACCTAAACAGTGGAAACCAACCACAAGTGACCCCATTTTGGAAACTAGACCCCCTAAGGAACTTACCTAGATGTGGTGAGCATTTTGAACCCCCCCAGTGCTTCAGAGAAATTTATAACAACCGGGCGTGAAAATAAAAAAATCGTATTTTTTCAACAAACATGATCTTTTAGTCCCCATTTTTTTTATTTTCCCAAGGGTAACAGGAGAAACTGGACCCCAAAAGTTGTTGTCCAATTTGTCCTGAGTACGCTGATACCCCATATGTGGGAGAAAACTACTGTATCGGCACACGTCGGGGCTCGGAAGGGAAGTAGTGACGTTTTGAAATGCAGACATTGATGGAATGCTCTGCGGGTGTCATGTTGCCTTTGGAGAGCCCCTAATGTACCCAAACAGTGGAAACCCCCCACAAATGACACCATTTTGGAAACTAGACCCCCTAAGGAACTTATCTAGATGTGTGTTGAGCACTTTGAACCCCCAAGGGCTTCACAGAAGTTTATAATGCCCGGGCATGAAAATAAAAAAAATCATATTTTTTCCACAAACATGATCATTTAGTCCCCAATTTTTTTATTTTCCCAAGGGTATCAGGAGAAAATGGACCCCAAAAGTTGTTGTCCAATTTGTCCTGAGTACGCTGATACCTCATATGTGGGAGAAAACTACTGTATGGGCACACGTCAGGGCTCAGAAGGGAAGTAGTGACATTTTGGAATGAAGACTTTGATGGAATGGTCTGCGGGTGCCATTTGCGTTTGGAGAGCCCCTGATGTACCTAAACTATTGAAACTCCCCACAAGTGACCCCATTTTGGAAACTAGACCCCCCACGGAACTTATCTAGATGTGTGGTGAGCACTTTGAACCCCCAAGTGCTTCACAGAAGTTTATAACGCCCGGGCGTGAAAATAAAAAAATCTTATTTTTTTTCCACAAAAATGATATTTTTGCCCCCAATTTTTTATTTTCCTAAGGGTAACAGGAGAAATTGGACCCCAAAAGTTGTTTTGCAATTTGTCCTGAGTAGACTGATACCCTATATGTGGGGGTAAAACACTGGGCGCATGGCAGAGCTTGGAAGGGAAGGAGCACCATTTGGCTTTTTCAACGCAGAATTGTCTGGAATTGAGATCAGACGCCATGTTGCATTTGGAGAGCACCTTGTTATGAATGAGTCACCGTAGGAGGCAAAAACAGAAATACTAGCTAAGTCCAGAAAACCAGAGAAGTTGGCAGCTATCGGATTGCAGACCCCTGAACCTAACAACAACAACTAGCAGTAGCCGTGGGGGGTTCCTACGGTGCTCTAGACCCCTCGATCACAGCTGGAGAACTACATAGCCTAAAGTTAGAATGGGAAATCTAAACTGCCCCAGAGCAGACCCCAAAGCAATAGGCAGCCCCCAACATATAATGACGGTGAAGCAAGATGAAAAAACACTCACACAGATAGAAAGATAGGCTGAGCAAATGATGGGGCCCAAGCTAACTAAATAGGACAGAATAGAAAAGCTGCTGTCTGCAATCCGCCAAAACCCTCTCAAAAACAAGAGCCAACAGACTGATAGGGAAAAAAGCCCTGAAGACGCTAGGCTTCAAAAAGACTATATCAGTACTCAGGTATTATCTGAAGACAGAGCAAAAAGGAATTCAGCTCACCCAGCAGGGAAAGGCAGAAATCAAGAAAAACAAGGCAAAACAAAACCAAAACACAAATGCAAAAAGTAGAGCAGAAAACTTAGCTTTTGAGGAGCAGGAATCAGACTGGTCTCCAAGAATCCCTCAGAGTAATCACCCGCAAGGCAGAAGGGCGTCGGCTGCCTTATATCCAGTCAGCAATCCCAGTCACCCAGTCATCATCATTCTGCTCAGGTGCTTTGTAATCAGCCTCACTACCTTCCTTCACCAGAAGAGGGAGTTCATCAGACCTCAATGGTGAAGGGGAAAATGATCTCACAGCAGCACCTGATGTGCCCAAACAGTGGAAACCCCTAATTATAACTCCAACCCTAACCCCAACACACTCCTAGCCCTAACCCTAACCCTAGCCCTAACGGGAAAATGGAAATAAATAAATTTTTTTAAAATTGTATTATTTTTCCTAACTAAGGGGTTGATAACGGGGGGTTTGATTTACTATATATAGCGGGTTTTTATATTTGGCAGCTGTCATACGCTAAAAGACGCTTTTTATTGTAAAAATAGTTTTTGCATCACCACATATTGAGAGCTATAATTTTTCCATATTTTGACCCACCGAGTCATGTGAGGTCTTATTTTTTGCGGGACGAGTTGACGTTTTTATTGGTATCATTTTCGGGCATGTGAAATCTTTTGATCGCTTTTTATTCCGATTTTTGGGACGCAGAATGAACAAAAACCAGCGTTTCATGAATTTCTTTTGGGGGGTGCGTTTACACCGTTCCGCGTGCGGTAAAATTGTTAAAGCGGCTTTATTCTTCGTGTCAGTACGGTTACAGTGATACCTCATTTATGTATTTTTTTGTGTTTTGGCACTTTTATGCAATGAAAACAATTTTATATAAAAAATAATTATTTTTGCATCGCTTTATTCTGCGAGCTATAACTTTTTTATTTTTTTGCTGATGACGCTGTATGGCGGCTCGTTTTTTGCGGGACAAGATGACGTTTTCAGCAGTACCATGGATATTTATATGCGTCTTTTTGATCGCGCGTTATTGCACTTTTTGTTCGGCGGTATGATAATAAATCATTATTTTTTGCTTCGTTTTTTATTTTTATTTTTTAAGGGGTTCGCTAAAGGGGTTAACTAATGGGACAGTTTTATAGGGCGGGTTGCTACGGACGCGGCGATAACAAATGTGTACTTTTATTGTTTGTTTGTTTTTATTTTTTATTTCCAAAAAATGAATTTTTTAGGGAATTTTTTTTTTTTTTAAATTTATTTAGGGGTTTTTTTTAAATTATTTTTACACTTTTTTTTTACTTTATTACATTGTCCCAGGGGGGGACATAACTGCCATGTGACAGATCGTTGATCTGTCACATCACAGATCAATGTGACAGATCAGCGATCTGTCACAGGCAGTGCACAAGGCTTCCTCGTGCCTGCGCTTTGCAGGCACTGAGGAAGCCAGCTCCCTGCAGGCCCCCGAAGGTCCCCGTCGCCATCTTGGATTCGAGGACCTGCAGGGATGGAGCCCCCCCGCTGTGGGGGGCTCAGAGAAGCATGGAGGGAGCCCCCTCCCTGCCGATGCTTCCCTTTAACCCCCGGAACACCGCGATTGTGTTTGATCGCGGTGTGCAAGGGGTTAACGTGTCGGGGGCGGTCCGTGACCGCCCCGGACACATTGTGCTGGGTGTCAGCTGTGATAATCAGCTGACACCCGGCCGCGATCAGCGGCGCTCACCACATGGGCGCCGCTGATCGCTGTGACGTACTATCCCGTCCCTGGGAATTAAGTCCCAGGACACATGGACGGGATAGTATGTCACATGGTAGAAAGGGGTTAAAAATGAGTTAGTTGGACCTTTTCGATTTGAAGATGGATTCAAAATCAACTCCCAAACCTACTGCCAGTTTTTGGAAGTTACTGTATATATATACTCCCGTATAAGCCGAGATTTTCAGCCCTTCTCGACTTATACGCGAGTCACATACGCAAGGGGGTTGGCAGGGAAGGGGGAGCGGGGGTGTCAGTGTAAGGTTCTAGCAGGTTCGCAGGATGCAGTGACGAGACACGAGACTGGGTGTGGTTTGTGAAAATAACTTTTATAAACTGTAGCCGCTGGGGCTATATTGAGCAAACAAAAAGTATGAACAAAACACCAGTCCACGCAGGGACTCAACAAACCTAACAACACTTTCTTTGTGGTAAATGCGACTAACCCGGTTGGCCCGGGTGCTATAGGCCACGTATGACCAAACTGGGGGTCCTTATCTCCTATAGTACACTTATCCTTCCAGGGCTCTGTCAGGATCACAGGTGTGGCCGCGTAGAGGTCGCTGATGCGGCTGCCTTGACACCTCGATACTCCGGGATGAAACTGGGCTCGACAGGCCCTTGAAGAAACGATGCCGGTGGGGCGCAACAGGCCTTGAAGAAACGATGACGGTGGAGCGCAACAGGCCCTGAAGAAACTGTGCCGGTGGGGAGCAACAGGCCCTGAAGAAACGATGACGGTGGGGCGCAACAGGCCCAGAAGAAGCTGTGCCGGTGGGGCGCAACAGGCCCTGAAGAAACGGTGCCGGTGGGGCGCAACAGGCCCTGAAGAAGCGATGCCGGTGGGGCGCAACAGGCCCTGAAGAAGCGATGCCGGTGGGGCGCAACAGGCCCTGAAGAAGCGGTGCTGATGTGGCGCGGTGATGACGCAGTCTCTAAATATAACCGTTCACCAACCTCTGCTCAGGGTCCCTTAGCAAACCGGAAGGGGGCCTCTACTACCTCCTGTAGCGAGGTGGCGCCCCCTGGGGCCGGTGATGACAGGGCCGCAGCTGTGGGAGAAGGCAGGGGGGCAGTGTCCTGACCGCTGTAAAGGAATGGTCTGTCATCACAGCGGTCGCCCGAGGTAGCCACCTTGTCACAACAGGGTGGGAAGCAGCGGGAGTCGCTGTATGGGACCGTATGTGGGGAGCGGCCGCTGGTGCAAGTCTCTCACGTTTCACTAGTCGGTGAGTCCGCAGCTCTCCTTTCACAGGTCCCTGTCGGTCTCTCCACAACACACCGTCTGCTCCCTGGGTCCTCTCTGTCTCACACGGCTTCCTGTCTGTTGTCCTGCTCTCTGTCAACTGCCACTTCAGCGCGCCCCCTGCTCCTTTTAAGCTTGCCCTGCCCCGTTTCCCTGACAACTTCAGTCAAGTCTTTCCTTTTACTGTCCTCCCAGTATCGTTCCCTTAGGAACCCTGATGGCGGTCCCCTGGGTACCTGTCCTTTCACTGTCTGGGAGTCCTCCTCCCCACACTCCTCCACCCTGTAAGCTCGCCAGTCCTCGGGCGATGGTCTTAGTCTATTGAGATCAGTCTGTTGAGGTTTCAATGTTCGTTGCCATATGAATTGATCTTGCTCATATCGTTCAGAGGGTTTACCGGCTGTTGACCGCTCGGAGCGTCTAAGTTCGACTGAGGTAGAGTCGTCTGGGGTGGTGGACATCGGTGGGCTGGTTGGTGCGGGCGGGCTAATTGTGTCAGATGATTCATTACTGAGTGGAGGGCCTCCGGGTCCTGGGAGACAATCTTCGTCGTCGTCCGGGTCCCAACATACGGAAGATGGTTCGGATGTCGACGGGATAGGCTTCGGTTTCTTCGGGTCGGAGGAAGTACATGGGCGTAACATATTACGATGAACAACACGAGTGGGCAGTGTTTCATCCTCCTCGGGTCGTATTTCGTACAACGGTCCATCCGCATGGATACGGCATAAGACCCGATAAGGACTTTCTTCCCAACGCGGCTCCAGTTTGTTCTGGGGGCGTTGATCTAGTACAAGCACCCGGTCCCCGCTTTGGAGGTGAGGAGGCGGGGTTGCATTCTTCTCTGGGTGCTCCCAGTCTCGGAGCTTGGTGTGTACAATTCGGTGAAGAGTTTGCAGCCGATGGCGATGATTTTGGACCCAAGACGACACTCCAGTCCAGGGTTGAGGCTCTTCGGGGTCTAACTCCACCTCCGTGATTTCTTTACCTTCTCACCCAAACAACAGGGAATAGGGGGTATAGCCAGTCACTCGATGTACCCTATTGTTATAGACCCAAACTAATTCGGAAACATATTCGGGCCAACAGGCCTTCTTGTCACTCTCCTGAGTGCGCAACATCTGAATCAATGTCCGATTAAATCGTTCACAAGCTATATTCCCTTGCGGGTGATACGGTGTGGTCCGGGATTTGTCAATTCCATAGAGGTGATGTAGTTCTTCCATGACTTTTCCCAAAAAAACATGCTCCCTGATCAGAATGTATTCGTTGAGTACAGCCGTAAACTTGTATAAAGTTTCTACAAATGGCGGAGGCAGCAGACTCTGCGGTCTGATCCCGAGTGGGGGTGACCACAGCGAACTTGGTGAAATGATCTACCAACGAGACTGTTCGTATCCCTGAAATGCGGGCCCAATGGTCAGATAATCCACCGTCAGGAGCTCAAGGGGCGCTGAGGTCACAATAGTCCCATTGTCACAGCATAAGCAACAGGTCTTGAGTCAAATTTTGCCATTGAGAGTCAGGGGGTAGTTGCCCAGCGGCGACCCATGTCCTGAGAAGGCTAACCTCTTCGTCTTCTTGTTGCTGTTGTATCCACTTATCCCGGGATTGTTCTAATATGCCCCTTGGGGTCTCAGAGGAAGATATATTTTTATTGTCAGTTGTGAGCACGGCAGCAGTGAGAGCGAACAGTATTTCCTCTCCTAATTCTTCGTCTTGATTCTGTCCTGGAGTTGTATGTCGAATCCTGCAGAGGGCGTCTGCATGGACATTCTCGGCCCCTCTTTTGTAGATAATCTTATAATTGTACATCGCCATCCGGGCCACCCATCGCTGTTCCAGAGCCCCCAATTTGGCATTTTCCAAATGAGCCAGCGGGTTGTTGTCAGTTCGCACTACCACCTTGGAGCCCGCTAGGTACTCTGCGAATCTCTCCGTCTTAAAAGAACTGTAATTGTCAGGCTTACGCTCGGAGTCATGGAGTGAGCGACTTCCATATGCGATCACTCTCTCCCGGCCATCCTGAAACTGTGACAACACAGCCCCCAGCCCGTGAAGACTCCCGTCAGTGTGCAGGATGAACGGTTGGGAGAAATCCGCATAAGTCAACTGTCATGTCCGCCATGTCTGCCCTATCTGTTTTCTCTCAAGAACTCCTGGAGCGATGTGCATGCGCATATCTTGTCTGCTATCCTGCTCGTTCCCTAGAGCAGTGTGCACACTCACCTCATGTCTGAGCTGCAGGATGCCTGCGTTTCTGCTCTGTCTTCTGTGATCTTCTCATCATGTCTAGAATTTCTGATCAGGTGTCCCTGTCTGGATCCTGCACTGTCTGGTTCTGCAATCATCTCGTCATGTCTGGAACGCTGATCATGTGACCTTTCCTAGGATCCTGCACAGTCTGGTTTGGTAATCATCTCGTCATGTCTAGAACTCTGATCATGTGACCTGTCTAGGTTTCAGCACTGATTCTGCAGTCGTCTCGTCATGTCTGGAACTCTGATCATGTGACTAAGCTCTGTTATCCTGTGGATCTGAACCCGGAAATGCTCCCCTGGTCCTGACCTGGAAGAGGAGGTGCTATGCCCTATATCAGGCCGCCCCTTCCTATGCTCAGGGCCTGAGTATTGTGCTGTGTCCCTGCATAGCTGCTTGGTCTGTGGGGCGCTCCCTCTATTCTGTGCCCTTGCACTCTGCTCTGTCGTGCATCTCTGCACACGCTCTGTGCTCGTATTCCGTCTCTTGTCTTGTGTCTTGTCTAGTGTTTGTCCTTCGTGCCATGTTTTGTCCCTGCTCTGCTTTGCCTTGTAGTCCTTGTTTGCTCTGATTCTGTTTCGTGTTTCTGTCCACGTGTCATGTCTCGCTCTGCTTTGTGGCTTCAGGTACCCTGCCTCTGTACCATGTCCCTGACGTGTCTCCTCACACGTGCAGGCCTCCGCTCTGAACCTCTCCCTGACGTGTTTCCTTACACGTGCAGGCCTCCGTCTCTGTACCCTGCCCTGACGTGTCTCCCTACACGTGCAGGCCTCTGTCTCTGTCCCTGGCGTGTCTCTACACGTGCAGGCCTTGCTCTGTACCTTGTCTAGTTCCAAGGTCTTCCCTTGGCCCGACTCTGGTCTTCGGCCTACGCTCCGCTGCTAGACTGTCCCTGTCCCTGGCGTGTCTCTACACGTGCAGGCCTCCGCTCTGAATCTCTCCCTGGTGTGTCTCTACACGTGCAGGCCTTGCTCTGTACCTTGTCTAGTCCCAAGGTCCTTCCTTGGCCCGGCTCTGGGCTTCGGCCTACACTCCGCTGCTAGACTGTCCCTGTCCCTGGCATGCTCTCCGCATGCGCAGGTCTCTGTCTCGTTCTTTGTCCTGTTCCTGTTTTGTGCGCTCTTGCACATTTCGTACTAGGCTTTGCCATGCTGTCTCGCATGTGGCTCTGTCCTGTACCCTTTGCCTAGCCCTGCCTTGTGGCTCCGTGCCTCTGTGCACGTGCCTGGTCGCCTGTGCCTGCCTGGTGTGCCTCAGCCGTGCCGCCTTTAGCCGTGCTCGCCTGTGTGCCCCAGCCGTGCCCCGTCCAGTGCTATAGTGGTCTGGCTGCGTGGCCCCGCAGCGGTGCCGACTCTAGTCGCGCCCGCTTGCAACTGCCATCGTCGGTACCACCTGCCGGTGCTCCCAGCCGTGATCTCTGTGCTTCCTTGCACTCACGCTGGTTCTCGCACTGTGCCTTTTCGTGCTACTCTTGCACAAAGCCTTTGTCTCTTTGGCTCTTCTCTGACCCCTAGTTTGCCTGCCGGATTCCATAACCTGCCGACCGCTGCCAGAGGTCTGGACCTAGATGACTGCGGCCTGATGTCCGGAACTGATGTCCGTAGCCAGATACCTGGACCCTGTTGGTCGATGCCAGCATTTGGATTCCGATGCCACCGTACCCTGTGTCTCTCCCTGGCATGCCCCTTGGCATGCGCAGGCCACCGTCCTGTGAACCTGACCCGTCCCTGGAATGCCCCTTGGCATGCGCAGGCCACCGTCCTGTGAACCTGACCTGACCCTGGCATGCCCCTTGGCATGCGCAGGTCTCTGTCCTGTGAACCTGATCCTGGTGTGTCCGTTGACACGCACCATGTCACTAACTATCTTGTTTCCTTGCATGGAACCCTGGCTGACTTCTGGATGTCCGGATCCTGCCGATCACCCTCTGAGCTACAGACCCTGATGCCCTGGTTGATCGTGGACTGTTGTCCGGAGTCCGATGTCCGCGTACCATCTGCATGTTCCATGCTTGGACCTCGGCGCGCCATTGCACACACCCTGTTCTACGAACTCTGTGTTCACGTTTGCTCCTGTTGCACCCTGAAGAGTTCCTCAAGTCTTGGACCTCGGCGTGCTCTTGCACGCACCTTGCTTTATGTTCTGTGTGTCCACGTTTTGCACCTGTTGTACCTGAAGTCTTCCTTAATGAAGTTTCTTTGAATTAACGACTCGTCTTGCCTTGTCTTGTTTCCCTGAGCCGGCCGTCTGGTCCAGCTGCCGTGGTGGCTCACCCCCTTGGTCTTGCCCCTGACACTCCCTGTATAGGGGGTGGTTCTCATTAGGTCAGCTCGCCCTAGGTGGGTGGGTGCCACGGTCCAGAGGGTCCACTCATTCAAAGAAGAGACGACTCAGCGTAAGCTGACACTCGTCACACCAACACTGGGGCATCCGAGAGCGCAGCCTTGAGGTCTCGGAAGGCCTCTTCCTGAGGGTGTTGCCACTGGATTTTTCGCCCATTGGCCACAGCGGGAGCCCCCTTCAGCAGGTCGTGCAGGGCTCGAGCTCGACATGCAAAATTCTTTACGAAGCGACGGTAATATCCGGCTAACCCCAGAAAAGCCCGCACATCTTTCACCGTCTCGGGGGTAGGCCATTCCTGTATAGCAGCAACCTTCTCCCGGGATGGCCTCACACCCTCTGCCGAAACGACATGACCCAGATACTCAATCTGAGAGCGAAATAGGTGGCATTTCTGAGGCTTCACCTTCAACCCGTACTTTTGCAACCGGCTGAGTACCTGTCCCAACCGCTTCAGGTGGTCCTCAAAGGTAGCGGCATAGACGATGATGTTGTCCAGATAGATCAACGTAGCCTCAAAATTGAGATCTCCCAGACACTGCTCCATCAATCGCTGGAAGGTCCTGGGGGCGTTGGCCAGCCCAAAAGGCATCCGATTAAACTCAAACAGTCCCATGGGCAATATGAACGTCGTCTTGGCTCTATCTTCTTCTGACATGGGCACCTGCCAGTACCCACTGGCCAAGTTCAGGGTTGAAAAATGTTGCTTTTCCCAAGGCGGGCAGAGAGTCTTCTATGCGGGGCAGTGGATATGAGTCTTTAATAGTGCAAGCATTCAGTTTACGATAATCCACTTCTTCCGGACCAATACGATTGGGGCCGCCCAGGGGCTTTGACTTTCCCGTATCACCCCTTTTCGCAGCATTTGGGCCAGCAAAGTTTTCACCTCTTGATAGAGTTGTGGCGGAATCTGTCGATATCGTTTCCGGATAGGGGCTGCTCCTGCTGTGGGGATTTCATGAGTGATGGCGGTGGTACACCAAAAATCGTCCTCATGACTGGCAAATACTTCATGGTACTGTCCCAGCAATGTTTTTATCTGTGAGAGTTGGGCTGCAGTTAATCCAGAAAGCTCAGCCCGCATCTGCTCCAAAATCTTTCGGCCCTTCTCTTGTGCTGAGACTTCGTGGGCCTGTTAGGTTCGTATTGTTACTTCCCAAGGATCCTCGGGGTGTACTTGTAATTGAACCGCAGGAGCTGGCAGCACTTCTTCTAAAGGCCTTACTAGTTTGGCCAGCACAGTCCGTGCTTTCAGAACGGTGTGGTCTTCAAGGTTAACGCAGCGCACCAGGACGGCTCCTTTTTGCACGGTAGCCAGGGAACGGGCCACCAGTATGCCAGGAGGCAAGCGCTCCGAGTGATACGGCTCCACCTGCACCTCCACTCACTCCAAGGGTATCGGGGCTCGATTGGGCAGGGCCACCACAGTCTGTCCAGGAGGTAACACAAGCAGGGGAGTCACTGGCGTGATGACCTTACCCAGAGCCTCGCCTTCCTGGCGGTCCTGACGTACCCGTGCTCCCCGCACCAGCTGCTGGAATACCTGTCCCTGGCCTGTGCGAGAACCCCACTCCTTCAGAATCCTCTGTGTAGGGTCATTGAGCAGTAGGTTGCCGAACTCTTGTTGAACATTCATGCCTAGAGTGACGGGGTGTTGCTTATCAGCTTCTCCTTGAGTCAGTACCACCCCTCTGCGACCAAGGGATTTAGCGTCACTTGCACCCACACCACCCCGGCAACAGGGACCGGCAGTTGGTTGGCAGCTACTAGTCTGCTCACGGGCCCCCACTGAGGCCTTGCTGCTTCCGGGAAGTTCTGTTGAAAATACGTTGCGGGCATAGTGGTTACTTGTGACCCCGTGTCCACCAGGCGCCGGACGGCCCGGCCATCCACTTCTGCCCAAACCACCGGGCATTTTGCTACCAAATCTTCGGGACTTCCACCACCCCTAGTTGTGGTTTTCGGCTCCGAGCGGCGTCCCCCCAGCCCGGAACCCTTATAGTTTAATGGCGGCTGGGGTGGGTATCTCCCACGCCGCGGACACTCTCGGGCAAAGTGGCCTGGTTCTCCACACTCAAAACACCGGGCCTGTGTAGGTTGACCACCCCGCGGGGAGCGTGATCCCCAGAAGCCGGGGTTAAAGCCAGGTCGTCCAGTCCCGGTCTCAGTTCTTCTCTTTACTTTGGCCAACTCGCCCTTTAATACTTTTTCAGCTCTTGCTTCATCTCTTCCACCCACTGAGGCTCCTTAACCACATTCGCTGAGGCCTCCACACCTCGGACTTTCCCCACGGGGACCGCCATCCCCTGCTCCTGCTCTCAAGCACGTGCCTGACTTACCACCTCTGAAAAATCTATTCGGGGATTCATCCTGATCTGTTCCTGCAGTGCCTGTTTGACTAATGGATCTCGCAAACCAGCCACCAGTAGGTCACGTAGGGTAATGTCAACAGGTCCTGCCCCTACCCCGTCCTTTCTTTCTATAGCCGTATGCAATTCTTGGAGGACATTCATATACTCTGTGATCGTCTCCCCCTCTACTTGCATCCGACTAAACAAACGAGTTCTTAACTCTCCCACATCAGTAGGGTCCCCATGGGTCTGTTCTACTACCTGTAACACTTTTTCAAAAGTGTTGCGGTGACCCGGAGGTTTAAACGTCACTGAGCTCCGCGTCTCCCCGTCCAGTGCCATGAGTGCCACCTCAGCCTCCAGATCAGGAGTCATTGGGTGCATCCGAAAGAGCCCCCGCATCCGCTCTGTCCAGCTCCATAATATAGTATTGGAGCCAGAAAATCTAGGCAGGTTGTTGAGCATGGCCCCCAATGATATGCTGGTATGGGGACCCTCATCATTTGTAGAGTTTACAGCTCTACCCTGATCTGGGGCACCACTGTCTGTGCTCGGAAACTGCATCCTGCCGACTACGCCAAGTGTAGGGTTCTAGCAGGTTCGCAGGATGCAGTGACGAGACACGAGACTGGGTGTGGTTTGTGAAAATAACTTTTATAAACTGTAGCCGCTGGCGCTATATTGAGCAAACAAAAAGTATGGACAAAACACCATTCCACGTAGAGACTCAACAAACCTAACAACACTTTCTTGTGGTAAATGCGACTAACCCGGTTGGCCTGGGTGCTATAGGCCACGTATGACCAAACTGGGGGTCCTTATCTCCTATAGTACACTTATCCTTCCAGGGGTCTGTCAGGATCACAGGTGTGGCCGCGTAGAGGTCGCTGATGCGGCTGCCTTGTTGCCTCGATACTCCGGGATGAAACTGGGCTCGACAGGCCCTTGAAGAAACGATGACGGTGGGGCGCAACAGGCCCTGAAGAAACTGTGCCGGTGGGGCGCAACAGGCCCTGAAGAAACTGTGCCGGTGGGGCGCAACAGACCCTGAAGAAACGGTGTCGGTGGGGCGCAACAGGCCCTGAAGAAGTGATGCCGGTGGGGCGCAACAGGCCCTGAAGAAACGGTGCTGATGGGGCACGGTGATGACGCAGTCTCTAAATATAACCGTTCACCAACCTCTGCTCAGGGTCCCTTAGCAAACAGGATGGGGGCCTCTACTACCACCTGTAGCGAGGTGGCCCCCCCTGGGGCCGGTGATGACAGGGACGCAGCTGTGGGAGAAGGCAGGGGGGCAGTGTCCTGACCGCTGTAAAGGAATGGTCTGTCGTCGCAGCGGTTGCCCGAGGTAGCCGCCTTGTCACAACAGGGTGGGAAGCAGCGGGAGTCGCTGTATGGGACCGTATGGGGGAGCGGCCGCCGATGCAAGTCTCTCACGTGTCACTAGTCGGTGAGTCCGCAGCTTTCCTTTCACAGGCCCCTGTCGGTCTCTCCACAACACACCGTCTGCTCCCTCGGTCCTGTCTCACACGGCTTCCTGTCTGTTGTCCTGCTCTCTGTCAACTGCCGCTTCAGCACGCCCCCTGCTCCTTTTAAGCTTTCCCCGCCCCCTGTTTCCCTGACAACTTCAGTCAAGTCTTTCCTTTTACTGTCCTCCCAGTATCGTTCCCTCAGGAACCCTGATGGCGGTCCCCTGGGTACCTGTCCTTTCACTGTCTGCGAGTCCTCCTCCCCACATCAGATCATACTGACTTTTATTTACTTAAATATTCAGTTTTCAGGTAGGTTTATTAACCTTTTGGATTGACACAGCACTGCAGTTGTTCTATAATATTAAAAGTCAAAAATACACTTCCTTAATAATTGTGTACACAGTGTAGACGGCAGCTCACCTTTATACAATGAATAACTATCATTTCAGTTTTTATTGGTATAAAAATACTAAATGTATTTTCTTACGTTAAAAACTTTAATTTAGTACAAACATTTTGTTTAAAACATGCTTATGTCCCTTTTTTTCTTATTTCTATTTAAATAGTTTGTTATTGTGTGAAAGTTGCTGTTTTTTAGGGATGTCTACAGTCACACACAAATTACAAAACGTTTCTGTGTAGATCCAGCCTAAAGATATTTTCAGCTCGATGCATTACACAATTGTGATCATCGAGGGTACATCTGCTGGGACTTTCAACAAAGGAAAGAGATCTGATAACCTATATTTGGAGACTTGATGGCCACACATACCAGAGCACTATCCATTAAAGCAAACAAGAAGTAATATAATCAAGATGGGCAAGATCATGGTGACCAATACATTAAGAGGAGCCATGTGAGTATGGCAGCATTTTGGGGCCTTAGATTAGATGTTGGCTAACTATGGGGGCAACATTTTGTGATGATGACAATTAAGAATTGAAGAATAGTGGAGCTAAATGACACTGTTACACAATCAGACTAAAAGAAAAAAAGGAAAAATGTCAGCCCATTGTATCTATGGACCAACAATTCTCATGACAAACTCACTTGTTCCGGGGGGCACCAGCCCATTCCCCCCCCCATCTCCTGGCAAGCATTGACCAATCCAAATTTGTATTTCCATGTCCGAATCTCCAACATCGAGCCAAAGAATCCTCAAAGAAACAACTTGTCCTGCAAAAAACAAGCCCTCAAACGTCTATGTGGATGAAAAAATAAAAAAGTTATGGCTCTTGGAATAAGTGAAAAAAAAACCCCCTGAAAATCGGCCTGTAGTGAAGGGGCTAAGGGGAATGCAGCAAAACGTTACCCATTCTGATTCGAGCACAACCTGACTCTCTGGTTTTCCGTAGTGACATAGCACTTGAAAGAAGCCATTCTGGCTTTGTTTGACTTGTTTTTTTTCTTTTTGGGTTTATCATATTGTTACAATAATTTTATATCTTGATAAATCAGAATTTTAAGGACATGGTGATAGCAGCAAATGTTCATTTTTTCTTTATTTTTTTTAAAGGAAAAAGTGGGTGATTTAAAATCTTACATTTAAACTTAAAAAAAAAAGTTTTCTTTTAGTCCAATTAAGGGACTTGAACCTAAGACTGATCACTATATTTATATACTACAATACAGCAGAATTGAAAGATATGGCAAAATTACAGCTCTTCTATGAAGTTCAGCCTTTAACTTAGATTCACGGGATGATCAAGATGGGAGTTATGGAGATCTTCAGCAGGCTGTTGGCTGTTATGGCAAGCCATCGTAGCACGGGGGAACTCAGTGTATGCTGACAGACACTTAAATGTCGTTTTCAGCGATTGACAAGATCCAACTGCTGTGTAACGTAGCCAGCATTGGCCGGGTATGATGCGGGCTCAGTTCCTGAGCCAAAGCCAGCTCCGTACACTTGTTGTAACTATATCACCATTACATTTGTACTATGTGGTCATAAAAGGGTTTAGTACATTGATACACATTTCGCACATATACCAATAAATATAGCTACAGGTCTAAAAAGGCATAAATAATAATATTGCATATAAATAATTACAAGGATTTAACTGGAATCTGTGAGAATGTTCCAGTCTCCAAACTATATGTATGGTGATTTTGCTCACTATTAATGTCATCCATACCTTTTACTTATGCAATCTATTGTTCGATGATGGAAAAAAATCGCTATATTAATTCATATGCAGTGCAAATGAGGCTTAATGATCTGGGTGTGTTCAGAGCACTGCTCAAGCCTATTCCTTCCTGGCTCTATTCCACACAGCCCAACCTTCCTTTGCTTGATTGGCAGCTTACTAGCTTGGCTGCAGGACTGTACAAACCTGAAAGAGACCAACCAATAATTTGGAGCAGGGCAGTCAGAAGCCAGTTGGGGGCCATACTGGACTAGTCAGGGCTCTACTTACAGTCCCCATCCAGTTGTTCAAACCATGTTTACTCTAAAATCCCCCGGCATGTTTCATTTTGCCCATGTATACTGCTTTTGGGCAGTATACATTGGGAGATTTTTCCTTTTACGTTGGCATAGGCTCTTATTCACCAAAAGCAGGCCATTATGTCTGCTTACTGTCCATTTATAAATATAGGAAAGTTCAGCAGACTGAGCTTTAATATACAAAGGGTCCCTGACAAAATAAGAGGCATATGATGTAATATATATTTTTTTTGCTAGGGGTCCCTATGGTGTACAGGTGGCTATGCATACAACTAGACTGCAACCGAGTGAACACCTCCAGAGCAAATATGCCTAAGACTGGCAAGAAACGCAATGTGCAGTTAGCCAGAGACCCAGTAGCTCTAAAACAGCCAACACAAGTGTTAATCAGACTAATAAAAAAAATCAGTTCTGTTTCCTATTTTACATATCCACTGCTCAATAAAGCAGCACTCCAGTAGTTTGCTTCTAATACATCCTGTAACTACTCCCACAATATATATATATAATTCAGACAGTATTATGGTCCTTATTTAGTTGATTCTATCTGGAAAACTGGAAAATTCATGTTATACTTCTCTTCAGTTAGGAATTACATGGCATTATGATATTTGAAGGGGGTCACAATCTCATTCATCAAAACACCCTGTATGATGAAACTGCATGGCATGTAACACTGAAGCTCTCCACTGGTGGGGGAAAGGGGACAGAAACTTCTATTACAGATAATAACTGTGCAGCTCTGATCACACAGATATAACGTAGTACTGTGTAATGGCTGTGTCTGACCATGCAGGAGCATGGTCTGATGATACCACATCTCCAGCGCAGGAGGTAAAGAAAAGGAGTGGACACAGAAATTACAGCATGGGATCTCAAATGATTCACTCAATGTTTTTATGTGACATTTTACCTGAAAGAAAGAATAGTTGGTGATCCCATGCTGTCTTGTCTGTATCCTCTCTTTTGCTTCTTCCCCCGCCCAGAAGCTGTAGTATGATCAGACCATGTTCCTGCATGGTCAGACAGTACAACAGGGGCACATATATAAGATTATCACAGCACAGGAACATTTTTTTAACACATCCAATTGTGTAACTTATTATTCTAAGATCTATTGATTAAAATTTAAGACAGACCCACAAACAAGCAAAAACTGAAGTCAGCTGCAGTAAAGACCTGGTAAATCATCACAAAGGCGGAAACCCAGTGTTTGGTGATGTCCATGGCTTCCACACTTCAGGCAGTCATTGCCTGCAAAATATTTTCTTTAAAGGATTAAAAATGAACCTTTTATTTATGGTAAAGTTAATTTGTCCACTTACTTTTGAGCCCCTGAAATGAGGAGGCTTTGTAAAAAAATGGTTCCAATTACTAAATGTTTCATAGGATATTTTTTGTTAAACCCCTTTAACTAAATCTGGAAGTCTACACCTCAATTGCATCTCAGTTGTTTCATATTATATACAAAATCCAGGCATGGAGAGCTCAAATCACTTTTCTGGACCTAACTGTAGTATACGCATACGTCGTACTGTGAAAATGTTTTAAGCAGATGTGGAAAAATACTGCAAACTAAGAATGCTTAAAACATAGAACAGTTAATATTTTTTATCAATTAACAAAATGTAATGTGTCTAAGCAAAAGAGTAATCTATCAGATCAGTGATTGATGTGACCACTTTTTCCTTCAGAACAGAATCAAAGCATAAGTTATTCTCTGTACACTTGCACAAAGTTTTTGAAAAAAATCAGCAAGGAAGTTGTTTCAAACATCTTGAAGAACTAACCACAGATCTTCTGTGGATGTCTTTTTGTGTAATCCCAGACAGATAATGTGAAGATCAGGGCTCTTTTGGGGCCATAACATCACTTCCAGGACTCTTTGTTCTTCTATACGCTAGTTAGATATTAATGACATTGGCTGTACGTTTGGGGTCAAAGTTCTGCTGCAGATTTAATTTGGAGCCAATCGGATGTCTCCCTGATTGAATTACATGATTGACCTGCCTATATTTCTCAACATTGAAGACAAATGGGCAAGGTTGAGAACCGTAGACATAGTGGTTGGACAAGGAAACTTAAGGTACTGTCACACTTAGCGATGCACCAGCGATCCCGACAACGATATGAGGCGGTCAGGATCGCTGGTGCATCGCTAAATGGTCGGTAGTGAGCTGCCACACAGGCAGATCTCACCAGCGACATCGCAGTGGTTGGGGGTCGCTACTTACCTGTCAGACAAGGCGATGAAGACGTCCTCCCGCCCGCGTCCACGCGTCGCTCATTGCCACAGCAGGAAACCCAGCAGGAAGCTGACGACGAGAAATGGCCCAGGACGTTCTCTCGCGATCAGCGATAACCAGCGGGGGAGCCGGTCGGAGGTAAGTATCACACACAACGATATCGCTAGCAATATTGCTGCTACGTCACAAAACCAGTGACGTTAGAGCGATATTGCTAGCGATATCGCTTAGTGTGACGGGCCCTTTAGTGCAGCAGATGAAAGACACATCATGCTTATTTTCCTTCAAAACTGGAAAGTGTACAGCAGTGCCATCAGAGCAGAATAGCCAGCAACCAGTGAGACACCACTACACCCATATACTGTTCAGAGAAATCTGACCAGAAGTGGTCTTCTTTTAAAAACTTTGGCCTTAAACCAAATGTTCGACATGAAAACAAAGTCAAGCAACTCAATTATGCATGAAAACAGGAATCGGGGTGCAGAGAAAATACAAGCATGGCTGCTATAGTCATCATTGCGGTTTTTACCGACTTGGGATAGCCGCACAGAGAATGCCCAGGAGGTTCTGTACGCCAGGGTTCCCCAACTCCAGTCCTCAAGGCCCACCAACAGGTCATGTTTTCAGGATTTCCTTAGTATTGCCCAGGTGATAATTGCATCACACAAAAATCAACAAATAACCGTGTCACCTATGTAGGCCCTGATAGCAACTACCTACCTACCAGCGGAGGTTGGCACCCTAATCACAGTCGAGATTGGCGCCCCCGCTCCACGATGGCTGACCCTATTACTCCTAGATAGCCCTGGACTGGTATAACACGCAATCACCATTTAACCAGGAAAGGAGTGTAAAGGTGTCGCCGGTAAGGGTAGGCTAGGCAACAATAGAAAAGGTGCAAAAAGGTGCTGTACCACACAGGGCTGTGGAGTCGGAGTTAGTTTTGGTTGGAGTCGGTAGAAATGTTCCGACTCCAGCTTTAAAAAAAATGTATTAATATTTCATAATTGAACTTTCATATGAATTTTATAAATGTTACTCAAATATATATGTTCTATCAAACTATGAACAACAGTGATAAGCAGTTCTGCTGGAGATAGAGACATTTCTTACTTCTTGTGTGTCACTGTTCTCCACTGCCCTTATCTAATCTTATACTTAGTTAAACTCATGCTGCCCCAACCCCCCTACTTACAATGTATGAAACTGAAAGTGAAAATGTGTTGCAAATTCTTAGTAGTAAAGCTCCTCCTCTAGACTAGATCATACTAGGTGTGCGTCTTCCAAGCATCTCACAGCTGCCTGCTACTCAGAAGAGGAAGACTGTAAGAAGTATTATCCTTTCAACAAACTTTGCATCAGTTAACTGTGAGTACATGAGGAATAATAACAGTATTACTGACCACTATATCAGTTGTACGACCTGGCAATAATTTTGTACAATTGTTTTTAGGAAAAACAATTGTCATTTCTATTGTGAATGCAGAATTAAAAACCTGAGAATGTCAAAGAAGCATCACATTAAATCAGCTGTATTTGAACATTTCACCATCACTCAAGATAGAAAACATTATGTCTGTCAGTGTATGACAAATGATCCAGACGAAAACAAATGCTGTGAAGCCAAGATGAGTGCATATTCAGGCAAAGATAAAAATGCTCCTACCAGAGCTTCTAATCTAAAGAGACATTTACAGCGCTTTCATCCAGAAGTACTGAAAGCAGTGGATGAGAAAGACTGCATCCAAACCAATGAACCAGTGCCCAGCTCTTCCAGCCAAACAAAGGAGCAGAGAACTTTGCAGCCATCAGTTGCAAGATATTTTGTCAGTGACAAAGTTACTGTGACAATAACAGTAGATACATTTAAAAAACAGATCATAGAGCTTGTTGTAAAGGATAGTGTGCCTATTTCATTATTTTCACGACCAGCTTTTATGTGTCTGAATGGGGAAATGGCCCGCAAGCTTGGTGTTTCTCTGGAGAGAGAGAGTATTAGAAAATTAGTAATCGAAGAAGCTTTTAAACAAAAGGAAGAACTTAAAAAAAACTCTCAAGGGACGCTTTCTGTTTCTTAAAATGGATGCCTGCACACGTCACAAAGTGAACTATTTTGCCATCAATGTCCGATTTGTTTGTGACAAAAATGAAATAGTTACCAAGACATTGGCAGTAAAAGACACCAAAGCTCATCACACCAGTGAGTTTCTCCAGGTGTTGGTGGAAAAGGTTCTGCAAGACTATGAACTTAAAAAAGAGCAAGTTCTTTCTGTCGTAACTGACAATGCTTCAAATATGATAAGTACTATTAAGCTAATGAATGAGAGTAATGATGGTGACCAGCAGCTAGAAGAACATTCTGGGTCCACAGACACAGAAATGTTTGAAATAGAGGAACACAGTATTGTAACTGAGGAGCAAACTGAAGTTGCTTTAGATGAACAGCAACATGATAGTTTAGATGATCTTGTTGAAACTGTGTCAATATGTTCTTTCATTCATCACATGCGCTGTGTTGTGCATACGCTACAGCTGGCTATAAGAGACAGTCTGCAAGAAGGACATGCTGCTGCACTGATTGGCAAGGTGAGAAAATTGGCTACTGTTGCCAGAACCCCTAAAGTTGACTCAATTTTGAAGAGACGTGCTGGAAAAGGGGCAATTATTGATCAAGCCACACGATGGGGCAGTACTTAATGATTCAGCGCTTGGTTGAACTGAAAACCTTTCTTGTAGACATGGCTAACCCTCAACTGACGCTAAATGAAAGTCAGTGGAATCAGGTGACTGAGCTGGAAAAATTGCTAGAGCACCCATTTACAGTGACTAAAAAATTACAAGCAGAGGACTTAACTCCAGGTATTTTCTTAAAGGAGTGGAAGAACCTGATGTTTCGCCTGTCCAAAAGAGGAGGGTTAATTGCAAGTGGCATTGCTACATCAATGAAACGGAGAGAGGAGCTACTATTACAAAATAACATTCTTTTGGCAGCTGTTTATGTAGACCCAATGCACCGGATTCTTCTAGATGATCAACAGCTAAGTAAAGGAAAAGAAGCTCTGTTTGAAATAGCAGTAAGGATGAAAGGGTTGCAGAACAGTCAGGAGGAACAAGAAGAATTTGGTCGTCCTGCCACATCTTCACCCTCATCATCAACTGATGAAGAATTTAATTTCGAAAAATATTTGGATCACAAGGACTGTGCAAAGCGTTCCCGCATAGAAGAAGAGTCATCCCCATCAAGGAACACAGCCAGTACATTTCAGCAGAATTTTTCATGTGCACTAAAAGAAATTGAGAAATTTGACCGTTCATCAAAAATAACAGTGCAACAAGCGATTCCGCTGTATCCTGACATTGTCAGAGATGTTGCCCGAGTGGTTACTGCTTTGCCACCAACACAAGTTAGTGTAGAGAGGTTGTTCTCTGCTCTCAAAATAATTAGATCAGATTTGAGGGCATCCATGAAGGAGGATCTGACAGAGGCAATACTTTTTCTGAGGACAAATGTATAGATTTCTTCTTATTAACTGCATAAAAGTGTTTATTGCATATTTACTTACAGTTTAGAAAAGTTTATAAAAGTTATTTGCTATATTCTAATTGTATTCTAATAAATGTAGTTTTTGCTCTAAGTGGTCTGATTACTTATATGATGGTGAGAAACTGAATAAGCACGATGTTTAATATTTTACAACAGTAAATTTGTTGTTATGAATTGGCCATTTATGAAGGAGTCGGAGCCGGAGTCGGAGTCGGAGCCTGATAAAATCCAGGAGTCGGAGTCGCAACTGTGGCTTACCGACTCCACAGCCCTGGTACCACAAGACATAAAGTGACAAGTGCAAACAAATGAGTACCTTCTATATTGTTCCCTGTGACTGAAACCTTCCTGTCAGCGGAGGTTGGCACTCTACTGGTCAGCGGAATGGCGCCCCCGCTCCACGACGGCTATCCCTGAAGTCCCTGATATGACTAATAAATCAAACAAGGATAGCAAAAGCTAGATAGCCAGAAAGTACATTTAGCCCATTAGACCAATAATGGCCCATATAAGAGAAAAATTACATAAATCATGTTGATAACAATAAATGGGTACTCAAGGTTAGTGGTTGATGGAATGAAACCTCAACGAGTTTCTCCTATTCGGATGATCAGGAGGCAGATAATCAGATGCTGTGTGAAGACAGACCAAACTCCCCATATATATAACGTAGCGGTCAGGAGGCAACCAATAGAAAAAATCACTCCTCCATGTTAAAGAGGTCCAATCAATAAGATGTAGCCAAATGGGGCTAGGCATAGATAGGCACATACACATGCCCATGCCCCTATGCTCTATAACCTGGAAACAGGCTTTGTGCCATAATTGAATCAGCCCACAATAGGTATATGTAGCTGTCAATCACAACTGCGACCAATGGGTTAACAAGCTACTGGGTGGTGGTGCTTAGCGTGCGTTCCACATGGAGCGCAATTGAGCTCACAGCTGTTGACTAATGCAACCAGGAAGCAGTCACAGTAAGTGCGCCTCCTGTTCCATACAACGGAGCGCTGATCAATGACAAGCTGCGCATGTCAGCCATAATACAATGCCCGAAGCGTCTCCTGGGCGACAAGAAGCCAAGCACCCCACACGCCACTGATAACAGTTGGCGCATGCCCAGATAATATACTGCGCATGTCAGCCATAATACACGCATATCCCGGGTAACAAGCTCCACCCGTCTCTGATCACTGTGGGCGCCATTGCCGCGCGTGCCCGGAGCGTCTCACGGGGAACACATCACCACATACTCAGCCCACTGTTGATAATCGTGGGCGCTGTTACCCCGCATACCCGACGTATCTCCCGGGCAACAAGAGCATGCCCAGATGCCTCATATGTAAAAGCACCCTAATTGTTTAAAGAACATTGGTACCCACCCCCAAAGGTGTCTCCAATGGAACGAATGGAGCAGGACACGTCGTCCACCCAATCATTTACAAATAAAGGGATAAATGGGGCGCACATTAAACAGTCCCCAAATTACTACATCTGCACAAGACATAAATGCATATATTGTTATTATTACAAAAGTTAAGGCATAATAATGAAAGTACATCCAATGCCAAAAATAACCCTCTAACTATTGTTATCAAAATCCATTTATACATGCTCATGGAGCGCAATTGAGCTCACAGCTGTTGACTAATGCAACCAGGAAGCAGTCACAGTAAGTGCGCCTCCTGTTCCATACAACGGAGCGCTGATCAATGACAAGCTGCGCATGTCAGCCATAATACAAGCTGGCGTTGTAGCCACGCATGTCCCGGGTGTCAAGCTCCACCCACCTCCAATCACTGTGGGCGCCATAGCCGCGCATGCCCGCCCATGTTCATCCCACCGCTGATGATCGTGGGGGCTGTTACCGCGCATGCCCGAAGCGTCTCCTGGGCGATAAGAAGCCAAGCACCCCACACGCCACTGATAACAGTTGGCGCATGCCCAGATGATATACTGCGCATATCAGTCATAATACACGCTGACCTTGTAACCACGCATGTCCCGGGTAACAAGCTCCACCCGTCTCTGATCACTATGGGTGCCATTGCCGCGCGTGCCCGGAGCGTCTCACGGGCAGATTTCTCTAACTGTAAGACCTCCGGTCTAATAAATGTGGCAACATGTAGCTGCCCAAAGGATTATGTGGGCAAAACACTAAGGGAATTTCGGCGCAGAGTAGGGGAGCACATTGGTGATGTGAGGCATGACCGTGACACCCCTTTGGCAAAACACCTAAATGAGACACATAAGGGTAATCTGGAAGAGATTTGTTTTTCTGTCATTGAGGTAGTCAAAAGGAACCCTAGAGGTGGGAAATTTGATAGACTATTATTACAAAGAAAATGTAGATGGATCCATAGGTTGGAGTCCATGGGGCCTAAATGAAAATCTGTCTTATGCGTGTTTTTTATAATGTTTCAGTTGTTGCTGGGGCCTTCTTTCTTGCCATGCGAAACAATTTTTCCCCTTTTTTTGGGGGGGATTCACAAATTATTGTGATCTATTAAAAATCTGGTATCAAGTTTATATGTATTTATTATAGTGCTTTGAAAAAAACACTATATTGTAATCCGAACGCTGCTAACTTATTCTTATTATTCAGTTGATTTCCGCAATTAATGCGGCCCGAACCGCTACACGCACAGACTCCGTTGAGGTGTCGTTTCGAAGCCAGCGTCCATGAGTGGTGTGCTAAGTATTCTTCGTGTTGATCGGATTTGTAGTTTTTGCGCAATTTGCGCTAGAAAAAAAAATTCCCGTCATTGGAATGTATTGTCTCAATGCTTTTCAATGGGGAAATTTTGCCACAGACAAAACATGCCCTGAGGCGATTCAAATGGCAGTTAAGCTCATTGATATGCGCAGGCAGACCCAGTTACTATGCCAACGCCTAAGACCTTCACATGACGCCCCCAGGACACAGATTCTGGCAGATAATATCAGCTCTTAAAGCGCAACCCACAGCACAAATGCAAATCTAGCTTCATCACATGACGCATGCCCCTGAGAGAGAATGTGCGCCAAAGTGGATTTAGAAGCACAGTGCGCCAAACTGGCTCTTAAACGGCCGACGCGCCTAAGTGAGTCTTAAAGGGCCGGCGCGCCAAATTGAAAGCTGAGTGACCCCAGGCTCCAAATCGGAGGCTGAGCCACCCCGGCCTCCAAATCAGACCCAGAGTGGCCCCGCTCACCAAATAGGACCCAGAGTGGCCCCGCCCACGAAATCGAACCCAGAGTGACCCCGCCCACCAAATCGGACCCAGAGTGACCCCGCCCACCAAATCGGACCCTGTGGGGCCCCGCCCACCAAATCGGACCCAGAGTGACCCCGCCCACCAAATCGGACCCTGTGGGGCCCCGCCCACCAAATCGGACCCTGTGGGGCCCCGGCCACAAAATCGGACCCTGTGGGGCCCCGGCCACAAAATCGGACCCTGTGGGGCCCCGGCCACAAAATCGGACCCTGTGGGGCCCCGGCCACAAAATCGGACCCTGAGGGGCCCCGGCCACAAAATCGGACCCTGAGGGGCCCCGGCCACAAAATCGGACCATGAGGGGCCCCGGCCACAAAATCGGACCCTGAGGGGCCCCGGCCACCAATTCAAGCCCTGAGGAGCCCAGGCCGCCGAATCGGATCCTGAGGGGCCCCACCCACCAAGTCAGATCCGGGGGGCCCCACAAGCCAAAGTGACACGTGGGTCATTCCATGTCAAGTGAACCAATGATTTCTACCTCTATATTTTTAATTCTTTTGAGATTTTGTTATTTGGTAATAGTGTGTCAGAGAATGCAAAATGTGACGGAAAAAAAAATTCTAGATTTTTTAAAATTTGTATTGATTTTCAAAGTTCAGAAAAAGTGCGAATTTCGGTGTTGCCTGCCTTAACATTTCTCCTCTTAACTCAGGCTAGAAAAAAGATAGACAAACAAAATAAACACCAGTCTACCCAGAACTGTACAGGCTTTGATCAGATATGTCACAAGAGTATCTTTGTTAATATTTTACCCATGCGAATGCAAGCGCAAAAGTTTAAAACGCATTTCTGAAAAAAATGTTTAATTTAGAAATTTCAAAAACTGCACATGTATCTGCTATGCTCCTAGCCACATCTGTACCAAAATTCAAGTTGGGATCATGATGGGATCATATTTTAAAAAATTAAACTATACAGTGTCAATTCCAAAATCTGGAATTCAGATCTGTTCAGCCTGTGGTCTATAAGTGTGGGGTCTATATTTACCAAATAATCCATGATTTTTAGATATTACTGTATTTTTTATTATGTTACAGCTTAGATGCAGCTGGTTCTAAGGCTGGTTCTTACCAATCTGAAAGAAACCTATGAACTTTTTAAAGAAAAAAATTCCACTTCTGCCAAAATAGGATTTTCAAAATTTGCTGACCTGCAACCGAAGAATTGTGTCCTGGCTGGTGGTAGTGGTACACACTCAGTATGCGTATGTACAATACACCATAACACTCAGCTCATGATTGAAGGGGGTAAGCTGATATTCAGATTGGCGAGTCCAACCTTGGCGATTACAAAGTATGTCTGTCGCAAATATTGTGTCCAGAAAAGAGTTGGAGTTGTTATCTCAATATTTGCAAAAAATGTCCTTCAGTATTGGCGCTCAAAGAAAAAATATTAAATTATTTTGAAGAGGCTATGGTAGATAATATAACTTATAAACAGTGGATATCTGTTGACAGATGTACTTTTGACATGGTTTTTAAAAGTGCAGAACTTTTTGTAGAATGTTTTTGTGAACAGCTGATAGTCCTTAAGAAACACTCATTTATAGCTCGCCAACAGTCTGGCTACTACAATCGCCTCAAAGAAAGCATCAAACAGAATGAGGCAGTAATAAGCTTAGACTTTTCAGAGAACTATTTCTTTGTTGTTCAGGATGAAGCACAGTCATTTCACTGGAATAATGAACAAGCAACTGTGCACCCTTTTGCGATCTATTACAGTGAGAATGGAGAAATAAAGTACAAAAGTGTAGTTATGATATCTGAGTGCTTCATGATTCAATAGCTGTTCATTTGTTCCAAAAAAAATTGATTTCAGTGATAAAAACAGTCATCCTACCAAGTTTGAGCAAGGTCTACTACTTCTCGGATGGCTCTTCTGCACAGTATAAAAAACAGGATAAACTTAAATGTATGCCATCACAAGGAATACTTTGGAGTGGAAGGTGAATGGCACTTTTTTGCCACTGCTGATGGCAAAGGTGTATGTGATGGTTTAGGAGGCACCGCGAAACACCTTGCAGCCCAGGCTAGCCTCCAGAGGCCATATTCAGACCAAATCTTAACACCCATGCAACTTTTCAAATGGAGTGAGAAAAATATTCTTAACATCCTGTTCATCTATTGTACAAACCAGGACTACAAAGAGGAGAGTTTGTTAAGGCATCGGTTACAGGAAGCAGAACGCATCAAAGGGACTCAGCAATACCACACTGTCATTCCATGTAGTGAAACAGAAAACAAGGATTTTTTCATTCAGCAAAGACAGTGAAGTGCATGAAGTGGTAGAAGGCGGCACAAGATTGGCAATGGATGACTGTTGTGAGTTCATTTTCCCCTTCACCATTGAGGTCTGATGAACTCCCTCTTCTGGTGAAGGAAGGTAGTGAGGCTGATTACCAAGCACCTGAGCAGGATGATGATGACTGGGTGACTGGAATTGCTGACTGGATATAAGGCAGCCGATGCCCTTCTGCCTTGCTGGTGATTCTCTGAGGGATTCTAGGAGACCAGTCTGATTCCTGCTCCTCAAAAGCTAAGTTTTCTGCTCTGCTTTTTGCATTTGTGTTTTGGTTTTGTTTTGCCTTGTTTTTCTGGATTTCTTCCATTCCCTGCTGGGGTGAGCTGAATTCCTTTTTGCTCTGTCTTCAGAAAATACCTGAGTACTGATATAGTCTTTTTGAAGCCTAGCGTCTTCAGGGCTTTTTTCCCTATCAGTCTGTTGGCTCTTGTTTTGATAGGGTTTTGGCGGATTGCAGACAGCAGCTTTTCTATCCTGTCCTATTTAGTTAGCTTGGGCCCCATCATTTGCTCAGCCTATCTTTCTATCTGTGTGAGTGTTTTTTCATCTTGCTTCACCGTCATTATATGTTGGGGGCTGCCTATTGCTTTGGGGTCTGCTCTGGGGCAGTTTAGATTTCCCTTTCTGTCTTTAGGCTATTTAGTTCTCCGGCTGTGATCGAGGGGTCTAGGGCATCGTAGGAACCCCCCACGGCTACTGCTAGTTGTTGTTGATAGGTTCAGGGGTCTGCAATCCGATAGCTGCCAACTTCTCTGGTTTTCTGGACTTAGCTAGTATTTCTGTTTTTGCCTCCTACGGTGACTCATTCATAACAGATGACATAACTGGTTATGTGACCTGTGAATAAGATCGGCACTGGTGGCTGGCTACTGTACTCTCCAAAAATTGTGAAAATGAAGGAGTAGAAGTGACTTTTTTGCATCCTTCTGGCCCAGCGCCATCCTTTGTGTATCCAAGAAAACCAGACATTTTAAAAGTTAAGAAAAATCAGATATTAACTCAGGTGGAGCCCAACACCATGACCGGCCGCACATACTCTTTGACACAAAAGGAAATGGCCATTGTTAGTAAGCGCTTATGGACCAGATTACATTTCACCCACTAGAAGGGACAAATTGATGATAAAAGGCCAGTTTAAAAACGTACTATTGTTTGATTAGTTCATATTTTATAGAACGAGGATTTAACTACTGTACTATTCTTCTTAAACACTTCATAAATGACATGTTTAGTGATGAATTGTTACATGTATAAATAGGTGGTAAAAATATTGGTTCTTTTAATCTTGTTTTTAACATATAATTAGGATGAGACCACTTAGAAAGTCACACTTGAGGATATGATCACCTTTTTTCTTGTGGTTGGTTCAATGTATTCAGGTTGAAAATGCTGAGCAAGTTGTGTTATGATGATTAAGATGGATTTATTCTGGCACTTCGGGATTTGTTTTTTGTGTTTCTTTATTGTTACATATAAATGTTGAGTTCAATACGTTGTAATTTGAAAAGAAAAAAGGAATAAACTCACAAACATAAAATCAGATGATTCAAGGCTTAAGAAAAAAAATACAAATTTGATAGGTCCCAAGTTGAATCCCTGTACAAATATAAACAAGAACACAAGTAACGCACATGCATTTTTTCACCATTTTAAAACATACGTTTTTTTCACAATTGCGCATCAAAATTATGAATGTGATTTCTCAAAAACAAAATGTAAAGAAACCTAGTCTTGTGACAGACCAAATGAAAGCCGTTACCGTTCTGGGAAAAATGATGCCTCTCCCACCTTTGTATCTTAATTCTAGCCCAAGATATGATAAAAAATGTAAAGCCATACAAGGCCAAAATTCGCTCTTTTTCACAACTTTAGAAGTCTGTACAAAATTAACTGATGAAAAAAATTCAAAACTTTTAATTTGTAATTAACTAAAGTTGTACTTCATAAAAACAAAAAATAAAAAAAATCTAAAGACGTCAGGTAAAAAAAAAATATTCATTTTTGGATCACTTGATATGGAATGACCCACCTGAGAGGCACCCACAGTTAAAACAGATCCTGAGTTGAAAGTCTTGCAGGGGCAGCAGGCAAGTCTCTCTTAAAGGGGCAGGCCGGGCACCATTTCAAAGCACTATCTGTACTTCCTTCAGGAAATACACATCTAGTTCTTCTTCTGCTTCTTATCTTATTATTCAGTTGATTTCCGCAATTAATGCGGCCCGAACCGCTACACGCACAGACTCCGTTGAGGTGTCGTTTCGAAGCCAGTCTCCACAAGTGGTGTGCTAAGTAATTTTCGTGTCAATCGGATTTGTAGTTTTTGTGCAATTTGCGTTTGAAATTTTTTTTTCCCGTCACTGGAATGCACTGTCTCAATGCATTTCAATGGGGAAATTTTGCCACAGAGAAAACATGCCCTGAGGCGATTCAAATGGCAGTTCAGCTCATTGATATGCGCAGGCAGACCCAGTTACTATGCCAACGCCTACGAACTTCACATGACCCCCCCAGGACACAGTTTCTGCCAGATAATTTCAGTTCTTAAAGCGAAACCCACAGCACAAATGCAAATCTAGCTTCATCACATGACGCATGCCCCTGAGAGAGAATGTGCGCCAAAGTGGATTTAGAAGCCCAGTGAGCCAAACTGGCTCTTAAAGGGTCGACGCGCCAAAGTGATTCTAAAAGGGCCGGCGCACCGAAATGTCTTAAAGGGCCGGCGCGCCAAATCGAAAGGTGAGTGACCCCAGGCTCGAAAATTGGAGGCTGAGCCACCCAGGCCGCCAAATCGGAGGCTGGTCGACCCTGGCCTACAAATCGGAGGCTGAGCCACGCTGGCCTCCAAATCGGACCCAGAGTGGCCTCGCCCACCAAATCGGACCCTGAGGGACCCCGCCCAGCAAATTGGCCCCTGAGGTGCCACGCGCAGCAAATCGGGCCAAGAGTGGCCCCGCCCACCAAATCGGACCCTGAGGGGCCCCACCTACCAAATCGAACCCTGAGGGGCCCCACAGGCCAAAGTGACCCCTGAGAGGCACCCACAGTTAAAACGGATACTGAGTTGAAAGTCTTGCAGGGGCAGCAGGCAAGTCTCTCTTAAAGCAGTAGCCAGGGCACCATTTCAAAGCACTATCTGTACTTCCTTCAGGAAATACACATCTAGTTATTATTCAGTTGATTTTCCGCAATTAATGCGGCCCGAACCGATACACGCACAGACTCCGTTGAGGTGTTGTTTCGAAGCCAGCGTCCACAAGTGGTGTGCTAAGTAAGAAGTATGCATTTTGGCGGCGCCTGCGTCCTTTTGACGGTGCGCCGACCAGCGCCAAACGCAACCTGTTGCAATTTGGTTGCGCTCGGCGCACCGTCAAAAGGACGCAGGCGCCGCCAAACGCATACTGCGCACGGCCTGCGTCATCAGTGATAAAGATAGGGGACGCATGACGCACGTAGCGTCATGCGCCCGGAGGCGGAGCTATTGGAGGGGGCGCGGCAGGGGCGGGGCTTACCGGCGGCCGTGCGCAGGCCATCGCTGCGCCCTGAAACGTAAGTGTGAAACCGGCCTTAAAGGGGCAGCCCGGGCACCATTTCAAAGCACTATTTGTACTTCCTTCAGGAAATACACATCGATAGTGTATGACATTACGTGGTGTCTATATTATAGGATATGTCAGTGTCCACTCTTATAATAATGCCCTCCTTTTATTAATAATTTGCTATGAGCATGTATAAATGGATTTTGATAACAATAGTTAGAGGGTTATTTTTGGCATTGGATGTACTTTCATTATTATGCCTTAACTTTTGTAATAATAACAATATATGCATTTATGTCTTGTGCAGATGTAGTAATTTGGGGTCTGTTTAATGTGCGCCCCATTTATCCCTTTATTTGTAAATGATTGGGTGGACGACGTGTCCTGCTCCATTCGTTCCATTGGAGACACCTTTGGGGGTGAGTACCAATGTTCTTTAAACAATTAGGGTGGTTTTACATATGAGGCATCTGGGCATGCTCTTGTTGCCCGGGAGATACGTCGGGTATGCGGGGTAACAGCGCCCACGATTATCAACGGTGGGCTGAGTATGTGGTGATGTGTTCCCCGTGAGACGCTCCGGGCACGCGCGGCAATGGCGCCCACAGTGATCAGAGACGGGTGGAGCTTGTTACCCGGGACATGCATAGTTACAAGGTCAGCGTGAATTATGGCTGACATGCGCAGTATATTATCTGGGCATCTGGGCATGCACCAACTGTTATCAGTGGCGTGTGGGGTGCTTGGCTTCTTGTCGCCCAGGAGACACTTCGGGCATTGTATTATGGCTGACATGCGCAGCTTGTCATTGATCAGCGCTCCGTTGTATGGAACAGGAGGCGCACTTACTGTGACTGCTTCCTGGTTGCATTAGTCAACAGCTGTGAGCTCAATTGTGCTCCATGTGGAACGCACGCTAAGCACCACCACCCAGTAGCTTGTTAACCCATTGGTCGCAGTTGTGATTGACAGCTACATATATCTATTGTGGGCTGATTCAATTATGGCACAAAGCCTGTTTCCAGGTTATAGAGCATAGGGGCATGGGCATGTGTATGTGTCTATCTATGCCTAGCCCCATTTGGCTACATCTTATTGATTGGACCTCTTTAACATGGAGTGATTTTTTTCTATTGGTTGCCTTCTGACCGCTACGTTATATATATGGGGAGTTTGGTCTGTCTTCACACAGCATCTGATTATCTGCCTCCTGATGATCCGAATAGGAGAAACGCGTTGAGGTTTCATTCCATCAACCACTAACCTTGAGTACCCATTTATTGCTATCAACATGATTTATGTAATTTTTCTCTCATATGGGCCATTATTGGTCTAATGGACTAAATGTACTTTCTGGCTATCCAGCTTTTGCTATCCTTGTTTGATTTATTAGTTATATCAGGGACTTCAGGGATAGCCATCATGGAGTGGGGGTGCCATTCCGCTGACAAGTAGGGTGCCAACCTCCGCTGACAGGAAGGTTTCAGTCACTGGGATCAATACAGTCAGGTACTCATTTGTTTGCACTTGTCACTTTATGTCTTGTGGTACAGCACCTTTTTGCACCTTTTCTGCTGTTGCCTAACCTACCCTTACCGGCGACACCTTTACACTCCTTTCCTGGTTAAATGGTGATTGCGTGTTACACCAGTCCAGGGCTATCTAGGAGTAATAGGGTCAGCCATTGTGGAGTGGGGGCGCCAATCTCGACTGTGTTTAGGGTGCCAACCTCCGCTGGTAGGTAGGTAATTGCTATCAGGGCCTACATAAGTGACATGGTTATTTGTTGATTTCTGTGTGATTGTTTTGTTTTTAGATTTAATAAAGGTTGTATTTTATCTATAAATAATTGAGTAATGCTCCCCTTATACTCCAAATAATAAAACAAGGGAAACATTACTCAAACCGAAATGTCAAAATAAAAATAGAACTCAACAAAATGATAGTCCCACACTGGTTCTTACCTATAGTCCATACTTCAAAGAAATTAGTAAAATAATTAATAATAATTTACATTTACTTCGTAATGATGATGTTATGGATAAGTTATTAAAAAATGGTGTCAGGATTGTCTCTAGGAGAGCCTCAACTCTGGGGAATTTCTTGTCTCCCAGCTCATATAGTACAAGTAAAAATAAAAATTGGTTATCGGTGATGGGCTATCACAGATGCAGCCAGTCTCCCTGTAAAACGTGCACCTTTTCATTCAAAACCCTAGCCTTTTTTGAATCCTCAAATAACAAAGAATATAAGATAAAAAAATTTTTGAACTGTAATTCAAACTTTGTTGTTTATATTGTGGAATGTACACACTGTAATTTAAAATATGTGGATTCGACCATTCGCAGATTAAAGGATAGGATTCGGGAGCACCTGCATGACATTGTCCAGCCCACAACCCGCAATATATCCAATGTGTCGAAGCATTTTGTGTCCACTCATAATAGGGATCTTTCATCCATTAAAATCTATGCTATAGAACAGATTAAAAGAACTAGAGATGGAAATAGAGAAAAATTATTAAGAGATAGAGAGGCATTTTGGATTTACCTTCTTTCTTGATACGCTTACACCTATGGGTATTAATTTGAGGAAAGAGTTCATGCTTTATTATTAATCCCATTCATATAAAGATTTTTTTTTAGTTGTTTTATTGTTGATGCGATATATTTATTTAATGTTATGTACATTCCATTCAGATTTGTGCTTTTCTTTTTTTTTTTTTTTTCTTTTTTCTGATTGTTTTCGATGTGTCTATTTTAAAAAATTAATTATGTGCATTTTCTTGATATCCTGCTGTGTTAGCTTTCTGGGGTTATTCTGAGTCTAAGAGCGCATAGCGCTCGAAACGCGTACAGAACCTCCTGGGCATTCTCTGTGCGGCGATCCCATGTCAGGCTAAAAACCGCAATGATGACTATAGCAGACATGCTTGTATTTTAATGAGACAAGTAAAGAAAATTTTGGATTTTACTCCTTGAGCTGGACTTCCCTTTTTCTATGAAGTATTTCAAGACGTCCAAGTGGATATGTGTCCTTGCTCGGACTTTGCTGCATCATCAATGAATAAAGGGGTGAGCTGAACTAAATCCTTTTTTTTTTCACTGTGCAGAGAAAATGCAACAGGTGTTCTGGTGTGCTGTGTCAAAATTTTAAAAAGCAGTTTGTGAGTGTCTGAAGGCAACACTGTAGTATGGGGAGGTTCATTACAAGTTTGGGGCTGTATTTCAGCAACTTAAGTTGGGAATTTAGTCGAGATTAATTAACCCCTTTTCCCGAAAGGGTGGTTTGAATGTTAATGACCAGGCCAATTTTTATAATTCTGACCACTGTCCCTTTATGAGGTAATAACTCTGGAACGCTTCCATGGATCCCGGTGATTCTGACTTAGTTTTCTCGTGACATATTGTACTTCATGTTAGTGGTAACATTTCTTTGATATAACTTGCGTTTATTTGTAAAAAAAAAAATAAAAAAATGGAAGCTTGGCAAAAATTTTGAAAATTTCACAATTTTCCAAATTTGAATTTTCATGCCCTTAAATCATAGAGAGATGTCACACAAAATACTTATTTAACATTTCCCACATGTTTACTTTACATCAGCACAAATTTGGCACCAATTTTTTTTTATGCTAGGAAGTTATAAGGGTTAAAAGTTAAACAGCGATTTCTCATTTTTACAACACTATTTTTTTAGGGGGGGGGGCACATCACATTTTAAGTCAATTTGAGGGGTCTATATGATAGAAAATACCCAAAAGTGACACCATTTTAAAAACTGCACCCCTGAAGGTGCTCATAACCACATTCAAGAAGTTTATTACCCCTTGAGGTGCTTCACAGGAATTTTTGGAATGTTTAAAAAAATGAACATTTAACTTTTTTCCACAAAAATTTACTTCAGATTCAATTTTTTTTCTATTTTACCAAGTGTAACAGGAGTAATTGGACCCCAAAAGTTGTTATACAATATGTCCTGAGTACGCTGATACCCCATATATACAGGTAAACCACTGTTTGGACGCATGGCAGAGCTCAGAAGGGAAGGAGCGCCGTTTGACTTTTTCAACGCAAAATTGTCTGGAATTGAGATCGGACGCCATGTCGCGTTTGGAGAGCCCCTGTTGTGCCTATACAGTGGAAACCCCCCAATTCTAACTCCAACCATAACCCCAACACACCACTAACCTTAATCCCAGCCATAACCATAACCCTAACCACAAACCTAACCCCAACACACCCCTAATCCCAATCCTAACCCAAATCCAAACCCTAACCCCAACTCTATTCCCAGCCCTAATCCTAACTTTAGCCCCCATAAGTGACACCATTTTGGAAACTAGATCCCCCAAGAAACTTATATAGATGTGTGGTGAGAACTTTAGGTGTTTTACTAAAGTTTATAACGCCCGGGTGTGAAAATAAAAAAATCATATCTTTTCCACAAACATGGTCTTTTAGTCCCTAATTTTTTATTTTCCCAAGGGTAACAGGAGAAATTGGCCCCCAAAAGTTGTTGTCCAATTTGTCCTGGGTACGCTGACACCCCATATGTGCAGGGGAACTACTGTTTGTGCCCATGGCAGAGCTCGGAAGGGAAGGAGTGCCGTTTGACATTTTCAATGCAGAATTGGCTGGAATTGAGATTGGATGCCATGTCGCGTTTGGAGATCCCCTGATGTGCCTAAAAGATCACACTTCCGTTTTTTTAAATCCGTCCAAATCCGTCGTTTTCCATTAAAAAATGGATCCGCCATGTTTTTGGCGGATCTGTTTTTTTTCCCCCATAGACTTGCATTAGCGGCTACCGTGGATCTGTCAAAAAAACGGATCCAAACGGATCCGTTAGCGGCAAAAAACGGAAACGGATCCATTTGGCGGACACAAAAAACGGATGTGTGAAACAGGGATAAACAGTGGAAACCCCCCAATTCTAACTCCAACCATAACCCCAACACACCACTAACCTTAATCCCAGCCCTAACCATAGCCCTAACCATAACCCTAACCACAAACCTAACCCTAACACACCCCTAATCCCAATCCTAACCCAAATTCAAACCCTAACCCCAACTCTATCCCTAGCCCTAACCCTAACTTTAGCCCAACTCTAACCCTAATGGGAAAAAGGAAATAAATACTTTTATTTTATTATTTTTCCATAGCTAAGGGGGTGATAAAGGGGGGTTTGATTTACTATTTTTTTTTATTTTGATCACTGTGATAGACCCTATCATAATGATCAAAATGAACCAATAGGAAAAAATCTATTGTTGCTGGGTGCCTGCCGGCAGATCTCGGTGGGCGCTGTTATGAATGGGTCACCGAGGAGGATGGCAGGAACAGACAAAGCCACCAGAAAATCAGAGAGGTTGGTAACTAAGCGGATTGCAGACCCCTGATCCTATCAACACAACTAGCAGTAGCTGTGGAGCATTCCTACGATGCCCTAGTCGCTTCGTCACAGCCGAAGAACTAACTAAGCCTAAAGTTAGAAAGGTGAAATCTAAACTGCCCCGGAGCAGATCCCCAAAGGACTAGACAGCCCCCAAACATATATTGTCGGTGAGACAAGATGAGACACAAACACAGGCAGAAAACAGACTGAGCAAACGGTGGGGCCCAAGCTGTCTAGACAGGTCAGGAGAGAAAAGATACTGTCTGAAATCACGCACAAAACCCTAAAAAAATCCAACACTTCTGATATACAAAAAACCTGAGGCCACACGACCTCACCCCCGTTAGATCAGCATTCTGGTATAAACTGGAAGCAAAGCAAAATATACTAACATAACAGGGGACTGAACAAACTGATACAAGCTGTAACATATGGAGCAGGGCCCAGCGCTGCCCCCAGCAGGGAGTACGCTGAACCCTAGCAACAAAGCAGAAAGCAAAAAAAAGGCACAACCAAATTAGATGCAAAGGATTAGCAAAAGAATCACTTAACTGAACCATGCAGATCAGGCAGGGGACAAAAGAACTCCAAATGCACAAGGAGAAAATCACCAGCAACCACCAAGAGCAGCCAGCTCAATTATATGCTTCCAGCCAGTAATCCCATGTTCCCAATTATCATCGTCAGGTGGGGAACTTCCATCAACCTGGCCAGCTCCACTACTCTCAGTAACCACCAGAGGGAGCTTCGGCTCAGAAATCCAAGCAAGGGAATTCACAACAGGGCGCACTGCGCATGCGACTGCCATTTTCTCCCGGAAGAAACCGGCGGCTCGAGGGGACTTCAGGGGGGCCTGCAGGGACAACGGAGGTACCGGGGGGTGATCAGGGGACCGGGGGACCCTATTTCTCTCTCCTCTGATGTGCGATCACATCAGACGAGAGAGAAATTAAATGGAAAATCGGCCTTTTTTTACGGTGGCCGTTATACCATTAATAACGGCAATCACAACACCGGGGTCGGTAAAAGCTGACCCAAATCATGTTCTCTGAGGTCTCGAGTACCCTCGGCAACCGAGACCCCGGAGAAATTCCAACGCTGGGGGGGCGATATAACCTTAAACCTCAGCGCTGTTAAAAACCGGCGCTGTGGTTTAAGTACCGTTAACTCCCGCCAATAAAAGGCGAAAAGGCGGTCGTTAAGGGATTAAATGTAACTCTCATCATTCTCCCCTAATCGCGCTGATCGCCGGCAGAGCAGGGGAGAATGATGAGAGCCGTGTTCAGCACCCGTGAATTTCTTTTGAGGAAGGGGTGTTTACACCGTTCCGCGTGTGGTAAAATTGATAAGGCAGTTTTATTCTTCGGGTCAGTACGATTACAGCGATACCTCATTTATATGATTTTTTTATGGTTTGGCACTTTTATATAATAAAAACTATTTTATAGAAAAAATAATTGCTTCTGCATCACTTTATTCTGACAGCTATAACTTTTTTACTTTTTCGCTGATGACGCTGTATGGCGGCTCATTTTTTGCAGGACAAGATGACGTTTTCAGAGGTACCACGTTTATTTATAGCCATCTTTTTGATTGCGTGTTATTCCACTTTTTGTTCGGCGCTATGATCATAAAGCATTGTTTTTTTGCCTTTTTTTTAATGGTGTTCACTAAAGGGGTTAACTAGTGGAAGTTTTATAGGTCGGGTCAATGCGTACGCAGCGATGCCAAAGTACACATATTGATTTAATGATAATAAAAAAATTATTCTATTTTTTTAAAATATTTTTACAATTATTTACATTTTTTTTTTACTTCTAATACTTACACTTTGTCCCACTATGGGACAATCATTTTTTGCAGGCTAATCGCTTCTATAGCATGCAGATGAAGCAGCATACACTGCGCATGACAGGAAGTTTCTCAGTTCTGGTAAGCTGGATGTCGTCATGACAAGTGGGAGCGATCGGGACCCCTGGTCATGCTGAGGGGTTTTCAATCCAAAGGCAGAGAGGTTGTTAGCCCTCTGCCTGCTCCCGGAATCCTGCCATTGTGTTCGACCGCAGTATCCTGGGGGTTAAAGTGCCTGGCACTTAGGTTAGCTGTAAGAATCAGCTGACACCCAGCCGCGATCTGCTGCCCCCCCCCGATTGCTAATGACGTACTATTCCATCCATGGGAAGTAAAGCCCAGGTCACATGGTCGGAATACTACGTTTAATGTCAGAAAGGGGTTAATAGTGTCTTCAGTTGTCAGAAATATTGGCAGACACTTATTGATTGTGCAAAACCATCAGGAAGGTGTCCTATTGGCTCCAAATTTATTCTGCAGTCGGTACAATGGCTCCAAACATACTGCAGAGCCAATGTCGTTAAACGGAACCTGTCAGCTGTTGTGGCCGCTATAAGATGCGGCCATTACCTTTCAGGGCTTATCTACAGCATTCTATAATACTGTAAATAAGGCCCTGGTCCTACCTGCAAGGTAAGAAAAACACATTTTATTATACTCACCCGGGGAGCAGTCCGGTCCAATGGGTGTCGCAGGTCCGGTGGCTTCCATCTTTTTGCGACACCACCCTCCTGCTTGCTTCATGGCTCCTGCGCAGGGTATTGGTTTGCCCGGTTGAGTGTGCAGGCCCTGGGCCTCTCTGACAATATTTTTCTTATCTTGCAGGCTGGATTGAAGCATTATAGAATTCTGTAGATAAGCCCTGAAAAGCAATGGCCACATCTTATAGTGGCCAAAACAGGTGACAGGTTCTCTTTAAGAAGTATCTTCAATGTAAAAAAGAATAAAGAGTACTGAAGTGATGATATGGCCTCACAGAGCCCTGATCTCAACATCGAGTTTGTCCGGGGATTACATGAAGAGACATAAGGATTTGAACAAGTGACAGCCAAGGATCTGTGGTTAGTTTTCCAAGGTGTTTGGAACACAACCTCCCTGCCAAGTTCCTTCAAAAGCTGTGTGTAAGTGTAAGAAAATGGCAGTCACACCAACTATTGATTTTAGATCTCTCTTTTGTTCTTTCACTTTGCATTTTGTTAATTGATAAAAAATAAACTAATAAGACTTCTAATTTTGAAAGCATTCTTCCTGCACAGCTTAAACTTATACACAGTACTGTATTTTCAGTATCATACAAAAGAGAGTATACCCCACACGTTTTTGGTAAATATTTTATTATATCTTTTCAAGGGACAACACTGAAGATCTGACACTTTGATACAATGTACAGTAGTCAGTGTACAGCTTGTATGACTGTGTAAAAAACTCAACACACTACCATTAATGTCTAAACTGCAGGCAACAAAAGTGAGTACACGCCTAAGTGAAAATGGCCAAAGTGTCAATACTTGGCATGGAGTTCACTACAGCTTCACAGATCTGAAAATGCCCTACAGATGCTCAATAAGGTATAGGTCTGGGGACATGCTTGGCCAATCCAGCATCTTTACCCTCAGTTTCTGTGGCAAGGCAGTGGTTGTCCTGGAGGTGTGTTTGGGGTCATTATCATGTTGGAATACTGTCCAGCAGCCAGTTTTCGAAATGAGGCGATCATGCTCTGCTTCAGTATGTCACAGTACATGTTGGCATTCGTAGTTGCCTCAATGAATTGTAGCCCTCCCCACAGCTGGCAGCACTGATGCAGGTGCTAGCCATGACATTCCCAACAACATACTTGGACTGTAGGCAAGACACACTTGTCTTTGTACTCATCATTTGGTTGCCGCCATACACATTTGACACTTCCTGAATCAAATAAATTTATCTTGGTCTCATAAGACCACAGGACATGGTTCCAGTTATACATGTCCTTAATCTGCTTGTCTCCGTCAAACTGTTTGCAGGCTTTCTTGTGCATCATCTTTAGAAGAGGCTTCCTTTTCAGACCACAGCCACGCAGACGAACTTGATGCAATGTGCATCATATGGTCTGAGCACTGAAAGGTTGACCCCAACCCCTTTAACCTCTGAAGCAATGCTGGCAGCACTCATACATCTATTTTGAAAAAACAACCTCGACTTGTTTGGTCGACCAAGGCGAGGCTAGTTCTGAGTAGAACCTGTCTTGTTACATCACTTTATGGTCTTTTCCACCATGCTGCAGCTCAGTGTCAGGGTGTTGGCAATCTTCTTATAGCCTAGGCCATTTTTATGTAGAGCAGCAATTCTTTTTTTTCAGATCCAGGGAGTGTTCTTAGCCATGAGGTGCCATATCGAACTTCCAGTGACCAGTATGAGAAAGTGATAAAACCAAATTTAACACACCTGCTCCCCATTCACACCTGAGACATTGTAACGCTAATGAGCCACATGATACCAGGGAGGGAAAATGGCTTATTGGCACAATTTGGCCATTTTCACTTATGAGTGTACTCACTATTGTTTCCAGCGGTTTAGACATTAATGGCTGTGTGTTAACTTAGAGGGCACACAAAATTTACATTGGTATACAACGTGTACACGGACTAATTTACATTGTATCAGTGTCATATCTTCAGTGTTGTTCCATCAAAATTTATGATAAAATATTTACCAAAATGTGAGGCATGTTTGTATGGTGAATATTGTGTGAGACTCCCATTAAAATGTAAAAGGAGATCAGCTACCATCAGGGACTGACTGCTGTGCTTGCCAACAAGGGTTTTGCCACCAAGTATTAAGTCTTGTTTGCCAGAGGGATTAAATACTTATTTCTCATTGTAAAGTGCAAATAAATTTATATAATTTATACAATGTGATTTTCTGGATATTATTTTTGATATTCTATCTCTCAATGTTAAAATTAACCTACCCTTAAAATTATAGTCTGTTCATGTCTTTGTGAGTGGGCATACTTACAAAATCAGCAATGGATCAAATAATTATTTCCTTCACTGTGTACCCCAACGATATCTTTGAAAAATGTTTCTTTATCTTCTTCAAAAGATGCATTCCTAATTTTACCAGCCTTTACCTGGAACAATAGCCACTTCACGGTTCTCCTATACTATCACAATGTCTCATTACCTCATAATTAGGACATAAAACCACCACATCGGTAACATCATCACTTAGATATCACAGAAGTACCTTTAGTCACCAACAGGTCTGTAGGTAAGTGTTTCTCAAATAAGTACTACCTAAAACATTATTGCTGTGGTTTCACGTTTCCGCATTAAAAAAAAGTAATCCTGGAAGTTACGGCACTGTGGGGGTGCAAATTCTCATTGTAGACCCTATAACCTCAGTACATTTTTTGCTAGAAGGTCCTAATTTCTAGTTACTCACAACACACAACATATGAAACATATCACACTCTAGACAAAAAACAAGATGTCATGAAATATGTATTTATTGAATTTTTGGCATAACATTCACCACACTGATCTGAAAATACTCATCACAACGCCGGTCACATATGGTGGTCTTCACTTGTTCTTTTAAAATATAACCATATGAAATTTGAAGAATTTTAGAAAATGCACTGTATTTCAACTAAACCTGGAAAAAAGTTAAAGAAGGATGAATTAGCCATTTAGATATTTTATCAGCTACGGTAGTAGGGGAAAGGTCAGGCCACTGAATTCTAATGGGTAGAAAAGTACAGACATTCATCCGGATGGAGGATAGCACAATATTTAAGCTGCTTAAAACAACAGCTTTATCTTTATCACTAAAAAGATGGCTCCACTGCCTTACAAGTTGTTACATCTCCCACTCTGGTTTAATGGTTAAATCACTTGAAGCAGCAACCTTTAGTTCAGAATATGGCTGCAATCACTCTCCATGCTTCATCTTAATCATAAATATCAATAAAACATCAAATCAATAACCAATGCGTTTTGATCAATTACATGTACCTACTTATGGCGCCATGTTCTTACTTATACAGCCATGATTAAGGGCATTTAATTGTTCGAAACACATTGGGTATGGATTTGATGTTTAGAATAAGGTTGAAGCACTGAAAACTATTGCGGTATGAAAATTGGAGCACTTGAAAGAGAAGACCGTGCACCTGCTGATGAGGGGAGAATATCTGCAAGTATGGGTGAGTGAGCTTTCTAATGATCTATGGAACTTGATAAGATTATCATCTGTTTTTAATAAAATCAAGTTAAAGCGTACGTATCACCAACCTTTGGCTGCCCTTATAGAAGAGTGGGCAGCACCCAACTAGTAATTTTTTTTCAAAACACAAACTATTGCCAAAAGTACGCAGAACACTCCTCATGCCCACCAAAAGGGTATTTTTAGCAAAAGTCAGGCCCGAGCTTCCGGGTTGTTGGATCTAAGCATGCAAAATATCACTCTTTGCACTGATCCAGTGCTGCCACATCAATTTCAATTCAGTGACCAAACGGCAACCGTTCTAAAGGTGTCACCGGTCGGTCATTGCTCAGTAAACTATGCGGCAGCACTCAGTTACTACAAGGTGCAAAATCTGTTGATAGTGTGTGAGCTTTTACAATTTCACAGCAAGAGGGGCTATGGAGGGATTGCCTCGTTGCATGCCGGTATCCCTCAACCCATAAAGTTTAAATCCCTTTAAACTTAAACAGAAAATAAATAAATCAGTCCATCATATATCAGAATGTATTCAAAATATTGGGCCTAAATGAATGGCATTTCCAATCAACTAAAACATCCAGTGAGACTCAGGAAGTACATAGCCATAAAATTAAATAGCCTTTATTCATGTATAGTAAACATTTAAAACATGCAAAAAGGAGATATATGTTTAATATGCTCCCACAAGGTCCATATGCTAGTGTTGATCAACAGTCATAGATATAGTGCTTATTGCGGTCAAAGCGTGGTGTGGTAACACATACAGTGGGGAAAAAAAGTATTTAGTCAGTCAGCAATAGTGCAAGTTCCACCACTTAAAAAGATGAGAGGCGTCTGTAATTTACATCATAGGTAGACCTCAACTATGGGAGACAAACTGAGAAAAAAAAATCCAGAAAATCACATTGTCTGTTTTTTTTTCATTTTATTTGCATATTATGGTGGAAAATAAGTATTTGGTCAGAAACAAGCAATCAAGATTTCTGGCTCTCACAGACCTGTAACTTATTCTTTAAGAGTCTCCTCTTTCCTCCACTCATTACCTGTAGTAATGGCACCTGTTTAAACTTGTTATCAGTATAAAAAGACACCTGTGCACACCCTCAAACAGTCTGACTCCAAACTCCACTATGGTGAAGACCAAAGAGCTGTCAAAGGACACCAGAAACAAAATTGTAGCCCTGCACCAGGCTGGGAAGACTGAATCTGCAATAGCCAACCAGCTTGGAGTGAAGAAATCAACTGTGGGAGCAATAATTAGAAAATGGAAGACATACAAGACCACTGATAATCTCCCTCGATCTGGTGCTCGACGCAAAATCCCACCCCGTGGGGTCAGAATGATCACAAGAACGGTGAGCAAAAATCCCAGAACCACGCGGGGGGGACCTAGTGAATGAACTGCAGAGAGCTGGGAGCAATGTAACAAGGCCTACCATAAGTAACACACTACGCCACCATGGACTCAGATCCTGCAGTGCCAGACGTGTCCCACTGCTTAAGCCTGTACATGTCCGGGCCCGTCTGAAGTTTGCTAGAGAGCATTTGGATGATCCAGAGGAGTTTTGGGAGAATGTCCTATGGTCTGATGAAACCAAACTGGAACTGTTTGGTAGAAACACAACTTGTCGTGTTTGGAGGAAAAAGAATACTGAGTTGCATCCATCAAACACCATACCTACTGTAAAGCATGGTGGTGGAAACATCATGCTTTGGGGCTGTTTCTCTGCAAAGGGGCCAGGACGAGTGATCCGGGTACATGAAAGAATGAATGGGGCCATGTATCGTGAGATTTTGAGTGCAAACCTCCTTCCATCAGCAAGGGCATTGAAGATGAAACGTGGCTGGGTCTTTCAACATGACAATGATCCAAAGCACACCGCCAGGGCAACGAAGGAGTGGCTTCGTAAGAAGCATTTCAAGGTCCTGGAGTGGCCTAGCCAGTCTCCAGATCTCAACCCTATAGAAAACCTTTGGAGGGAGTTGAAAGTCCGTGTTGCCAAGCGAAAAGCCAAAAACATCACTGCTCTAGAGGAGATCTGCATGGAGGAATGGGCCAACATACCAACAACAGTGTGTGGCAACCTTGTGAAGACTTACAGAAAACGTTTGACCTCTGTCATTGCCAACAAAGGATATATCACAAAGTATTGAGATGAAATTTTGTTTCTGACCAAATACTTATTTTCCACCATAATATGCAAATAAAATGAAAAAAAAAACAGACAATGTGATTTTCTGGATTTTTTTTTCTCAGTTTGTCTCCCATAGTTGAGGTCTAGCTATGATGTAAATTACAGACGCCTCTCATCTTTTTAAGTGGTGGAACTTGCACTATTGCTGACTGACTAAATACTTTTTTTCCCCACTGTAAATCCTGTACAAATATAAGTAAATACAATAACTATGCAGGCAACCTAGTACCTGCTATAGAAATGGCTATACACAAGTTCCTCTACACATAGCCCCAGATACTGTAATAAAGTGCAAGCAGTGCAGTACTTTTAGGAAATTCATATAATAATATACGTAACTCCAATAATAAGGTAAGCATGTGCCCACACTATATATACAAATGGCATATAGTGACCACCCGGAGTACATACAAGTGAATTATTGCATAGGGCTGATAATCAATATTAGCGGAAGAAATGTGACCGGGAGGCAATCCCTATCATGCTAAAGTAGCCTGTGCTATTGAGCACTATTGTCCAGTAACTGAGGACCCATGCTGGTCACACTCACCACTCCACCTAGGTAAAGGCATCAGTAGATTGCAAAGTGCAGCAAAAAAAAGCATACAACCTTGTGAAGTAGGACTCCCCGATGCGCGTTTCGCCTTCGCTTCGTCCCAGGGGGTAAAAAAAACGAAGCGAAGGCATATATCAGGTTCAGTCTCTAAGCCATTCTAAAATGAGATTGCTACCACTAAACATAAAACTATTCCTGGAAAACAAAATGTTTTATAGATGGATACATGTCAGTCTGCAGCGTGCATCACATACGTGCATCATACAAGTGTGAGATATGAATTAATCCAGAATTGAACCAGAAGGGAACTGAAGGCAACTGGATAGTCACAGTAAACAATGTTTGTTTTCATTCTGACCCCTATAATACTTTCTGCTAACCCCCCTAGTCTCTACACCTAGTAATGAACTGCTAATTTCTCTTTCTATCCTCCCCATCCATCTCACCTCCTCCTCAGAACTTTTCATCAGCATACAACCCTCTGTCTCCAAACACAGCCCCTCATGCCCTCTCCTGCTCCGACCTGCTAACACTTTCTCTGGTCCTCCTGACTGCCGGTGATATCTCTCCAAATCCTGGTCCTCCTCACCACATCACCACAGTCATTTCTACCTCTCATCAACGCTCTAGCACAAATTTCCAAACCCTTTCTAACCTCGTACCTATTCACCCAGCCCTCACTTCCCCTGTCCCACTAAAAGCTCTGTGGACCGCTCGCTCTGTCTGCAACAAACTTTCCTACATCCATGATCTTTTCATTACTAACAAAGTTTCCTTCCTCGCTATCACCGAAACCGGGCTCTCCCCCTCTGACACAGCCTCTCCTGCTGCACTTTCGTATGATGGACTCCATTTTTCCCACACACCCCACCCCAGCAGCAAGCATGGCGGACGAGTTGGTTTTCTCCTGTCAGATAACTGCTCCTTCACCCACATCCCACTGCCACCCTCTGTTACCCTCCCTTTCTTTGAGGTGCACTCTGTACGCATCTACTTCCCGTCCAGCTGGCTGTCATTAACCGCCCCCCAGGACCAGCCATCACCTTCTTTGACCACTTCACCACCTGGTTACGTCATTTCCTCTCTGCTGACATCCCCACTATCATCATGGGTATCTTCAACATCCCCATTGACACTTCCCTCTCAGCTGTCACTAAACTTTTATCTCTCACTTCCTCCTTCGACCTCTCTCAATGGACTTCTGCAGCCACTCACAAAGATGGCCACACACTGGACCTCGTCTTCACCTGCCTCTGCTCCCTATCCAACCTCTTTAACTCACCTCTACCTCTTTCTGACCACAACCTACTTACATTTTCTTCCCTCTCCTCTCCTTGTCCACAATCCCCACTCCACAATCTTAAACACCTCGATCCACACTCACTTTATGAATCCTTCCTCCCTCTTACAGACATAAGTTCCTTACACAATGCAGACACTGCTGCTGCTTTATATAACACAATAGTTGCAGCTCTGGGTTCGGTTGCCCCTCTCACACATACCAAAGCTCACAAAATAAACTGACAGCCCTGGCACACCAGCCTGACCAAAGAACTAAGACGGGCTTCCAGGGTTGCTGAGCAGAGATGGAAAAGATCCCACTCCAACGAGCACTTCATCGCATTCAAACAGTCCCTCACCACTTTCAAGGCCACACTCGCTGCAGCAAAACAAACCTACTTCTCATCTCTCATATCCTCCATGTCTCACAACCCTAAACAGCTATTCAAGACTTTCAATTCTCTTATCCCTTCCCCAGCACCTCCTCCCTCTCCACTCAAATCAGCTGAAGACTTTGATATCAATCTTCTGCTTGTAGAATGAAACAGAGAAAGCTTTAGCCTGCAACCCCCACAATCTCTCTTCCTAACTACTCAGCCCTCCTCCTCCAAAACCAACTTCTCAACCATCACAGAAGATGGACTCTCCACTATACTCTCAAGATCACATCTCATCTCCTGTGCACTCGACCCGATTCCATTACACTTCTTCCCAAACTTCAGCACAGTCTTCATCCCAACCCTAACCCATCTCTTCAACCTATCACTAACAACTGGTGTTTTCCCCTCATGCTTCAAACATGCCTCAATCACACCCATCCTCAAAAAGCCCTCTCTTGACTCATCCTCTGTATTTAGCTATCGGCCCATATCACTTCTCCCCTATACCTCAAAACTACTGGAAAAACACGTCCATCTTGAACTGTCCTCCCACCTCTCTTCCTGCTCCCTCTTTGACCACTTACAATCTGGCTTCCGGCTGCATCACTCCACTGAAACTGCCCTAACTAAAGTCACCAATGACCTACTAACCGCCAAAGCCAAGCTAAACTACTCGGTCCTCCTCCTCCTTGACCTGTCCTCTGCCTTTGACACAGTGGAACCCTCCCTATTACTACAGACCCTCTCATCTCTTGGCATCACAGACCTGGCCCTATCTTGGATCTCATCATAGCTGACAGGACATTCAGCGTCTCCCACTCGCAAACCACCTCCTCACCTCGCCCCCCTATCTGTCAGAGTCCCACAAGGTTCAGTCCTAGCACCCCTACTCTCCTCCATTTACACCTTAGGCCTGGGACAGCTCATAAAAGTCCCATGGCTTCCAGTATCATCTCTATGCTCATGACACACAGATCTTCATCTCTGGACCAGATATCAGCAACTTAGTAACCAGAATCCCACCATGTCTGTCTGCTATTTTAACCTTCTTCTCTGCTAGATTTCTAAAACTTAATATGGACAAAACAGAATTCATAATCTTTCCCCCATCTCACTCGACCCCCCCCCCCAATGGACCTATCTATTAAAGTAAATGGCTGCTCACTCTCTTCAGTCCCACAAGCTTGCTGCCTTTGGGCAATTCTTGACTCTGATCTCTCCTTCAAATCACATATCCAAGCTCTCTTCACATCCTGCCGACTTCAACTCAAAAATATTTCCCAGATCCGTACATTCCTCAGCCAAGAATCTGCAAAAACCCTAGTCAATGCCCTCATCATCTCCTGCCTTGACTACTGCAACTTCCTGCTCTGTGGCCTTCCTTCTAACACTCTTGCACCCCTCCAATCTATTCTAAACTCCGCTGCCCGACCAATCCACCTGCCCCCCGCTATTCTCCAGCCTCCCCCCCCCCATCACGTCAATCCCTGCACTGGCTGCCCATTACACAAAGACTCCAGTTCAAAACCCTAACCATGACATACAAAGCCATCTTCAACCTATGCCCTCCATAGATCTGTGACCTCGTGTCCCGGTACTTACCTGCACGCAACCTCCGATCCTCAGAAGATTTCTTTCTCGACTCCCCTCTTATCTCCTCTTCCCACAATCATATACAAGATTTCTCCCTCGTATCACCCCTACCCTGGAACTCTGTCCCACATGTCAGGCTCTCACCTACCATGGAAACCTTCAAAAGGAACCTGAAGACCTACCTCTTCCAACAAGCCTACAACGTGCAGTAACCACCGATCCACCAAACCTCTGCACGACCAGCTCTGCCCTCATCTATTGTATCCTCACCCAGCCCTTCTAAATCATGAGCCCCCGCGGGCAGGGTCCTCTCTCCTCCTGTATCAGTCGTGACCTGTGTTGTTTAAGATAACTGTCCTTTTTTTTATTATGTATACCCCTCCTCACATGTAAAGTGCCATGGAATAAATGGCGCTATAATAATATCTAATAATGTTCAAGTCTTCTCCTTGTAGGTGACAGTAATGATTGATGTCTTCAAGTTGATCTCAAGAAAGAAGAAGTTCCAATTTCTCACCAGTATATGAATAAGTTTTGTCAGCAAATTAGAGGTTGATCAAGTTAAATCAATTTGTTTTGGCTTTTAAAGAGAACATCTTTATTATTGAACTACCTACCATCTTATGTAATCAACCAGGTATCGATCCAGCAAAATGTACTGGTAAGTAATTACTATGAGTGTGTGGAAAGTACCAGGCGTGTGACCACACTTAGTGTGTGGGGAAGGACCAGGCCCAGTCCTCATCTACCAGTAATGAGAAATCAGTCTTGTAACTATGCAGTACATCTAAACAAACACAACTTATAGGTATATACAGTATATAATATATTATGGTGAAAGAACTGAACACCATTGAGTCATGGAACGTCTTACATCACTCGACAAGAAGGAAAGTCATTTTATTTCTTTTACTTTACAAAAAAATAACAAACCCACATAACAGCACGACATAGGAACACAAGGAAATCAGAGGAGGGCTGAATATACCAAGATATGTCATACTAGATGGTCTGAAAAGTATTATCTTACCTAGAGATAGGAGAGTCTGATAGTTCTCCATCATCACCTCCCTATACAAGTCTTTTTGTTCATCACTTAAACAGTCCCATTCGTCCTTGGAAAAGTAAATCGCAACTTCATCAAATGTAAACTGTATCTGGAACATAAAAAGTCTGCGATGAAGGTGTTATTGTCCCAACAGTCACACTCTTCTGGTTATATGGGAAGACGCCATCGCTGTCTCACAGTATCGTCAAGCTCATGTATAAAAAAGGGTGTATTGCAACACTCCTGTCGACAGATAAAAATGATTTATTAATCTACCAACTGGAGGGTTTCAATACTCCCTTTCTCTATACATGAGTTTGGGGCTGATGGGTATAAGCCTGACAATGCACGAACCCGCTATTTTAAGTCTTTGACTGTCCGGATGATGGCATTTGGACAGGATTACACAGTGCTGCTTTTTTACTTGTTTACAGTATTTTAAGCTGGGATGGACAGAACGGTGAAGGAAGGAGGGAAAATGAAGTGCTGCTTGGAAAGTGCATAAAATGAACCTGTCTTGTTGTAGATGCGGTCCGATCTGTGGGAAGCATGGTGTAGAGAAGGAGAAGCTAAGCAGAATGAGCGGTTTCTTGGAAAAGATTTAGTATAACATATTTTATCCACTGAAATAGCTGGTGCTTGTATACATGAGTCAAGTGGGTGGTCCTATTGGTGATTGACAGCTTTCTCTCTATGCACAGTCATACAAGGAAGACTGTCAATCACTGACTAGGACCACCCTCTGGACTCATATGAATACCAGAGATTTCAATTAATAAAAAGCAAATTTTTTCAATCTGAACAGCTTCTTCTGCCATCAGATCAGGTACTAATATTCAACATGACAGATTCCATTTAACATAGCTACTGCCTGTGCTGTGACACGTCAACTATGTGTCCATCTTAGCAGAATTATTATGCTGTTGGAGGTTACGTTAAGTAACAAGATCATTATTCTTACCCTTAGCTGGCCTGTTTAAAATTTCACCAAAACAGTAAGATAAGCACACAACATACAAATGGTCAGAAGCCAATGAAATTAGTTCTATAACACATTAAAAATGGTGGCTTACAGAAGTTGCCCACTCTTTCTTGGTGCTCTAATGGTCTTTATATCCTTAACTCTCCAAACACTCAAGAAATGACCCATAGCCAATCCCTGGCTGAGGCAGATCAGCACTGTGACCAGTGATTGGCTGAGCAGTCCTTTCCTGTGTGTCGAGAAGAAACAGAAAGTGGAGACAAACAATGAACCCAGGAAGTGTTGGGGCAGAAGAAACAGGGAATTTTAACATGAGTATGACACTTTTTTACATTCAGAATCCTTCAAAAATAAAAGTGGACAACCCTTTCAAACATGGCAAAACAGAAAAAGTTCAACATTTCAATTTTAAACAGCTCCTGAAATCAATGAAATCACAAATCTCATAAAAAAAGTTCAAAATTAAGAGGTTTACTTAGTAAAATAATGACATGAGTCACAACAAAGAAAGATATCATCTAGCTATATAAGCATTAAAGAAGTTGTCCAGACTTGGGGCTCATAGAGTGACTGCAGACTTGTGAATCCTCACAGAGCGCATTGTGCACGCTGGCCGAACGATCCGGGTCGAACAGATGTGCATGGCCTTGCTCAATACAATTGAAATGAATGAAGCCGGACACATCTAGTCGGAATGTGGCCGAATGTATGCAAATCGCATACTTGCCGTCACATGGCTGCCCCGCTCCTGGAGAAGCCGGTCAGAACGCCCTGTGAGGATTCACAAGTCTGCAGTCACATAAAGGATTGGATTGTCCAGGCTTTGGGTTCAAGTTTGCAGTCACTCTAAGTGAATTTGGGCCCCAATGCAATATATGTCGTAGGCCCTACAAGCTACTTACCACTTACTATGTGCCGTTTTATAAACGGCATTCTTATTTAGCACAGGGCCCATTGGGACTCTTTAGAGAACAGGACCTGTTTGACACTTTTGCACACCATATCTGACTGGCTTGTATCATCATCACGAAACAATCACTGACCTCAGGGAGACCAGTCAAAGAAAACACTGTGGCAGCCGGCAAAGGCGCTCAATCAGTGAAATCCTAGGTGCAATGCTCCCTGGGAAATACAAATATGCAAATAAAGTCCGTGGAGCCTCATTTAAGAGTCTCAAACACGGGACCAGCCAGATCTTCCTCCAGGGAAGGACCCAGCCAAGGGGTGGCTCCTTTCGGAAACCACCATATTAAGTGGCCCTTTAAGTCAATATCCAGCTCTTTACGAGTTTACAGATATGACCCTGAGGTCAGTGATTGTTTCGTGATGTTGGTCTACTAGGCATTGCTCCCACCTAGCCAGAATCCTACTCCACACTGATGAGGGGCAACACCCCGAAAAAGCTGTCTGTGGATGGATACCTGGCCTTGGTATTTCCCTTGTCATATCTGTAAACTCGTAAAGAGCTGGATATTGACTTAAAGGGCCACTTAATATGCTGGTAATGGTGGTTTCCAAAAGGAGCCACCCCTTGGCTGGGTCCTTCCCTGGAGGAAGATCTGGCTGGTCCCGTGTTTGAGACTCTTAAATGAGGCTCCACGGACTTTATTTGCATATTTGTATTTCCCAGGGAGCATTGCACCTAGGATTTCACTGACTGAGCGCCTTTGCCGGCTGCCGCAGTGTTTTCTTTGACTGGTCTCCCTGAGGTCAGTGATTGTTTCGTGATGTTGGTCTACTAGGCATTGCTCCCACCTAGCCAGAATCCTACTCCACACTGATGAAGGGCAACACCCCAAAACAGCTGTCTGTGGATGGAAGATCTGGCTGGTCCCGTGTTTGAGACTCTTAAATGAGGCTCTGCGGACTTTATTTGCTTTATTGGCTTGTATTATCAGAAGACCAAAAAGATATAGATGGCAAAGCAGATGGCCATGAGTGGTCATATCTCAAAAAAAGACTGGATTATCAAAAAGTCATAGCGATAGCCTTCATAGAAATGATCAATAGACCTCATAAAAGTCAAGCAAGTGCGTTTTTTTCCTCACTTACAAATATTTGGAAGACTTAGAGAGTCTGGTTTTAACAAGTTATGACTACGCAGCAAGGTAGGTGATAACTTGCTGATGGATAGGTGTCCAATCGCTGAGACCTGCATCGATCGGCTAATGGAGGAACTTTTTATCTCCTTTTATTTTTTTCTTAAGGGTTGAATTTCAATCTAGGGCATTATTAGTAAGCTGTATTTCATAGATTCCATGAGAAGCCTCAAAAACATTGCATTAGGTAGGTCTAAAGGCCCCGTTACACATAACGATGTCCCGGTGATCCCACCAACGATCCGACATGGATGGGATCGCGGCTCTTAGATACCCGATGTTTATATTAGAAACCAGCGACCAATGTCGCTGATCGCTGGTCACTCGCTGCCAGCGGTGCGTGCTGGCCAGCGGGAGACCAGCGACCAAAAAATGGCCCAGGACGATCGAGCACGATCAGTGATATCCGGCAAGGGGATCGGTCGATGATCCCCGTCACACACAGCGATCTCGCTGGCGACATCGCTGTGGCGTCACAAAATCACCAAATCACCGATCTCGCTAGAGAGATCGCTGTGTGTGACACTTAATTGTGGCACTGTAATCTAAAATGACAATACTAGTGGGAGACACCTTTAAAAAAAAATACCGGGTGGCTCACACAAAAAACAGAACCGTTTCACCAGTGTGGTTTGTACTGATCAAAGAATTGCTTATAGATGTCCAGGATATGGCTGTGAACATATTTTCATTAAAGAGTATTGGAACCACAATCAATGTACCTACAGTATATGTTGTGCAAACCACACAAGTAAGCCCGGGTTCTATGTTTGGAACAGTAGTTTTTTTGTTCACAATTTTTACCACTGAATTAAGCAATATCCATTGTACCACTATACTGTAGATTGTCTAAAGCAAGGCTTCATTGGCCCTTTATTAAGTAGTAAATGTTTTGTTTTTTTAATTTCCTAGATATTCAGATTCTATTTCTCTAAGAAGGTAACATGGTCACGTACCTCTCCATTCAGATGATATACATTGGAGGTGCAGTTTAGGAACTTCACTGTATCCATGCTTTGCATCTTCACTGTGTTTGATGATCAAATTTTGTTTTTCCAATTACTGAAATACAATCTCACTGCCGGAGAAAGGCTCATGGGGTTGCTCTTCTGCTGTGTCCATTTTACTGTGAAAGCAAAAACTCTTTTATATTTTGGTGTAAGCAATATAGCTGGACAATCAAGAAAACACAGACAATAATAAGCTTTATCATTTTACTATTTTTCTAGCTTCTATAACCTTTCCACTTACTTACATGTGGAGAAATGGAGACTTAGGGGGCACGGCGTAGGGAAGGGATTACATGGGGAGGCTTATCGTGGCAAAGCGGTGACATGAGGGAGCTTGGTGTGGCAAAAAGTTAAATTGGAGGGCTCAGCGTGAAGAAGGGGAGACATGGGAGTGCTTGGGATAGAGAATAGGGTGGTGTGGGGGGCTCGGTATGAAGAGGGGGCTGCATAGTGCAGTGACAGTGTAGTGATCATAGTTCATAAGTGAGGAAGGTGTGGTGGTGGGTAGAATTCATAATGGGGAGGACTGTGTGGTGGCTTTAGTCTATAAGGGAGTGGTGTAGATGTCATCTTTCACTAAGGCAGGCAGTGTGATGGGAATATTTTATAGGAGAGAATAGAGTGGAGACCACGTACCAAGAATGAGACATTGTGGGGTCATTTTTTGTGTAGGGACCACAGTGAGGGGCAATTATTTATTTAGGGGCGCAGAGAATGGCATATTTAGAGCAAAGTATGGGTGGTTATTTTTATTCAGGCGACATTATAATTACGGTACATTGCTATTTTTAAGGGCACCTTTTCGGGATGTCCTGCAGAAGACCGGCGATGAAGGAAGTCAGTAGAGACAAGCTGTAGATATGAAAAACCATCATGAAGCAAGTACTGAGATATAAGGTGCATTTCATTGGCCAGTTGTAGGCTTTAAATGACTGCTGACCTGCTATATGAAGCCAATCGGCAGTCGCTTAAAATCCTGTTTAGACAGGATGTGGCCTCACTTTCATGAGCACAGAACAATTGTTAACATGATCGTCCTGTGCACAAAAGCATTGCTCTCATCAGCACATGTGTACATAAGACAATGTATTGCTGAGACCGGTGATATTTAAAGAGGGACTTTTTCACCCAAAAATGCCAATTAATCTGCTTACACTTGTATATAGGGGATTAGGGGACAGAGCTGAGGCATATACAGTTTTAACTTAATATTTTATTTATATAAAATAGTGCTTCTGTGCATTCTCGAAGCGACCTATGCCTTGGTGCTCCGTTACACCCTCCTGTTTTTGCATATTATAACCGTTCCCTTATCTTAATTGACAGAGGTTCTTTGGTAAGAGTGCTTGTGCCCTGACACTGGAGGAGCGCAGTAGTGCTAGAGTGTCAGCGTGGCTGCGCACACAGTGCTCCCTCTTCACAACGGATCACTATCAATCAACACAAGGGATTAGCTTTAATTTTCAAATATTAGGTTATAATGGTGCAACAATGTTTAGACAATGCCAAAAGGGGCCCAAAAGTGTCTTCAGTTGCATATTAAATGTCTTTTTAACAAATATTACTCTAAACTGTATACGCCTGTTAATATTTTTGTAAGGGCTGGTTCCCCTATGTAAATGTTTATGCAGTCTAATTGTCATTTTGGGGTGACAGACTCCCTTTCAGTAAGCTTAAAAATTGTTATGTTAAAAAATGTTTTGTTCATGCATTGGGTGATTGGCAGCTTGTTTAGATATATTGATAGCTGGTTTCCTATTATTGGCTGCAACGTTAATGCTCATTAAAGTGGTTGTCTCAAATTCAAAAATTATTCCCTCTCCTTAGGTGGTCAGACTCCCATCATTTCCGTAAGCTGGATCGAAGGGTGATTATCTGCACTACCACTCCATTCACTCCAAATGGGAAAGCCGGAAATTGCTGAGTGCAACGCTCTGCTGATCTCCGGTGTTCCCATTAGAATAAATGGAGCAGTAGTGTAAATGGAGTAGATGATCAACCTCCGCTCCACTCAGTTGGGGCTCTCAGTATCGGTAGGGACCACAGCAGTCAGACCCCCAGTGATCAGAAAGTTATTCCCCATCCCATGCATAGGGAATAACTTTCAAACTTGAGAAATCTGCTTAAAAATATCCCTAAAGTTTAGATAGTCTTTACGGTTTTATGCAGATTCTGAGCAAATCGGTGGGTCACGTGGTTCTGAGGCCACCGTTAAGTGCTAAACAAAGACTCTCTACAAGACCAGAGATCAGGAGACAGGAGAGCATACACACAACGGATGTAGTGAGTAGAAAGTCATAATCCTGACCCCATGATTCCCCTTCTTCATACTAAGCCACCTTAGACTAACACCAAGCTACTCAGAATGAATGGATCTAAACATACAAGATATCTTCCAAAAGTTAAGTTACTCTTTAAAGGTTTAATAAAGCTACTGTTGCTTGTAGTTCTTGTATAGTCCACAATATGATGATGGCTGGTATCAACAACTTCAAGCATCTCCTTACCACTATTAAGGACATACTTTGAGTTGTAGGTTAATGGGATACAATTGTATATGGGGCTGACCTGACACTACAATTGATTGCTGTACTAAGCTTGGCAATGTATTCATGTACTGACAGTGGTTCTGGTGATGTATTATTGTACTGACAGTGAGGTCTTTATGAAGTCATATAGATGCTGTAATCTTTAATTTATCAGACTTGATACAAAAAAATTATAGGGTTAGTGTGCTGGACCAAAAATACAGCTGTCTGAATGTCTGTCAGCCAAACAAGCAATTGACTAAAGCCCCCATACACTATAGACAGCTGTCCAATCTTTCTGCCAGCAGTTATCTTGCTCCGTTCTCCAATATACAGGAGCACTCACTTTGACAAGCGTTCCTGTGTTCTCCATGAGAGCCACTGTTAAGCCCCCGTTACACACTGCGATATCGCTAGCAATATCGCTGTAAAGTCACCGATTTTGTGATGGAGATTGCAAATCGATCCATACTACTTTCAAGGGCTGTCCCTGAGCATTGTTAATGGACATTGCAAATAGCAGGTGAACTGGAAACTGGAGGCGTTTAATATCAAAAAACAAATCAGATGAAATGAGTGGAATTCTTGGAATGAAAATGTCCTCTCCTTTGGCACATCCTGTTTCTGAGCTGTGTATCTAATCCCATCCTGTGTGATAATGTCTGCTGGGCTGTGTACCTAATCCTCTCCAGTGTGATACTTTCTGCTAAGCTATGTATCTAATTCTATCCTGTGTTACTGACTGCTCAGCCGTGTATCTAATCCTATCCTGTGTGATACAGTCTGCTGAGCCGTGTATCTAACCCTATCCTGTGTGATACTGACTGCTGAGCCGTGTATCTAATACTATCCTGTGTGATACTGACTGCTGAGCCATGTATCTATTCCTATCCTGTGTGATACTGTCTGCTGAGCCATGTATCTATTCCTATCCTGTGTGATACTGTCTGCTGAGCCGTGTATCTATTCCTATCCTGTGTGATACTGACTGCTGAGCTGTGTATCTAATCCTATCCTGTGTGATACTGACTGCTGAGCTGTGTATCTAATCCTATCCTGTGTGATACTGACTGCAGTGCTGAGCCGAGTATCTAATCCTATCCTGTGTGATACCGTCTGCTGAGCCGTGTATCTAACCTTATCCTGTGTGATACTGACTGCTGAGCCGTGTACCTAATCCTATCATGTGTGTTACTGACTGCTCAGCCGTGTATCTAATCCTATCCTGTGTGATACTGACTGCTGAGCCGTGTATCTATTCCTATCCTGTGTGATACTGTGTGCTGAGCTGTGTATCTAATCCTATCCTGTGTGATACTGTCTGCTGAGCCGTGTATCTATTCCTATCCTGTGTGATACTGACTGCTGAGCTGTGTATCTAATCTTATCCTGTGTGATACTGACTGCTGAGCTGTGTATCTAATCCTATCCTGTGTGATACTGACTGCTGAGCCATGTGTCTAATCCTCTCCTGTGTGATACTGACTGCTGAGCTGTGTATCTAATCCTATCCTGTGTGATACTGACTGCAGTTCTGAGCCGTGTATCTAATCCTATCCTGTGTGATACCATCTGCTGAGCCGTGTATCTAACCCTATCCTGTGTTACTGACTGCTCAGCCGTGTATCTAATCCTATCCTGTGTGATACTGACTGCTGAGCCGTGTATCTAATCCTATCCTGTGTGATACTTTCTGCTGAGCAGTTGTAATAGAATCAGTTTTTTTCTGCTGCAGATCTAGCAGAGATCAGCTGTTGAGCTGTGTATAACTCCGCCCACACCACTGATTGGTTGCTTTCTGTGTACCCCGTATATTGACAGAATGCTGCTAATCAGTGGTGGGAGACTGGTTGGATTAGGAAGTTCCAGGCCAGTTGTCCTCTAGTGATAATCTACTGCTGATAAAACACTGATTGTATTGAAACAGGAAAACATAACCCTGTAAGGCTACTTTCAAACTAGCGTCGTGTGACGTACGTCGCAATGCGCCATTTTGGAGAAAAAACGCATCCTGCAAAGTTGCCCGCAGGATGCGTTTTTTCTCCATAGACTTGCATTAGCGACGCATTGCGACGTATGGCCACACGTCGCATCCATCGTGCGACGGATGCGTTGTGTTTGGGCGGCCGCGATGCACAAAAAAAGTTACATGTAACGTTTTTTTGAGCGTCGTGTCTGCCACTTTCGACCGTGCATGCGCGGCCGAAACTCCTCCCCCTCCTCCCTGGACATTACAATGGGGCAGCGGATGCGTTGATAAACTGCATCCGCTGCCCCGGTTGTGCAAATCTTTCACAACGTGCGTCAGCCCGACGCATTGCGACGGGCCCGTACCAACGCTAGTCTGAAAGTAGCCTAATGGACACATCACTGTAATCAGGGTCTCTGCTCCTACATCACGGTGCTTACATAACAAACAAACACATGGTGACAGATTCCCTTTCAGAGTGTTTGGTTAGGTGTCAAAGTCCTTTTGAGCTATGGTCTACAGTTTCCACATACAAAATTATACTAGCCCCAATGGCCAAACCTTGGGTTATCTCCTCTATGGACACAATCTGCCTGTTTCCACCCATAGTTCCAATTGACACACATAGGAATTCTGCATGAGAAGTAGATTTGATGTGTGAACACTATCATATAGGGCTTGACTGAGACCACACTCTACTAGTTAACTGGTGACATTACCAGGTTAGCGCTTTGTACCAGAAGTGGATGCATCATATGCTTGTTCAACCTCTTTGGCCTCCAAAGGCCAGGTGACAAAACATAACCATTGTTTTATTCATAAACACCAACCTGGTTAAATTTTTAGAAAAAAAATTTTTTTTAGAAAAAAAATGCTGTCTTAGGCTAGTTTCACACTAGCGTTTTTTTGCGCTGCGTTTGGAGCGCACATCAAATGCATACAAAAAACGCTTACAAACGCTTGTAAACGCAGCGTTTTTTGGGACATAATCGTGCGCGGTAAGCCAAAAAAACGCAGCGATTACATGCGTTTGTAAACGTTTTGCATGCGTTTGCGTGATTAGTGCGCATAATGTCACAATCACAGGATTTTACAAATCATTGACCAATTATGACTCATACTCCACCAATTGGACAGCAGTGGGCGTGTGTTATTGGAATTCCTTATCTAGACCCAGTTTACAGCTATTCTTCCCAGTTGCTAGCAGTTTTCGATGAAGACGTGGATCTGCACTGGAAAAGCTTTCACGTCAACTTGGATCTGGACATTAGGATGGCTCAAGCTTACGCAGTTGCGTGCCATCAAAAAAGAGAGAGAGAGAGGCAGCGAAGACGGCAGCGGTGGTATTTGTGGATTCATTCTATTGTTGAACTCCGGGAGAGCCATGGAGCGTACCACACCCTCTACAGCGAGCTACAGGCAAACCCGGAGAAATTTACAGATTATACCCGGATGTCCCAACAAAGCTTCATGTATTTACTTGGTCGTGTGCAAGATGTCATCCGTAGACAGGACACACAGCTCTGTCGTGCGATTCCTCCCCAGGAACAGCTCCTGGTCACATTACGGTACGTAACCACTGACTGCATGATAGTATTGGTTCTTTGATGTAGTAGTATATTATGGCAGAATTCTTGATCTGCCATGTACTAAAAGTATGCTGCATTGGTTTGAGGCATTTTTTTAAAGAAAAGGATGCATATTTATTTATTGGTGTGCCCCTTTTTTTTTGTTTTTTTTTTAATGTGTTAAAAATCCCTATACACAAATATAAATTCTTGTTGTTTCTTTGTGTCCCAGATTCCTGGCTACTGGAGAGACCCTCTCTTCTCTGCACTTCCAGTTCCATCTTGGAATCTCCACCTTGTCTGGAATATTTGCGGACACCTGCCGGGCTTTGTGGGACGTTCTCTGTCCAGAATTTATGCCCCTGCCCACCGTGGAAAAATGGCTTGAAAATGCAGAAAGATTCTGGACAGTCTGCAATTTCCCTAATTGTTTGGGTGCGGTGGATGGGAAGCACATCAGGATTATAAAACCCAAGAGAACTTGATCAGAGTACTACAACTGTAAAAAGTACTTCTCTACCGTACTAATGGCCATTTCTGATGCAGGCTGTCAGTTTGTTGCAGTGGACATTGGTGCATTTGGGCGTGGAAATGACTCCCAGGCTTTTAAGAACTCAGACATGGGACGGAGGCAACCAGTTCAATTTCCCTATGCCACGGCCTCTTCCCAACACCGAAGGTCCTCCACAGCCCTTTGTAATGGTTGGGGATGAGGCATTCCAGATGTGCCAACACCTGCTCAAACCATACTCTAGCCGGGACTTGGACCACACTAAAAGAATTTTTAAGTACAGGTTGACCAGGGCCAGAACTGTAGAGTGTGCCTTGGTATCCTAGTATCCAGATGGCGAATTCTCTCCACAGCCATTAATCTTAAACTGGAAACAGTGGATGAGGTGGTGAAGGCCTGTGTTGTTCTACACAATTTTGTGATGGATAGAGAGCACCCTAGTTTTGAACTAGATGATTCCTCTCCTAAACCCTTGCCAGAATTTAATCAGCACCTCTACGGTCATCTGTTGAAGTAGGGCAAATGAGGGACCAATTTGCGACCTACTTCACCTCTGATGTTGGACGGGTGCCTGGCAAGAGCAAATGGTGTAACCTAATTTTCATGTGTTGTGTATGTTAATAAAACACCTGTGTTTATACCTGTATGGTTTTTTCTTCAAAGTATGAAACAACGCTAGGTTCATGACCATATGATGTGTATTTTCAACATCATCTCCTCACTTTGTAAACACACATTAAATAGAGTATGAGGTTGTTTATAACTTGGTTCACCAACTCCAGTCCTCAAGGTACACCAACAAACAGAATGGTTTTTAACAGGGAGAAATGCAAAGTACTACATCTGGGCAATAAAAATGAAAAAAGCATATACAGAATGGGAGGAATAGGGCTAAGTGACAGCACATGTGAAAAAGACTTGGGTATACTAATAGATCACAGACTGAATATGAGTCCACAGTGTGATGCAGCAGCAAAAAAGGCAAATGCAATTCTAGGATGTATTAACAGAAGCATACAGTCTAGATCACGTGAAGTCATTATTTCCCTCTACTCCTCTTTGGTCAGACCTCATCTGGAATATTGTGTCCAGTTTTGGGCACCATATTTTAAAAAAGACATCAACAAACTGGAGCAAGTTCAGAAAAGAGCGACCAGAATGGTGACCGGTCTGCAAACCCTGTCTTATGAGGAAAGGTTGCAGGATTTGGGAATGTTTAGTTTGCAAAAGAGAAGACTGAGAGGAGACTTAATAGCTGTCTACAAATATCTAAAGGGCTGTCACATTGTAGAAGGATCAACTTTATTCTCATTTGCACAAGGAAAGACTAGAAGCAATGGGATGAAACTGAATGGGAGGAGACACAGATTAGATATTAGAAAAAACTTTTTGACAGTTAGAGTGATCAATGAGTGGAACAGGCTGCCACGAGAAGTGGTGAGTTCTCCTTCAATGGAAGTCTTCAAACAGAGGCTGGACAGACATCTGACTGGGATGATTTAGCGAATCCTGCTTTGAGCAGGGGGTTGGACCAGATGGCCCAGGAGGTCCCTTCCAACTCTACGATTCTATGATTTTATGATTCAACAGATCATGTTTTGAGGATTCCCTTTGAATTGCAGAGGTGATGCAATTATCATGTGAGCAATACTATGTGCTCCGATCCGGAGATGTTCTTTCTGTGCGAACAGGGGAAGAGGTGGTGGCCCAACGAGATTTAGCATTGGAGGTGCGCCAAGATGTGGTAACGGTGGCAGTTCTGGTGCTCCAGACAGGAGCAGCGCATGACATGGTGGTGGCGGCGGGGGTGGAGTGTCCAGCAGCACTCGACATTGGTATGGTGTAGTGGTGCCCAGCTTGGCTAGGAATGCAGGTGGCTGTGCAGTAATATGCAGCAGAAGTCGGTACTGTGGTGAAGCGAGTCAGTGGTGGCACAGGTGGGAATGACAACACTGACTGCTGCACGCACTGATTCTGCTGCATAGCCTGCAAATAAGCAGTGTTGCAGGCGTGTAAGACAGTCAGCTGTTGCTCAGGACTAAGGTGATCCGCCATGCCCCGTTCAATTTTTCTAAAGAAATGGTGCGCTGGTCTATTGAGGTCGGCCTCCAGCCGGTCAAGGCGCTGTGCGGAAGAGTGGAAGAGGTGTTCCATGTAGTTAAAACCACGTTCCATTAGAGAAAATCCACTTTCCACTCTTTCGGACTGCGTCTTGAGACTAGCATGAAAGCCCTCGCTCAAGTACATGAACTCGGGCAAGACAGGCCTGTCCGAGGCCCTCTGCCGCTGGCGGGTAGTGACCGCATAACCAGTGGCAGGGACCTGGGACAGGGGAACACCTGATTGACCAGCTTCCTGGCCACCAGCTGTCTGTGTTGCTGACCTGCAACTTGCTTCATGGCTGTCGGATGGCTGGGACGGGTCCGAGGTCGATCGATGAAGAACCGCTCCCGGGACAGGTTGCAGGGTGCTGCTCCAGGTGCTGTGGAAAAAAAGGGTAAACATTAGTATCCAGCATTAACAAGATGGATCAGCTGTGGACTATAAATTAGGGTTAATAAGCCAAATAAAAAATACTTACGCTCTGGTGGCAAGTACTGGTCGTAAGAATTCCAAGGCGCGATGATACCGATACTTGGTTCTTGTCCTTGCAGAAGAGCCACTGCGAACCTGTCCCTCAGCACGAACATCAGTGTTGAAACGGTCCTTCATCGAGCGCCAACGTGTGCGGACTTTGTTCACTGTTGAAACAATGGAAAAGAAAAACAAAATTAGGTTGGACAACACAATGATGGTATCTGTATTACCACACACACCTGAGTTGTCATCAATGCTGAATCACCAATAATTCAAATAAAAATGCATTCACTATTGAACCTGAGGACACGTGTGTTTACTGCAAGCAGATCTCTTGCAGTAAACACACATGTATCATCAGGATCAAGAGTGAACCATAAAAAAGACAAAGCATTCAATACACAATGAGTACACTATTGAACCTGAGGACACGTGTGTTTACTGCAAGCAGATCTCTTGCAGTAAACACACATGTATCATCAGGATCAAGAGTGAACCATAAAAAAGACACAGCTGTTATGAATGGGTCACCGAGGAGGAAAAAACCTAAACATGCTAAGCCCAGAAAAACCAGAGAGGTTGGTAACTATGCAGATTGCAGATCCCTGATCCTACCACACAACTAGCAGCAGCCGTGGAGCGTGCCTACGATGAACCTAGACGCTTCGTCACGGCCGGAGGACTAAATAAGCCTAAAGCAAGAAAAGAGAAAACTAACTGCCCCAGAGCAGACCCCAAATGAATAGACAGCCCACACACATGTATAGATGGTGAAACAAGATGAAAACACAAACACAGGTAGGAAAATAGGCTGAGCAAACGATGGGGCCAAAACTAACTAGAGAGGATAGGAAAGGAAAGACAGTCTGCAATCTGCCCAAAACCCTACAAAATAATGTTCAACACTTCTGATAGCAAAATTAACCCTGAAGTCACTAGACTTCTCTCACTATATCAGCACTCTGAAATATTCTGAGACAAAGCAAAAAGAGGCCAATCTAATAAGGGACAAAAAGCAAATTGGCAAATACAGATAAATAAGAGTGGAAATTCAGCACAGCCCAAGCCGGGGCTGGCTGACCACACAAAAAAACTGAATAGAACAACAAAATCAAGTGTGAACATTAGCAGAGAACTTAGCTTGAGCTGACTGGAACAGAGCTGAGAACCAAGACCTGACAAGAAGAAGGAATCACCAGCACCAGAGTAGGGCGTCGGCTATCTTAAATCCAATCTGAGATTCCTGAGGTCCAATCGTCATCCTCATTATCAGGTGGCTGATCTCTACTGATTAAATCAGCCTCACTACCTCCTGTTACCACCAGATGGAGCCTGACTGGTAGACAAGAAAATCAATTCACAACACACAGCATTCAATACACAATGCGTACACTATTGAACCTGAGGACACGTGTGTTTACTGCAAGCAGATCTCTTGCAGTAAACACACATGCATCATCAGGATCAAGAGTGAACCATAAAAAAGACACAGCATTCAATACACAATGCGTACACTATTGAACCTGAGGTCACATGGGTGTTTACTGCAAGCAGATCTCTTGCAGTAAACCCACATGTATCATCAGGATCAAGAGTGAACCATAAAAAAGAGACAGCATTCAATACACAATGCGTACACTATTGAACCTGAGGTCAAATGTGTGTTTACTGCAAGCAGATCTCTTGCAGTAAACCCACAAATATCATCAGGATCAAGAGTGAACCATAAAAAAGAGACAGCATTCAATACACAATGCGTATACTATTGAACCTGAGGACACGTGTGTTTACTGCAAGCAGATCTCTTGCAGTAAACCCACATGTATCATCAGGATCAAGAGTGAACCATAAAAAAGAGACAGCATTCAATACACAATGCGTACACTATTGAACCTGAGGACATGTGTGTTTACTGCAAGCAGATCTCTTGCAGTAAACACACATGTATCATCAGGATCAAGAATGAACCATAAAAAAGACACAGCATTCAATACACACTGCGTACACTATTGAACCTGAGGACACATGTGTTTACTGCAAGCAGATCTCTTGCAGTAAACACACATGTATCATCAGGATCAAGAGTGAACCGTAAAAAAGACACAGCATTCAATACACAATGCGTACACTATTGAACCTGAGAACACGTGTTTACTGCAAGCAGATCTCTTGCAGTAAACACACATGTATCATCAGGATCAAGAGTGAACCATAAAAAAGACACAGCATTCAATACACAATGCGTACACTATTGAACCTGAGGACGCATGTGTGTTTACTGCAAGCAGATCTCTTGCAGTAAACACACATGTATCATCAGGATCAAGAGTCAATGCAGCATCACACAACAGAGAAATACTTACTGAACGCCTTTTTGACAGTTGCAGAGGCGCTCTCCCAGCCCTCCATCAATGCTGCATCCACTTCATTCCATAGCCGCCGGGTCACCACAATGTCCTTGTACTGCTGGTCACGGCTGTCCCACAACGGGACACGCTCCTGGACAAGGCTGATGAGTTGCGCATTGTCTAGATAAACATCCTCATCCCGTTGTGGAACCTAGAAAAGAAATACATTTAGAATCTTTGCATTTATGGAGAGTGGTGATGGAGAAGAAAAAAAAAAGGGTAGAAAAGCTGGACAGAAAAACCAGAATCCAAAAAATGTTTAAAAAAATAAAAAATTAGGAAAAAACTTTCCTACCGTGCGTCTCCTTCCCGCCGTGCTTTGTGTACGCTGCTCCGGCTGCTCACCCTCACTTGGCTGGTCCGATGCTGAGGTCTGTAAAAAGAATAGAAATAATTAAACATTTGTACAGGTAGGTATACTTCACAAAGGCAGAAAACTACTCACCTCACGATCTGCGTCTGCCAATTCTTCCGCTGCTGGTGAGTATTTGGATCCAGAAGACATTCTAGCAAAAGCAAAAAATAAAACATTACTACACATTATATATTTGAAAGCACAGGCTCACAGAAAAATTATACTCACATTAAGCTGCTGTGATCCAAAATATGATCTCTGGCTGGGTGGGTGTCTTTTCTTCTTGCAGTATGTCTGGAGAGTGATGAGGTGGCACAACAAAGACCTTCTTTTATCTCCCATGCTCCCAAACAATTTTTCTTGTTGAGGGGCTGGATTTAGACAGTGTGTGTCTAGACATTGTTTACTCTGAAATTGCAAGCGCTCGCTAAGCGCTGACATGCGCACTATACAGCGCACGTCAGCACGCAAATAGACTGTAATACTATTTTTTGCGCATTGCGTGCGCTGACGCGCGCATGCGCATTTTTAACGACGTTGGGCGGACCAAAAAACGCAACATGTAGCGTCCGGCTCGTCTGATCGCAGACATGGAAAATGCGCAGCCCACTGAAACGCTGAGGCCTGTGTGCAATCACTAGACACTGCGCACGACATTTTAAATATAGGGGACAAATGCGCGTGCGACCGATAGCGCACAATGCGCTGCGTAATAAAACGCAAATTTGAAACCAGCCTTAGACCAAGTAAATATTAGACCTCAACAAGCTGACACACAAAAACTAGTTGCCACAGCCCTTAACACTAGTGAAGAGCCAATCTCTTCACAAAGTTCACAGATATAAAAAAGGAAGAGAAACAGGTCTATAAAGTCAAAATATTATGTTTCTTGTTATGCCCCTCAAGCTCTATGTTGCCCGTACAGTAAACAATAAGCCAGATTCATCAAAGCTTTTAAGCCAGTATTATGATGTAAAAAGCTTTGAAAAGTCTCAAAATTTTGACGTAATGCTCACCATTTTTGCCCAGTTCTGACAAAGTGGGCAGAGCTGGGGCGATATGAAGGGCATTCGTTACCCTACAAATCTTACTGCAGCAGGGACTACATAGAGTAGCATTGAGGCGTACGTGTCTTCATGAATCAGGAGAGTGTGACTCCAGCACATCTCCTCATCAAGACCGGTGTGAACAATGGTGGTCTTGAAGAATCGTGCCCAATATGTTTCAGATGCCAAATTATGTTTCTGTTGACAAGTATGAAGGTGTCGTAATTTCCGTAGTCAATACTATTGAGATTTCCAGTTGGTATTGCAATCACAAAATGGCCAGCATGCCAAAACAGTAAAGTAATTATCTAAAAACCTAAATACCCAATTTCAACTATATATCCTATGCCCAATGTCTTCATATGGATCCCAAGATGACATCTGCAATCTTGAACAGTCCCCAGCCTCACAGTTTGAAAGCAGACCAAGTTTTGTTCTTAGGTTCATTAGTTCTTAATGCCATTTTTTGCCACCAATTTTCTACTCTAACTCCAGAAATTAAGTAATCTGGTGCTCAAAATTGTTTCATTTGAGGCCATGAATTAAGCTTTTTCTTCATTCTCTGTAGTAAAAAAGTTAAAACTCTTACCTCTTTTTTTTGTGTACCATAAGTGGAAGCCTTATCTATATGCATTGGTTTTAAGGCCCCCATAAACATTAGATCAAGGTTGTAGAAAATGGATGATTTCCACCAGACCATTCATCGTTGGGTTTTTAAATGATGAACAACCGAGAGCTGATCAACTTTTGAACGGTGTACAACTGGGCATGTTTGATACTTTTATTTGATCATCGGCAATGCAATGGTAAAACATGAATGTGCTGAATCTCTGAAATACGAAAGATCTTTTTTAGCTCCACCTCTGGGTGTCGACCCAGCGAATGTTCTTATATGTTAAATAAGAAATACATCTCCACAAACTCTCGTATCTGTCAATTTAAAGCGAATATGTCAGCAGTGTGGGTGGGGTTACGCACCTCTCTGAATTCATAGCACTCCTACATCTACAGCAGAAAAAAACAGGGATCCTATCAAAACTACACCAAGCAGCCCAGTAAGTGACACATCGCTGAAATCAGGCTCTCTGCCTCTACTTCATTCTGCTTTAAAATTACAAGGCAAAAACCTCCTCACAGACTCCCTCTAACCCCTTAGTGACCAGGACAATTTTAACCTTACTGCACAGGCCAAATTTTTTTTTTACATCTGACCACTGTCCCTTTATGAGGTAATAACTCTGGAACATTTGAATGGATCTCAGCGATTCTGAGACTGTTTTCTCGTGACATATTGTACTTCATGTTAGTGGTAAAATTTGCTTTATTACTTGCATTTATTTGTGAAAATAACGGAAATTTGGCAAAAATTGCAGATTTTCAGACTTTAACCCCTTTCTGCCATTAGACATACTATCCCGTCCATGTGACCTGAGACTTAATTCCCATGGACGGGACACAACGTCATAGCAATCAGCGGCGCCCCCAAGGGGGGAGCACCGCTGATCGCCGCCGGGAGTCAGCTGATTATCACAGCTGACACCCGGCACTATGTGTCTGGGGCAGTCACGGATACATTAACCCCTGGTACACTGCGATCAAACATGATTGCAGTGTACTTGGAGATTAGGGAAGACTCGGCAGGGAGCCTTCCCTGAGCCCCCCCGAGCAGCGCGATGTGCTGCGTTGCTTGGAGGGTCTCCTTCCCTGCAGGCCCCCGGATCCTAGATGGTCACGGGGGCCTGCAGGGAGGCGGCCTCCTCAGTGCCTGCAGAGAGCAGGCAGTGAGGAAGCCTGTGCAGCGCCTGTCAGATCGCTGATCTGACACAGCACTGTTCTAAATGTCAGATCAGCGATCTGACACATGACAGTGATGTCCCCCACGGGACAAAGTAATAAAGTAAAAAAAAAAGTGTGAAAATAATTTATAAAAAATCCCTAAATAAATAAAAAAATTCCCTAGTAAATTCATTTTCTGGAAATAAAAAAAAACAATAAAAGTACACATATTTAGTATTGCCGCGTCCGTAATGACCAGTCCTATAAAACTGTCCCACTTGTTAACCCCTTTAGTGAACCCCTTAAAAAATAAAAAACAAAGCAAAAAACAATGCTTTATCATCATACCGCCGAACAAAAAGTGCAATAATGCGCGGTCAAAAAGACGGATATAAATAAGGGTTAGGATTAGGGCTGAGATTAGGGTTACAAGTGTGTTGGGGTTAGGGTTGGAGTTAGAATTGGGGGTTTCCACTGTTTAGGCACATCAGGTGCTCTCCAAACACAAGCCAATTCTGTGTTGAAAAAGTCAAACTGTGCTCTTTCCCTTCCAAGCGCTGCCATGCGCCCAAACAGTGATTTACCCCCACATATGGGGTATCAACCTACTCAGGACAAATTGCACAACAACTTTTGGGGTCCAATTTCTCCTGCTACCCTTGGGAAAACAAAAATAAAATAAATAATTGAGGGTAAAAATATCACTTTTGTGGAAAAAAAATATGATTTTTTTATTTTTATGGCTCTACGTTATAAACTTCTGTGAAGCACTTGGGGGTTCAAACCACACATCTAAATAAGTTCCTTGGGGGGGGTCTAGTTTCCAAAATGGGGTCACTTGTTGGGGGTTTCAACAGTTTAGGCACATCAGAGGCTCTCCAAATGCGACATGACACCCGAAGACCATTCAATCAAATTCTGCATTCCAAAACGTCCCTACTTCCCTTCCAAGCCCTGACGTGTGCCCATACAGTAGTTTTCTCCCACATATGGGGGGTATCAGCGTACTCAGGACAAATTGGACAACTTCTTTTGGAGTCCAATTTCTCCTGTTACCCTTGGGAAAATAAAAAATTGGAGACTAATTGATCATGTTTGTCGAAAAAATAAGATTTTTTTATTTTCATGCCTGGGCATTATAAACTTCTGTGAAGCAATTGGGGGTTCAAAGTGCTCACCACACATCTAGATAAGTTCCTTAGGGGGTCTAGTTTCCAAAATGGGGTCATTTGTGGGGAGTTTCCACTGTTTAGGTACATTAGGGGCTCTCCAAAGGCAACATGACACCTGCAGACCATTCCATCAAAGTCTGCATTCCAAAACGTCACTACTTCCCTTCCGAGCCCCGACGTGTGCCCATACAGTAGTTTTCTCCCACATATGGGTTGTCAGCGTACTCAGGACAAATTGGACAACAACTTTTGGGGTCCAATTTCTCCTGTTACCCTTGGGAAAATAAAAAAATGGGGACTAAAAGATGATGTTTGTTGAAAAAATACGATATTTTTATTTTCACGCCCGGTCGTTATAAACTTCTGTGAAGCACTGGGGGGTTCAAAGTGCTCACCACACATCTAGATAAGTTCCTTAGGGGGTCTAGTTTCCAAAATGGGGTCACTTGTGGGGGGTTTCCACTGTTTAGGTACATCAGGAGCTCTCCAAGGGCAATATGGCGTCTGATCTCAAGTCCAGCCAAAAAAGTCAAATGGCGCTGCTTCCCTTCCGAGCTCTGCCATGCGCGCAAATACTGGTTTACCCCCACATGTGGGGTATCAGCATACTCAGGACAAATTGCACATTAACTTTTGGGGTCCTGTTACCCTTGGGAAAATAAAAATTGGGGGTGAAAAGATCATTTTTGTGGAAAAATGATTTTTTAATTGTACGGCTGTACGTTATAAACTTCTGGGAAGCCCTTGGGGGTTTAACGTTCTCACCACACATCTAGATAAGTTCCTTGGGGAGTCTAGTTTCCAAAAGTTATTTGTGGGGGATTTCCACTTGGCACATCAGGGGCTTTCCTTCCAAACGCGACATGGCATCTGATCTCAATTACAGCCAAAAAAGTCAAATGGCGCTGCTTCCCTTCCGAGCTCTGCCATGCGCCCACATAGCCGTTTACCCCCACATATGGTGTATCAGCATACTCAGGACAAATTGCACAATAACTTTTGGGGTCCTGTTACCCTTGGGAAAATAAAAATTGGGGGTGAAAAGATCATTTTTGTGAAAAAAATATGATTTTTTTAATTGTACGGCTGTACGTCATAAACTTCTGTGAAGCCCTTGGGGGTTCAAAGTTCTCACCACATATCTAGATAAGTTCCTTGGGGGGTCTAGTTCCAAAATGGGGTCACTTTTGGGGGGTTTCCACTGTTTAGGCACATCAGGGGCTCTCCATACGTGACATGGCGTCCGATCTAAATTCCAGCCAATTTTGCGTTTAAAAAGTCAAACGGCGCTCCTTCCCTTCTGAGCTCTGCCATGCACCGAAACAGTAATTCCCCCCACATATCAGGTGTCAATGTACAAATTGCACAATAACTTTTGCAGTTAAATTTCTCCTGTTACCCTTGGTAAAATAAAAAAAATGGACCTGAAGTAAGTTTTTTTTGTGAAAAAAAGTTAAATGTTCATTTCTTTTTAAACATTCAAAAAATTCCTGTGATGCACCTGAAAGGTTAATAAACTTCTTAAATGTGGTTTTGAGCACCGTGAGGGGTGCAGTTTTTAGAATGATGTCACTTTTGGGTATTTTCTATCATATAGACCCTTCAAAGTGACTTCAAATGTGATGTGGTCCCTAAAAATAAAATGGCGTTGTAAAAATGAGAAATCGCTGGTCAACTTTTAACCCTTATAACTTCCTAACAAAAAAAATTTTGTTTCCAAATTGTGCTGATGTAAAGTAAACAATTGGGAAATGTTATTTATTAAGTGTTTTGTGTGATATAAGGGCATAAAAATTCAAAGTTGGAAAATGAAGACATTTTCAAAATTTTTGCCAAATTTCCTTTTTTTTTCACAAATAAACGCAAGTTATATGAATGAAATTTTACCACTAACATGAAGTACAATATGTCACGAGAAAACAATGTCAGAATCATCGGGATCCATGGAAGCATTCCAGAGTTATTACCTCATAAAGGGACAGTGGCCAGAATTGTTAAAATTGGCCTGGTCATTAAAGTGCAAACCATCCTTGGGGGTAAAGGGGTTAAATTTTTATGACCTTAAACCAGAGTTACATCACACAAAATACTTAAGTAACATTTACCACGTCTACTTTACCGCTGCATCGTTTTTTAACCCCTTCCTGACAACTGACGTACTATCCCGTCCATGTGCCCTGGGTCTTAATGCCCATGGACGGTATAGTACATCATGTGCGATCAGCCACGCTCACGAGGGAAGAGGAGTGCGGCTGATCACGGCCCGTGGACCCGATCGCTGCCATGGAGACCCAATGTCGTCATGACTACATCCGTGTCTCCAGAGCTGAGAGACCTCCTGTCATGCGCAGTGATAATCAGGAAGTCTACCAGGTCAGTGTAAAATCCATGCAGCGCTGACAGCTTCTATAGCATGCAGATCTGCATGCTATAGAAGCGATCAGCCTCCACAAAGTGAGTGTAAATGCAAGAATTAAATAAAAAAATTTAAATAATCGAAAAACTATTTAGAAAAAATAATATAAAATAATTTAAAAAAAAAAATTTATTCCATCAATAAATAAAAAAAAACAACTTAACAATAAAAGTACACATACTTAGTATCGCGGCATACGTAACGATCTGCCCTATAAAACTGTCCCACTGGTTAACCCCTTTAGTGAACACCATTAAAAAAAAAAACAAGGCAAAAAACAATGCTTTATCATCATACTGCCGAGCAAAAAGTGGAATAACACGCGATCAAAAAAGGGATATAAATAAACGTGGTACCGCTGAAAACAACATCTTGTCCCACAAAAAAACAAGCCGCCATATAGCTCCATCACCGGAAAAATAAAAAAGTTATAGCTCTTAGAATAAAGCGATGCAAACATAATTATTTTTTATATAAAATAGTTTTTATTGTATAAAAACGCCAAAACATAAAAAAAAAAATATCGCTGTAATCATACTGACTCAAAGAATAAAACTGCTTTATCAATTTTACCACACGCGGAACGGTATAAACACCCGCTCCCCCACCAAAAGAAATTCATGAATTGCTGATTTTTGTTCATTGTCTCCCAAAAATCGGAATAAAAAGCGATCAAAAAATTTCATGTGCCCGAAAATGGTACCAATAAAAACGTCAACTCGTCCCGCAAAAAAACATGACTTCATATGACTCGGTGGGCCAAAATATGGAAAAATTATAGCTCAAAATGTGATAATGCAAAAACTATTTTTTGAAATAAAAAGCATCTTTTAGGCTATGTGCACACGTAGCGTTTTAAAACGCTTACTAAAAACCGGACTCCTTCCCAGAAATCGCGCGTTTTTTTCCGCGCGATTTCACCGCGATTTTACCGCGATTATGATCGCGATTTTGCCGCGATTTTCGCGTGCGATATTCAAGCACTTTCCAAGCGATTTGAAGCATCGCTTGGAAAGTGATTGACAGGTTGGTCACACTCATCAAACACAGTGTTTGACAAGTGTGAGCAGCTTTTTACTATTGAGGCTGCCTATGCGGCATCAATAGTAAAAGATAGGATGTTAAAATGCTAAAAAAAAAATAAAAAATCGGGGTATATTTACCTTCCGGCGTCCCGCGATGCATTCCTGGGCCTCAGCGTTCCCAGTAATGCCTTGCGAGACCTGTGATGAGGTAGTCTCGCGTTGCTATAGCGATCTCGCGAGACCACGTCATCACAGGACCTTGCCGCAAGGCATTACTGGGAACGCTTAGGCCGGGAATGCATCGCGGGACGCCGGAAGGTAAATATACCCCGATTTTTTATTTTTTATTCTTTTTTTACAGGGGTATTGTACCCAGGGCCTGGAGGACAGTCTCTTCTCCTCCACACCCTGGGTACCAACCGCACATGAGACGCTTAACTTCACGCATGGTGGGCATAGCCACATGCGGGAAGTAAGCGATTCTCATGCATTCCTATGGGTGCGGAATCGCGGCAATTCTTTGCGATTCCGCACAAAGAATGAGCATGCTGCGATTTTTTCCGCGATGCGATTCCGCCGGGGAAAAAAGCGCAGCATTAGCACAGCATGTGCGGAATGCCATAGGAATGCATGGGGGGCGTTCTGTACACGATTTTTAAGCGTTTTCGCGCCGAAAATCGCGGCAAAAATGCTTAAAAATCGCTACGTGTGCACACAGCCTTAGGCTATGTGCCCACATCGCGTTTTTCACGCGATTTATTCCTGACCAGAAACGCATGCCCTTGAAATGGAAAACGCATGCGATTTTTGACACGCGTTTTTGACGCGATTGTCAGGCTATGTGCCCATGTAGCGTTTTAAAACGCTCACTAAAAACCGGACTCCTTCCCAGAAATCGCGCGTTTTTTTCTGCGCGATTTCACCGCGATTATGATCGCGATTTTCGCGTGCGATATTCAAGCACTTTCCAACGATTTGAAGCATCGCATGGAAAGTGATTGACAGGTTGATCACACTCGTCAAACATAGTGTTTGACAAGTGTGACCAGGTTTTTACTATTGAGGCCGCCTATGCGGCCTCAATAGTAAAAGATAGAATGTTAAAATGCTAAAAAAAAAACAAAACAAAAAAAAAACGGGGTATATTTACCTTCCGGCGTCCCGCGCTGCCATCCCGGGCCTCAGCGTTCCCAGTAATGCCTTGCGAGACCTGTGATGACGTAGTCTCGCGTTGCTTTAGCGATCTCGCGAGACCACGTCATTACAGGGCCTTGCCGCAAGGCATTACTGGGAACGCTTAGGCCGTGAATGCAGCGCGTGACGCCGGAAGGTAAATATACCCCGATTTTTTATTCTTTTTTTTTACAGGGGTATGGTACCCAGGGCCTGGAGGACAGTCTCCTCTCCTCCACACCGTGGGTACCAACCGCACATGAGACGCTTAACTTCCCGCATGGTGGGCATAGCCACATGCGGGAAGTAAGCGATTCTCATGCATTCCTATGGGTGCGGAATCGCGGCAATTGTTTGCGATTCCGCACAAAAGAATGAGCATGCTGCGATTTTTTCCGCGATGCGTTTCCGCTGCGGAAAAAAGCGCAGCATTAGCACAGCATGTGCGGAATGCCATAGGAATGCATGGGGGACGTTCTGTACACGATTTTTAAACGTTTTCGCAGCGTTTTCATGCCGAAAATCGTGGCAAAAACGCTTAAAAATCGCTATGTGGGCACACAGCCTCAAGCGTTTTTGCATGCGTTTTCCCATGCATTTTTGCCCATATAATGGATGGTATGCGTAATCGCGGGCGATTACGCAAAATTAATGAACATGCTGCGTTTTTTACCACTAAGCGTTTCGCAGCGGTAAAAAACGCACCATTGGCACAACATGTGCGTTTTCTATTACAAATCCATTGGATGCATTTTTTAAGCGTTTCCGCGGCAGAATCGCGCATTTAAAAACGCTTAAAAATCGCATCGTGGGCACACAACCTAAGCGTGTGACAGCTGCCAAACATGCTATAAATTGTAAATCAAACCCCCTTTTATCACCCCCTTAGTTAGGGAAAAATAATAAATACATTTTTTTAATTTTATTTTTTATTTCCATTTTCCCATTAGAGTTAGGGTTGGGGCTATAGTTAGGGTTGCGGTTACGGTTGGGATTAGGGTTAGGGTTGGGATTAGGGGTGGCAATTGATTTAGTGGCTATTATGCTATGTAGAACTCTATGACCTATAAATATATATATATATATATATATATATATATACACACACGGTATGTGTATATATATATATATATATATATGAGTCCCAATGACATATATATATATATATATATATTGTGGGGATGTGACTCGCTCAGGTGCAGCGGGAGACAATCAGGAGACCGGTTCTTCCAAAGTTCATGAGGTTTATTTCTGTCATAAACCATAAAACAGCGTATCACCAAAAATAGCCTCTAGCTTAGGCAAACAAAACATAAACCTTCGTGGTTGCAGACTCAGACCGCGAGTCTCAGCACATGCTGGGAGGTGTAGTCCTCCCCACATACAGCTCCCTGGTTCAGGAGCAGGTCACATTATAAGGCTGTAGCCACACCCACGTTCCCAGCAGCTGACTGGTCACCTGACTGTGACCTCACCACAGGTCCTTCAAACAAAAACAATAACAATATCTGGTATGCTTTACTTCTGCCTTACATTATGGAGATAAGCCATTTATGAGACACATATCTCCCATCAATTACACGACCCTTAGCCCTGCCACATACCTCCCCCCTCTGCCTAAAGCCGTGGGGCTTGGCACTTTCACCTACCAGGCAAGGGATTCTGGAGGGGGCATCGGCATTACCATGTAGCTTCCCGGCCCTATGCTCTACATGGAAACTGAAGTCTTGTAGGGCTAAGAACCAGCGGGTGACCCTAGCATTCTTGCCCTTGGTTTCCCTCATCCACCTGAGTGGGGCATGGTCGGATATTAACCTAAACTTCCGTCCCACCAGGTAGTACCGTAATGTGTCCACTGCCCATTTTATGGCCAAACACTCCTTCTCTACAACTGAGTAATTTCTCTCACAAGAAGTCAACTTCCTACTCAAGTAGAGAACAGGATGCTCCTCCCCACGTATCTCTTGGGAAAGGACTGCACCTACCCCGACATCTGAGGCATCTGTCTGGAGGACAAATTCACGTTTAAAGTCTGGGGCCACCAAAACGGGCTGCTTACAAAGAGCTCCCTTCATTTCTTGGAAGGCTGACTCTGCTTCTTCGGACCAGCTGACCATCACTGACTTTGTCCCTTTAAGCAGATCAGTTAGAGGTGCAGCCATTGTGGCGAAGTTTGGGATAAACCTCCTGTAATATCCCACAATCCCCAGGAAGGCTTTAACTTGCTTCTTTGACAGAGGTCTCGGCCATGTTTGAATTGCCTCCACTTTATTGATTTGGGGTTTGATCTCGCCACGCCCCACTACATATCCGAGGTACTTGGCTTCTTCTCTCCCCAAGGCACACTTCTTCGGGTTTATTGTAAACCCCGCCTCTCTTAGAGCATCAAACACTGCTTGGACCTTTTCCAGGTGAGTCTCCCAGTCCGGGGTAAAGATGACGATATCATCCAGGTATGCGGCAGCGTATAGCTTATGAGGTGCAAGGATTCTATCCATCGCCCTCTGGAAGGTTGCTGGAGCTCCCTGTAGGCCAAACGGCATCCGGACATACTGGAAGCACCCGTCTGGTGTGGAGAATGCCGTCTTCTCCTTGGCTTCCTGTGCCATGGGGATCTGCCAATATCCCTTGGTCAGATCCAAAGTGGTTATGTACCTGGCAGGTCCAAGTCTCTCGATGAGCTCATCAACGCGTGGCATGGGATAAGCGTCGAACTTGGAGACCTCATTCAGCTTCCGGTAATCGTTGCAGAACCTCCATTCACCATCAGGTTTTGGGACCAGGACAATCGGGCTCGACCAGCCGCTCTTGGATTCCTCAATGACCCCGAGCTTCAACATACGCTGCACCTCCTTGGAGATTACCTCTCGCCGGGCCTCAGGAATACGATATGGTTTCACGTTCACCCGCACATGTGGCTCGGTCAGAATTTCGTGCTCCACCACCTTCGTGCACCCCGGCAACTCTGAGAACAGGTCGCGGTTTTTCTGGAGTAACTCCCGGCTTTTCTGGAGTAACTCCCGGCACTGCTGCTTCTGGGCCTTCGATAGAGTCTCCGCTATGGTAACGGCTCCAACCTCCCCTTCTAGGTTGCCCAGCAAGCACGGAGTTACCGCTGGCTCTCTATCTTGCCACGGCTTGATAAGGTTAACATGGTAAACCTGGTATGGCTTCCGTCTTCCGGGTTGGTGGATCTTGTAGTTTACGTCTCCCAGTTTCTCCACCACCTCATATGGCCCTTGCCACTTGGCCAAGAACTTACTTTCCACCGTCGGTATTAGCACGAGAACTCGGTCTCCCGGATTGAACTGCCTCACTCTGGCTGACCGGTTGTAGACCCTGGCCTGAGCCTCTTGTGCCTGGCGGAGATGTTCTTTAACAATGGGCATCACCTTCGCAACCCTCTGCTGCATCAGTGCCACATGCTCAATGACGCTTCTGTGGGGCGTGACTTCGGCTTCCCAGGTTTCCTTGGCTATATCTAGGAGACCTCGCGGATGCCGGCCGTACAGAAGCTCGAAGGGGGAGAACCCCGTGGAGGCCTGGGGAACTTCACGGATAGAAAACAGTAAATACGGTAAGAGACAATCCCAGTCTCTACCATCTTCCTCTATGACTTTTCTCAGCATGCTCTTCAGGGTCTTGTTAAACCTCTCAACAAGGCCATCTGACTGTGGATGGTACACTGAAGTCCTCAGCTGGGAAATTTGCAAGACTCTGCACAATTCTCTCATCACCTTGCTCATAAAAGGTGTCCCCTGGTCGGTCAGGATCTCCTTCGGCAAACCCGTCCGGGAAAACACATGGACCAGCTCACGGGCTATACTCTTCGCAGAGGAGTTTCTCAGGGGAATGGCCTCAGGATAGCGTGTGGCATAGTCCAGGATGACTAATATATACTGATGGCCCCGAGCTGATTTAACTAAGGGACCGACCAAGTCCATGGCAATTCTCTCAAATGGCACCTCAATAATGGGCAGTGGCACAAGAGGGTTCCGAAAATGAGATGTGGGGGCAGTTAACTGACATGTCGGGCAGGACCTGCAATAGTTTACTATTTCCCGGTGACACCCAGGCCAATAGAACCTCTGTACAATCCGTTCCTGGGTTTTTTCCACCCCCAGGTGTCCCCCCCAAGATGTGTGAATGGGCCATGTCCAACACTTTTCGTCTATAGGGGCCTGGTACTATTAACTGCTCTGCCACCTCCTCCCTTATTTTCGTGACCCGGTACAACAATTCCCCACTCAACATAAAATGGGGAAACCTTGTGTCTGCTCCCGGCTCTTGTGCAACCCCATTAATGACGGTGACATTGTTAAAGGCTTCCCTTAGTGTGGGGTCCCTATGTTGGGCAGTCCCAAAATTCTCCCCGGCCACCCCTAACTCCGGGATGTCAGGTACAGGGGACCCTTCCTCTTCATCCCCAACAAGGACACATAAAGGGAACTCGTCTGCCTCTGGTGGTGGCGATACCTCAGTGGGGTGGATTGGTTCCCTGCTCTTGCTAGCACACTCAGAACCCATCCCCCACAGATCCCAAAACAGACAGAAATCCCGGCCAATAATTATGGGATGCAACAAGTCTCGAACAACGCCAACTTCATGCGACTCGGTGCCATGCGCCGTTTCAATCTTCACCCTAGCCATAGGGTAGTCCTTTGCATCTCCATGTATGCACCGAACACCAATCTTTTTACCCGGGAGTATGTTTAGAGGAAAACTGGCCCTCACAAGGGTCACCAAGCTCCCGGAGTCCAGAAGCGCCATTACTGCTCGACCGTTCACCTTCACGGGACACGCTTGTGGCCCCTTGTTAGGTAGCGAGTTCACACTGCAAGCTGGATATGCGTAGTATGAACTACGGCGTCCCATGCTGCAGTCCATCTGCTCGGTGGTCTGGGGACAACGGGCCGCTATATGTCCTGGCCCATGACACTTCCAGCAAATAACACCCGAGGGGACCTTGGGCACCGCCTCCCCCGCCCCTTTTGACCTTGGACGCACCACCCCTTTTTGTGACTCCGCCCCCTGCTGGGACCCCCAATATGGAATGGGCTGCTTCCCCAAGGAACCTTCCATCCCCTGGTATCTCTCGACCAGCCCAACCAGTTCATCAGCATTTTGGGGATCACCCTGGGCAACCCAAGTCTGTAGAGGTCTCGGCAGAGAATGCACAAACCGATCCATCACAACTCGCTCTACCATCTGTGCAGGGGAAGCCGACTCTGGCTGCAGCCATTTCTGGACCAGGTGCAACAGGTCAAACATTTGGGAGCGCGGGGGTTTGTCCCGGTGATAGGCCCAGCGATGAACTCGCTGTGCCCTGGTAGTCATTGTTACCCCCAAGCGTGCGAGAATTTCCGCTTTTAATTTGGGATACTCTCTGGCATCTTGTACCGTCAGGTCAAAGTACGCCTTCTGGGGCTCCCCCGTTAGGTAAGGGGCCAGTACCTCCGCCCACCGCTCTGGCTGAAGTTTTTCCCTCTCAGCCACCCTCTCAAACACCGTCAGGAAGGCCTCCACATCATCCTCAGGGGTCATTTTTTGTAATGCGCGTCTTACCGCCTTCTCGACGTCGGTGGCATCAGCCCGACCTGGTGTTGGGGCGCTCGTCCTGCCCTCCTGGATGGCGGTTGCCAGAAGCTGCATCTGCTGCCGTTGTTCCTGCTGGCTCTGCTGGAACTGCTGCCGCTGCTCTTGCTGGCTTTGCTGAATCTGCTGTAACAACAGCTTGTTGGTTTCCTGCTGCAGTGCCTGGGACTGGACCAGGTGTTTCATGAGGTCCTCCATGATTCCAGGCAATGCTTGTTGCCCCGCTGCAAACTTCACCCAGGACATGCAGCAACTGTCGCAAGTCTCTGCTGGGACCGCTGCCCGCATTCTCCACCAATTGTGGGGATGTGACTCGCTCAGGTGCAGCGGGAGACAATCAGGAGACCGGTTCTTCCAAAGTTCATGAGGTTTATTTCTGTCATAAACCATAAAACAGCGTATCACCAAAAATAGCCTCTAGCTTAGGCAAACAAAACATAAACCTTCGTGGTTGCAGACTCAGACCGCGAGTCTCAGCACATGCTGGGAGGTGTAGTCCTCCCCACATACAGCTCCCTGGTTCAGGAGCAGGTCACATTATAAGGCTGTAGCCACACCCACGTTCCCAGCAGCTGACTGGTCACCTGACTGTGACCTCACCACAGGTCCTTCAAACAAAAACAATAACAATATCTGGTATGCTTTACTTCTGCCTTACATTATGGAGATAAGCCATTTATGAGACACATATCTCCCATCAATTACACGACCCTTAGCCCTGCCACAATATATATATATATATATATATATATATATATATATATATAATGTATTCTATGTGTATAAATCTATTCTTTATTAAACATGTCAGTGTGATTTTACTGTATCGTGCACTGTGGTCTGTGTGTAATCCAATTTTCCAGGTCACCACCTGACAGCACGCTGGAGGACGTCCTTCTTATCCACAGTGGGACAGGAAACCGCGAGAGTTCAAAAGGACCCTCCCCTCACCACCCTTCAGTGTTTTTTCCTGTCCCATTGCGGATAGGAACGACGAGAGATGCGACCGTTCTGAGCAGATGGTGAGGATCGGGGGGCCCAGCCTTTCCCTTCCCGCCTCAAGAATTCTGCAGGCTGACACCCACCTGAGGGTCCCTCAGCAGACCCAGTGTAGCGCTGCTCCTGGGGGATGGAGTCGCTTCCCTTGAGGGGGCTCTCGACTCCAGGCGTCGCCTCAGATGTCCCTCAGCCAGGCCGCCTCTACAGAGCCACATCCTGTAAGCGGTCCCGGCACCAGAGGACGGGGGGACATCTCCGCAGCCAGCGCGGCAGAAGACCCACAGCCAGGTGAAGGTGGTGAGGGGAGGGAGCCGGCGTGGGGTGGATCGTGCCTCTCCAGGCGTCGGCGTCGCAGGGCTTCCGGTCACGGGGTCCACGACGTCAGCTTCCGGGGGGAGGGCGGATTGCGACCCGAGCGGCCGCGTCACTTCCGGGGGCGGGCCCGGGCGACGGTAGTACTTCCGGGTAGCGGTTCTGTCACAGGATTTGAACTGAACCGCGCGCCCGGTGTGAAAAAGCCGACAGGCGACGTCCCCTCCAAGAGGATTCAGAACAGGTCGGACATTGCCCGGATTGGCGGTGGAGAGCAGCCCCATACAGCCACTCCTGCAGAGATGGAGGATCAGGCGAAATCTGAGACAGGGCCAGATGGACAGGGTCACGTGAGTACCTCACCAAAGGTTACTGCAGGACCCTAGGTAGGCAGATCCCATAGGACACATATTCTATGTATTCCAGGGGACCCCTGCAGAGAAGGAGTCTAAGAAGAAGGAGAGAAAGTGCCCAATCTGTGCCAAAAAACTAAAAGACACATGGCAGAAGCCCTTATGTGACGCATGCACCAGACGCATAGTGGAGGATGAGCGAGCCACTATGATGTCTAACATGAGATCCATTATAAGGGAGGAGGTACAGGCTTCAGTATCAGGCCTAAGATGCCCCCAGACTCCGCAGCCGATTCCCCAGGTATCCGGTAAAAGGCCAAGAGAGTCAGACTCCTCGTCGGAAGGCGACCCGTCCGAATCAGGGCTAGACGAGGAGGAGATGAGAGAACCCGCAGAAAAGGGGAAGAGATACCTCTTTTCATCAGGGGATACGGATGAACTGTTAGGTGCTGTAAGACACACTATGCAGGTCGAGGAACCCCCAGAGACTCTATCAGTACAGGACGAGATGTTTGGGGGACTGCGGTCGCAAACCTCGATGGTCTTCCCAGTAAATACGCATATACGAGCAATGATACTGGAGGAATGGGAAGAGGCAGAGAAGAGACTTACTGTCCCTAGAGACTTTAAACTGCGACTGCCATTTGACCCAGAGGAGGTCAAGGTCTGGGAGGTCTGCAAAGGTGTCTAAAAAGACGGTAATTCCCTTTGAGGACTCCTCCAATTTGAAGGAGCCCATGGACCGGAAGGCAGACGGCCTCTTAAAGAGAGCCTGGGAAAGTTCAGCCGCGGTCATACGGGCAAATATAGCAGCAACGTCTGTAGCACGATCAATGCACCTCTGGATAGATGACTTAGAGGAGCACCTTACAGATAGAACCCCAAGGGAGACTATCCTAAAATCCCTTCCCTTGTTAAAGTTAGCCACTGGGTTTCTAGCTGACGCTTCAGCGGAAACAGTCAGATTTACGGCCAGGAATCAGTCCCTGACCAACGCGGCCAGGAGAGCCATCTGGCTAAAGAGCTGGTCGGGGGACGTTCAGTCCAAGAATAAGCTCTGCTCAATCCCCTTTTCGGGAGGCAAAGTCTTCGGGCCGGTGTTCGATGATATTTTGGAGAAAGCCTCTGACGAGAAAAAAGGGTTCCCGGAAGAGAAACGCAAAAAATATCAGCCCTTTCGTAGACCCCGTTTTAACCAGAGGTCTGACTACAGAGGGAAGGGGAAAACTGGAAGATGGAGCTACCCCAAAGGGGGAGAGAGCAGGGGTAGAAATAACGACTCCATCTTAACCGGGTCAAACTCCCGAAGGAAATGACGCCACCAGAGTAGGGGGACGATTGCTGGGGTTCCTAGAGGTATGGCAGAAAATTTCCAGCAGCCCCTGGGTGCTACAGGTGATCTCGCAGGGGTACAGGATAGAGTTCGACTCCCTCCCTCCGAGCCATTTTCTGATAACCAACTCTCACCTCCACTCTGCCTCCCCCATGTGGCTGGATATTCAGGACCTCCTAACAACGGCCGCAGTTATCCCAGTACCCGCGCGAGAGGAAGGCAGAGGGCACTACTCAAGCCTTTTCTCAATAAGAAAGCCGTCAGGAGAGTCCAGAACTATAATCAATCTCAAACCCCTAAACAGGTGGCTAAGATACAAAAGGTTCAAAATGGAATCAATAAAATCCACGATTCCTCTCCTAGGCAAGGGGGCGGTAATGTGTACTTTATATTTAAAGAGTGCATATTACCATGTTCCCATCCACCCAGACCATCAGAGATATCTCAGGTTTGCAGTCAGGAAAGAGGGAAGCATCTATCATTTCCAGTTCCGCTGCCTCCCCTTCGGGCTAGCTTCAGCTCCAAGGGTCTTTATGAAGCTGATGGTAGAGGTAGTTGCCTACCTAAGAATCAGAAATATTACGGTGGTCCCTTACTTAGACGATTTCCTCATCTTAGCAGATTCAGTGGCCCGGCTCAGACTCGACTGTCAGTCCTTGATTTCCACGCTGCAGAGCTTGGGTTGGATTATAAACTGGCAAAAATCAGATCTAGTACCCAAGTCAAAAATAAAGTTCCTGGGAGTAATGCTGGACTCAGAGGAAAGAATGTCTTACCTTCCGGAGGTAAAACAGACCAGCACGAGGGAAAGGATTCGCCAGTTCGCAAGACAACGGGTCTCTATCAGAGAGGCCATGAAGATTCTGGGCCTAATGACATCCTGTATTCCCTGTGTCAGGTGGAGCCAGTTCCACTCTCGGGATCTACAACGGGCAGTTCTGTCTTCCTGGGACAGAAGGCAGAGCTCGTTAGACAAGAAGATCCGATTGTCTCACCGAGTCAGGAATTCCCTGAGGTGGTGGACCATTCCGAAGAATCTACGCACCGGTGTCTCATGGATCCAGGTCCCAGAGGTCATAGTCACCACAGACGCAAGTCAGCAAGGTTGGGGCGGACACGTCCAGGGAAGATACTACCAGGGACGATGGGGTCGAGAGGACAGCATGGAGTCCTCCAACTTCAGAGAGCTTCATGCGGTACGGAAGGTACTATCGTCCGCCCAGTCACTAGTGAGGAACAGGCACGTCAAGGTACTATCGGACAATACCACGACAGTGGCTTTCCTGCGTCACCAAGGCGGCCCAAGACACCCAGGACTACAGCACCTAGCCGAGCAGATCTTCAGGTGGGCAGAAAGAAACACCCTCTAAATCTCAGCAGTGCACCTAGAGGGTGAAAAGAACCGGGTGGCAGACTTTCTCAGCAGAAGAAGAGTCGTCGCAACGGAATGGGAGCTGAACAGCGAGGTATTCAACAACCTATGCAGCCGGTGGGGAGCTCCGGAGATAGACCTGTTCGCAGTCAAGCAGAACACAAAGGTCAAGACCTTCTACTCTCTGAACCCTCTGGGGAACCCAGCAGGAATCGACGCTCTATCGCAATCATGGAGCAGGGGCCTGTTATACGCCTTCCCACCTCTCGCTCTCATACCGCGAACTCTCAGGAAGATCAGCGAAGACAGAGCCAGAGTCATACTAATAGTACCATTCTGGCCGAAGAGAAGTTGGTTCCCCTTGCTGGGGAAGATGGCAGAGGAAGAACCCATTCTTCTACCAGAAAGAAGGGACCTCCTCCACCAGGGTCCGGTTTGGCACCAGAAGCCAGAAGCACTCCAATTGTCGGCCTGGATCCTGAGCGGCAGGTCTTAAAATCAAAGGGCCTCTCAGACGACGTCATCTCTACCCTGCAGGCGAGTAGGAAACCGGTAACCGCTGCAATATATAACAAGATCTGGAAAAGATTCTGCAGCTTCTGTGGAGAGACGACAGTTGAGACTGACCACCCCAATATCCCCAAAATCCTGGACTTTTTGCAGGCAGGGTTCAAAAAGGGTCTTAGACCCAGTACGCTAAGAGTACAGATCGCAGCCCTTAGTGTGTTCTATGACTGCGCCCTGTCAGCACACCCTTGGGTAGCCCGGTTGTCCAGGGCAGTTCAGAGGCTGAGGCCCTTAATAAGGAAGTCGGTTCCCCCCTGGGATCTTAACCTAGTCCTTAATGCACTATGTAAAAACCCATTCCAGGTAGGGGCAGACATAGGGATTGGTAACCTCTCGATCAGAACGGCATTTCTGGTAGCGATCACGTCAGCAAAGAGGCTAGGAGAACTTCAGGCCCTGTCTATCCAGGACCCTTATCTACAAGTGTTTAACGATAGATTAATCTTAAGACTTGACCCGGCTTTCCTTCCAAAGGTGGTCTCAGATTCAAACATGAATCAGGAGGTAGTGCTCCCTTCATTCTGTCAGTTCCCTAAGAATAGGAAAGAGAGCGCCTACCATAACCTAGACGTCAGGGAGTCAGTACTCAGGTACCTAGATGCAACCAGGCCTTGGAGGAAAGATAATAATCTCTTCATTCAATATAGTGGTCCGAATAAAGGGAGAAAGGCGTCTAAGTCCACAATTGCAAGATGGATTAAATCCACAATTAGTCTAGCCTATAGGACACAGGGACAGAATCCCCCCGAGAACCTTAAAGCCCACTCAACTAGGGCCATGGCCACGTCATGGGCAGAGAGGGGGGGAGCCTCGGCAGAGCAGATCTGCAGAGCCGCGTCCTGGTCCAGTCTCAGTACCTTCTCTAAAGATTATAAATTAGATGTGGTATCCGCACAATTAGCATTCGGCAGAAAGGTACTCCATGCGGTAGTCCCACCATAGGACCAGTCTCCTTTGGTACTACTCCAGCGTGCTGTCAGGTGGTGACCTGGAAAACGGTAATTAGACCTACCGGTAATTGTGTTTCCAGGAAGCCATCCTGACAGCACTATTAGTTCCCTCCCTAGAATACTCATCCGTACTATTGTGATGTAACATGTGTATGTGGAAATTTTGTTAAATAAAAATCTTCTTGCATCCATCCAGATGTGTTACTTTGAGAAAACACTGAAGGGTGGTGAGGGGAGGGTCCTTTTGAACTCTCGTGGTTTCCTGTCCCACTGTGGATAAGAAGGACGTCCTCCAGCGCGCTGTCAGGATGGCTTCCTGGAAACACAATTACCGGTAGGTCTACCGTTTTTTCTCGCGTTTTTTCTCGCGGTAGGTCTAATTACCGTTTTTTCTCGCACCCATCGACTTGAGTTAGTGATGTTGCGTTTAAAACGGGCGAGAAAAAAGCGGATGATGGGAGCAGCCCCATAGATTAATATTGGTCTTAGTACTATGCGACTTTTTTCGCATAGCACTCGGCCATTTTTCTGGTTGGTGTGACGCCGGCCTTATACAAATAAGTCTCATCAGGACGGAATTCGGTGCACCTGGAGTTTCGGTGAGCTGGCTTTTCTTTTTCTATATGAATATAAAAACAGACAGAAACCTTTGTTTGCAATTAAAGAGCTCATACACTCCCTGTAGTTCTTGACCAAATCTGCACACACACTGCAGCAGGGATTTTGGCCCACTCCTCATACAGATCTTCTCCAGATCTTTCAGGTTTCAGGGCTGTCGCTGGACAACATTGCGTTTCAGCTCCCGACAGAGATTTTATATTGGGTACAGGTCTGGAGACTGGTTAGGGCATTCCAGGACCTTGAAATGCTTCTTAGAGACACTCCTTAGTTGCCCTGACTGTGTGTTTTAAAGGGAATCTGTAGTTTGCTGTGTTCCGGGACATAGTACACCGGCGCATGCGCAGTAATGCTTTTCGGCTTTGCCCACAGTTGGGCAAAGCACACTGCGCATGCGCGAGGCAAGATTGCATTGCACACGCGCCAACTATGGAGGACAACTACTCAAATTCCCGAAAATATTGCGGACGGCGGACAAGGATGGGGTGGAGGAAAGGAGACGAAACACCGCCCATCGGACCAGACACAAGGCATTTAAATAGCCCACCAAATTAAGGTGACAGATTCCCTTTAAGTCATTGTCATGCTGGAAGACCCAGCCACAACCCATCTTCAATGCTCTTACTGAGGGAAGGAGGTTCTTGGCCAATATCTTGCTATACATGACATCCCATCCATCCTCCCTTTAATATGGAGCACTCATTCTGTCCTCTTTGCAGAAAAGCCCCCCAAAAGTACGATGTTTCCCCCACCATGCTTAACAGTTGGGACGGAGTTCTTGGGGTTCTTGCTTATCCTTCTTCTTCCTCCAAACACAGTGGGTGGAATTGATACCAAAAAGTTAAACTTTGTTCTCATCTGACCACATGACCTTCTCCCACGCCTCCTCTGGATCATTCAGATAGCCATTGGCAAATTTCAAACGGGCCTGGACATGTGCTGGCCTGAGCACCTTACATGCCCTGTGGAATTTTAATCCATGACGGCATAGTGTGTTATTAACCCCTTCACCCCCAAGGGTGGTTTGCACGTTCATGACCGGGCCAATTTTTACAATTCTGACCACTGACCCTTTATGAGGTCATAACTCTGGAACGCTTCCATGGATCCCGGTGATTCTGAAATAGTTTTCTCGTGACATATTGTACTTCATGACAGTGGTAAAATTTCATTCAAATAACTTGCGTTTATTTGTGAAAAAAAAACGAAATTTGGCTAAAATTTTTAAACTTTCGCAATTTTCCAACTTTGAATTTTTATGCCCTTAAATCACAGAGATACGGTACACAAAAAACTTGATAAGTAACATTTCCCACATGTTTACTTTACATCAGTACAATTTTGGAACCAAAATTTTTTTTGTTAGGAAGTTATAAGGGTTAAAAATTTACCAGCGATTTCTCATTTTTGCATCACCATTTTATTTTTACGGACCACATCACATTTGAAGCCACTTTGAGGGGTCTATATGATAGAAAATACCCAAAAGTGACACCATTCTAAAAACTGCACCCCTTAAGGTGCTCAAAACCACATTCAAGAAGTTTATTAACCCTTTAGGTGCGTCACAGGAATTTTTTGAATATTTTTAAAAAAATGAACATCTAACTTTTTTTCACAAAAAAATACTTCAGGTTCAAATTTTTTTATTTTACCAAGGGTAACAGGAGAAATTGGACTGCAAAAGTTATTGTTCAATTTGTCCTGAGTACGCGGACACCTGATATGTGGGGGGGAACCACTGTTTCGGCGCATGGCAGAGCTCAGAAGGGAAGGAGCGCCGTTTGACTTTTTCAATGCAAAATTGGCTGGAATTCAGATCGGACGCCATGTCACGTTTGGAGAGCCCCTGATGTACCTAAACAGTGGAAACCCCCCACAAGTGACCCCATTTTGGAAACTAGACCCCCCAAGGAACTTATCTAGATATGTGGTGAGAACTTTGAACCCACAAGGGCTTCACAGAAGTTTATAACGTACAGCGGTACAATAAAAAAATCATATTTTTTCCACAAAAATGATCTTTTCACCCCCAATTTTTATTTTTTCAAGGGTAACAGGACCCTAAAAGTTATTGTGCAATTTGTCCTGAGTACGCTGATACCCCACATGTGGGGGTAAACCACTATTTGGGCACATGGCAGAGCTCGGAAGGGAAGCAGCGCCATTTGACGTTTTTGGCTGGAATTGAGATCGGAGACCATGTCGCGATTGGAAAACCCCTGATGTACCAAAACAGTGGAAACGCCCCACAAATGACACCATTTTGGAAACTAGACCCCCCAAGGAACTTATCTAGATGTGTGGTGAGCACTTTGAACCCCCCCAGTGCTTCACAGAAGTTTATAACGCCCGGGCGTGAAAATAAAAAATTCGTATTTTTTCCACAAACATGATCTTTTAGTCACCAATTTTTTTTATTTTCCCAAGGGTACCAGGAGAAATTGGACCCCAAAAGTTGTTGTCCAATTTGTCCTGAGTACGCTGATACCTCATATGTGGGAGAAAACTACTGTATAGGCACATGTCGGGGCTCGGAAGGGAAGTAGTGACGTTTTGGAATGCAGACTTTGATGGAATGGTCTGCGGGTGTCATGTTGCCTTTGGAGAGCCCCTAATGTACCTAAACAGTGGAAATCCCCCATAAATGACCCCATTTTGGAAACTAGACCCCCTAAGGAACTTATATAGATGTGTGGTGAGCATTTTGAACCCCCAAGGGCTTCACAGAAGTTTATAACGCCCAGGCTTGAAAATAAAAAAATCATTTTTTTTCCACAAAAATGATATTTTTACCCCCAATTTTTTATTTTCCTACGGGTAACAAGAGAAATTGGACCCCAAAAGTTGTTTTGCAATTTGTCCTGAGTAGGCTGATACCCTACATGTGAGGGCGCATGGCAGAGCTTGGAAGGGAAGGAGCACCATTTGACTTTTTCAACTCAGAATTGGCTGGAATTGAGATCAGACGCCATGTTGCATTTGGAGAGCACCTGATGTGCCCAAACAGTGGAAACCCCCAATTCTAACTCCAACCCTAACCCCAACACACCCCTAACCCTAATCTCAGCCCTAACCCTAGAGCCCTAACCCTAGCCCTAACCCTAGTCCTGGCCCTAACCCTAATGGGAAAATGGAAATAAATACTTTTTTTATTTTATTATTTTTCCCTAACTAAGGGGGTGATAACGGGGGGTTTGATTTACTATTTATAGTGGGTTTTTATGTTTGGCAGCTGTCATATGCTAAAAGATGCTTTTTATTGTTAAAATATTTTTTGCATCACCACATATTGAGAGCTATAATTTTTCCGTATTTTGACCCACCGAGTCATGTGAGGTCTTATTTTTTGCAGGACGAGTTGACGTTTTTATTGGTACCATTTTCGGGCACGTGACTTTTTTTATCGCTTTTTATTCCGATTTTTGGGACGCAGAATGAACAAAAACCAGCGTTTCATGAATTTCTTTTGGGGTGGTGCGTTTACAACGTTCTGCGTGCGGCAAAATTGATAAAGCGGTTTTATTCTTCGGGTCAGTACGGTTACAGCGATACCTCATTTAGGTCGTTTTTTTATGTTTTGTCGGTTTTATGCAATGAAAACTATTTTATATAAAAAATAATTATTTTTGCATCGCTTTATTCTGCGAGCTATAACTTTTTTATTTTTTCGCTGATGACGCTGTATGGCAGCTCGTTTTTTGCGGGACAAGATGACGTTTTCAGCGGTACCATGCATATTTATATGCGTCTTTTTGATTGCGCGTTATTGCACTTTTTGCTTGGCGGTATGATAATAAACCATTATTTTTTGCTTAGTTTTTATTTTTATTTTTTAAGGGGTTCGCTAAAGGGGTTAACTAATGGGTTTTATAGGGCAGGTCGTTACGGATGTGGCTATACCTAATATGTGTACTTTTATTGTTTTTGGGTTTTTTTTTATTTCCAAAAAATGGATTTATTGGGGGAATTTTTTTTTTTTCTAATTTATTTGGCGATTTTTTAAAAATTATTTTAACACTTTTTTTTTAACTTTATTACATAGTCCCAGGTGGGACATCACTGTCCTGTGACTGATCACTGATCTCTCACATCACAGATCACTGTGACAGATCAGCGATCTGTCACAGGCAGTTCTGCAGACTTCCTCATGCCTGCGCTTTGCAGGCACTGAGGAAGTCAGCTCCATGCAGGCCCCCGAAGGCCCCGTCGCCATCTTGGATTCGGGGGCCTGCAGGGAAGGAGCCCCTCGCAGCAGCGCTGCACATTGCGCTGCCGTGGGGGGCTCAGGGAAGCACGGAGGGAGCCCCCTTCCTGCCGATGCTTCCCTTTAACCCCCGGTACACCGCAATCATGTTTGATCGCGGTGTGCAAGGGGTTAACGTGTCGGGGGCGGTCTGTGACCGCCACTGACACATTGTGCCGGGTGTCAGCTGTGATAATCAGCTGACACCCGGCCGCGATCTGCGGCGTTCACCACGTGGGCGCCGCTGATCGCGCCAGACGTACTATCCCGTCTATGGGCATAGGGGCCCGGGTCCCATGGACAGGATAGTACGTCTGATGTCAGAAAGGGGTTAATGGTAATGTTTGAGACTGTGGTCCCAGCTCTCTTCAGGCCATTGATGATGTCCTGTGTAGCACTGGGCTGATTCCTGACCTTTTTCAGAATCATCCCTATCCCACGAGGTAAGATTTCACATGGAGCCGCAGACTGAGGAAGATTGACAGTCATCTTGTGTTTCTTCCATTTTCTAACAATTATGCAACCAGTTGTTGCCTTCTCACCAAGCTGCTTGGATACTGTCCTGTAGCCCATGCTAGCCTTTTGCTGGTCTACAATTTTGTCCCTATTGTCTTTAAGCCCCCGTCACACATAACGATGTCCCAGTGATCCCACCAACGACCGTGTACGCCGGTTTCCAAGGTAAGCAGCGGGTATCCAGGAGCCGCGGCTCTTGGATACCCGACGTTTACATTAGAAACCAGCGTCGCTGATCGCTGGTCTCTCGCTGCCACACGCAGCAATGCGTGCTGGGCAGCGGGAGACCAGCGATCGAAAAACGGCCCAAGACGTTCGAGCACGATTAGCGATAACCGACAGGGGGGCCGGTCGCTGATCCCTGTCACACACAGCGATCTCGCTGGCGAGATTGCTGATGTGTCACAAAATCACCGATCTCGCTAGCGAGATCGCTGTGTGTGACGGGACCCTTAGACAGCTCTTTAGTCTTGACTATGGTGGAGAGGTTGGAGTGTGATTGATTGTGTGGACAGGTGTCTTTTATACAGGTAACGAGTTCAAACTAGTGCAAGTAAAACAGGTAATGAGTGCAGTGTAGGAGGGCTTCTTAAACAAAAACTGTAAGAGCCAAAAATCTTTCTGTTTGGTAGGTGATCAATTTTCATTTCTTATTTCATGCAATACAATGCAATTTAATTACCGTATATACTCGAGTATAAGCCGACCCGAGCATAAGCCGACCCCCCTAATTTTGCCACAAAAAACTCGGAAAACTTATTGACTCGTGTATAAGCCGAGGGTGCACAGTGAGTGGCCTCAGTTATCTGCAGTGTGTGGCCCCAGTTATCTGCACAGTATGTGGCCCCAGTTATGATGCACAGTGAATGGCCCCAGTTATCTGCACAGTATGTGGCCCCAGTTATCTGCAGTGTGTGGCCCCAGTTATCTGCACAGTATGTGGCCCCAGTTATGATGCACAGTGATTGGCCCCAGTTATCTGCACAGTATGTGGCCCCAGATATGATGCACAGTGAGTGGTCCCAGTTATCTGCACAGTATGTGGCCCCAGTTATGATGCACAGTGTGTGGCCCCAGTTATCTGCACAGTATGTGGCCCCAGTTATCATGCACAGTGATTGGCCCCAGTTATCTGCACAGTATGTGGCCCCAGTTATGCTGCACAGTGAGTGGCCCCAGTTATGATGCAGTGTGTGGCCCCATCATGCTGCTGCTGCCGCTGCCTCTCTTACAAAAAAACCCCCAAAAAACTGTATAGTCCCCACAGTTGCTGCCCCCTGCTCATCAGCGTTGTGCTCTGCAGTGACTGCAGGCAGAGAGCGCGATAGCGCTCTCTGACCTGAATGTCACTGCAGAGGACGCAAGACAGCAGAGTGCAGGGACAGGTGAATATGCCTCCCAACACCCCGTTCATACTCACCGGGTTCTGGCGCTTGTCTCTGCAGCTCCTCTGCTTGTTCCATATTGTTGGCGCTGCTCTCTTCCTGGTTCAGCGGTCACATGGTACCCGCTCATTAAATATGCGCATATTTAATGAGCGGGTACCGTTTGACAGCTGAAGCAGGAAGAGAGCAGCGCCGACAACATGGAACAAGCGGGAGCTGCAGAGAAAGGTGAGTATGATCTGACACCCCCCTCCCCCGCCGATCCCCCCGGTATATGACTCGTGTATAAGCCGAGAGGGGGACTTTCAGCCCAAAAAAATGGGCTGAAAATCTCGGCTTATACACGAGTATATACGGTATGTAAAAATCGTACAATGTGATTTTCTAATTTTTCTTTTAAGATTCTGTCTCTCACAGGTAAAGTGTACCTACGATAAAATTACAGACCTCTCCATTCTTTGTAGGTGGGAAAACTTGCAAAATTAGGAATGTATCAAATACTTATTTTTCCCACTGTTTTTTGCAGAAAATACCCAAAAGTGACACCATTCTAAAAATTAAACCCCTCAAAATCTTTAAACTCACATTCAAGAAGTTTAGTAACCCTTCACAAGATCTAAAACAATGTGTAAGGAAAAAATGAATATTTTACTTTTTTCACACAGTTTACTTTAGCCCCAAATTTTTTTATTTTCTCAAAGGTAACACGAAAAAATGGACCACAAATTTGTTGGGCAATTTCTCCTGAGTATGTTGAGATCCCATATGTGGAGGAAAATTACTGTCTGAGTGCACGGCAGATCTCGGAAGGAAATGAGCACAGTTTGACTTATGAAAGAAAAGCCATATCATGATTGGAGAGTCTCTGATGTGCCTAAACAGTGGAAACCCCTACAAGTGGCCCCATTTTGTAAACTAGACCCCTCAAGGAATGTATCTAGATGAGTGGTGAGCACCGTGAACCCTAGGTGCTTCACAGGAGTTTGTAATGTAGAGCTGTGAAAATAAATCTACACTTCTAGCCCCAAATTTTTTAACTTTCACGAGGGTAACGGGAGAAAATTTACAGCAAAATTTGTTGTGCAATTTCTACCGAGTAAGCCGATAGCCCATATGTGGGGGAAAACTAATGTTTGGGCACACAGCAGGGCTCAGAAAGGAAGGAGTAACATTTTGAAATGCAGACTTTGATTGAATGGTCTGTGGGCGCCATGTTGCGTTTGGAGAGCCCCTGATGTGCTAAGCAGTGGACCCCATAAAGTATTACGCAATTTCTCTTGAATGTGATGATACCCCATATGTGGTAGAAAACTGTTTGGACCCATGGCAGGGCTAGGAAAGGAAAGAGTGCTATCTGTCTGGAATGATATGGAATTCATCTAGTGGTGTACTAAACATTTTTAACCTACGGGTGATTCACAAAACTTTATAACATTTAATTGTGAAAACAACAAAACACTAAATTAATAATTTACACTAGGGGTAGTGGGAGAAATTTCTCCCGAATGTGGTAGTATCCCATATGTGGTTGTACACTACTGTTTGAACACATGTGCATATCCTGGTAACACTTCCCTACTGCCAGGGGTAAGGGCAAAATACTTTAATTTACTTTTGAAATATGCACAAGCACTTTTTTGATACAATGTCTGAGCAATGGTTTAGGCTCCCTCTTGTGGCAGCCACTCAGACAACCTTAATCTAGCGTTATTAAACCCCTAATTTGCATGATTTTCATACTTTACTGCCAAGGGTAGGTTTAATTTACCTCACTTGTTGTACTACCAAGTACTTGTCACCAGGATACCTTTCCACTATCATGGTCTTTTGTCATCTTTGTTCATGTTTTTATTTATATGTCACCAATTTACTTTCTTCTGTTTTCTCTAAATAAAAGTATTATGCTATTGTCATAAAACTCCTTTCTTATTGCTCTATATATTTCTTTGGAGTGACAATCTCTGTCCACATTTAAATATCACTTGTCCATGCTGTGTGGATTTTGCTTAACATGTGCCTAAAGAATATGTTGCTATTTATGTTTACTGGAATTAGATGGGAAAGAGCGCACCTTGGCTTTTAGAACACAGATTTAATTTGAATAGATTGTGGGCTCCATTCGCCGAGCCCCTGGAGGTGCCAGAACAGCAGAAACCCCCACAGGTGACCCCATATTGGAAACTTCCCTGCTTATGGGATTCATCTAGGGGAGTAGTATTTTGAATCCATAGGTGCCTCACAGAATTTGTAACATTCATATGTGGAAATATGACATTTCAGTGGTAAAAATGTAATTTTTGTATTTGCAAATTTTCAGCCCCTAAGGCGCCAGAACAGCAGGAAAACCCCAAAGTGACCCCCTTGTAGAAACTGCACCTCTCAATGAATTAATCTACAGCTCCAGAGACTATTTTGTAACATCCTTTTTTTTTAATTATTTGATAACAGGCCTTACTGAAGCTGATATCTGAGGGTTGCAGGCCTCAGCTATGAGGTTTGCCTGGCTGGTTATAGAAAATACAGGGGAAGCCACACCATTTTTTTCATTTATTTATTTATAGAGCAGGCGGTGAGTAATGAATACCCCTATCAGCCGCCATCTGCTGTCTCTGTTATTTGCGGCAGCAGGTGTAGGTTGGTGGGAGTAGTAGTCCCATCAGCGGCTGCCTTCTGTCGATGTTATCAGTGGAATATAATGCTCAGCATTCTCCCCTGCTTGTGCTGATCACCGGCAGAGCAGGGGAGAATAATGAGAGATGTCTTCAGCTCCAGGCAACAGCGCTTACTGTACCTCTGCTTCTCAGGCGCCGATGCATGTCACACGGATGACATCCCTGTGTGTCATCCGAGTGCATGTGTGTGGAAACATTTTGTGGCCCATGCTGCTGGTAAAAATCAGACATGTCAGCGTGTTTTGCCCACGGACACAAGGTCCGTGGAAACACACTGACAATGTGTACAGACCCCTTCACTTGAATGGGTCTAAGTGTGTGTCTCCGGTACGTGTGAAAACGGTCACCACACATTCCTGAGATAACGACGTCTGAAAGAAGCATAAAGGTGTATTTAAAGGTGATCTTTCACTGGATTTTTTTATTTAAAGACAACCTTCCAACTTTCCATCAAAACCGACAACATGTATTTATTGGTATTTTTATGCCCTTCCTAACAAGCCCTTTTCATACATAATATAGTTATATAACTAAAAAAAATGAGGGTCCATCAAGTTCAACCTTTCTCCGCCAATTATACATTTTATCACTTTTTTCTAAGCTAAACAAGACCAACTTTTCCAACCTCTCATCATACGAGAGGCCTTCCATCACTTTTAATAATCTAGTTGCCTGCCTTTGAACTGACTCTTCTGAAAATCCTCTATAAAATGTGGAGCCCAAAACTGGATCCCATATTCTAGATGTCGCCTCACCATATTTTAAGGGGTAATAATACATTAGGATAGCAGGATTTTATCTTTCTTTTTATACACCCTAGGATCTGATTTGCTTTCTGCTGCTTGACATTGAGTGCTGCTGCTCAGCATACTTGTAACCAGAATCCCCAAGTCTTTCTCCCGTTCTGTAGTCCCAAGTATGGTCCCATTTATTGTATATACAGCAATAGGATTACTCCGTCCTAGATGCATGACTCTACATTTATCTACATTAAATGTCATTTGCCAAGTGTTTGCCCATTCAGACATCTTATTCAGATCGTTTTGCAATATTGTAATGTCAAGATCAGATTTTAACATCCTACATAGCTTGGTGTCATCAGCAAAGACTGAGACTTTACTCTCAATCCCATCCAAGGTCATTAATAAAGAGGTCAAAGAGAATCGGTCTTCGCACCGATCCCTGCAGTCCCCACTGCTTCCAGTACAGATCCTTGGGGTCCCCACTGCTCCCAGTACAGATCCCTGCGGTCCCCACTGCTCCCAGTACAGATCCCTGCGGTCCCCACTGCTTCCAGTACAGATCCCTGGGGTCCCCACTGCTCCCAGTACAGATCCCTGCAGTCCCCACTGCTCCCACTACAGATCCCTGCGATCCCCACTGCTACCACTACAGATCCCTGCAGTCCCTACTGCTCCCAGTACAGATCCCTGCGGTCCCCACTGCTCCCAGTACAGATCCCTGCGGTCCCCACTGCTCCCAGTACAGATCTGCGGTCCCCACTGCTCCCAGTACAGATCCCTGCAGTCCCTACTGCTCCCAGTACAGATCCCTGCGGTCCCCACTGCTCCCAGTACAGATCTGCGGTCCCCACTGCTACCACTACAGATCCCTGCAGTCCCTACTGCTCCCAGTACAGATCCCTGCGGTCCCCACTGCTCCCAGTACAGATCTGCGGTCCCCACTGCTTCCAGTACAGATCCCTGCGATCCCCACTGCTTCCAGTACAGATCCCTGCGGTCCCCACTGCTTCCAGTACAGATCCCTGCAGTCCCCACTGCTTCCAGTACAGATCCCTGCAGTCCCCACTGCTCCAGGTACACATCCCTGTGGTCCCCACTGCTCCCAGTACAGATCCCTGCGGCTCCCACTGCTCCCAGTACAGATCCCTGCGGTCTCCACTACTTCCAGTACAGATCCCTGCATTTCCCACTGCTCCAGATACACATCCCTGTGGTCCCCACTGCTCCCAGTACAGATCCCTGCAGCTCCCAGTACAGATCCCTGCGGTCCCCACTGCTCCCAGTACAGATCCCTGCAGTCCCCACTGCTCCAGGTACACATCCCTGTGGTCCCCACTGCTTCCAGTACAGATCCCTGCAGTCCCCACTGCTCCAGGTACACATCCCTGTGGTCCCCACTGCTCCCGGTACAGATCCCTGCGGTCCCCACTGTTTCCAGTACAGATCCCTGTGGTCCCCACTGCTCCCAGTACAGATCCCTGCAGTCCCCACTGCTTCCAGTACAGATCCCTGCAGTCCCCACTGCTCCAGGTACACATCCCTGTGGTCCCCACTGCTCCCAGTACAGATCCCTGCGGCTCCCACTGCTCCCAGTACAGATCCCTGTGGTCTCCACTGCTTCCAGTACAGATCCCTGCATTCCCCACTGCTCCAGATACACATCCCTGTGGTCCCCACTGCTCCCAGTACAGATCCCTGCAGCTCCCAGTACAGATCCCTGCGGTCTCCACAGCTCCCAGTACAGATCCCTGCGGTCCCCACTGCTCCCAGTACAGATCCCTGCAGTCCCCACTGCTCCAGGTACACATCCCTGTGGTCCCCACTGCTTCCAGTACAGATCCCTGCAGTCCCCACTGCTCCAGGTACACATCCCTGTGGTCCCCACTGCTCCCGGTACAGATACCTGCTGTCCCCACTGTTTCCAGTACAGATCCCTGTGGTCCCCACTGCTCCCAGTACAGATCCCTGCAGTCCCCACTGCTCCCAGTACAGATCCCTGTGGTCCCCCTTGCTCCCAGTACAGATCCCTGTGATTCCCCTTGCTCCCAGTACAGATCCCTGTGGTCCCCACTGCTATCTCCCATTTAGAGAACGTTCCATTTATGACAATTTTGTTTTCGGTCATTTACCCAATTCCTCACCCATCTACATATAGTTTCCCTCCAGTCCTGGCTTCTGTAGCTTCAGTATAAGGCTGTTATATGGAACTGTATCAAATGCCTTTGCAAAGTCCAGATAAATCACATCAGCCGTATTACCTACATCCAGATTTTCACTCACCTCCTCATAGAAACCCAACATGTCAGTTAAACACGACTTATTCTTCATGAAGCCACGTTGGTTGTCAGTTATTACATTATTATCTACAATATATCCCTGCAGGTCATCTCTGGCAATGCCTGGTGTACGCACCCCGGCTTCATTGGCACACAGCGCATATTCTGAGAGGTAGAGGTTACTGCGGACACAGCAGCCATTAACGCCAGCTCGCTGCAAATCTCTGCCTCCTTTGCAATGCGTAATAAGTCAGGTGTACCTACCCAGGTTACATTGGCGCACTGCACATGACGGCGAACGAAGAACTCAGCCGCTAACGTCACCACTGCCTCCCAGAAAAAATCCTTTTTAAGACTCGGTTGGTAGATGTAGATTGTAAAAAATTAGAGGTACTGTCCATTAATTGTCCAGCCCCTTCTTTCAAACTGTATTTACTTATTATAGAATAAAGTCTCGCACTATCACAGTCTTCATAGAATACAAAGCGCCACATGCGTTAAGAGGCGCACACTAGTTAACAAATTTGGCGCATCTTCTGAGCGCCATGCCAGAAATGCTACTGGTATCAATCAACAGAATTGGATGGGTGGTCCGTCCCAAGCTCCTCCCATTTTGGTGAAGTTGATCCAAACTGGCTAAAAGTCGCTACATTTTACTGCAACTTTGCATTTTTGCCAAAATTGTACAACTTCTCAAAGCTTTAAAACACCACTCTTCTGACATGAATGCTTTGATGAACGGGGCCCAATGTATACTCACCTCCTGCACCGGTGCTGTACCGGCTAAGTGAGCACCGGATCAGTACCACTCATAGGCTGCTTTTTTCACGCTTCTGCAAGAGGTCTGAGAACTGCGGCTTATTAGGGACAATGTCACGCGAGCGTTGGGAGATCCAGCGCCTTTCATGTATCTTCATCTTTTTGGCAGAGTGAAGCACTAAGGGCTCATTCACACATCAGGGATTGCAAAAACTAACTCATCAATGTTTTGGATCTGATCAGTGTTTGGCCAGTGTATGTACTTTTTACCATCAGAATTTCACCAGTGATTTCCACGTATGGATATATTAGTGTCTTCTTTCCATAAGGTCACATTCACACAATTAGTATTTGGTCAGTATTTTATCTCAGTATTTGGTCAGTACCTAAGTATTTTGTCTGTATTTTACCTCGGTATTTTGTCAGTATATTACCTCAGTATTTGGTCAGTACCTCAGTATTTGGTCAGTACCTCAGTATTTGGTCAGTACCTCAGTATTTTGTCTGTATTTTACCTCAGTATTTTGTCAGTATTTTACCTCAGTATTTGGTCATTATTTTACCTCAGTATTTGGTCAGTATTTTACCTCAGTATTTGGTCAGTACCTCCGTATTTGGTCAGTATTTTACCTCAGTATTTGGTCAGTACTTCAGTATTTGGTCAGTATTTTACCTCAGTATTTGGTCAGTATTTTATCTCAGTATTTGGTCAGTACCTAAGTATTTTGTCTGTATTTTACCTCAGTATTTTGTCAGTATATTACCTCAGTATTTGGTCATTATTTTACCTCAGTATTTGGTCAGTACCTTACCTCAGTATTTGGTCAGTATTTTACCTCAGTATTTGGTCAGTACCTCAGTATTTTGTCAGTATTTTACCTCAGTATTTGGTCATTATTTTACCTCAGTATTTGGTCAGTACCTCAGTATTTTGTCCGTATTTTACCTCAGTATTTGGTCAGTATTTTACCTCAGTATCTGTAAGCCAAAACCAGAAGTGGAACAATCAGAGAAAAAGTATAATAGAAACATGTCACCACTTCTGTATTTATCACCCACTCCTGGTTCTGGCTTACACATACTGATCATGTGAACACGGCCTTACCACTGATGCCATCCCATTGCTGTCTGTGATGTTCATAGACCTGTATGGGCAATTATGATCATTTTTCCATGATTTTTACAGACCATAGGGTCCACAAGCAAGCCACGGACGTATGTATGATATGTGAATGAGGCCATACCCCGCACACACCCCGCTGATACCATAGTCCTGACCTAAGTCCTGTCCAATACATAGGAAAACATGTGTCATACCTTAGGGAATACATTTGGTCCCTTTGGACAGGAGAAACGAGTAAAAAGTAAACAATTAGACAAAAAAATATTTCTATAAAAAAAAGAAATGCACAGGTCCCCAAATGTAAGAGGCAGATTAGCCGGGTGATACCAGAAAGCAATAACGGAGGGGCGCCAGCACTGCTTTCCCCATAGTACTGAGGTATTGGGCTTTAGGAAAGAAAGAAATGATGAAGCCATGACGGAAAAGTTGCTTTTCTGAAATAATGTACAGATGTCAACAAAGTTAACTTTGGTTTACTTTTGTCATTTTATGGATGAAAATCAAATGAAAAAAAAAAAACAGTGGTACAATGGCGGTACAATGGAAATAAAAGAAAGCAGGGATAAAAATGTGATGAAAGTTAAGAATAAAAGAATTAGAAAAAAAAGACCAAAGTACAGCAGTTTTAGGGTCCAGGTCGTGATGGAGACCGGAGCTTTCCCAGCATGCAGTGCGCGGTCGGGCTGCCGCTGCGGGCCACAGACACAGGTATATCACCATAGTCCATAGGTGTAGGCCCCGGACATCACTGCTCCCATTGTGCCCCGGCCTCTCATCATTCCTCCGTCGCTATTCTCGGCCTCCACACCCGCACATACCTGCCTGCCTGCTTGCCTGCAGCCAGGACCTGCTCCCGGTCTCCACTAACACCTTTCTCCGCCACCCGGGAGCGGAGAAGATCCCGAAAGACGCGAAGGCTAGTAATGCGCATGCGTGAGGGACCACACAAGGAGCGCACTGCGCACTGCTCACGGTTCGGGTGGTTACCTGGGTAACCGGGATGCTTGATATGGCGTCATGTAAAAATATCAGGCAGCCATGATTGACCAGGGAACGAGTGGGGTGGGGAGGAGCTGCGTGCCTCAGAGGGGCTGCATGGATGGAGGAGTTAGAAAGGAGATGTGGGGAAGAATGGTGGCTGGTATGGGAGGAAGCAGGATCCATGGCTTACCACAGGAGACTACATGTCCCAGCTCTGGTCTAAGTGATCAGTCACTGATGGCATAACTGTAAGGGGCTTTCTGATAACCGCTGTCTACATGGTGTACAAAAACCAAACTGTTCTTTACTAACCCTCCTCAGGTCCAGCACTGAGTCTCCTCGGCTGCTCATGGCATCTGTTATTGTCTGCAGCGCCGATGTCACCTCAGCAGCTCTGCCTAAGGCCGGGTTCACACATGCGAGGAATACTGCGAGTCTCGCATCTTAATACCCAGCACTGCTGCCAGCACTCAGGAGCGGAACGTGCGGCTGCATAGAAATACATGGGGCTACACGCGCCACTCCCGAGTGCCGGTGGCAATGCCGGGTATTAACATGCGAGACTCGCCGTATTCCTCGCATGTGTGATCCCGGCCTAACTCGGCCACTACCAGTGCAGTGCAGCCAATAACAGACTGGACCTGAGGAGGGGGAGTAAAGAACTTTTTGAGTAGGTTGTATTTTATATAAAGTTAATACTCAAGAGAAAAGAAGTGTGTACAAAAAATGGCCATCTTAAATATGTCGGCAGCACAAAGCGCCAACTAAAAACTAAAATCAGGGAGCATATTAAGGATGTTGAGAACACCAAAGTAGATGAAAATCCCAGATCTCTACTCATTTTATTAACCAGCATAATAGCAATTTGAAATCTTTAAAGGGAATCTGTCACCCCATTTATAATGATTTGAAGTGATTGTTAGACAGAGCAAATGTTAGTTCATGAGAACGGTGGCGAGAAACTAATAGTACAATATCATTTGAGTTAGGAAGAGCAAGTTTTTTCTAATGGTACGCAATAGAATTCTTTGCTACCATACAGATGTGTAAAAATAGTGGTCTTAAAGAGGGATCCCATCCTCCAATATCTAAAGAGAGAAGTGCAGATTGTTGGTTGAAAATTATAGTAGTGCCGGCAAGTTTATTTAGAATAGAGAAAACCTGAGTCCAGAAGGAGTGTGCTATTAGGCAGCTCCAAAATATGTGAAGTATATCTCCTTTTTGCGCACAATTTCTCCAGCACTGAGCTGAGTTTGATGAACCGAAGTGGGCCATTCTGGCCAGGGTGTAGTACCAGCGAGAGGATACCTTATAGTGTGCCTCCTGCAATGACATGGATAGGGTGGATTTGCAGGTTAGAGAGAGGGAATCCTCCCAATCTTCTGTGGAAAATATGTGATTGAAAGTTTTTTCCCAGTTGAGCATATAGGGTTTTTTTTTAAAGTTGAGTCACAGTTAAAACTGTCGTATAAGAAGCCATGGCTCCAAAATCTTAGGTGGTCGAAATTACATAACAGTTTTAAAGAAGTCTCAGAGAGGGTGTGTTTCTTGTTCAAAAACAGCTTTAAGTTATTTTTTAAGATCAGGAAATCCATAAACAGTGACGAAGGGATGTTGTATTTATTTTTGAGAAAGCTAAAGCTTACGAAGTCTTTGCCGTTGAAGATATCTTCTAGTTTGTTGATGTTCAATTCTGCCCAAATGGGGGGGATTGTACGGCCAATTATTGAGTATGATAAGGATAGAGGGACTTTTTGCAGTGTTTTTGTCTTTAAAATTTTATTAGTTGGTTTCAAGATTTTTTGTCAGGCAGTAGCTACAGTATTGCCTGAAAGACAGGATATTTTTGTTTTTGTTGGGTCTGATGTCTACGGATTATATTGTCCATTACTAAAAATTTGAGGGGTTTGGCGTTGTTAATGGCAGTTTCGAGATCGAGCCAAGCTGGATCAAGTGAGTTAGAAAGCCAAGACAAACTGTGCTTGAGTAGGAGGGTGAGGTAATGTGCATTAAGATTGGGAAAACTAATTCCCCCATGGGGTTTTTTCTTATATAAGGACCTGGTGTCAGTCCTTGATCTTTTGTTTCCCCAAATTATTGAGTTTATTTGCGATTGAATGTTCGTGAGAGATATAGTGGGAATGGGCAAAGGTAAACATCGCAGAATGTACAATATTTTTGGCAGAGTAAATAATTTTACCGCGAGATTCCTACCCCACCAGGTCAAATCTTTGTCTTTGAAGGATCTGCTGTCTTTGAGTATTAATTCTTCTATTTTTTTAACGTTAGATTTGATTGTTTCCGATAGGTCTTTATTAATGATTACACCTAGGTAGGTGAACTCCTTTTCGCACCAATTCAATGTGGTTACAGATCTGATGATTGCGATTTGTTCATTTTGAACATGAAGTGGAAGAATGTTCGATTTTTGATGGTTTATTTTAAAGTTGGAGAGAGTTGAGAATCTATCAATTTCTCTAAGGGCTTCAGGGGTGGAAAACTCTGGCTTTGTGAGAGTGAGTATTAAATCATCGGCAAATAAACTTAATTTGTGTTGGCGGGTATGGGTGAGAAGACCTGTTATATTAGGATTTTGCCGTAAATGTTCTGCTAAAGGTTCCATGGCCATGTTGAATAATAAAGGAGAAAGGGGACAGCCTTGCCGAGTTCCATTGGAAATCGCAAAGGTTTCTGAAATGTGATTGTTGCATATAATTTTTGCCTTAGGACCTGAATAAAGAGCCATAAAGGTAGTAACTAGATCTTCATTGAAGCCAAATGTTTTTAAAGTGTATTTTAAATAACACCAGTTCAAGCGGTCAAACGCTTTCTCCGCGTCAATTGATATCAGAACCGTCTGTGTTTTTGACATATTAGCTAATTTAATAGAACCAATTATCCTTCTTGTGGCATCGGCCCGTTGTCTCCGGTTCGTTAAGCCCATTTGGTCATTTTTTATTAGTTTTGGCAAAAGAGGACTAAGCCTGTTGGCCAAAATTTTCGAGAATAAGTTTACATCTGTATTTAATAATGATATAGGACGGAAATTGTCTAAAGATTCGGGGTCTCCTTTTTACTTTGGAATAAGTGTAATTGCCGCCTCTAGCATCTCCGGGGGGAAATAACCTTTTTTGAAGTGTAATTGAACGTCTCAGCCAAGTGTTGTGACAGGGTATCGCCAAAAGCCTTATAATAGGCGTTAGTGAATCCATCTGGTCCCGGGGATTTGGGAATGTTTAGTTCTTTTATGGCTCCAACTATTTCTAAAGGAGTAAATGGAGCTGTCATGTTTGTAAGGTCGTCATCGTTTAAAGAGGGTAGGTCTATTTCTGAAAGGTATTTGTTAACATCCTTAGGATTGAGCAGTAGTGAAGAGGGGGCGGGTTTCAAATTGTAGAGTTTGTTGTAAATTTGGCAAACTCGTTTGCTATCTCCTGTGGATGGGAGAGTTTAGAAGTGCCGTTTAGAGTTTTGATTCTATTAATTTTATTGTGGATTCTTTTATGTCTGATACGATTTGCCATATATCTTGTCGGCTTATTAATAGAAGCGTACAATTTATATTTCAAGGAACTTAATGCTGCTTCATAGGGGGAGTAAAGGATGGATCTCAACTCTTGTCTTAATTGGGTTAGTTCTGACTGTTTTTGAGGGGAAGGGAGTGCCAGACCTAACAGGGAGTTCTCTAATTTGCGTATGGAAGATTGGATTTTCGCTATTTTTCCCCTTTTTTCCTTTTTTAATTTAGAGGATATACCAATGAGAAAGCCCCTAATGACTGCCTTATGGGCACACAAATTCAGGGCTGGATTTGTGGCTTCCGATTTATTTTCAGCGAAAAAATTGTCAATGGCAGTTTTCAAGGTGGCTTTGATGATGGGATCGTGTAATATAAAAGAACTGCATTTCCACAGACCGGCTCTTTTCAAGGGGAGACCTAGGGATAATTCTCCAAAGACCGGGGAATGATCTGAAATTGATCTGTGTCCAATGGAAACTTTAGAGATCTTAGTGCGGGAAAAAATGTCCGTTATGATTAAGTCAATCCTTGAGGCGGATTGATGGACAGTGGAGAAGTGTGTATATTCTTTAGAGTCTGAGTTTAGACACCTGAAGGAGTCGAACAGCTCATTTTTGTCTAGCCATAGGTTTAAGTTATCAGAAGAAGGTCTATTGTTGGAGGAAGAATCTAGGGAACTATCTGGGGTGATATTGAAGTCCCCTAGCAGTAATAGGGTACCTCTCTTTACCTTTGATACTTTTCTCATGAGCTTGGACAAGAATCTGGTTTGGTGTCTGTTTTGAGGCATAGATATTTACTAAAGTACATTCTGTATCATTGATTTTGCACACTAGTATGTGAAATCTATCCCCTTCGTCCCCGTATTCCTCTAAGGCTTCAAAAGGAGTAGATCCACTGATGATAGTCGCTACTCCTGCCTTTTTTGGGGGGCCACAAGCCTCAAACACGTGAGGGAAATTCTGATGTGTGAAATAGGGATGATTGCCTGCCAGAAATTTTGTCTCCTGTATACAGGCTATATCTGCTTTAGCATTCAAAAGTTCTCTCCAAAGGGTGTGTCTTTTTTGTGGGCTGTTTAAGCCCCTAATATTGTAAGAAACAAGTGTAAGACTCATATTAATAATTAGGTGAGGGTATGAGTTAACTAGTGGGATATGATAAGTTTTGCAAATGCTATTGCTCGTCAAGGCCTACAAAAAGCCTAAAACCTACAAGGTAAACCTAGAAGGTAAACAATTATGCAGGGATATGGATTATAGAATTAAGAAATAAGAATATGTCAACTTTCAGCAATTGAATGTGGAATTAAACGTTACAAAGAGAAGAAACTGTTCAGGGAGTCCACTTTAAGAGGACTGCCTCTTACAACCGGGAGTATTCCGTGCCAATGGGAATAAGAGGAAAAACCTCGAAACTATGGTCGTGATCGTGGAGCCTGTCGATAGGGTAGAAGATCAAGTTTTAGGCTCATTTGCCATTATGAGACGAGGCTTCATTCAGCGACCTGATGAAATCGATTCCGTCATCCGGATGAAATATTGGGATTGTTCTCCCTTTGTGAAGGACCAAAAGTTTTGTGGGGTAACCCCACTTATAAGGAATATTTCTGTCGCGAAGGGCTGTAGTAACTTTGCCGAAGGACTTCCTTGCCTCAAGAGTATCCTTGGAGAAATCCGGGAACACTTTTAAGTCCTTATGAGGTTCTGGGAAGGTTCCATGAGTTTTTAGGTAGTTCATGATCTTCTCTTTTGTTTTGAAAAAAAATGTATCCTGAGGATAGTATCTCTTGGTAAGTCTGGAGGAATCTTTGGTGGTCTCGGAAGCCTATGGGCTCTATCAATGGCTAAGTCCGGTTCGCTCAATTCCGGCAAGGCTTGGCGGAAAATATCTTGAATATGGTTTGTCAAGTCATCTTGAGCAATGGTTTCGGGAATTCCCCGGATTTTTATATTGTTGCGGCGCCCCCTATCTTCGAGATCCGCCAATTTCATTCTGAATTTGTGAACATCTGATGATAGGCGATCTAGTTCGTCGTAAGTAATTGAAGATTTTCGTTCTAGTTTGTTGATTCTTTCTTCATGACTGGATAGTTGTTTATCTATTTTATCAAAATATTTTTGGAAGGACATGTCGATGTCATCTTTGATCATTTTGCTCTGTTTTTCCAGTTTGGCGTCCATCTCAATACTGTGTTTTTTTAGCAGGTTGGTCATGATGAGTCAGGATTGGTGTCTTTTGTCTTGCCAATTATGTGTGAATGGCTCAGGGTGTCTGATCCCTTAATGGGTCCGGGTGTGCCTGTTTTCATTTTATTTTTGGCTGGACTTATATTTGGGGAGGTGTCTGTGGAGACATCATCATTGTCTTCAATATCAGAGTTTTCCATAGAGGAATCAAATTTTTCGCCCCAGGATCCTGGGGTTCTCCTCTTGTTGTTAGGGGTAGAGTCCATTTTGTCAGGAGAAGATGTCTTTTTTTGTTTGTGCATTATGGTTTGAAGAGTGTTGAGTCTTTATGCAAATCAAATGAGCGAGGACTGCTTCTCAGTGGAGATCATGATTTGACCGGACTAATGGTATCTATTTGATCTCTTGATTGCCGATGATAGCCAAATGATCTCTCAGAACTTCTAGTGTTTTGAGATTTCTTTCATTTTTTGATTGCTCATCTTGAGACAAACTTGCATAGTCAGCAAGTTACCTGTGTTCTTATTTTGATTTGTAGGAACAGACTGAACAAAATTAAAAATTTATTCGGTTCCCTCCAGGATTTATGGATTTCCTTTATGCCCTTTTGTATAAACAGAACTCATGGAAGAAAAGATGGGGGGGTGGGTGCGGAATTCCTGGTTCGCTGTGTGTAGTATATTCAAGTATATTGAGTTTGCTAAATTGCTCAACACTGGCGTGGTCAGCCCTCCCGCCGTTTATTTATATAACAGTGGGGATGAACTGACACCGAGTACCGGAGCTTCAGCAAGCCGTCTGTTGCGACCGTCTGTCCAGGGCGCCCGCTCCTGTTACTTTCTAGTGACGCTAAGTATGGTATATGAGGCCGATTGAGGCATCTAATACTGAAGGGAGCCGCGGTTTTCTGACCTTAAGGATGGCTGAGCGAACCGCGGGTATCGCCGGCGCTGTCTTCAGCTCAGCCCTGACTAAGCAGATGAGAGGAAGGAGGACGTGCTATTGAGAGCTGTCGGTTAAGGGCCGCAGGAGCAGTGGGGTAAGTTATGCTATGATCTTGGCCTCAGGTCTGGCGTCTCGCCCCTCTCTCTGTTTCTGGGTGTCAGAGGCACCGCGGCACCCCGGGTCGCTTGATGGCAGGAGGGAGGGAAAGAGCGGAGAGGCGGTAAGCCGCAGGGACAGCACGGGGGATTCTACTCACAGTACTTAGGTGTCCGAGCTCTCAGCCGTCCGTGTCACCAACCCCCACTGCCCGGAAGGACGCCACAGGCCGAACCAGTCCCAGCTGTAGGCCGCAAAGGCCTGGCAGGCCGCACCAACAGCCAGATGAACCCCGCAACGTCACCCGGTGCGGGTCTTCGTGAGTGGGGTCTCGGGTGTTGCCCGAGCAGGAGTAAGGCTTTTGAGAGGAGAGTCTACAGCTCCAACAATCCGGGCCGCCAACCTAAGTAAGTCCCAGGCCGCAAGGTGATGTTTCGTGGGGCAGGCCTCAAAATGTAATTTCTCTTCTGGTGGGGCTGGATGACTACTTTTGGCACCAAAGTGATCTTCCTGTTGAGAGGAGTCCGTCTCATTAGGTTTAAAAGGCTGTGTGTCTGGTTTTAGTTGGTTTGTAAGTCAGATTTGGAGGTTTTCCTCTGAACCTGCGTCCTACATGGTCTAGACACAGGCCACGCCCCCTAATGAAGCAAGCTTCAATCTGACGTCCCTTGGACTAACAATGGTCTCTCAGCGATGTCTGTGGTAGATATGTGGGTTCTTTATTTCATTTAGCTGTGTGGATACCTTTTACTGTTTTTTTTCTTATTTCTTATAATGATTACAATTAATTTTTTGTCTTTGCTGTAAATGTATGATACCATTTATTTTTGCCAAAGTTTTTGTTTATTTTTCGCTTTATCTGTGTTTCATATGTTTTTAATGCTCAGCTAATTAATCAGCGCACTGCTGTGGGGAAAGGAAACTGGGCATGTAAGCATTGTGAAACTGCAAATTTAGATGTCATGATTAAGGATGCTAGTCCACCAGAAACGCGTTGATGTCACATTTCCCTCCTGAATTATGCTGATGCTTTTATCCTCAATTTGTCACTTTGCATGGTGAATAAAATATTGGTTTCACTATATGGTTGAGCTGGATACCTTCTTTTAGTATTGCTGCACGTCTAACTCAACGAATCCGTACTCCGAACATCAAGACGTCTGTAACGGTGAGCTGAACTTTTTCTATTGTGTGCTTCTGTAGACTGCCACACAGTTTTAGCACAAACGATATGGAGTAGCCAATGGTGCCTCGGGAGACTGCCACAGAGTTTTTGCACAATCTACTTTGATGCTGGAAGATTAATTTCACATAGGACAAGTTTACTTTCAGCAGCTCCAGCACTAGCGCAGGATCGACCTCTCTGCACTGTGACATTGAGCAAATGGCGCCAGAAAAACAAGAAGTCCGCTTTATATATGGCCAGGGGCATGTAACTTCAGCAGCCAATCACAGAAGACCTTGTGTCATAACGTTGTGGATAGTTTCTGCATCCTGATTGCCTGCCGGAATCAACACGCATAAATAATAATCTTTACTTTTATATAGCGCTACAGTTTGCACACATTATCATTACTATCCCCGCGATGCGGCTCACAAACTAGATTAACTATCAGTATGTCTTTGGAGTGTGAGAGGAAACCAGAGTACCCAGATGAAACCCACGCATACACTGGGAGAACATACAAACTCCTTGCAGATGTTGTCCTTGGTGGGATTTGAACTGAGGACTCCAGCGCTGCAAGGCTGCAGTGCTAACCACTGAGCTACTGTGATGCTCACATAAAGTCAAATGGAAAAAAAAAAAAAAGTGCAGCGCTCCTGTAATCTCTTCAGACACATCTCTAACCGCTCCATACCCCTTCCCTCATCAAACATGCCCCCCAGCTCATCATACTGCTGCACTATCATAGCCAAAGTCATACAAAAGCATTAGTGGAAACTCGATGATTTACCGAACTGTGACAGACTGTTGCCGACTTTGAGTAAAAATGCTCGTGAAAGTAAACACGAATCCGAATGTGCTACGTTTGTGCTGAATTTGAGATTGGCGAATGTTTTCCGAACACGTTCGTTTATCTCTAATCAGGAGGATAGTAGATCAAAGCAAAGGGGTTAAACAAACGAATGATCAGAACGAGGTCAGGCAGAGATGGATCAACTAGTAAAGCACTAGGCACAGAGTGTCACGGTTCCACCCCTCAGGGTGTCTGGGATGCAGTTACTTACAGCTCAGTCATCCAATCCGGTACAGGGGTGTGCTGAAGCTGTCAATACAGTGATTGACAGCATGGCCATCCAGTCTGATTCAGGGGCGTGCTGAGCTCTCGGTGTGTTTATTGACAGCTCAGCTGGCCAATCTGTGACTGCGGGGTGTCGGTTGTCTCATGTGTTCATTATTCCAATTAATGGCCATGCTTCTTAACTGAGCTGAGTTTCCCAGAACACTGCCAGACGTACATTCTTTTTGTGAGGTTTGTGCTCTTCTGTGCCTTGAGTTCTATATGCTTGATCTGTTGCCTGACTTTGTTCTGACAATCCACCTGTTTCACCCCTTCAGCTCTGATTTGTTATCCTCACGGTACTCTGACCTGGGAACATTACCCGACCACGCTTTTGTCTCTTCCTTCTGTTTATGATGTACCCTCCTGGCTTCTGACCTTGGACTCCTTGACCACTCTGACTCACGGCTTGGTCGTGAAAAGTGACTGGCGTGACATTATGTCTGGCCGCTACGTTTTTCTTTTTCGCCGGTATGGATCCTGTTCACACGCTTTGTGACCAGGTGGCGAATTTGATGCAGATGACTCAGGATCTGGTGAAGGATTGCCAGAGTCTGGAGTCATCACAATATCAGTTGTTTTATAAAAATCTTGATGAAGACCTCCCATAACCCCCACTGCCGGCAGTGGCTGTAACGTCAGTGTTAGGAACGGCGGAACGCACTAAATAAAAATATAAATAAAGTGCGTTTGCCGCTCGGGGTCCACCGTGCAGTAGGTGAAATAACCACTGCTAAGTGGTGGCAGGAGCAATATGGCGGAATTGCACACAGGGTTAAACTCCACCCAGGTGTGCAGAGCAATCTCAGTTAAACTCACGGAGATGCAAAAAGTACAAACACAAATAACTGAGCCTGTTGTAGTCACAGAACTCAGTAAAAAACGCACACATGGTATACGGTCACAGGAGTAGCCCAAGACGGCAGCACTACGTCCGTCTAGACCTACCGTGTGCGCGGCGTTGCAACTGCGAACGCAAAGAAGGCTGCTACTGCAGCGCGGCGTGGACAATGCCGCCAAACGACAAAGGCAAGGCGCAAGCGCAATGTTGGACGCTAGCAGCTGTGCAAGTTGAAGCAGAGGAGCGCTGGCGCTGAAACTAACTCAGTCCCTATTCACATGCGTAGTATCAGAGGGAAGGGGTTTCAAATGAGTCAATCACCAGAATCATGCATCCGTCCTCATACACACAGCAGCAAGTTTGACTATACTAGCGCATGGCGGAACAGCCATGCGCGCCTTTTATAGCAGGCGGGACCTTCTGCACGCTTCCAGATCTCTGAGATGGACCAATGAGAACTGGAGCGGGACCTGAGCACATGACTCCCGATTTCCAATGGGAGATCGTCCCATGAGCATGCCCAGTAAGAGGACAGAAGGACTTAGCCTCAGGAGAGATTTGCTGCAAGGCAATCTCCTCTGTAGTGGAAAAATAGGAGGAGAGTGCAGAATGTGAGGATCTGGATCCCTGCTGAGTAAACGCAGGAATCTGACTCCTAACAGTCAATACCATCTGATGTACAGTTGGTCTCTCCCAAACCTGTCATATACCTCCCAGATAAATTTTCGGGAGAGAAAGACTAATTTAGGGTATTCAAGGAGAGCTGTAAGCTATTTTTTACCCTGTGCCCCCGATCGTCAGGGGAGGAGTTCCAGCAGGTGGGAATAATCATGTCCCTACTGCGAGGGGGTCCTCAGACCTGGGCATTTTCTTTGTCCCCACAAACCCAGAACGGTTTTACGTTGATGCCTTTTTTGACATTTTAGGTCTGATATATGACAACCCCAACAGAATCCAGGTCGCGGAGGCTAAGATCGTGAACCTGACACAGGGGGGTCGCACAGCTGAGGACTACTGTACTGAGTTCCGGCAGTGGTCCGCCGAAGTTCTATGGAATGATGCTGCTCTCAGGTGCCAGTTCCAAATTGGCCTTTCCGAGACACTCAAGGATGCTCTGGTCCTCCATGATGCCCCTTGTTCTCTGATGGTGGCCATGACTCAGGCCATACGAATGAACCGCAGAATCCGTGAGTGACATGCTGAACAGCAGGCCGCATGTTATTCTTCCCCAGAGCAGTTCCATTTACCCGAGGTTAGAGTTGCCAGTCTTCGGGTTGCGGAGAGAAGACGGAGACAAGATCTCAGAATCTGTCTATACTGTGGTCTCTCTGGACATTATCTTAAGAATAGCCCAACTCGTCCTCAAACCACCAAACCATCGGGAGAATGCATCCAGACTCTCAGGTACCTTTTTCTTCCTCTGATAAAGTACTGGTAAGTATGATGATTTCCTTCGAGAACCAGGTGTTATCAACATTGGTATTTGACTGTGGGTCTGCTGCTAACTTTATTGATTCGTGACTGGTTCTGAAGTTAGGGTTAGGTACAGTTAGATTAGAAAGACCCATTCAAATCATCGCCCTTGACAAGACACCGTTACCTCACAATTTGGTCAAGAGAGCAACGGTGGATTTCACTCTACAAGTGGGAGCTCTCCACTCTGAATCCATCTCCTGTTTTGTGTTGAATAATTTACCTGCTGGATTGGTACTGGGGTTTCCATGGTTGCAGATTCACAATCCAGTTATTGATTGGTGTCTGAAAGAGATTGTGAAATGGGGCCCCAACTGTTCCAAGAAATGTCTAAAAAATTGTACAAATATGCTCTGCTAGTCTGGAGGGTCTTCGGGGGTACCTGAAGGACTTTGGAGATGTGTTCTCGGAAAAAGAGGCAGAGATACTACCTCCTCATCGGCCCTATGATTGTGCTATTGACCTTATTCCTAATGCCAAATTCCCAAACGCTCACATTTACAATTTGTCGACCACCATGAAAGAATATGTTAATGAAAGTTTACGGAAGGGTCATATCCGTCCTTCCTCCTCCCCTGTAGCTGCTGGATTTTTTTTTTGTTAAAAGAGAAAGATGGGGGTCTCCATCCTTGCCTTGATTTCCGAGAACTAAACAACGTCACGGTTGAGAATACCTACCCACTTCCACTCATCCTCGACCTATATAATCAGCTTGTGGGGGCCAGGGTATTTTCTAAACTTGATCTTAGAGGGGGCTTACAATTTGATACGCATCCGGAAGGGTGATGAGTGGAAAACAGCGTTTTTAACATCTGAGGGTCTGTTTGAAAACCTTGTCATGCCTTTTGGATTATCTAATGCACCTGCTGTTTCAAAATTTCATGAATAATATTTTCTCTGATTGCATTGAAAGATTTATTGTAATATACCTCAATGACATTCTAATATTCTTGCCGAACTTGGACACTCACTGTTAGGAGTCAGATTTCTGCCCTGACTATGCAGGAATCTAGACCCTTACATTCTGCAGTCTCCTGCTCTCTGTCCACTGCAGAGGAGATTGCAGAGGAGATTGCTTTGCAGAAACTCTCTCCGGAGGCTACGTCCTTCATCCCATCCTCTGAGCATGCTCGTGGGACGATCTCCCATTGGAGTTCAGGAGTCAGGTACTCAGGTCCTGCTCCTGATTCCATTGGTTCTGCTCAGGGTTCTGGAGACTTCCGGAAGGTCCCGTTCGCTATAAAAAGTGCGCATGGCTGTTCCGCCATGAGCTAGTATAGTCTTACTTGCTGCTGTGTGTTTGTTGATGGATGCATGATCTGGTGAATGACTCATTGGAAACCCCTACCCTCTGATAATACTCGTGTGTGAGGGAATGTGTTTTAGCCAGTAACTGCGCCAGCGCCAGCGTGTCTTGCTCCACAGCAACACCTGCTAGCGCCTGTCACCGCGCCTGCGTTTGTAGCGGTGCCTCTCTGCGGCATCTTCCTCGCCGCGCTGCAGTTGCAGCCTATTAGTGCATCCGCGGTTGCGCCGCTTCGCACACAAGTACTACGGTAGGTCCTTCGGAGATAGTGCCTGTATATTTAACTACTCCGGTGACCAACTACCGTGTGTGTGCCGCTGAGTCTCTGTGCTGCTAACAGGCTCAGCGTTACTTTACTCATTATTGTTTATAGCAGCTCTGTGCCTACAACAGAGACTGCTTGTTGCACTTGGGTGATATTGAACCCTGTGCACATTACCGCCATAGTGCTCTGCTATCCTCTAGCAGCGGTTCTACATCTACCGCACGGTAGACCCCGAGTGGCGAAGGCACTTTATTTATATTTTTTATTTAGTGCCTTCCGCCACTCTTAGCACTCACCAGGACCATGTCCGTGTGGTGTTATAGAGACTCAGGAACAACTCTCTGTTTGCTAAATTAGAGAAATGTGTTTTTCGGTTCTAGAGATCTCTTTTTTGGGGTTTATTTTGTCAGCAGAAGGGTTTAAGATGGACCCTGGAAAGGTGCAGGCCATAATTGATTGGGTTCAATCTCGTGATCTTAAGGCTTTGCAGTGTTTTCTGGGATTTGCCAACTATTATAGAAAATTTATCAAGGGGTTTTCACAGATTCTCAAGGTTTGGTCACCGGGTGCTATCGGGGCTTTTGAAAGATTAAAAGAGTGCTTTATGCCATGCCCCATTCTGATCCAACCTGATCTCCAAGAACCGTTTATTGTAGAAGTGGATGCCTCGGAGATCGGAGTGGGGGCAGTCTTATCGCAGGGGCCCAAAAATCTGACTAACCTGCGTCGATGTGCTTTTCTTTCTAAAAAATTTTCACTGGCGGAGAGAAAATATGATGTTGGTAATCTGGAGTTACTTGCTGTTGGGTCGCCCTTCCAGGGCAGTGGGGTACTTGGTACCGGGCCGGTCTCTCAAAGGGGAATGTCACAGCAGCGGTGACCCGGTCCGTGGCCCTGGGCACCCATGTAAAAGGGGTTAAGTGATTGAATAAAATTTATGAGTGAATGATTCGTGTTGCCACCTGTGGTGTTCGGCAATGAAGATGTTAAGCCGACGCTGCGGACAGATCCTCTGGGACAGATGGTGTGGTGCAGAAATGATGTTGTGGCCCTCCACACGTAGGTTAATAGTCCCAGGGCAGTGAGGATAGTTGTTGAGGAAGAGGATGCAGTGTCTGGTACAGGGATGAAGCAATGCTGATGGGGTTGCAGGAAGAAGGCAAGGACACAACAGGGTGCAGTTTCTTTACCTTTACTTTGCTTGGCAAATGCAGTCCAGGGTCCAGATTACAGATGGCACAGGAGCTGGCTAGCCTGGAAGCAACTTAGGAATCTCTCTATGCAGATGGGTTGTGTGGTCTCCTTCCTAGCGCTTATGGTGAAGTACTCACAGTACTGAGTTACACTGTAGTTCCTCCTGCTTATTCTCTTTAGAACTCCCCCCTATGACAGACAGCTGTAGCCTTCCTCTTCTGGCTCACACGTCGCCGTTGTGCCTCCGAGTCTTATGTGGGAATAGAGCATTTACAGCTTCCTATTCCTCCGGTTTCTGTTGCAGGACCATCAGTGTCCGTACAGCCTTGGAGACCGGGCTCCAGATCATGCGCTATAGCTGGGAATGAGCCTGAACTCTCTGCTCAATCTTCCAGCTCTTCTCCTCCATGTCCACACATGTTGCCCTCCTCACACGAACTCCCTCTAATTTTCCCTCCTGGCCCCCAGAGAGTATCTCCTCCCCCAGTTTTGGTTCAGAGCTCCCTCTGCTGACCTGGAATGGAAACTGTGTTGTGTGTTGTGGTTAACTGCTAGAGAGATCCTTTATTGCTTCCAAGCATGACATCAAACCCCTAGGAGGAAGGCAATGCCACTGTGGCGACCATACTCTTGGGGGCGCCACATTCCACCCTAGTGCAATTCAGTACTCCCGGACTGAAGAAAACATGTAAACATATAAACAATTATAAATATAACAAGATTTTCAAAAGTGAAAAATACAAAAACACAAAACAGAAAAACCCAAATCTCAAAAATAGTCCTGATGACGATTAGTCCAAGCGTCAATGTCCATGGTTCAATTCCTGAGCAAGTTTGGTAAACTATTTACAAGTAGAGTTTTGACCACACATAGTCCTGTGGTCCAATTGTCCATTAAAACAAAATAAAAATATCCAAAAAGTCTTAGAGTCTCTGTAGGCACAAAACTTGAAACGTTGCATATTTACAGATTAACATTTACAAAACTTATCTTTATGCGGAACCTTAGGGGTGGAATACCTTGGGTACTACGGACAGACCTACGTAGCACTGGTATTGGTAAACTGGGTAGTAGCCGTCTGCGAACTCTTAGACTCACTGTGGGCATGACAGATTCACTACTGGCAGGGCAAAGATTCTCTGACTCCACTGCTGGTGTAACTTCCGCTGCTTGACTTCCTGATTTTCAGAGTTCTCTTGAGTCTGCTACTTCAGTTGCAGTAGGCTGGGGAAAGATTAGGACAGGAACTACGATGACTTGATCCATTCTTGTCCAATTTGCAGGAAATTCTCCGAGTACAGTGTTGACCTTTTCTTCTTCTTCTATAGGTTGAAGGTTGTTTTGTTCTCCCATCCTTTCCTTTAGCTGGTCAGGGCACAGTTTCAGATCATCCCTCGATACTGCTGATGAGGTTTCTCCTCCATCCATACTGATAAGGCACACTTTGGTGTTGTCAAAGTTTGATGGTAAAACGGTGTAGGGTTCAGCTTCCCATTGGTCATCCAATTTATGTATCCTTCTTTTCCTCTTTAGGACTTGTTCTTCTGGTGACAAGGGAAGGGAACTGCAGGTGCATGTTGATTGTAGTTCTCCTGTTTTTGTCTCGCCTGATCTAGACTCTTTTCTACACACTCTTGTACTCTTCGGTATTGCTGCTGCCGCTCTGTATCCCAGTCAGCATCTGGTGATGTTACCTCAGGTGTAAGGACTCCCATATCCAAATCAATAGGTAACTTGCCAGGCATCGCTCTCATTAGGTAGGCTGGAGTGCAGTTGGTGGAATTCACAGGAATGTGATTGTAGAGGTCGACCAGATCTGGCAACTTCTCCGGCCACAGATTCCTCTTTTCCAAAGGCAAGGTCTTCAGTAGGTCGATCACCACCTGATTCATCTTTTCACACATGCCATTGGTCTGTGGATGGTACGGTGTTGTCCTGATCTTCTTGCAACCGTAAAAGTTACAGAATTCCTGGAACACTTCTGCCTCAAAGGCTGGACCTTGATCTGTAAGCACTCGCTCGGGATATCCGTGTGGTCTACAAAAGTGCTGTTGGAATGCTCTGGCTGCTGTCCTGGCTGTTTGATCCTTGACAGGCACGACTACCAGGAATCTCGAGTAGTGGTCAACGATGGTAAGAGCATAAATGTAGCCTGAACGGCTTGGAACCAGCTTCACATGGTCCAGGGCTACCAACTCGAGTGGTTGTTTGGTTATTATTGGCTGCAAAGGAGCTCGCTGGCTGTTACGGTCCTTTCTGCGCAAATTGCATTGTCCACACTCCCGGCACCAATTTTCAATGGCCTTCCTCATTCCAGCCCAGTAGAATCTCTCACGGAGCAAGGCTTCCAACTTCTTCCATCCGAAGTGTCCAGCTCCATTGTGATAGGCTTCTAAGACCATTGATGCCTCCCTCTTTGGGACTACCACTTGCCAGACCAACTCATGAGTGCGGGCATTGATACTCCTCCGACACAGCATTCCTTCATAAATGAAGAGCCTGCCTCTTTCCTTCCACAACTGCTGGGTTTCTTCAGGAGCATCTGGATCTGGGCGTGAGTCAACTTATGACAGTAGCTCCTTTACTAGGCGGACTACGGGATCGCTATCCTGCGTTTCTGCCCAGTCATGATGAGGCAATGGATTTAGGGTGGCCTCTTTCATGATAGACCGTCTGTTTCTCACTCCTTGGGCATGTTCAGCCGCAATTGGCCGGTGGAAGGCAGGTAACTCTATTTCTTCGAGTGCCTCAGGGTCTTCTCCTGCATCTGGCAGATTAGGCATTCTGGACAGCGCAACAGCATTGGCATTCTTGTGCTCTGCTCGGTACTTGATGGTGAATTCGTAGTTAGACAGCCGGGCCATCCATCTCTGCTCCAGTGCACCTAGCTTGGCAGTTTCCATGTGAGTCAACGGGTTGTTGTCCGTGAAGATGGTAAACTTGGCTGAAGCTAGGTAATGCTTGAATCGTTCAGTCACAGCCCAGACTATGGCGAGGAACTCCAGTTTGAAGGAACTGTAGTTGTCAGGGTTCCTTTCAGTGGGACAAAGCTTCCTGCTGGCATAGGAGATCACTCTTTCTTTGCCATTCTGTACCTGTGACAGTACTGCTCCAAGTCCCACGTTGCTAGCATCAGTATACAGAACAAATGGTTGGTCATAATCTGGGTAGGCCAGAACTTCATCTCCTGTGAGAGCCATCTTCAGTCGAGTGAAGGACCTCTCCAGTTCCTCATTCCATTCAAATGTAGGACTCTTCTTCCTGGCTTTCTTGGGCTGGCCCACCAGAAGATTTTGCATAGGGGTGGCTATCTCAGTGAAGCCTTTGATGAACCTTCGTTAGTAGCCTACCAACCCGAAGAATTGACGTACCTCATGGAGGTTGCTGGGCTTCTGCCAGTCCCGGATGACAGTGACTTTGTCAGGATCCGGTGCCACACCTTCTGCACTCACTACATGACTGAGGTACTGTACCTTGGGCTTCAGGAGGATGGCTTCACTTTCAGGCCAAAGTTGGACAAGGCTTCAAACGCCTCAGCCAGGTGCTTCAGATGGTCTTCATAAGTCTTGGAGAAAACAATGACTTTGTCAAGGTATAACAGGACTGTCTCAAAGTTCTTGTGTCCAAGACAGCACTCCATTAACCGTTGAAATGTCCCAGGGGAGGTGCAGAGCCCGAATGGCATGTAGTTGAACTCGCAGAGACCCATTGGGGTGGTAAACGCTGTTTTCTCCTTGTCTGCCTCTGCCACGGGAACCTGCCAATTCCCACTAGTGAGAACTAAGGTGGAAAAATAGTTAGCAGTTTTAAGTGCGGCTAATGACTCCTCAATTCTGGGTAATGGGTAGGCATCCTTATGTGTAATGCTGTTAATTTTTCTGTAATCAATGCACATTCTCATGGTACCATCTTTCTTTTTCACAAAGACTATTGGGGCTGCCCAGGGGCTACAACTGTCTCTGATCACCCCAGCCTCCCTCATTTCCCGCAACATACTTTTGGCACATTGGTATTGTGTTGGGGGTATAGGCCGGTACCTTTCTTTAATGGGGGATGATCTCTAGTGGGGATATGGTGTTGAACCCCCTTTTGCTTTCCCAAAGTCTAGAGGGTGTTTACTTAATACCCGCTCATACTCCTGAGTCACTCGGTAAACCCCACTCTTATGGTATGAAGGGGTGGAGTCAGTTCCCACGTGCAGCTGCTGACACCACTCCTCTAGCTGCTTTACAGAGCCATTGTCCTCCACCTGGTTAGATGAGACCAAGGGCTCTGCTGCCCGTATTGCATTGTTACTGACACTAAGCAGCTTAGCAACTGTGGCATACCGAGGTACTGTGGCCTCCTCTTCCCCACAATTCAAGAGGCGTACAGGTACTCTCCCTTTGCGGACATCAACTACCCCTCTGGCTGTCAGGACAGTGGGCCTGCTATCAGAGTACACTGGCTCTACCAATGTTTGGTAATCTTTTCCTCTGAGGCCTATGGCTGCCTGACACCAAATTAACATTTCACATCTGGGGGGTATCACAATGGGGAAAGAATCACTCACTCTGACGCTGCCAATTTCTCCGCCAGATAGTTCTTTGCATCAGGGCCTTGATCTCCTTCTGCAGGACTCGTTGTTCACTGGAACCAGCAGTCTCGGCTACCTGTTGCAACAAAACAATAACCTCGGCAAGACAAATTTCAATCACATTAGTACCTAGGGTCATCATTGGATTACATTCTCGTCGATCAATGTCTACAACTATCAGACCTTGAGATTTTAACTCTACTCGCCCCACTTTAATCTCCTTACATCCTACTTGCGGCAAAGACTGACCACTGCTGGCAACTACTGTCAGTTCATCACTTGGGCCACGGGTAAGTTCAGAGTTAGCCCAATACCGCTTGTAAAGGATATATGGCATAGTTGTCACCTGAGAGCCAGTGTCCAGCAAAGCGTTCATGGGGATGCCGTCAATCACCACTGGGAGGACCAGTCGTCCTCCAACATACTTGGCTCGCCAGTTCTTTGGGCCTTGCAGTCCTACTCCTGGGGGTTGGCCCTTTGCCCCAGGGTGACAGAATCTTGCGATGTGGCCTGCCTTGCTGCAGCGGCGACAGATGGGACGTCCGCCCTGGTCATAGCGATCGTTGTTTCTCCCTCTGCGTGGTGGGATCCTCTTCTTTCGTAGCCACGGGACATCCTCTGGACTGGAGGCCAGCTGGATCTTCTCTTTTGAGGACACCTGCATGGACTGCACAGTTTTGGCAAGGCAGCCATATTTTTGGTCAACTCCTGGACCTGAAGACGCAGTTCGGCAGATGGCTCTTTGTCCAGAGTCTGTGCATCAGCCTCCACAGGGCTGAGAGGAAAAGTTGCTTCTTGATGGTATGTGATCGCTGGGTGCCTAGGGGGCGCTGGGCGGCTGACAGTTGGTTCACCCGAATAGCCCTGTCTTTGAAGTCTGCAAAGTCTAGGTCAGGGTTTTGTAGGGCTATGATGCGCAGCTGTGCTCTGTGGGTACTGGATAGGAGTCAGTCAATAAATTGCTCCTTTAACAGCTTGTCTCCATCTTTCACACTGTCTGGTGTCTGGGTCAATCTGCTTTATGGCTCTCAGCGCCTCCTGTAGGTTAAGTGCATAGTCCCGTATACCGTCTTGCACTCTCTGCTTACACCCAAAGAATCTCATCTTTATTTCAGCTGCAGTGCGGGTGTCAAAGGTGCTTTTTAGCTTGGCCAGAATCTTTTTAACAGTCTCTTTATCACTGTCCTGCCAGGCTTTTACCTCCCTCTGCGCTGCACCAGTTAGCTGCCCAATAAGGATGTTCACTTTTTGGTTTTCAGACAGATGATACACCTCAAAAAAACTGCACTGTCTCTCTTTGCATTCACTCAGGGTATGTGACTCACCTGAGTACAGCGGTAGTCAAGCCGCTCCCGGTATATAGGGCATGGACAGTGGCATTATGGGGACTGCTGCGGTGGACGCTGATTCTTGTGGCGCTGTGGAGGCAGCGCTGGCTGCTGGATGCGCTGGGCCCTGCAGCTTGTGGCGCTGTGGGGTTTGCAGTGGCGTCCACCGCTGCGTCTGCTCTTGCTTCAGACATTCTCCCCCCCAGTTAACGTTGGCCAGGCCCTGGGTTGCGCTGGCTTACCGGTTACCGCTCCACCGGCTGGACGATCGGGGGACCCTGGGGCTGCAGGCCTCGGCTTCTCACTTTTCACACGCTGGCCTCTTCCCGTGCGGTGCTTCACTTTCTCGCACTCTTTGGCAGGCTCCGCCCACGACGGCCCGCCCCTTTGGTTTCCCGCATGCGCCAAGCAGCGGGGTAATGGCGGCAATGGCGCCGACAGTCTGTGGCACACAACACAGTCTCTAGCTCACAGGACCCGGGGACACCGGGCTCCATTTATCCTGTTCGTGACTCCAAAATGGATCGCCCTCCCAGGGCAGTGGGGTACTTGGTACCGGGCCGGTCTCTCAATGGGGAATGTCACAGCAGCGGTGACCCGGTCCGTGGCCCTGGGCGCCCATGTAAAAGGGGTTAAGTGATGGAATAAAGTTTGAGTGAATGATTCGTGACGCCACCTGTGGTGTTCGGCAATGAAGATGTTAAGCCGACGCTGCGGACAGATCCTCTGGGACAGATGGTGTGGTGCAGCAATGATGTTGTGGCCCTCCACAGGTAGGGCAATAGTCCCAGGGCAGTGAGGATAGGTGTTGAGGAAGAGGGTGCAGTGTCTGGCACAGGGATGAAGCAGTGCTGACGGGGTTGCAGGAAGAAGGCAAGGACACAACAGGGTGCAGTTTCTTTACCTTTACTTTGCTTTGCAAATGCAGTCCAGGGTCCAGATAACAGATGGCACAGGAGCTGGCTAGCCTGGAAGCAACTTAGGAATCTCTCTATGTAGATGGGTTGTGTGGTCTCCTTCCTAGCACTTATGGTGAAGTACTCACAGTACTGAGTTACACTGGAGTTCCTCCTGCTTATTCTCTTTAGAACTCCCTCGTATGGCAGACAGCAGTAGCCTTCCTCTTCTGGCTCTCACGTCGCCGTTGTGCCTCCGAGTCTTATGTGGGAATAGAGCATTTACAGCTTCCTATTCCTCCGGTTTCTGTTGCAGGACCATCAGTGTCCGTACAGCCTTGGAGACCGGGCTCCAGATCATGCGCTATAGCTGGGAATGAGCCTGAACTCTCTGCTCAATCTCCCAGCTCTTCTCCTCCACGTCCACACACGTTGCCCTCCTCACACGAACTCCCTCTAATTTTCCCTCCTGGCCCCCAGAGAGTAGCTCCTCCCCCAGTTTTGGTTCAGAGCTCCCTCTGCTGACCTGGAATGGAAACTGTGTTGTGGTTAACTGCTAGAGAGATCCTTTTATTGCTTCCAAGCATGACATCACACTCCCTAGGAGGATGCAATGTCACTGTGGCGACCATACTCCTGGGGGCGCCACACTGTCAAATTGGCCTTTGAGGAATGGAGGCATTTTTTGGAGGGGGCGGTTCATCCTGTTGTGGTGATCACGGGTCACCAGAATTTAGCTTAAATTGAAGTGGCTAAAAGGTTAAACAAGCCAGTTGGTCTTTGTTTTTCACTTGATTTAATTTTTCTATTTCATTCAGGCCAGGGTTTAATAATGTGAAATCTGATGCTTTATCTCGTAGTCAAGTTTCCATTTCACCTCCAGAACCCCCATCCTCCATTATTCCTCATGGTATTGTGGTGTCTATGGTAACCTCAGAGCTGGAAGGGGAGGTTCGTAAAGCCCAGTCGTTGGCTCCTTCTACTTCCCCAGGGTCAAAATTATTTGTGCCTGTGTACCTAAGATTGCGGGTGTTACAGGAATTTTATGATTCCGTTTTAAGTGGCCATGCTGGGGTTACTGCCACAAGGAAAGCCATCTCTAGACTTTTTGGTGGCCATCCATGCATAAAGATATTAAGGATTTTGCATCTGCTTGTGAAGTCTACACACGCACCAAAGTCAGTCATTGCTGGCTGGCTGGGGAATTGGCTCCATTGCCTATTCCAGAAAGACCATGGACTCATCTGTCCATAGATTTTATTACTGATTTGCCTCTGTCTGATGGGAAGACTGCTATTTGAGTGGTAGTTGATCAATTCAGCAAACAAGCACATTTTGTTCTTTTGTCAGGATTACCTAATGCAGAGACACTCTCCAGATTGTTTATTTCTCATATTGTAAGGCTACATGGGATCCTTCTGAACATTGTGTCTGATAGGGGAGTACAATTTGTCTCTAAATTTTGGACAGCTTTTTGCAATAAACTTGCTTTCAACAGTCAAGTAAATCAAGCTACCGGAACCTCCCCTTTCTTCTGTAAATATGGTTTTCATCCCCATTTTGTCAAATTTTCTAGGATTAGTTCAGAATGCCCAGGGGTGAAAGTTACCGTGCAGAGACTTGGAGATTTTTTGAGGGAGGTTCAAAAGAATATTGGGCCTGCTGAGATTCACCAAAAGCGAAAGGCCGATAGAAGACGGTCAGTGGGTCCTGCTTTTAAGATTGGGGATAAGGTTTGGTTGTCGTCTAGGAACTTTAAACTTAAAGTGCCGTCGGCGAAGTTGGGTCCAAAGTTTATTGGTCCATATGAGATCCCAGAGGTGGTCAATCCTGTGGCATTTAGGTTAAAGCTTCCTCCAAGGTTAAAGCTTCCTCCATCCCTTCGCATCCCTAACGTATTCCATAAATCCCTATTAGGGTATGTCCCTTCTGCATTGTCTTCCTCATCCCCGCCTCCTCCAGTTTCAGTAGGCAGAGGCCTGGAATATGAGGTTCAGAGGATTGTAGATTCTCTGAGGGTCCGTTATTCCCTCTAGTACCTCATCCACTGGAGGGGATACGGACCAGAGGAGAGATCCTGGGTCCCTGCTCGAGATGTGAGGGCCAATTGTTTAGTCAGGGCCTTCCATCTACTGTAAAATTTCCTGGGAAGCCCTGGGGTTCCAGTGCCCCCCCAGAAGAGGGGGTACTGTCACAGTTCCACCTCTCAGGAAGTCTGGGATGCAGTTACTGACAACTCGGCCATCCAATCCAGTACAGGGGCGTGCTGAAGCTGTCAGTACAGTGATTGACAGCATGGCCATCCAGTCTGTTTCAGTGGCGTGCTGAGCTGTCAGTGTGTTTATTGACAGCCCAGCTAGCCAATCTGTGACTGCGGGGCGTCGGCTGTCTCATGTGTTAATTATTCCAACTAATGGCCATGCTTCTTTTTTTTTTAAACCAGCTTTTTATTGATTTTCTTACATAAAATATACAATTTATAGAATAAAAAGGATAAGTATTAGCATACAAAAATATATCAAACGTCGTAATAGTTATCAAGGAATCTCAATGCATTCACGTAATCCTTCCAATTTGCCTTTTTCACCTCCTCCTCCTTATATATTCTTCCTTCCTGTTTTCCTTCTCCCATACTTCAACAGTTTCTTATGTCTTAATCCAAACTTACTTAACAACCCTATCCCTTCCCTCCCACTCCCCATGCGACTCGACCTCGGAACCTCTCCATATAATTTCAGCTTACCTAGTGATCCTAACAGATCTTCCTTCATATACCATTCAGTAGATACAAATGTTAACATTATTTGCCTTATTTCTTCTCCTGAGCATATACCACTTATGAACTTTCTCCATTTACTGAAAAAAATTGCTGTCGATCCTTCCTTGCTCCTCCACCACCACTTTCTCCAGCATGAGCGTTTTTTTCAGCTGGCTTATCACCTCTTCTCTCGAGGGAATTTCTCTCACCAACCATTTCTGGAGAATTGACCTTTTACTTATCATGACTATATCGTGGAAGAGAGATGGTATTGTACCCCCTCCTTTATCCCCTCCCTCCTGATGATGATAATGGAATAGCCAAGCCATTGGTTCCAGCTCCAAGTTTCTATTCCAGATTGTTCGAACCGATCCCTGAACTTGCTTCCAAAATCCCTCAATTTTTCCGCACTGTCAAATCCCATGGTATAAGTCCGTTCTTTCCCTATCACATTTCGGACATTTAACCAGTTTGTCTTGTTGTCTAATATTCAAAAAATTGAAACCATATATGGCCCTATGTAGATGTCTGTATTGAGTGTCTCTCCAGATTTTGTTTACTATCTTCTTCCTCATCTCCATCCACCCTTTCAAGATTTTTTCTTCCCCTTCTTGGTCTCCCAACTGCTTTGCCCATCCCTCTAAAATTTTCCCTGGTATGATGGGAACTAATGCTTCTCGCAAGTCCCTATAGAGACCCGAAATGGTAATCTCATGAATGTCCTTTAATAAAATCGTGTCCAAGTGGCTTACCTCATATTCATTGTTTACGTTGAGTAATTTCCTCATTATCCCTTGCTTTATCTGTTGATACTGGAGAGTCTGGAATGGGCGCAAGTCATATTTCTCTCTTATTTCCCCACACATCATCCATCTCCGCTCTGTATCATGCATCAAGTCCCTTAAAGTCCTTATCCCCTTCTCCCTCCACTCTGTAAACAGGTCATTTTCCCTCCCCTGTGGGAAATCAGGGCTTGCCCAGATGTTAATGAATTTTGAAATATTCCATGCTAGCCCAAACTTTTTTCTAACCGCCTTCCAGGTCATTACTGTGTCCCTACATATCAATGAGTGTTTAATATTGGGTGGTAAATGTGGTATGGATGTATGCAATATTGATCTCAGGTCCCATGGCTTACAGAATTCAGCTTCTAAAGTCCAGTCAGAGTGTCTACTTGTTTGTCTAATCCAGTCAACTGCATGTCTCAAAATGCAAGCCAGATTATAGCCTCTAATATTTGGTAGTATGATCCCCCCCCCCCCCCCCCCCGTTGGCAGCATTAACTTATTAGCGCTAATCCTCGGTCTCTTCCCCTTCCACAAAAAGTGAGAGAATGCCTTTGTCAATCTTTTTACGTCTGTATGTTTGAGAAGTAATGGGATTGTCTGCATGGGGTGAAGGAGCCTAGAGAAGCTCATCATTTTTATCAGATGATTTCTTCCCAAAAGGGTCAGCAGAAGATTAGCCCATCCCTGCAGTTCTTTCTCTATACGTTCGATTAGTGGGGAATAATTTAAGGAATATAAAGCTTTTGGATCCCTCCCCTCCAGCACTCCCAAGTACTTAATTGTGTTTCTAGCAATAGGAATGTCACATATTGAGCCTCTCTCTCTGCTCTTTTTTCTCCCAAAAAGAGTATTTCACATTTATTTTTGTTAAGTCTGCATCCTTCCAGTTTCCCGAACCCCTCAATTTGTGCTATGACTTCACTCAGTTGTGTTTTGGGCCTACTCATAAACAGGACAATATCATCAGCAAACAATGCCGAACACAGTGCTCTGCCCCCCACCTTGATCCCTTCAAACCATCGTCCACCACTCAAACGTCTAGCCAATGGTTCGATAGCTAAATTGAATAACAAAGGTGACATGGGTTAACCCTGCCTGGTTCCCTTTAACAAAGGAAACGTTCTTAATAAGAATCCCAGGATGTTCACCCTAGCTTGAGGATTCGCGTACAGCACCTGCACAAAATTTCTAAAGGCGCCATGCAAACCCAGATGATTTAACACCTGTTCCAGCCATGACCACCTCACTTTGTCAAATGCTTTTTCCGCATCCAAGGTGATCAAGGCTGGAGTTTCTCCTCCTCCCTGCTTATCTATGTCAACTGCCAACATTACTTTCCTGATGTTCGTCACTGCTGAGCGCCCCTTGACAAATCCCGCCTGGGGGAGATCTATAATCTCTGGCAATATCGATGCCAATCTATTAGCCATCAACTTTGCCAAAACTTTCAGATCCTGGTTGATTAACGAGATAGGCCTATAACTAGTATACCTATATCTAGGTCCTTTCCTGCTTTAGGGATGAGCTTTATGTATGCTGTGTTAAGGGTAGCCGATACTCGCTCTCCCCCTAATATCTTATTAAATAACTCCTTCAATACAGGTGAAATTTGTTCCGTTAAAATCTTGAAGAAACTGCCATTGAACCCGTCTGGTCCCGGGGCTTTCGTTGAACTCCTCTTTCGTATGACTTCCTCTATTTCTTCCTCCGTCACCTCCCTATTCAATATCTGTAGATGCTCCTCCATAAACCTAGTCATTTGCGTTCCCCTTAACCATTCCTCTCCTTCCCCCCTCCTCACTAACCACTTCTCTTTGTATAGATCTGCATAGAAGTGTCCCAGGATATCATTTATTTCCTTCAGATCTGTTGTTTTGTTTCCCAAAGCATTCCTCAGTGTCGTTATATGAGTCATTGGTCACCTTCCCCTTGCCAAGTTTGCCATTAATTTCCCTGCCTTATTCCCGTAGCACGTCAACTCAGCCTCCTGTTGCGTTCTGTACATATTTTCTTTCCTTTCCGCCCAGTTTTCAAAGTCTCCCTTCGCCTCCATCCACTTTGCTTTTGTCACCCTTGATGGTTTTTCCAGAAAGACCGTATATGCTTCCCCAACTAACCGACTGGCTTCTTGAAATTTTACTTGCGCCTGTCGTTTTGCCTTCATCGTGTATCCCATCACTTTCCCCCTCAGTACTGCCTTGGCTGTCTCCCAAAACAACCCTATCTCTCCTCTATGTTCCTCATTCGTCAGTGTGTATTCCACCCACCACTCTCTCAATATCCTGTGAACATTTTTGTCTGTCGCCAAGAAAGTGGGGAATCGCCAAATGTAGTCCTGTCCTCTCTGAGCTTTGTCAGCTACACTTGCTACCACTGGACTATGGTCTGAAATCACCATGTTTTCTATGTTAATCACTTCCACCCTCTGCCTCAAAGTCTCACTTGTCAATAGAAGATCAATCCGTGACCACGAATCATGTGGGTGTGAGTAGTGCGTAAACTCTCTCTCTTGTGGGTGATACATTCTCCAGCAGTCGTGTAGGGTTGTGGTTTCCAACATCGCTTTTAAAGGTCCCTCCGTATGCCTCCCCTGGCTTCTCCTGTCTTCTTCCTGGGAGACTACAGTGTTGAAATCACCACCCACCATTTTACACAGTTCGCCATCAAGTAATATACTGTTTGTCATGTTTTAAAAAAACATTTTTTGTTCCGTGTTGGGAGCGTAAACATTGTGGATGCTAAAAGTGCCCTGAGTGCCTACGATTTTGATATGTAGGTATCTTCCTTCCTCATCTGATTCTTGTGACTCCACCGTGTGTGCCAAGCTCTTATTGATCAGAGTGAGCACTCCTGCCTTCCTACCTTGTGATGCCAACCCATACACCTTTTCCACCCACATCTTGTTCATACGGAAGAAATCCTCTTTCCGCAAGTGTGTCTCCTGCAATAAAGCAATATCAGTTTTAAGCTTCTTAAGATGACGTAAAATCATATTTCGTTTGTGTGGTGTCAGAGACACCGCACTACACTTGCTCATAGAGCCAGTGTGCGTGTCCTGAGTACAGAAGCAGTGCTAAACGAGGTACAGGAGGAATAAACAGACGGGAGGTCAGACAAAGCCAAAGGTCATACACAGGATCACAGTACAGTACCAGGGATGAGACAGAGCGGATAATCAGGGCCAAGCAGAGATCAAAACCAAACAGACATAGGAGGTACTAGGCAGAATCCAAAGCAATATCCAGAGAACAGACCGAGTCATACACAGAGAATCAAGTAACCAGAACACAGCACAAACACACTCAGGGGTCACCACACAATGCCAAGGGCAAGAGTATAACTGACAGGGATGGGAGCGTCCTGAGGCTATAAGAAGCCTCCCCCAGAACCAGGGAGAGGCCACAATCATAGCCCCAGGTGTGCAGGTAAGCCTGCATCGGGATCACAACCTTTAACCCCAGAAATGCCAGTCATCAGCACTGGTTCCAAACATTAACCCCACGTGTGCGAGTCAAACCCGCACTGAGATCATGACAGTACCCCCCTCTCAACGGGGGGCCTCTGGACCCCCAGGCTTGCCCGGGTACTTAGCATGGAAAGCCCGTACCAGGCGATCAGCATGCATCAACCGGGCCGGTACCCAGGACCTGTCCTCCGGTCCATACCCCTTCCAATGAACCAGGTACTGTACCGACCGCCGTACCAACCTGGAATCTACGATATGACCAACCTCGTACTCCACCTGCCCCTCGACCAAAACAGGAGAAGCAGCAGACTCGGAGTCTCCCCGGACTGCTTCAAAAGGTTTCAGTAGAGATTTGTGGAAGACGTTAGGGATCTTGAAAGAGGGTGGAAGGCACAGCCTATACGCCACTGGATTGATTTTTTCCACAATCTTGTACGGGCCAATGAATTTGGGTCCTAACTTGGCTGACGGAATCTTTAACTTAATGTTTCGCGTGGAGAACCAAACTTTCTCTCCCACCCGAAACATGGGACCAGGTGTTCGTTTCCTGTCCGCAAAATACTTATACCTGCCTTGAGACCTGGATATAGGCCGCTGGACTTCTGCCCATGTATTTTTTAACCGCTGAACAGAGTCCTCAGCCCCGAATCCAGACGAGAAAACTCACCGAAATGAGGACTGAACCCATAGTTAATCAAGAAAGGGGACCTACCAGTGGATTGACTCACCCGGCAAATTCAGCTAACGGCAGTGCATCGCACCAGTCACTCTGTCTAGCAGAGGTTAGACACCTGAGGATCTGTTCCAGGGACTGGTTATTGCGCTCCGTCTGCCCATTGCTCTCAGGATGGTATGCAGACGAAAAGGACAGAGACATACCTATTTTTTTGCAGAAAGCACGCCAAAACTTAGCCACAAACTGCACACCACGATCAGACACCACATTCAGGGGTACCCCATGCAACCGGATCACATGCTGCACAAACAACCTGGACAACGTCTCAGCTGACGGTAGTGCGGACAGGGGTACGAAATGAGCCTGCTTAGAAAACCTGTCCACCACTACCCATACCACTGTATTACCCTTAGATGGAGGGAGATTGGTAACAAAATCCATGGATAAGTGTGTCCATGGCCTTTCGGGCACTGCCAAGGGTATCAGCTCCCCTGCCGGCCGGCTATGAGAGCTTTTAGAACGAGCGCAGACCCCACAACCAGCAATGAATTTTTTTATGTCAGAACCAAGGGTAGGCCACCAAAAGATCCTAGCCACCGCCAGACGTGTGGCTGAAATACCAGGGTGAGCACTCAGCTTGGATTCATGGAACTCCTGCAAGAGTTTCAGGCGAAGTTGCTCTGGGACAAACAACTTCCCCTCCGGCTTGGCCGCCGAGGCCTGCGACTGTGCCCCCTGAATCTCCCGTTCCAATTCAGATGAGACCTCTGCTATCACAACCCCAGGGTGAAGAATGGAGGACGGTGGCTCAGGGGGCAACACCGGCTGAAAACTGCGTGACATTCTTAGACCCTGGACGAAATGTAATTGTAAACTGAAAACGGGAAAAAAAAAGTGACCAACGGGCTTGTCTGGGCGTTAGTCTTTTAGCAGACTCAATGTACGACAAATTTTTGTGATCCGTGATCACCGTAACCGGGTGACTGGCCACCTCCAAAAAGTGCCTCCATTCTTCAAAAGCCAATTTGACCGCAAGAAGCTCTTTATTGCCTACGTCGTAATTTCTTTCCGCAGCAGAGAACTTCTTGGAAAAGAAAGCACATGGCCTGAGGTTGGTTAGAGTGGCAGGCCCCTGGGACAACACCGCCCCCACCCCCACCTCAGAGGCATCCACTTCCACGACAAATGGTTTGGACGGATCTGGCTGCACTAACACAGGAGCAGACATAAAACATTTTTTCAGCGTCGCAAAGGCCGCTTTTGCGAGCGAGGACCAATTTCTCACATCCGCACCTTTGCATGTTAGATCCGTGAGAGGTTTGACCACTTGCGAAAACCCCCGGATAAATTTGCGGTAATAATTGGCGAACCCCAAGAAGCGCTGAAGACCCTTAAGATCTCGGGGTTGCACCCAATCCGCAATGGCCTGCACCTTCTTGGGGTCCATGCGAAAACCCTCACCGGATACAATTAACCCCAAAAAGGACAACTCTTGTACACAGAATACACATTTTTCCAATTTGGCATACAAATGATTTTCTCTCAGCCTTTGGAGCACAGTTCGTACATGTTCCAAATGAGAATACTTGTCGGGGGAATATATCAAAATATAATCTAAGTAGATAACGACAAAACGACCAATGAGATCCGAGAATACCACGTTGATGAAATTCTGAAATATGGCAGGGGCGTTGGTAAGACCAAACGGCATGACTAAATTTTCAAATAGTCCCTCGGTCGTGAGGAACGCGGTTTTCCATTCATCCCCCTCTCGGACCCTTATCAAATTATATGCCCCCCGAAGGTCCAGTTTAGAAAACCACTTTGCCCCTGATAGTTGGTTACATAAATCGGGAATCAACGGAAGGGGGTACGTATTCCGTACAGTAATTTGATTAAGCTCCCGGAAGTCGAGACAGGGACGTAACCCGCCATCTTTTTTCTTTACAAAAAAGAAACCTACCGCCACAGGTGAGACTGAAGGACGTATGTGTCCTTTGCGCAGACTTTCAGTAATGTACTCCTTCATAGCCAAGCGCTCAGGACCGGACAAATTAAACAGACGGGCTTTGGGTAATTTAGCCCCCGGGACCAGCTCAATAGCGCAGTCAAAGGGTCTATGTGGCGGTAACGTCTCGGCCTCGCTTTCGGAGAATACATCTTCGAAGTCCTTCAGGCATTCCGGAATACCTTCCAGCTCGACAGATGATACAGACACAGATTTAACAGGTTCAACCAGCAGTGCGGCTTTATCATATAACTCAAAATCATTAAACCCCCATTGTACAATCTCCCCCGTTTTCCAGTTAATAACTGGGTTATGGTGTTGTAACCAGGGCATGCCCAACACCAACCCTGCAGGTAGATTGTCCACCACAAAACAACTTATGTTTTCCACATGAGTAGCGCCCACTCTGAGCGAAAACACATCAGACATAAAGCGAATTCCCTCCTTAGTGAGGGGAGATGAGTCAATGGCCATCACCTTGATCGGAACCTTGAGCCTAACTGTCCCTATCTTGCAGTGTGTGACCAATTGGGAGTCAATGATTAATAGATGATCCGCAGTCCACAAAGGCTGTAGAGGAAAAAGAACTACCATCCACAAACAGTTCCACAGGCAGTACTACTTTAGAAAACGAGGAAAATGGTACCTGAGGGTCTGAGCAGCCTCCCCGTTGACTACCCAGACCTAGTCGTTTCCCGCCGACCGGGTTTGAAGACGGGCAATTCGGGCACTCCCTTTTCCAATGTCCCGTTTTACCGCAGTAAAAGCATTACTGCTTGTCCTTCCGGCGTTTCCTCTCCATATCCTTCAGGGAGAGGGCGCCTACATCCATGGGCTCAGGGGCAGTCTCTTTTCCACTGGGGAATAATGGAGTATCCACCTGCATCACCCCTCTGGCCCACAGCCTGCGGTCATGGCGTCCTCGAGAGAGTTAGGTGGGGGATGTAACGCCAAGGCATCCTGCAGCCGCTCGGACAAGCCTCTGCGAAAGAGTCCTCGGAGTGCGGCATCGCTCCAAGAGACCTCTGCCGCCCAGCGGCGGAACTCAGAACAAAACCACTCAGCTGTGTGTTTCCCCTGACAGACACTCATCACCATGTCCTCTGCCAATCGCACTCGGTCAGGTTCATCATAAATGTGCCCGAGGGCCTCAAAGAATGCGTTCACTGACATACGTTCAGGAGCAGAGGAAGACAGAGAGAAAGCCCATGCTTGCGGAGCCCCCCGAAGTAGGGAAATGACGACCCCCACCCTCTGGAACTCATCCCCGGAGGAGCGGGGCCTTAGAGAAAAAAAAAAGCTTGCATCCTTCTCTGAAAGACCTGAACTCCTTTTTATCCCCTGAGAAAAGGCCTGGTAATTTGACCGGAGATTCGGGGGACGCTAATGACACATCCCTACCCCCAGAACCAGAAGCCCCTGCATCGACAGCCCCCTGCACAGTAACCACCAACTGTTGCTGGGTATGGGCCATCGTGCGTTGTTCCACATTGAGCTTATGGAACATTTGGGTCAGGTGCTTGACCTGATCAGCCAAGGCTTGTATGGGATCCATGAGGATAACACACACTTTTTTTTTTTTTTTCTTCAGAAAAAAAAAACAAAACCTGAAAGGGTCAGTTATAATGTCAGAGACACCGCACTACACTTGCTCATTGAGCCAGTGCGCGTGTCCTGAGTACAGAAGCAGTGCTAAACGAGGTACAGGAGGAATAAACAGACGGGAGGTCAGACAAAGCCAAAGGTCATACACAGGATCACAGTACAGTACCAGGGATGAGACAGAGCGGATAATCAGGGACAAGCAGAGATCAAAACCAAACAGACATAGGAGGTACCAGGCAGAATCTAAAGCGATATCCAGAGAACAGACCGAGTCATACACAGAGAATCAAGTAACCAGAACACAGCACAAACACACTCAGGGGTCACCACACAATGCCAAGGGCAAGAGTATAACTGACAGGGATGGGAGCGTCCTGAGGCTATAAGAAGCCTCCCCCAGAACCAGGGAGAGGCCACAATCATAGCCCCAGGTGTGCAGGTAAGCCTGCATCGGGATCACAACCTTTAACCCCAGAAATGCCAGTCATCAGCACTGGTTCCAAACATTAACCCCACGTGTGCGAGTCAAACCCGCACTGAGATCATGACATGTGGAGATCTGAGTCCCTTAACATTCCACGTTACTATCCTAACCATAATCCCTTAAAATGATTGCTCTTTTTCCCGGCCGTGTCGCATGAACTAGAAAAACTACTTTCCAAATCCCTCCCTCCCCTCCCCCCTCAACTGATTGCTTTAAACCACCCTCGTTTTCAACTGTACATAAACATTTTTCCACTTCCATTTTTTCTGAGATGTTTAATTTATCTCCCAAGCCTCTGCCATAAGTCGAACCGTCTTGATTGACAACCCTTTCCTGATGTCTCCCTCCTCCCCTCTCTTAATCTCCAACCAATTCCATCCCCTTCCATCATTTTTTGCAGATTTACCAAGATATGACACTTCTAGTTAGAAGACAGAGAGAAGCACAAGACATAACGATACGCTTATCACCATATTCCTTCTCCCAACGTTCCAAAAATTACAATCTGTTTCCTCATCTCAAATCACCAGCGACTGCTTCTTCCTCCTTTCTTCCCAGTTGACGTTGCCATGTGTCGTTTTTCTTTTGGACTTTCCACCCTGGTGTCCGCTTGACTCCACTCTGATTCTGGATCCGGTCTGTCTGAAGATGGTCTCTTAGAAACGGAGCCTCCTCCATCCGATTCCGTGACAGTCCCCTCTTTTGGGTTCTTGTCCTGTTGCCGTGAACTTCCCTCCTGGGCTAGCATCCCCTCTGCTTCCAACGGGTCCCGAAAAGTCTTAGTCGCTCCATCTGGCCCTCTTACCCTCAATATTGCAGGGTAGAGGAGGTGGAATTTGATGTGTTTGTGGTAAAGAGTTGTGCACACCTGACTAAAAGCTTTTCTTTTCCGGGTGACTTCCGCAGAGTAGTCCCCAAATATTAAGATCTTATGTCCTTGGATACACAGAGGTTGTTTTCTGTTCCTGAAGGCCCTCAGGATTTCTTCCTTGTCTTTGTATTCTAGATATTTGAATATGACCTGACGTGCTCTGGACCTTTCATCTTGCCTGGATGTATCGTCTGTAGTGGTCCTTCTCTCCTCCCGCCTCGTCATCGGTCCCACTCTGTGGGCTCTTTCCACCCGACAGTTGTGTGTTAGGCCCAGGGCCTGTGGAAGTTCTTTCTCACAGATTGCATCCAGCTGGCTTGGCATCACTGACTCCGGCGGTCCCACCACTCTCAGATTGTTCCTCCTTGACCTGTTTTCCAGGTCATCCATTTTTTTCTTTCATCAACTGTGTGTTTGTGTCTAATTCTTTAAATCTGCTCTCCAGCCATGCCGATGTATCTTCAGCGTCGGACATCCTGGTATGCATGGTACCCCTCATCCCCTAATCCTGGTATGTATGAGCCTCTATCCTGGTATGCATGGTAACCCTCATCCCCCAATCCTGGTATGCATGGTACCCCTCATCCCCCAATCCTGGTATGCATGGTACCCCTCATCCCCCAATCCTAGTATGCATGGTACCCCTCATCCCCCAATCCTGGTATGTATGGTCCCCTCACCCCCTATCCAGGTATGCATGGTACCCCTCATCCCCATATCCTGGTATGCATGGTACCCCTCATCCCCCTATCCTGGTATGCATGGTACTCCTCATCCCCCAATCCTGGTATGCATGGTACCCTTCATCCACCAATCCTTGTATGCATGGTACCCTTCATGCACCAATCCTGGTATGCATGGTACCCCTCATCCCCCAATCCTGGTATGCATGGTAGCCCTCACCCCCCTATCCTGGTATGAATGGTACCCCTCATCCACCAATCCTGGTATGCATGGTACCCCTCATCCCCCAATCCTGGTATGCAGGGTACCCCTCATCACCCAATCCTGGTATGCATGGTACCCCTCACCCCCCTATCCTGGTATGCATGGTACCCCTCATCCACCAATCCTGGTATGCATGGTACCCTTCATCCCCCAATCCTGGTATGCATGGTACTCCCTCATCACCCAATCCTGGTATGCATGGTACTCCTCACCCCCCTATCCTGGTATGCATGGTACCCCTCATCCACCAATCCTGGTATGCATGGTACTCTTCATCCCCCAATCCTGGTATGCATGGTACCCTTCATCCCCCAATCCTGGTATGCATGGTACTCTTCATCCCCCAATCCTGGTATGCATATCCCATCCCCCAATCCTGGTATGCATAGCCCATCCCCCAATCCTGGTATGCATGGTCCTCTCATCCCCCAATCCTGGTATGCATGGTACCCCTCATCCCCCAATCCTGGTAAGCATGGTCCTCTCACCTCCCCTATCCTGGTATGCATGGTACCCCTCATCCCCAATCCTGGTATGCATGGTACCCCTCACCCCCCTATTCTGATATGCATGGTCCCCTCACCCCCCTTATCCTGATATGTATGGTCCCCCTCACCCCTATTAAACTACACACATACAAAAAAAAAAACATTTTTACTCACCCTTCTTTCCTGTGCTCCAGCGCTGTCACCACGTTCTGCTGGAGTCCGGAGGAGGAGTCTGGCGCCGGAGTACGCGCATGCCCATAGTGCTGTCCGGCGCCATATTGCTGAAGACACACTGCAAATGGGTCTTCAGTAAAATGGGGCCGGATCGCGCTATGCACATGCGCGATTCCGGCCGCACTCCTGCCCTGGTCTCCAGCAGAAGAGAAGCGCCGTGGCAGTGCTCCTCCCGGTCAGGTAAGTATGGCGCCGGACATAGCGGTATGCAGTGTGTACGCGTACCGCCATCTTCGGCGCCATACACACTCCTCACCGCGCTGCCTCATTCTGTCTGGAGCCAGACTGCATAGGTGCGTCGCGCTTGCGCAGTCTATAAAGGCTTCGGACAGCGTGACGCTTAGCCGGTTATATTATAGATTATGGGCTTTACCCGTTAATGACAGCCAATACATCTTTTTACTGACCTGAAATATAAGAGACTATCATCCCCATACAGGTGACAATCCAGCAGCTGTCAACTGTACACTATAGCTGACCACTTGCTGTATCACAAACGATCAGTGTTGGCACCATCCATATGTGTTTAACCCCTTAGTTGCTGCTGTTAAAAGTGAGTACATCAAATAAATGGTGGTGATTGTGGGGGCTTCTGCATTAATCTAATGGACACACCGAGATCATGATTGTGTGGTTCTGATATTTGCCATAGCAGTTCATGGCCAAATAGCGGCCTTAGAGTCTCACGGCTATAGTGGCCAGTTCAGAAGTTAGCAAATTTTAGGTGGTAAACAAACACTTTTCCATTCCTGCTATACCACTTTGCATTAATTCCTGAAAATCACCTGAAGGGTTACTAAACTACCTGACAGAAGTTTTCAATATGTCAGGGGGTGCTGCTTTTAAAATGGTATCACGTTTTGGGTTCTAGGTAGAGATGAGAGACTTTGCCTTTTTTAGGGTCGAGTCGGGTTTCATGAAACCCGACTTTCTCAAAAGTCGAGTCGAACGAAATCGGCCGACTATAGGGAAAAGTCTTGAAACACAAAACCCAATGCAAGTCAATGGGGAGAAAAGTCGGCAGTGAGTGGAGGACTGTAAACACACCTGGCATGAATTTTAAACCTAGAGGTGGCGAAATCTCTCTCTCTTCTCTCTCTCCCTCTCCCTGTCTCTCTCTCTCCCACTCCCTCTCCCGCTACGCTTCTCTCATTGGCTGAAAAAAGTCACGTGCAAGCATTCGGCGAAACCCAACTTTGGCGCTTTGGTCGCCGACCGCATGGCCAACTTCACACTGTGGTCGGGTTTCGTTTCATGTAACCCGACTTTGACGAAAGTCGGCGACTTTTGAATCTGACCGACCTGTTTTGCTCAACTCTAGTTCTAGGATATATAGCACCCTCAAAATCACTTCAAACCTGGATAGGTCCCTCAAAAAAAAATTTTTTGTAAATTTCCTTGAAAAAATGAAAAATTACTGCTTCATTTTTAAAGCTCCTAAAAGGCTAACAAAATAAATTAGCGTTTTAAAAATCTGGCTGATGTAAGGCAGACATGTGGGAAATGTGATTTTTTAATGTTTGTGTGTGGTATGACTATTTGGATTAAAAGGATAATTATTAAAAGTTTGAAAATTGCAATTTTTTTACATTTTTGTCAAGTTTCTGATATTTTTTTATAAATAAACACAAAACATATCGACCTAAATTTACCATTATCATATATCATAATGTGCTACGTAAAAACAATCTCAAAATCAATGGGACTTGTTGAAGCGTTCCAGAGTTGTCACCACATAAAGTGACATTGGTCAGAATTTAAAAAATTGGCCCCGTCACTAAGGGGTTAAAGTGCAGACTCTCATTTTGACTAGGTCTTTGCTCTGCAGATCTTGTATACTGAGGCCCCTGCTCTTTCTGCCCATTAAATTAATGCTGATCTTGCAGAATGGGCCTTGATGTGTCCAGACGGGATCTTTCCTGTGTAACACTGTGCTGATTGCCGTCTTGATTCACCTAGCTGGTGTAGACTTTGATGCTTTTCTTCCTTTCTTTTTCCTGCAAATAGGACGAAGAGATTTGAGTCGACTCTCCAATCTTCCATAATGTTAAAATATTGCAAGACTGCTCTCCTTATGTCCAAGGAGTGAAATGAAAGCTCCCATTCATTGCTATCGTTCTGATGGAAGGGGAAGGCAAGATAATTTCCTGCTTTCTGTGGAAGTCAGGGACCACCTTTGGTAGAAATCCTGTATCCAATTTAAAAATTAGACAATGTTCCTGTATTTTTAAATATAGGTGTTTTATGGAGAAGGCTTGAGTTTCCCCTATACTCCTTGCTGATGTTATAGCCAGTAAGAATGCTGTCTTCACAGATATGGGCCTTAAGTCTTCCTGGTGTAAAAGTTCATACAGTGGGGAAAATAAGTATTTGATACACTCCCAATTTTGCAAGTTTTCCCACCTACAAAGAATGGCGAGGTCTGTAATTCTTATCATACATACACTTCAATTGTGAGAGACAGAATCTTAAAAAAAAATCCACATTGCATGATTTTTACACAATTCATTTTCATTTTATAGCATGAAATAAGTATTTGATACTTAATATTTGGTACAGAACCCTTTGTTGGCAATTACAGAGGTCAAACATTTCCTGTAGTTCTTGACCAAATTTGCACACACACTGCAGCAACGATTTTGGCCCACTCCTTTATACAGATCTTCTCCAGATCTTTCAAATGTTGGTGCTTTTGTTGGGAAACATTGAGTTTTCAGCTCCCTCCAAAGATTTTTTATTAGGTTCAGATCTGGAGACTAGCTAAGCCACTCCAGGACCTTGAAATGCTTCTTTAAAGCCATTTTTTAGTTGCTCTGGCTGTGTGTTTCTAGCCATTGTCATGCAGAAAGACCCAGCCACGACTCATCTTCAATGGTCTTACTGAGGGAAATAGGTTGTTGGCAAGAATCTCACAATACATGACCCATCCATCATCCCTTCAATACGGTGCAGTCGTCCAGTCCCCTTTGCAGAAAAGCACCCCCAAAGTATGATGTTTCTCCCACCATGCTTCATGATTGGGACAGTATTCTTGGGGTTGTACTCATCTTTCTTTTCCTCCAAACACAGCAAGTGGAGTTGATACCAAAAAGTTCTATTTTGATCTCACCATGACCTTCTCCCATGCCTTCTCTGAATCATCCAGATGGTCGTTGGAGAACTTCAAACAGGCCTGGACATGTGCTGGACAGCTTTCTTCAGGTCATTAACCAGGTTCTCACCTGTCATTTGGACTGATTCCTGACCTATCTCAGAATCATTCTTACGCCAAGTGGCAAGATCTTGCATGGAGCCCAAGAATAAATGAGAATTGTGGAATACATAATGTACATGGGACCAAAAAGGATCACAATTAGTCACATGGCGGATACACAAAGCCAGTACACATGCACATAAAGGACAAATGGTCGAGACAACTGCAATCACAGAGAATCAAAAATAAATAAATAAAGGCCAGCAGTCAAAGTGTCACGTAAAATACGATGCTTTATTAATAATCTATAATTGGACATAGGTACATGAAAGAGGGGGGAAAAAGGACTCACCAAATGGCTAGACAAAGGGCCTAGTATGTCACCCACATCCACCAGGAGAACAACCCCATATGGTCATACCACCCAGTAGTTCATACAAAAGTCACCACATAGTCGGTAAATATAATATGCATCCACATGATAAACGGGGATTCGGGGAACTCACTGGTAGTAGAGAATCCATGTAATCTAGAACAAATGTTCATAATAAATAGACCTAAAAGGGGTATGCAATATTACCTGGGCAGAGTGAGAGTGAACCATACAGCGGCCCGACCCCGACGCGCGTTTCGGAGCGTGCTGCTCCTTCCTCAGGGGGCAAATTTTAGGTGGTAAACAAACACTTTTCCATTCCTGCTATACCACTTTGCATTAATTCCTGAAAATCACCTGAAGGGTTACTAAACTACCTGACAGAAGTTTTCAATATGTCAGGGGGTGCTGCTTTTAAAATGGTATCACGTTTTGGGTTCTAGGTAGAGATGAGAGACTTTGCCTTTTTTAGGGTCGAGTCGGGTTTCATGAAACCTGACTTTCTCAAAAGTCGAGTCGAACGAAATCGGCCGACTATAGGGAAAAGTCTTGAAACACAAAACCCAATGCAAGTCAATGGGGAGAAAAGTCGGCAGTGAGTGGAGGACTGTAAACACACCTGGCATGAATTTTAAACCTAGAGGCGGCGAAATCTCTCTCTCTTCTCTCTCTCTCCTCTCTCTCCCTCTCCCTGTCTCTCTCTCTCCCACTCCCTCTCCCGCTACGCTCCGCTTCTCTCATTGGCTGAAAAAAGTCACGTGCAAGCATTCGGCGAAACCCGACTTTGGCGCTTTGGTCGCCGACCGCATGGCCAACTTCACACTGTGGTCGGGTTTCGTTTCATGTAACCCGACTTTGACGAAAGTCGGCGACTTTTGAATCTGACCGACCTGTTTTGCTCAACTCTAGTTCTAGGATATATAGCACCCTCAAAATCACTTCAAACCTGGATAGGTCCCTCAAAAAAAAATTTTTTGTAAATTTCCTTGAAAAAATGAAAAATTACTGCTTCATTTTTAAAGCTCCTAAAAGGCTAACAAAATAAATTAGCGTTTTAAAAATCTGGCTGATGTAAGGCAGACATGTGGGAAATGTGATTTATTAATGTTTGTGTGTGGTATGACTATTTGGATTAAAAGGATAATTATTAAAAGTTTGAAAATTGCAATTTTTTTACATTTTTGTCAAGTTTCTGATATTTTTTTTATAAATAAACACAAAACATATCGACCTAAATTTACCATTATCATATATCATAATGTGCTACGTAAAAACAATCTCAAAATCAATGGGACTTGTTGAAGCGTTCCAGAGTTGTCACCACATAAAGTGACATTGGTCAGAATTTAAAAAATTGGCCCGTCACTAAGGGGTTAAAGTGCAGACTCTCATTTTGACTAGGTCTTTGCTCTGCAGATCTTGTATACTGAGGCCCCTGCTCTTTCTGCCCATTAAATTAATGCTGATCTTGCAGAATGGGCCTTGATGTGTCCAGACGGGATCTTTCCTGTGTAACACTGTGCTGATTGCCGTCTTGATTCACCTAGCTGGTGTAGACTTTGATGCTTTTCTTCCTTTCTTTTTCCTGCAAATAGGACGAAGAGATTTGAGTCGACTCTCCAATCTTCCGTAATGTTAAAATATTGCAAGACTGCTCTCCTTATGTCCAAGGAGTGAAATGAAAGCTCCCATTCATTGCTATCGTTCTGATGGAAGGGGAAGGCAAGATAATTTCCTGCTTTCTGTGGAAGTCAGGGACCACCTTTGGTAGAAATCCTGTATCCAATTTAAAAATTAGACAATGTTCCTGCATTTTTAAATATAGGTGTTTTATGGAGAAGGCTTGAGTTTCCCCTATACTCCTTGCTGATGTTATAGCCAGTAAGAATGCTGTCTTCACAGATATGGGCCTTAAGTCTTCCTGGTGTAAAAGTTCATACAGTGTGGAAAATAAGTATTTGATACACTCCCAATTTTGCAAGTTTTCCCACCTACAAAGAATGGCGAGGTCTGTAATTCTTATCATACATACACTTCAATTGTGAGAGACAGAATCTTAAAAAAAATCCACATTGCATGATTTTTACACAATTCATTTTCATTTTATAGCATGAAATAAGTATTTGATACTTAATATTTGGTACAGAACCCTTTGTTGGCAATTACAGAGGTCAAACATTTCCTGTAGTTCTTGACCAAATTTGCACACACACTGCAGCAACGATTTTTGCCCACTCCTTTATACAGATCTTCTCCAGATCTTTCAAATGTTGGTGCTTTTGTTGGGAAACATTGAGTTTTCAGCTCCCTCCAAAGATTTTTTATTAGGTTCAGATCTGGAGACTAGCTAAGCCACTCCAGGACCTTGAAATGCTTCTTTAAAGCCATTTTTTAGTTGCTCTGGCTGTGTGTTTCTAGCCATTGTCATGCAGAAAGACCCAGCCACGACTCATCTTCAATGGTCTTACTGAGGGAAATAGGTTGTTGGCAAGAATCTCACAATACATGACCCATCCATCATCCCTTCAATACGGTGCAGTCGTCCAGTCCCCTTTGCAGAAAAGCACCCCCAAAGTATGATGTTTCTCCCACCATGCTTCATGATTGGGACAGTATTCTTGGGGTTGTACTCATCTTTCTTTTCCTCCAAACACAGCAAGTGGAGTTGATACCAAAAAGTTCTATTTTGATCTCACCACGACCTTCTCCCATGCCTTCTCTGAATCATCCAGATGGTCGTTGGAGAACTTCAAACAGGCCTGGACATGTGCTGGACAGCTTTCTTCAGGTCATTAACCAGGTTCTCACCTGTCATTTGGACTGATTCCTGACCTATCTCAGAATCATTCTTACGCCAAGTGGCAAGATCTTGCATGGAGCCCAAGAATAAATGAGAATTGTGGAATACATAATGTACATGGGACCAAAAAGGATCACAATTAGTCACATGGCGGATACACAAAGCCAGTACACATGCACATAAAGGACAAATGGTCGAGACAACTGCAATCACAGAGAATCAAAAATAAATAAAGGCCAGCAGACAAAGTGTCACGTAAAATACGATGCTTTATTAATAATCTATAATTGGACATAGGTACATGAAAGAGGGGGGAAAAAGGACTCACCAAATGGCTAGACAAAGGGCCTAGTATGTCACCCACATCCACCAGGAGAACAACCCCATATGGTCATACCACCCAGTAGTTCATACAAAAGTCACCACATAGTCGGTAAATATAATATGCATCCACATGATAAATGGGGATTCGGGGAACTCACTGGTAGTAGAGAATCCATGTAATCTAGAACAAATGTTCATAATAAATAGACCTAAAAGGGGTATGCAATATTACCTGGGCAGAGTGAGAGTGAACCATACAGCGGCCCGACCCCGACGCGCGTTTCGGAGCGTGCTGCTCCTTCCTCAGGGGGCAAATTTTAGGTGGTAAACAAACACTTTTCCATTCTTGCTATACCACTTTGCATTAATTCCTGAAAATCACCTGAAGGGTTACTAAACTACCTGACAGAAGTTTTCAATATGTCAGGGGGTGCTGCTTTTAAAATGGTATCACGTTTTGGGTTCTAGGTAGAGATGAGAGACTTTGCCTTTTTTAGGGTCGAGTCGGGTTTCATGAAACCCGACTTTCTCAAAAGTCGAGTCGAACGAAATCGGCCGACTATAGGGAAAAGTCTTGAAACACAAAACCCAATGCAAGTCAATGGGGAGAAAAGTCGGCAGTGAGTGGAGGACTGTAAACACACCTGGCATGAATTTTAAACCTAGAGGCGGCGAAATCTCTCTCTCTTCTCTCTCTCTCCTCTCTCTCCCTCTCCCTGTCTCTCTCTCTCCCACTCCCTCTCCCGCTACGCTCCGCTTCTCTCATTGGCTGAAAAAAGTCACGTGCAAGCATTCGGCGAAACCCGACTTTGGCGCTTTGGTCGCCGACCGCATGGCCAACTTCACACTGTGGTCGGGTTTCGTTTCATGTAACCCGACTTTGACGAAAGTCGGCGACTTTTGAATCTGACCGACCTGTTTTGCTCAACTCTAGTTCTAGGATATATAGCACCCTCAAAATCACTTCAAACCTGGATAGGTCCCTCAAAAAAAATTTTTTTGTAAATTTCCTTGAAAAAATGAAAAATTACTGCTTCATTTTTAAAGCTCCTAAAAGGCTAACAAAATAAATTAGCGTTTTAAAAATCTGGCTGATGTAAGGCAGACATGTGGGAAATGTGATTTATTAATGTTTGTGTGTGGTATGACTATTTGGATTAAAAGGATAATTATTAAAAGTTTGAAAATTGCAATTTTTTTACATTTTTGTCAAGTTTCTGATATTTTTTTATAAATAAACACAAAACATATCGACCTAAATTTACCATTATCATATATCATAATGTGCTACGTAAAAACAATCTCAAAATCAATGGGACTTGTTGAAGCGTTCCAGAGTTGTCACCACATAAAGTGACATTGGTCAGAATTTAAAAAATTGGCCCCGTCACTAAGGGGTTAAAGTGCAGACTCTCATTTTGACTAGGTCTTTGCTCTGCAGATCTTGTATACTGAGGCCCCTGCTCTTTCTGCCCATTAAATTAATGCTGATCTTGCAGAATGGGCCTTGATGTGTCCAGACGGGATCTTTCCTGTGTAACACTGTGCTGATTGCCGTCTTGATTCACCTAGCTGGTGTAGACTTTGATGCTTTTCTTCCTTTCTTTTTCCTGCAAATAGGACGAAGAGATTTGAGTCGACTCTCCAATCTTCCGTAATGTTAAAATATTGCAAGACTGCTCTCCTTATGTCCAAGGAGTGAAATGAAAGCTCCCATTCATTGCTATCGTTCTGATGGAAGGGGAAGGCAAGATAATTTCCTGCTTTCTGTGGAAGTCAGGGACCACCTTTGGTAGAAATCCTGTATCCAATTTAAAAATTAGACAATGTTCCTGCATTTTTAAATATAGGTGTTTTATGGAGAAGGCTTGAGTTTCCCCTATACTCCTTGCTGATGTTATAGCCAGTAAGAATGCTGTCTTCACAGATATGGGCCTTAAGTCTTCCTGGTGTAAAAGTTCATACAGTGAGGAAAATAAGTATTTGATACACTCCCAATTTTGCAAGTTTTCCCACCTACAAAGAATGGCGAGGTCTGTAATTCTTATCATACTTACACTTCAATTGTGAGAGACAGAATCTTAAAAAAAAATCCACATTGCATGATTTTTACACAATTCATTTTCATTTTATAGCATGAAATAAGTATTTGATACTTAATATTTGGTACAGAACCCTTTGTTGGCAATTACAGAGGTCAAACATTTCCTGTAGTTCTTGACCAAATTTGCACACACACTGCAGCAACGATTTTGGCCCACTCCTTTATACAGATCTTCTCCAGATCTTTCAAATGTTGGTGCTTTTGTTGGGAAACATTGAGTTTTCAGCTCCCTCCAAAGATTTTTTATTAGGTTCAGATCTGGAGACTAGCTAAGCCACTCCAGGACCTTGAAATGCTTCTTTAAAGCCATTTTTTAGTTGCTCTGGCTGTGTGTTTCTAGCCATTGTCATGCAGAAAGACCCAGCCACGACTCATCTTCAATGGTCTTACTGAGGGAAATAGGTTGTTGGCAAGAATCTCACAATACATGACCCATCCATCATCCCTTCAATACGGTGCAGTCGTCCAGTCCCCTTTGCAGAAAAGCACCCCCAAAGTATGATGTTTCTCCCACCATGCTTCATGATTGGGACAGTATTCTTGGGGTTGTACTCATCTTTCTTTTCCTCCAAACACAGCAAGTGGAGTTGATACCAAAAAGTTCTATTTTTATCTCACCACGACTTTCTCCCATGCCTTCTCTGAATCATCCAGATGGTCGTTGGAGAACTTCAAACAGGCCTGGACATGTGCTGGACAGCTTTCTTCAGGTCATCAACCAGGTTCTCACCTGTCATTTGGACTGATTCCTGACCTATCTCAGAATCATTCTTACGCCAAGTGGCAAGATCTTGCATGGAGCCCAAGAATAAATGAGAATTGTGGAATACATAATGTACATGGGACCAAAAAGGATCACAATTAGTCACATGGATACACAAAGCCAGTACACATGCACATAAAGGACAAATGGTCGAGACAACTGCAATCACAGAGAATCAAAAATAAATAAATAAAGGCCAGCAGTCAAAGTGTCACGTAAAATACGATGCTTTATTAATAATCTATAATTGGACATAGGTACATGAAAGAGGGGGGAAAAAGGACTCACCAAATGGCTAGACAAAGGGCCTAGTATGTCACCCACATCCACCAGGAGAACAACCCCATATGGTCATACCACCCAGTAGTTCATACAAAAGTCACCACATAGTCGGTAAATATAATATGCATCCACATGATAAACGGGGATTCGGGGAACTCACTGGTAGTAGAGAATCCATGTAATCTAGAACAAATGTTCATAATAAATAGACCTAAAAGGGGTATGCAATATTACCTGGGCAGAGTGAGAGTGAACCATACAGCGGCCCGACCCCGACGCGCGTTTCGGAGCGTGCTGCTCCTTCCTCAGGGGGCAAATTTTAGGTGGTAAACAAACACTTTTCCATTCCTGCTATACCACTTTGCATTAATTCCTGAAAATCACCTGAAGGGGCCCCTGAGGAAGGAGCAGCACGCTCCGAAACGCGCGTCGGGGTCGGGCCGCTGTATGGTTCACTCTCACTCTGCCCAGGTAATATTGCATACCCCTTTTAGGTCTTTTTATTATGAACATTTGTTCTAGATTACATGGATTCTCTACTACCAGTGAGTTCCCCGAATCCCCGTTTATCATGTGGATGCATATTATATTTACCGACTATGTGGTGACTTTTGTATGAACTACTGGGTGATATGACCATATGGGGTTGTTCTCCTAGTGGATGTGGGTGACATACTAGGCCCTTTGTCTAGCCATTTGGTGAGTCCTTTTTCCCCCCTCTTTCATGTACCTATGTCCAATTATAGATTATTAATAAAGCATCGTATTTTACGTGACACTTTGACTGCTGGCCTTTATTTATTTATTATGGAGCCCAAGAATAAGTAAGATTAGCAGTCATCTTGTGTTTCTTCCATTTTCTAATAATTGTACCAACAGGTGTTGCCTTCTCATCAATCTGCTTGCCTATTGTCCTGTAGCCCATCTACAGGACAATAGGCAAGGTCTACAAGGTCTACAATTTTGTCCCTAGTGTCATTAGACATCTCTTTGGTCTTGGCCATAGTGGAGAGGTTGGAGTGTGATTGAGTGTGGACAGGTGCCTTTTATACAGTTAATGAGTTCAAACTGGTCTGTGAGTACCAGAATTATTGCTGACTGGTAGGTGATCAAATACTTAATTCCTGCAATACAATGCAATTTAATTATTTAAAAATCATACAATGTGATTTTCTGATTTTTATTTTTAGATTCTGTCTCTCACAGTTGAAGTGTACCTACGATAAAAATTACAGACCTCTTCATTCTTTGTAGGTGGGAAAACTTGCAAAATCGGCAGTGTATCAAATACTTATTTTCCCCACAGTGTGAAAGTTTTCATAGTGCATTTAAGATTAAACTGAGATCCCATGGGGGTACAGAGCACCTAATTGTGTGTATAAGCTTGGTGGATAGCTTTCACAAACCTCCTAATACAGGGATGACTGGTCAGAGGATAATTATAGAACACCCCTAGAGCTGATATCTGTACTTTTAGAGTACTGGGTATTAGTCCTTTGTCAAATCCTGATTGAATAAAATCTAGGATTTTAGGAATATCCGGGCCTAAGCTAAAGGACATGGGATTCTTGATCTGTGAGCACAACGCCTTCAATATTTTCAGCTTCCTACTTTTCTGGTTTGTAGAGATGACTGATTCTGAAAGCCTCTTTGATCTCAGGATCTCCCTCTCAGGATCCTGAGATAAAAGGTCATGTCTTGAAGGAAGGAGGATAGGATCTTCTGAGGACATGGGATCATGAATGCGATATTAAGGCTATGTGCACACGCTGCGGATAGGTCTGCGGATTTGTATCTGCGGAAGCGCAGGTAAAATGACCTGCGGATTTGCCTGCGGTTTATCACCTCTACAATGGAGGAGATGGTAAACCGCAGCAGAATCTGCAGAAAAGAAGTGACATGTCATTTCTTTCTGCAGATTCAAAACCGCACCTTTTCCGCAGTTAAAAATCCGCAGCATGTGCACAGCAGATTGTAAATCACATAGACTTACATCCTACTGTACATTGGCTGCAGAACTGCTGCTGATCCGCAGCGGCCAAAACCGCAGCGGATCCGCAGCAAAAACCGCAGCGTGTGCACATAGCCTAAGACAAATAACTACGGTAAGTAAATAAATGAAGACATGACAATGAACTTTGTGAAAACCGGCCACTATGCTTTATTAAGGGGTTAATAAATAATCAAATCTATAATCATAAATAATAAATAATTAATCGGTAAAACCTTTTCTGACTCAGTCCTTAATGAACTCGAGCTGACAAATATAGCATATAATTTTACCCAGGGGCAGACACTGACAGCTTGGGGCCCCTGTGCAAGAAATGTGTCTGGACCCCCTTCCTTTTATGGCGACAAAGCTACACACACATATATATATATATATATATATATATATGTATTATAGCCACACACATATATGTATATATTACATAGTCTCCTTTATTAAGCATATTGCTGTCCCTTTTACAGTGCCTTCTCTTGTACAGTATCGTCCCTTACATATTGGATTATATAGAGCCCTGTTTTTTTATTACATACCGTCCTGTCTTGTTAACTGTATAATGCAATGATGGCTGATGGTGCATGGGAAAGCTTCCTTTCTAATGGAGGAGCTGATGGACTGGTAGTCTGATCACCAGCTCCTCAATCAGCAGTCATTTTATATCTAAAAAGAGAGGGGACTATGTAATAAAAGAGGGCGCTGTGAAAAACAAATATAGCAAGAATACACTATGTAAGAGACAGCACTATACATAACAGCAGAGGAAGCTATATAAGGGACGGCACCTTATATAACTATAGAGGTTGGTACGTAATAAGGGACAGTGTTATACATAATAAAAGAGGAAACTACAGTACAGACCAAAAGTTTGGACACACCTCATTCAAAGAGTTTTCTTTATTTTCATGACTATGAAAATTGTAGATTCACTCTGAAGGCATCAAAACTATGAATTAACGCATGTGGAATTATATAATTAACAAAAAAGTGTGAAACAACTGAAAATATGTCTTATATTCTAGGTTCTTCAAAGTAGCCACCTTTTACTTTGATTACTGCTTTGCACACTCTTGGCATTCTCTTGATGAGCTTCAAGAGGTAGTCACTGGAAATGGTCTTCCAACAGTCTTGAAGGAGTTCCCAGAGATGCTTAGCACTTGTTGGCCCTTTTGCCTTCACTCTGCGGTCCAGCTCACCCCAAACCATCTCAATTGGGTTCAGGTCTGGTGACTGTGGAGGCCAGGTCATCTGGCGTAGCACCCCATCACTGTCCTTCTTGGTCAAATAGCCCTTACACAGCCTGGAGTTGTGTTTGGGGTCATTGTCCTGTTGAAAAATAAAAGATGGTCCAACTAAACGCAAACCGGATGGAATAGCATGTGTCACGGCCCCGGGCTCCACTTACCTTGCTGCGCGCGCTTCCCAGCGCGCTCCTGCTCCCCGGCGCATCCCCGGCCTCTGGCGTCGGGCGCCTGCGCACTGCCTCCCTCCTGGCGCGCAGCCTCCTGGGTAGTATGATGCGCAGGCCCCGCCTCCAACATGGCGGCGCCCAGCGCTACTTATGCCCGGTGTCTGGACAGGTAAGATGCCTGTTCTACTAATGCGGTGACGCTGTCTCATAGCAGCGTTCTCTGTGTTACAGGCCCCTTCTACCCTGCCTCTGTCTGCGCAGTGTTCCTGGTCTTAAGTACCTCTATTCTTGCCTCTGCCTTCACTGTGTGCTGTATCTTCAGTTCCCTCTCCCTTTGCCTCCGCCTGCGCTGCCTCCGACAGCTCTCCCTCTGCACTCCTGCTATACGGTGCCCTCTGTTGGTCCTTACTCCTTCCCTGTCCTGCTCCTTCCATCCTCCCGCTTTTTGTTTTATCAGTGCTTCCTCTTTTGCAGCCTCCAGCTATTGCCACCCGCTGCGCTCCGGTCCTCCGCTCTGCCCGTTCTCCACGGTCTCTGTGTTCCCCTGTGCTCCCTGTACGGATTCGCCTGTGCCTCCTCTCCTGTCTAAGCCCAGTCGTCCCTTTGGTTCCGGCTGTCGCGGTTCTATCCACTGGGGGTCTGCTCCTAACACTCCCTGTATAGGGGGTGGTTCTCACCTGGGCGCTCGCCCTCGGGGGCTCTGGAGCCGTGAACCAGAGGGTCCACTTCCGGGTTGCCTCTGCGTTCCTCTTGCTACAGCAACCATAACAGAACAGGCCATGGACCCCGCTGGAGCCACGGCTGCCCAAAAGGAGTTGGTTTTCCTTCGGGAAAACCAGACGTGCATGATGTCCTTTATGAAAACTATGGACTCGCGTCTTTCCGCTCTCCAATCCTCTGACCCTGGTAACGTCGCCCAGTTGGCTGGCTTACAACAAGAATTGGCGCAGCAGCGTGACACCCAGTCAACCCAGTCACATATCCTCAGCTATATGGCTTCGGTAGACGGTCGGTTGCTTGCCTTGCAGTCGGCCGCCTCTGCTCCTCCTGCTGGTGGTTCCCATCCTCCTCCGCGGTTGGCCAAACCACCCCGGTATAGCGGTGATGCCAAATTATGCCGGGGTTTTCTAAATCAGTGCCGCCTTCATTTTGAATTACTGCCCCAGCAGTACCCCACAGACCGAGCCAAAGTGGCCTTCATCATCTCTCACCTAGAGGGGGACGCTCTGGCTTGGATCAATCCCCTCTGGGAGCGTGATGACCCTGTGGTTACCCAGTTATCCGTTTTTATGGACACTTTCCGTCGGGGTTTTGACGAACCGGGTCGTTTAGCCTCCATCACTGAGGCTTTGTTTAGCCTCTGCCAAGGTTCTCTAACCGTGGGCCAGTACGCCATACAGTTCAGGACCCTGTCTGCCGACTTAGGTTGGAATAACAAGGCGTTGGTGGGCGCTTTCTGGCGAGGTCTCTCACGTCGTATTAAAGATGAGCTCGCTGGTCGTGATACCCCTACAGCTCTGGAGGATTTGATTTCCCTGGCCACCCGGATAGATCTCCGGTTTCAGGAACGGGCCGGTGAGAGAAGGGTTTCTTGTCCTTTATCTTATCTTCGCAGACCACCCAGTCCCTGACCCAGGATCCTCTCCTCTACCTCTGCACCCGAACCTATGCAGGTGGACCGCCTGAAGCTCTCTGACCAGCGTCGTAGGGAGAGAACCCTCCATGTTCTTTGTTTCTACTGCGGTAGCGGCTCCCATTTGCTCCGAACTTGTCCTGACCGCCCGGAAAACTCCTCCGCCTAGGCCAGGTAAGAGAGGCCTTCCTGGGCGTTTGTGATACCTCTCTACCCCTCAGTTTGTCTGTCCTCTTGCGTATTGATGGGAAGCGGGCTTCTCTGGTGGCCTATGTGGACTCGGGTGCCGCCGGAAATTTTATTAGGCTTGAGGAGGTCAACAAATTTTCTGTTCCTGTGAGGCCCTTAGGGAACCCTCAAAGTCTCGCTTCCGTAGATGGTTGACCCCTGCTAGTAACAGTTACTCATGTCACTCATGAGGTAGGGTTGCAGGTAGGAGCCCTGCACAAGGAGAAAATTACGTTTTATTTCTTGGCAGGTATTTCCCATCCAATCCTACTCGGTCTTCCCTGGCTGCGGCTCCACGAGCCCACCTTAGATTGGTATAGCGGCAACGTCTTGCGCTGGGGGGAGTCTTGTCGGGCTCGGTGTCCGCTGTCAGTGCGTCCCGTGGGTACCCCCTTCCTTCTCCTGTTCCCTCCGGATTACCGTCGGCTTATAATGCCTTTGTGGATGTTTTTGATAAGAAAGAGGCTGAGACTCTACCGCCGCACTGACCCTACGACTGCCCCATTGAACTCGTTCCCGGCACCACTCCTCCTCTTGGAAGGATTTATCCTCTCTCCTCGGCGGAGACCCAAGCCATGTCTGAATACATCCAAGACAACCTGGCCAGGGGCTTCATTCGCAAGTCTTCGTCCCCTGCAGGAGCAGGCTTCTTTTTTGTAAAGAAGAAAGATGGGTCGTTGCGTCCGTGCATGAATTATCGTGGCCTGAATCGCATCACCGTGAAGAACAAATATCCACTGCCACTCATCTCTGAGCTCTTTGATCGTCTGAAAGGAGCACGTGTGTTTACGAAGCTTGATCTACGAGGGGCCTATAATCTGGTTCGCATACTTTATGGAGACGAGTGGAAGACTACATTCAACACACGAGACAGGCACTACGAGTATTTAGTTACAGTATGCCGTTTGGGCTCTGCAACGCACCTGCAGTATTCCAGGAACTCGTTAATGATGTCTTTCGAGATCTCCTCTACTCCTGTGTCGTAGTCTACCTTGATGACATCTTAGTCTTCTCTCCGGATCTGGTCACACATCGCCGAGACGTTCGCCAAGTCCTCCAACGTCTTAGGGAGAACCATCTTTTTGCCAAGTTGGAGAAGTGCCTCTTTGAGCAAACTTCATTGCCGTTTCTTGGTTACATCGTCTCGAACTCGGGGTTAGAGATGGACCCTGAGAAAATCTCGGCAGTTCTCAAGTGGCCGCGTCCCCTCAGAGTAAAGGCTATTCAGTGGTTTTTGGGGTTTGCCGATTATTACAGGCAATTTATTCCCCACTTTTCTTCGTAGACTAAACCCATCTCGGCTCTTGTCCGCAAAGGGGCCGATCCCAATCATTGGCCCTCTGATGCTGAAGCTGCCTTTGAAGCCGTGAAACAAGAGTTCGCGAAGACTCTTGTACTCCATCGCCCGGATACCAGCAGACCATTCATTCTTGAGGTTGACGCCTCTTCGGTGGGAGCAGGAGCAGTTCTTCTGCATAAAACCTCCTCGGGCCGTGCTCTCAGCTGCGGATTCTTTTCTAAGGCTTTCTCCGCTCCCGAACGCAACTATGCCGTTGGAGATAGAGAACTTTTGACCATAAAAATGGCTCTCGAAGAGTGGCGCCATCTTCTCGAGGGTGCTCTCCATCCGTTCATCATTTTTACGGATCACAAAAATTTGGCCTACCTTCAGTCCGCCCAAAGGCTCAACCCATGGCAGGCCAGATGGTCATTGTTCTTCGAACGCTTTGACTTCGAACTCCACTTCCGACCCGGGGATAAGAACATCAAGGCGGATGCCCTGTCACAGTCATTCCTGTCAGTGGATAAGGAGGAGGGTCCAGCACATCTCATCGACCCTGCCAAAATCCTTACCGTGGCCCCACTAAGCCTGGTCTCCCCACCATCTGGTAAAACCTTTGTTCGGAGTGGAGATACAGTCATATGTTAAAGTTTGGGCACCCCTATTAATGTTAACCTTTTTTCTTTATAACAATTTTGGTTTTTGCAACAGCTATTTCAGTTTCATATATCTAATAACTGATGGACTCAGTTATATTTCTGGATACAAATGAGGTTTATTGTACTAACAGAAAATGTGCAATCTGCATTTAAACAAAATTTGACCGGTGCAAAAGTATGGGCACCTCAACATAAGTGACATTAATATTTCGTAGATCCTCCTTTTGCAAAAATAACAGCCTCTAGTCGCTTCCTGTAGCTATTAATGAGTTCCTGGATCCAGGATGAAGGTATTTGTGACCATTCCTGTTTACAAAACAATTCCAGTTCAGTTAAGTTTGATGGTCGCCGAGCATGGACTGCCCGCTTCAAATCATCCCACAGATGTTCAATGATATTCAGGTCTGGGGACTGGGATGGCCATTCCAGAACATTGTAATTGTTCCTCTGCATGAGTGCCTGAGTAGATTTGGAGCGGTGTTTTGGATCATTGTCTTGCTGAAATATCCATCCCCTGCGTAACTTCAACTTCGTCACTGATTCTTGCACATTATTGTCAAGAATCTTCTGATACTGAGTTGAATCCATGCGACCCTCAACTTGAACAAGATTCCCGGTGCCGGCATTGGCCACACAGCCCCAAAGCATGATGGAACCTCCACCAAATTTTACTGTGGGTAGCAAGTGTTTTTCTAGGAATGCTGTGTTTTTTAGCCTCCATGCATAAGGCCTTTTTGTATGACCAAACAACTCAATCTTTGTTTCATCAGTCCACACGACCTTCTTCCAAAATGTAACTGGCTGGTCCCAATGTGCTTTTGCATACCTCAGGCGACTGTTTGTGGCGTGCTTGCAGAAACGGCATCTTTCGCATCACTCTCCCATACAGCTTCTCCTTGTTCAAAGTGCGCTGTATTGTTGACCGATGCACAGTGACACCATCTGCAGCAAGATGATGCTGCAGGTCTTTGGAGGTGGTCTGTGGATTGTCCTTGACTGTTCTCACCATTCTTCTTCTCTGCCTTTCTGATATTTTTCTTGGCCTGCCACTTCTGGGCTTAACAAGAACTGTACCTGTGTTCTTCCATTTCCTTACTATGTTCCTCACAGTGGAAACTGACAGGTTAAATCTCTGAGACAACTTTTTGTATCCTTCCCCTGAAAAACTATGTTGAATAAACTTTGTTTTCAGATCATTTGAGAGTTGTTTTGAGGAGCCGATGATGCCACTCTTCATAGGAGAATCAAATAGGAGAACTACTTGCAAGTGGCCACCTTAAATACCTTTTCTCATGATTTGATACACCTGGCTATGAAGTTCAAAGCTCAATGAGGTTACAAAACCAATTTAGTGCTTCAGGAAGTCAGTAAAAAGTAGTTAGGAGTGTTCAAATCAAGAAAATGATAAGGGTGCCCATTCTTTTGTACCGGTCAAATTTTGTTTAAATGCAGATTGCACATTTTCTGTTAGTACAATAAACCTCATTTGAATCCAGAAATATAGCTGAGTCCATCAGTTATAAGATATATGAAACTGAAATAGCTGTTGCAAAAACCAAAATTGTTATAAAGAAAAAAGGTTAACATTAATAGGGGTGCCCAAACTTTAACATATGACTGTAGACTGAAGGTTCTACGTTGGAGCCACTCCTCAAAATTTTCAGGACATTCAGGAGTTAAAAAGACTCTCTCGCTCGCCTCCCGCCATTATTGGTGGCCTTCGCTTCGCAGAGACATCCAGGATTTCATCGCCTCCTGCCCTTCTTGTGCCCGGAACAAGGTACCTCGACATCGTCCTTTGGGACTCCTACATTCATTACATTTGCCTCCTTCTTCTAAATGTACGGTTATATTGGTGGTCGTGGATCGATTTTCCAAAATGGCCCATTTCACCGCTCTACCTGGCCTGCCTACCGCTCCCGAGTTGGCAAAGATTTTTCTGCTCCATGTCTTTCACCTCCATGGTTTCCCTCAGCATATTGTCTCTGATCGAGAAGTCCAGTTTACCTCCCGTTTTGGCGAGCTCTCTGTGGGTTGCTGAAGATAACTTTGGATTTTTCCTCAGCCTACCACCCCCAGTGTAATAGTCAAGTCGAGCGGGTCAACCAGACACTAACATCCTATCTTCGGCATTTTTCCAATGCACACCAAGATGATTGGGTCTCACTTCTTCCTTGGGCTGAGTTCGCGTATAACAACCATCCAAGTGAAGCCTCCTCTAAATCCCCCTTTTTTGTGGTTTTTGGTCAACACCCCGGCATTCCCCTTCCTGTGTCCCCTACCTCAGGTGTACCGGCAGCGGACTCCTTGTCTGTGGACTTCTCTCGGATTTGGAGGGAGACCAAAGTAGCCCTTGAGAGTGCCAGCCTCAGGATGAAGAGGTATGCCGACAAAAAACGGCTAGTCGCACCTCCGTATCACCCAGGGGATAGAGTTTGGTTATCTTCTCGGCATGTCAGGTTGAAGATTCCCTCCTACAAATTAGGTCCACGTTGCATTGGCCCCTTTGAGGTCTTAAGTCGCATCAACGTCGTGGCCTACAAGTTGAAATTGCCCACCTCACTAAGGATTCCCAATACCTTTCATGTATCTCTCCTCAATCCTGCAGTATTTAACCAGTTCCACTCAGCGCCTTCCCAATCCTCCCAACCTTGTAGCTCGGATAACACATTTGAGGTACGGGATATCTTGGCTATGAAGACAGTTAAGGGAAAGACTCTGTTTCTTGTGGATTGGAAGGGTTTTGGTCCTGAGGAGAGATCATGGGAACCCCAAGAGAATATTGATGCTCCTCGCATTATGAGACGATTTCTCTCCAGCGTTAGGAGAGGGGGACGTAAAGGGGGGGTACTGTCACGGACCCGGGCTCCACTAACCTTGCTGCGCGCGCTTCCCGGCGCGCTCCTGCTCCCCGGTGCGTCCCCGCTCCCGGCCTCCGGCTCCCTCTGCATCGGGCGCCTGCGCACTGCCTCCCTCCTGGCGTGCAGCCTCCTGGGTAGTATGACACGCTGGCCCCGCCTCCAACATGGCGGGCCCAGCGCTACTTATCCCTGGCGTCTGGACAGGTAAATAGCCTGTTCTACTAATGCGGTAACGCTGTCTCATAGCAGCGTTCTCTGTGTTACAGGCCCCTTCTACCCTGCCTCTGTCTGCGCAGTGTTCCTGTTCTTAAGTACCTCTATTCTTGCCTCTGCCTTCGCTGTGTGCTGTATCTTCCGTTCCCTCTCCCTTTGCCTCCACCTGCGCTGCCTCTGACAGCTCTCCCTCTGCACTCCTGCTATACGGTGCCCTCTGTTGGTCCTTACTCCTTCCCTGTCCTGCTCCTTGCATCCTCCCGCTTTGTGTTTTATCAGTGCTTCCTCTTTTGCAGCCTCCAGCTATTGCCACCCGCTGCGCTCCGGTCCTGCGCTCTGCCCGTTCTCCACGGTCTCTGTGTTCCCCTGTGCTCCCTGTACGGATTCGCCTGTGCCTCCTCTCCTGTCTAAGCCCAGTCGTCCCTTTGGTTCCGGCTGTCGTGGTTCTATCCACTGGGGGTCTGCCCCTAACACTCCCTGTATAGGGGGTGGTTCTCACCTGGGCGCTCGCCCTCGGGGGCTCTGGAGCCGTGACCCAAAGGGTCAACTTCCGGGTTGCCTCTACGTTCCTCTTGCTACAGCAACCGTAACAGCATGCCGCTGCAAGATGCTGTGATAGCCATGCTGGTTCAGTATGCCTTCAATTTTGAATAAATCCCGAGCAGTGTCACCAGCAAAGCACCCCCACAACATCACACCTCCTCCTCCATGCTTCACGGTGGGAACCAGGCATGTAGAGTCCATCCGTTCACCTTTTCTGCATCTCACAAAGACACTGTCATTGGAACCAAAGATCTCAAATTTGGACTCATCAGACCAAAGCACAGATGTCCACTGGTCTATTGCCATTCCTTGTGTTCTTTAGCCCAAACAAGTCTCCTGCTTGTTGCCTGTCCTTAGCAGTGGTTTCCTAGCAGCTATTTTACCATGAAGGCCTGTTGCACAAAGTCTCCTCTTAACAGTTGTTGTAGAGATGTGTCTGCTGCTAGAACTCTGTGTGGCATTGACCTGGTCTCTAATCTGAGCTGCTGTAAACCTGCAATTTCTGAGGCTGGTGACTCGGATGAACTTATCCTCTGCAGCAGAGGTGACTCTTGGTCTTCCTTTCCTGGGGCGGTCCTCATGTGAGCCAGTTTCTTTGTAGCGCTTGATGGTTTTTGCCACTGCACTTGGGGACACTTTCAAAGTTTTCCCAATTTTTCAGACTGACTGACTTTCATTTCTTAAAGTAATGATGGCCACTTTTTTCTTTGCTTAGCTGCTTTTTCTAGCCATAATACAAATTCTAACAGTCTATTCAGTAGGACTATCAGCTGTGTATCCACCAGACTTCTGCACAACACAACTGATTGGTCCCAACCCCATTTATAAGACAAGAAATCCCACTTATTAAACCTGACAGGGCACACCTGTGAAGTGAAAACCATTTCCGGTGACTACCTCTTAAAACTGTCACGGTCACGTGTGTCTGGACGCAGCGAGTACCGCAAGGCGAACCCATGTGACGCACGTGACCCTGGATACACCGCCTCTAGGGGGGCGAATTTAAATAATAAACACGTGCAGCTGGATACACCGCCTCCAACTGGTGAATTTAGACATTACATGTATATACAAGTCTGGAAACCCCGCCTCCAGTAAGGCGAATTTAAACAATAAGGGAAACCTGGGAAACATTAACAATGGTGGGCCCTGCGATAGGGAATAGGGACGTGGAGACCTCCTGAGCTGCCCTGAGCCAGTGTCCCTGCACTCCTAACATTCCCTATGCCGGTTCCGCACCGGGCGCGCAACAGGAACCTAAAAACCCTAGCTCGTCCTGACCTAAACCCTCACTAGGGAATTGGTCGGTGCGGAAACTAATCCCACCACTGCACTAAAACACACATGAGGAAAGATGACAAAACAGGGAAAACACCACTTAGCTTTGCTCTGTTGCGTATGCTCCTAGCAACAGAGCCCACCACCTGTGTGCATCTTCACCCGGATCCATCACTATAACTGGATCCTTCACCATAGTGCAGCCTTGGAGCAGAGTCCACCACCAATTGCAGAAGTCCAGTAACCGAGTCCCAAAGATGAGTTCAGCTCCTGCCCAAAAAGTCAAGCATGCTTGAGTCCAGCTCTCAGCAACCAAGTCCCACATGCTGAGTGCAACTCTCTCCATAGTCGTCACTCCACCAAGCCATGCAAGCACTTCCTGCCAACATCATAAACTGTGACTCCACCACGCCATGCCAGCCCTTCTTGCAGACCACCTAGCTGCCACTCGTCCCCTCTGGCTGGGCTGCCCAGGACTCATGTTCAGCTCCTTCATTCACCCAGGCTTCCTTGTGAATGACTAACACACAATATCACCCACAGTGATTGAACACACCAGGCTCTCTTTTATAGAGCCTAGCACCTGATTTGAAATTAAGTGCACATTAAACCAATGAAACTAAAGTGCACTACCACTCACCACCACCGGGGCAACTTAGAATGAACAACACCACGTGTAATAATTCTAATGGCCACCGGAGGCAATCACATGACTTTGGCACCTAGCCAAAGGGAAAAAAGTTCACTTATCCATTTAAACTGTCAGAGCCACGCTGGATCATGACAGTACCCCCTCCTTAATGAGGGGCCTCTGGACCCTCAAGACCACTCCCCATTAGGGAAACACCAACAGCGGGGACGCCCAGATCCTGGGTTCACCCCACCACCACCTGAAACTTCAGGTTTATAACAAATGCGCCGCTGGTATTGGCAATACATGTTCTGGAGGAACCACTCATCTCCACAGCGCCGACCTGGGGAACGAGTTTATGTATGTGTATGTTTGCTATGAGCTGATCAGACTCCACAACACACTTCCACAAGATGTTTTTTGGTGGCCACCCATACATGCTCGGTCACACGCAGGTCCGGACCTGAACGTTTATTGCACACATTCGTTTGTCATATATTTGGTGAACTCCTGGACACGACAACAGAGGCGCCCCCTGCTGTCACCACACTCACAGCCCCGCTATACACTAAGGGACACCACCCTCCAACCCTTTCACCATGAGGTCTGCGCCTCCCAGGGTTGGTTAATGGCGAGAGTTGAGATTTGTCCCTACTCCCCTGCAGCGCACCTGCTGCACACACCTGGAGGAGAAGGGGACAGGAATATGGAGGAAATATACACTCGCTGGTCGCCTTCCTCCAAACGACCACGAGGGGGCGGCCTCTTCGGTGGTATGGAAGATTTGGCGTCAGCCCCGCGGACTATACACCAGTCTGCTCACTACAGTTACGTATCCCTTCACCTCGGGGAACCCCAGACAGCACCATGGGGATCACCAACTCCACCCACCTGTCTGGGTACGTCCACCTGTATGAACCAGTCCCGCTCCCCAGCAGCGACTCTAGGGGGCACTTTGCCAGAGCCGCAGGAATATGGAGGAAAAATACACTCTCTGGTTGCCTCCACACGACCAGGAGGGGGCAGCTTCTTCGGTGGTATTGAAGATTTGGCGTGAACCCCGCGGACTATCACCAGTCTGCTCACTACAGGGACGTACCCCTTCACCTCGGGGAACCCCAGTCAGCACCATGGGGATCACAAACTCCACCCACCTGTCTGGTTACGTCCACCTGTATGAACAAGTCACGCTCCCCAGCAGCGACTCAGGGGGCTTTTGCCAGACCCGCAATTTGCCAAAGCCGCCATTTTGATTTTCTGGTTGAGCCCAAGGAAAGGCCCCAGACCCTAATAACTACTGCTGCAGCAGCTCTAATACACCATGCCGCTCCTCACTCACCTCAGTGAGGCCCGGCAGCAATTACTCAGCGGTCTCCACCTGGCCAAAGCTCACCAGAAAAAAAAAATGTAGGGTTGGTGATAATGTCACGGTCACGTGTGTCTGTACGCAGCGAGTACCGCAAGGCGAACCCATGTGACGCACGTGACCCTGGATACACCGCCTCCAGGGGGGCGAATTTAAATAATAAACACGTGCAGCTGTTTACACCGCCTCCAACTGGCGAATTTAGACATTACACGTATATACAAGTCTGGAAACCCCGCCTCCAGTAAGGCGAATTTAAACAATAAGGGAAACCTGGGAAACATTAACAATGGTGGGCCCTGCGATAGGGAATAGGGACGTGGAGACCTCCTGAGCTCCCCTGAGCCAGTGTCCCTGCACTCCTAACGTTCCCTGTGCCGGTTCCGCACCGGGCGCGCAACAGGAACCTAAAAACCCTAGCTCGTCCTGACCTAAACCCTCACTAGGGAATTGGTCGGTGCGGAAACTAATCCCACCACTGCACTTAAACACACATGAGGAAAGATGACAAAACAGGGAAAACACCACTTAGCTTTGCTCTGTTGCGTACGCTCCTAGCAACAGAGCCCACCACCTGTGTGCATCTTCTCCACCCGGATCCATCACCATAACTGGATCCTTCACCATAGTGCAGCCTTGGAGCAGAGTCCACCACCAATTGCAGAAGTCCAGTAACCGAGTCCCAAAGATGAGTTCAGCTCCTGCCCAAAAAGTCAAGCATGCTTGAGTCCAGCTCTCAGCAACCAAGTCCCGCATGCTGAGTGCAACTCTCTGCATAGTCGTCACTCCACCAAGCCATGCAAGCACTTCCTGCCAACACCATAAACTGTGACTCCACCATGCCATGCCAGCCCTTCTTGCAGACCACCTAGCTGCCACTCGTCCCCTCTGGCTGGGCTGCGCAGGACTCATGTTCAGCTCCTTCATTCACCCAGGCTTCCTTGTGAATGACTAACACACAATATCACCCACAGTGATTGAACACACCAGGCTCTCTTTTATAGAGCCTAGCACCTGATTTGAAATTAAGTGCACATTAAACCAAAGAAACTAAAGTGCACTACCACTCACCACCACCGGGGCAACTTAGAATGAACGACACCACGTGTAATAATTCTAATGGCCACCGGGGGTAATCACATGACTTTGGCACCTAGCCAAAGGGAAAAAAGTTCACTTATCCATTTAAACTGTCAGATCCACGCTGGATCATGACAGAAGCTCATCAAGAGAATGCCAAGAGTGAGCAAAGCAGTAATCAAAGCAAAAGGTGGCTACTTTGAAGAACCTAGAATATAAGACATATTTTCAGTTGTTTCACACTTTTATGGTAATTTCAGTATATAATTCCACATGTGTTAATTCATAGTTTTGATGCCTTCAGAGTGAATCTACAATTTTCAGAGTCATGAAAATAAAGAAAACTCTTTGAATGAGAAGGTGTGTCCAAACTTTTGGTCTGCACTGTATGTAACTAAGGGTGGTGTTATACAGAATTAGTGAGTACACTATATGCTAAGGGACTGTATTATGCATAATAAGTACATATACTATATGCTAAGTGACTGTGTTAGACATAGTGAGTACACTATATACTAAGGGACTGTGTTAGACATATTAAGCGATAATGTCTTCCTCCACCTCCCCCTGTTCTTAAGGCCATTATAAATCCACCTTCCTCCCATCCCAATACCCCACACCCCTCATTGTCCTCCTCCCCCTGCATCCCATTATTGTCCTCTCCCCCACCCCATCATTGCCCTCTTCACCACCTCCATCATTGCCTTCTCCCCAACCACTATCTTTGCTTTCTCCCCCACCACTCCCATCATTGCCCATTCCACCACCTCCATCATTTCCTCCTCCCCCACCACCCCCATTATTGCCCTTTCCACCACCATCATTGCATTCTCCACCACCACCCCATCATCATTGCTTTTTCCCTCACCACCCCATCATTGCCCTTCCACCACCTCCATCATTGCCTTCTCCCCATCACCCCATCATTGCCTTCTCCCCATCACCCCCATCATTGCCTTCTCCCCATCACCCCGTCATTCTCCTCTCCTCCACACACACACCACCACGAATCTCTACACACACATACACATACATAAATACAAAACACACACTAACACACACACACCACCTCTCACCTGTACGCAGCATCACCGGCGCCCGCGCTTCCTTAGCATGATGACCTGGCCTCCCACTTTATAGAGAAAATAGACAATATCCGCCAGGAAATCCGCTCCCAATCACCAAGTTCAGTGACTCCCATCCCTCCCTGCATTTCCCCTGGCTCACTCTCCACATTCGATCCCATCACAGAAGAAGTCTCCAGGCTCCTCTCCTCTTCTCGTCCGACTACATGCACAACCGACCCCATTCCCTCACTGTTATGAATGAGTCACCGTAGGAGGCAAAAACAGAAATACTAGCTAAGTCCAGAAAACCCAGAGAAGTTGGCAGCTATCGGATTGCAGACCCCTGAACCTATCAACAACAACTAGCAGTAGCCGTGGGGGGTTCCTACGGTGCCCTAGACCCCTCGATCACAGCCGGAGAACTACATAGCCTAAAGACAGAAAGGGAAATCTAAACTGCCCCAGAGCAGACCCCAAAGCAATAGGCAGCCCCCAACATATAATGACGGTGAAGCAAGATGAAAAAACACTCACACAGATAAAGACAGGCTGAGCAAATGATGGGGCCCAAGCTAACTAGATAGGACAGGATAGAAAAGCTGCTTTCTGTAATCTGCCAAAACCCTATCAAAACAAGAGCCAACAGCTGATAGGGAAAAAAGCCCTGAAGACGCTAGGCTTCAAAAAGACTATATCAGTACTCAGTGAAAAAAAGTTTTTTATAGTTCCAGCACACGATGTGAAAAAATTAAGAAAAGCCTTTATTTAATCCATAATTAAAAAATGCAATTCCAGTGATGATAAAAGCATGTGTAGGCTACACATGCTTTTATCATCACTGGAATTGCATTTTTTAATTATGGATTAAATAAAGGCTTTTCTTAATTTTTTCACATCGTGTGCTGGAACTATAAAAAACTTTTTTTCATTGAGCATTTCTCCCAGATGGGGATGGATCCACTCTGTGCACCGAGATTATGGAAAGGAGGACTGGGCAGGCTGAACCAGGTGAGCTGAAGATCTATCCTACATTGTTTTATATCAGTACTCAGGTATTTTCTGAAGACAGAGCAAAAAGGAATTCAGCTAACCCCAGCAGGGAATGGCAGAAATCAAGGAAAACAATGCAAAACAAAACCAAAACACAAATGCAAAAGTAGAGCAGAAAACTTAGCTTTTGAGGAGCAGGAATCAGACTGGTCTCCTACAATCCCTCAGAGAGATCACCAGCAAGGCAGAAGGGCGTCGGCTGCCTTATATCCAGTCAGTAATTCCCGTCACCCAGTCATCATCATCCTGCCCAGGTGCTTGGTAATCAGCCTCACTACCTTCCTTCACCAGAAGAGGGAGTTCATCAGACCTCAATGGTGAAGGGGAAAATGAACTCACAACACCTCACATCTCCTCCAGTCTCTCTCTCCAGTCGTCACAACTCACCTAACTACAATCTTTAATCTCTCCCTCTCCTCTGGCATTTTCCCCTCTTCCTTCAAACACTCTATCATTACTCCATTACTAAAGAAATCCACCCTCGACCCATCCTGCACAAACAACTACAGACCAGTCTCCAATCTCCCCTTCATCTCTAAACTCTTGGAGCGCCTGATATACTCCCGCCTTACCCGTTACCTCTCCACTCACTCCCTCCTAGACACTTCACAGTCCGGTTTCCGCCCCCTACATTCGACAGAAACTGCACTCATCAGTGACCAATGACCTTCTGACAGCAAAACGTAACGGTGACCACTCTGCTCATTCTTCTCGACCTTTCTGCAGCTTTCGACACTGTTGACCACCCTCTCCTACTCTCTAGGCTCCAGTCACTAGGCATTAAGGACACTGCTCTCTCCTGGTTCTTCTCCTATCTTTCTGACCGCTCCTTCAGTGTTCTGTTCGCTGGCTCCACTTCATCTCCTCTTCCTCTTACTGTCGGGGTACCTCAGGGCTCAGTCCTTGGCCCCCTTCTCTTCCCTCTCTACACAGCCCCAATTGGACAGACCATCAGTAGATTTGGCTTTCAGTACCATCTTTATGCTGATGACACACAACTATACACATCATCCCCTGACCTTACCCCCGCTGTACTACAGAACACCACTAACTGTCTGTCTGCTGTCTCCAACATCATGTCTGCTCTCTATCTGAAACTCAACCTCTCCAAAACTGAACTTCTTCTGCTCCCTCCATCTACTAACCTCCCTAAATCTGACATTTCCCTCTCCGTGGGTGGCACCATAATAACACCCCGACAGCAGGCGCGCTGTCTGGGTGTTATGTTTGACTCCGATCTCTCCTTCACCCACCATATACAATCTACAATCTCTTGCCCACTCGTGCCGCTTACACCTAAAGAACATCTCTAGAATCCGCCCTTTTCTCACCATGGAAACAACAAAAACCCTCACTGTCACCCTGATCCACTCCCGCCTGGACTACTGTAACGCTCTATTAATTGGCCTCCCCCTCACTCGACTCTCCCCTTTCCAGTCCATCCTTAATGCATCAGCCAGGGTTGTCCATCTGGCTAATCGTTTCTCGGACGCGTCTGCTCTTCGCCAGTCGTTACACTGGCTGCCCACTCATTACAGGATACAATTCAAAGTACTTGTTCTCACCCACAAAGCTATCCATAGTGCGGCACCCCCTTACATCTCCTCCCTCATTTCTGTCTATCGGCCTAACCGACCACTGCGCTCTGCAAATGACTTTCGACTAACCTCAGCCCTAATCCGTACCTCCCACTCCCGACTCCAAGACTTCTCCCGTGCTGCGCCAATCTTCTGGAATGCTCTACCCCAAGATATTAGGACCATCCACAATTTGCATAGTTTTAGGCGCTCGCTCAAAACACATTTGTTCAGAGCGGCCTATCACATTCAGTAATCAAAGTCATTTTATGCTTGTGTGTGTGTGTAGCCCATTCACTATCTCCATCTATCCCCCACCTCCTGAAGATGGCTGGACCATCATTGTAAATACATCATTGTAAATACAAACCTGTGCTTTGTATCGCCCCCACCTCATTGTAGATTGTAAGCTCCCACGAGCAGGGTCGTCTTATTTCGCTTTAATTATTGTATTGTTAACGTTATTACTTATGACTGTTGTGTTTGAAACTGTTCAACTGTAAAGCGCTGCGGAATATGTTGGCGCTATATAAATAAAGATTATTATTATTATTATTCCTCGCTCTGGCACAGCGGCCGCTGAATGATGACGGCGTTGGTCTCTGTGTCAGAGACAGGAAGCATGGGCACCGGGCAAGAAGCAGGACGGATCCTTGCAGCTCCGCTCCTGCTATTTTCTCTTGCAGGCAGCAGAGCTGCTGGGATCATTCCCTGCCCGCCGCACATGTGGACAATCTAGCCAGGGGCTGCCCGGAGCCTCGGGCCCTGGTGCAGACGCACCGGTTGAGCCGGCGGTATGTCCGACCATGATTTTACCAACCAACACCCAGCCAAGTGCTGGGTGTGACCCCCCTCTAATAAAGCAGCGACAACGTTAATAAATACAATAAATAGGGAGGGTGAGCTGGGGATCTTCAATGATGACAGGTCAGTAAAATCTGCCTTGGATACAGCCTGTGGGGATAGATGCTGTATATGAGACTTTGCCAAAACATAGAAAAAAAAAACTAAAAACAATTACGTTATATGATATCCATTAAAATATACCAACAAACAAAAACAACACTATGATATACGTATATAAATTATAGGTAAGCCCTATTAAGAAACTAATACACCCCTATACGTAAATCTACCTGCCAGCGGGGGTTGGCACCCTAAAATAGGACGAGAAGTGGCGCCCCCGCTCCACCGCGGCTGTTCCTGAGCAGTCCTAGAATTCCCTACACTGTGCCTTATGATAACCAGGAAACAAACAGTCATTCAGTATGCATATAGTCAGGGTCGTACTGGCCCACCATAGAACAGGAGGATTCAGTGGTGGGCCCAGGCACTGACACCTGCTGGCATACTAGCCAGCATCTGCTCCAGGGGCCCCTAGCCAGTGGCGTGTCGCTCATAGCAGCACACCCAGTAGCTATGGGGCCCCTGAGTCAAGGGGGCCCGCCCTGTGCTAGCGGAGCAGCAGCTGGAGACAGTAGCCTGTCCCCGCTGCTAAAGAGAAATTAATATTCATGCTTCCCCACTCCCCCATGTGCGTGGAGAGGAGTGAATGCCATTTCACTTTAATAGCAGGCAGGGTTAGCCGCAGGCTGAGGCTAACCCTGCCCGCATATAAAACCAGTGCGGCTGCATCGGGGCCCCGAAGGTGGGCCCCTGCAGGGTGGCTCACCCTGAGGGCAATTGGTGGGCAAGGAGCGATCTTGGAAGCAGGGCTGCAGGGAACCGATGGCGTCCTGCTTCCTGCCCGGCACTTCCTGACACAGCTGGATGATGACATCATTCAGCGCGCGGTTGATTCAGACAGAAAGGTGCCAGCAAGGAAAATGCTGATGGGATGTGTTGCGGCTGCGGCGAACCTACAGAGAGGTGAGTGGTGCTGTTTGTGTGTCTGCCTGCGTGCGTGTGTATGTGGTGCAGTGCTTTGTGAGTTAAGAGAGTGGTGCGGAGCTTTGTGGGTGTGTGAGAGAGAGTGGTGCGTTGCTGTGTGTGTATATTGGAGATTTGCAATGATGTGGGTGATGGAGAGAGCAGTGATGGGGTTGGTGGAAAGGACAGTGATTGTGGAGGTGGGGGAAGGCAATGATACAGGTGGTGGAATGGGCAATTATGGGTTGGTGGGGGAGAAGGCAATGATGGTTGTGGTAGAAAGGACAATGGTGGTGGTGGTGGGGGAGGAGGCAATGATGGAGGTGTTGAAATGGGCAATGATGGGGGTTGTGGGGGAGAAAGCAATGATGGAGGTGATGGAAAGGGCAATGATAGGGGTGGTGGGGGAGAAGGCAATGATGGAGGTGGTGATGAGGACAATGATGGGGGTGGAGGGGGGAGAATAATGAAGGTGGTGGAGAAGGGCTGCATTATACGCTATGAGGGGGGCTGCACTATACTTTATGAGGGGGCTACATTATATTCTGTGGGGGGACTGCATTATATTCTGTATGAGGGCTCTATTATTCTCTCAGGAGACTACATTATATTCTGGGGGCTATATGAGGGGGCTGCATTATACCCTATGAGGGTGCTACATTATATTCTATGGGAGGACTGCATTATACCTTATTTTAGGGGTTGCATTATATTTTGTGGGGTGCTGCATTATATTCTATAGATGGGCTGCATTATATTCTATGAGGGTGCTGCATTATATTCTATGAGGAAGGCTACATTATATGCTATGAGGGGGCTACCCCAACCCCTGCTACATAATTAAGACGTGTACTACCTTATATTATACCCTGATATTAGCGTGTCTTACCACACAATTGGTAACATAGTAACATAGTTATTAAGGTTGAAGGAAGACTTTAAGTCCATCTAGTTCAACCCATCCATATCCTATCCTAACATGCCCTAACATGTAGATCCAGAGGAAGGCAAAAAAAAAAACCATGTGGCAAACAGTAAGCTTCACATTGGGGAAAAAAAATTCCTTCCCGATTCCACATACGGCAATCAGACTAGCTCCCTGGATCAACGCAATATAAGGAAACTAGTGTCTATACCCTGTAATATTATACTTTTCAAGAAAGGCATCCAGTCTTCTTCCATGCACCTGATTTATGTGTCGGGCAACAGGGGTATTCCATTGGTGTCTGACATCGCCCATGTGTTCTCTCACCCTTCGTCGGAATTGCCTAGTCGTCTTTCCGACGTAATTCATTTGGCAGGTGCACGTGGTCTTATATACCACCATAGATGTTTTGCAGTTGTAAGAGTCCTTAATGAAGAATGTCATACCAGACACAGAGCTGCAAAATGATTTGCAGGGGGTGGTCCACCTACAAATGCAGCAATCCCCAGATCTGAAGAAGTCGCAAGTTCTTCTGTCCAACCAGGTAACTCTAGTGCGTGCTATCTCATATAAGCTATCTACGAGACTATCCTTAAAGGGAACCTGTCACCCCCCAGGCTTTTTTAAGTAAAAGAGCCAACTTGTGCAGCACTAATGCTGCATTTTGTCAAAGTGGCTCTTGTCATGGTTTGGACAATGTTCTTGCCCTGCACTCACAGGGTTAAGTGTACGTAGCCTCTTTCTGGATCTGGGAGGGGTATTTATACTCACTCTTTACCAGGGTTCTCTGTCAGCTATACTGTTGTTCTGGCTGTGTGTCTGACCCCTGGTGTGCTTGTATACTGCATAGCTTGTTTGCTTCCCGTGTATGACCCGGTCTGTCCACTCACTCTGTACTCCGTCTCTCATTTTGGTATTATTGTCTTTTCCGGTTCTGACCTCCTGGCTTGGCTATCGATACTCCGTTACCGTTTGTAATATGGAAAAAAATTCCAGCATCCAGATCAGTAATTAGATTAAAAAAAATTTTTTTATTCCTTTATTCCAAAATGTAAAAAAATCATAAGATTCTCCATCATGATAAGAGACGCATCAGGACGTGTAGTTGGACGCGTTTCGGACAAAAAACCAGTCCTTATTCTAAGACAACACATAATACATCTGAACATATGCTTATAAAGGGAAACAAAGGAAGTCAAGGAACAATCAAGACTAAACATAGCCAGCTGATTAATGGGAGGTAGTAAGTCAAAATCACACTTACAAAACACTCAAAATCTCATTCCTAATATTCATACCCGTTGGAACTCTGCTTTGTAACAATAACATCCATTTTGCCTCTCGGCGTAATAATAAATCATTTAAATTTCCACCTACCCTTTTTGTCTGCACCTTCTCTATGGCATTAACCCTAAAGTTGCTGAGATCTCCTTTATGTATATGCAAAAAATGTCGAGAAGCAGCAGACAAACTGCGTGTGGTAGTGTGACCTACGTCATAAACGTGCTCGGAAATACGACGTCTCAAGGTGCGTGAAGTATTTCCCACATACTGAATATTACAATCCACGCATGTTATGACATAGATCACACCAGTAGAACCACAGTTCAAAAAAGATTTTATTTTAAATTCCTTTCCATTAACAGAAGATACTATTTTTTCTGTGTTCCACATAAACCTACATAGCCCACAGTTTTTCTGAGCACATTTAAAAGATCCACAAGTGGGTAACCAATTAGTTATACTTGCTGAACTGTATGAAAAAAATTTATTAGCATGTCTATTGACACTAGTATGATCACTTGGAGATACCTTATTAGCAATAGTTTTATTCCTCCTTGAAACAAATCTAATCCCATCCTTCAGTATATTCTTTAATGTATCATCAACATACAAAATAGGGAGGAATTTTTTAATAATATGAACAATCCTGTAGTAGTCAGTACTAAAATTAGTTGAAAAAACAATAGGTGACCGACCCTCCACAGAATTTGGTGTTTTTCTGCTTTCTTTCTGCAAATAATCCTCTCTACTTTTTTCATCCGTTCTATGTTTAGCTTTCTGAATGTCTACCTTAGTATAACCCCTCTTTATAAAACGTTTACCAATGATCTCACATTGTTTATCGCAGGGTTCCCCAACTCCAGTCCTCAAGGCCCACCAACAGATCATGTTTTCAGGATTTCCTTAGTATAGCTCAGGTGATAATTGCATCACCTGTGCAATACAAAGGAAATCCTGAAAACATGATCTGTTGGTGGGCCTTGAGGACTGGAGTTGGGGAACCCTGGTTTATCGTATAAATTAGGCGTGGTACATGTTCTTTTTGCTCTTACAAACTCCCCTGTAGGTATATTGGCTATAACATTACGTGGATGGCAGCTAGATGCGTGTAACAGTGAATTACCTGCCGTAGGTTTTCTAAAAATATCACAATCAATCTTTCTTTCAAATTTGCCGACAAAAGAATATCCAAAAACGAAATTATCTTGGCATCAAATTGATATGTGAAACGTATATTGCATGGATTATTATTAATATAGAACATGAAATTCTCAATATTAAATACATCACCATCCCACACAATTATAACATCATCAATAAATCTCAAAAAAAGAAAAATATCAGAAGAAAAAGGATTTTTTTCAGAAAAAATATACTCCTCCTCCCACCAGGCCATAAAAATATTAGCAAGAGACGGTGAAAACTTGGAACCCATGGAACAGCCTTGCACCTGTAAATAAAGATCATCCAAAAAAGAAAAAAAATTGTTTTATAACAAAAAATAGGTCACTTCAATCAAATACATCTGTAAATCTTCTGAAAAATTACTATATTTCTGGAAATAAGTAGTAAGAGCCAAAATAGCCAAATCGTGTGGGATGGAAGTGTACAAACTTTGTACATCACAAGTGAGCCAACAAAAGGAACTTCGCCATTCCACCTGAGAAAAAATACTAAGAACATGCTTGGAATCCTGCACATAGCTAGGTGAAATAGTGGCTAGAGGTTTTAATCTTGCATCCAACCATTCTGACAAATTTTCATTAAGAGATCCTATGCCCGATATGATAGGACGAAACAAAGGTGGAAAAACCTCCTTATGAACTTTTGGAAGTGCATGTAACAAAGGAACTCTGGGATATAAAGGACAGAAAAATTCACATTGTTTTTGATTAATAATTCCCAAACTAAAACCCCTATGTAACAATTCCTGTAATTCCATTCTGATGTTATCTGTAGGGTTATAATTAATTCCCTTGTATACCTCACTATTAAAAAGCATAGCCCTCACCTCTCTTTCATACAGCCCAGTATCTAATATGGTCACAAGATCCCCCCTTGTCAGAATTTCTTACCACGATATTGACATTAGCAGATAACAAATCAAGTGCCTGTTTCTCAGTACGAGAAATGTTAGAACGAATATTCTGATTAGCATTATAGATTTTCATAAGTTCATCCTCAACAAGAAATTGAAAATCATCCATAACTTGTAATTTTGACTGCTCAGGATAATATCTAGGATTAGGGACTCTAGAGGAAAAATTAACATCAGTTAAATACATTAACTTAGAACCAGATTCAGACAAGTCCCTCAAATTCTTTAGGGTAACTTGCTCCTGGAAAGAAGTAGGCATAAATTCCTCAGGAACTTTATCAACATATTCAGCATTGATATTGGAAGTTTTTTCACGTTCCACATCTTCTGCAAAAAAATGTCTCCTAAGAGTCAATCTTCTCATAAAGTGATTAACATCAAGCATAGTGTTGAATAAGTCCATTTTCGCTGTAGGCACAAAATTAAGACCCCTTTCAAGGATATTAATTTGATCATTCGATAAAATCGATGCAGAAAGGTTCAGGACTGTAAAATTATCAGTTATATCTAAGCATGCTTGTTCCGCGCTGATCTCCTGAAGAACATGTACCACACCTAATTTATACGATAAACAATGTGAGATCATTGGTAAACATTTTATAAAGAGGGGTTATACTAAGGTAGACATTCAGAAAGCTAAACATAGAACGGATGAAAAAAGTAGAGAGGATTATTTGCAGAAAGAAAGCAGAAAAACACCAAATTCTGTGGAGGGTCGGTCACCTATTGTTTTTTCAACTAATTTTAGTACTGACTACTACAGGATTGTTCATATTATTAAAAAATTCCTCCCTATTTTGTATGTTGATGATACATTAAAGAATATACTGAAGGATGGGATTAGATTTGTTTCAAGGAGGAATAAAACTATTGCTAATAAGGTATCTCCAAGTGATCATACTAGTGTCAATAGACATGCTAATAAATTTTTTTCATACAGTTCAGCAAGTATAACTAATTGGTTACCCACTTGTGGATCTTTTAAATGTGCTCAGAAAAACTGTGGGCTATGTAGGTTTATGTGGAACACAGAAAAAATAGTATCTTCTGTTAATGGAAAGGAATTTAAAATAAAATCTTTTTTGAACTGTGGTTCTACTGGTGTGATCTATTTCATAACAAGCGTGGATTGTAATATTCAGTATGTGGGAAATACTTCACGCACCTTGAGACGTCGTATTTCCGAGCACGTTTATGACGTAGGTCACACTACCACACGCAGTTTGTCTGCTGCTTCTCGACATTTTTTGCATATACATAAAGGAGATCTCAGCAACTTTAGGGTTAATGCCATAGAGAAGGTGCAGACAAAAAGGGTAGGTGGAAATTTAAATGATTTATTATTACGCCGAGAGGCAAAATGGATGTTATTGTTACAAAGCAGAGTTCCAACGGGTATGAATATTAGGAATGAGATTTTGAGTGTTTTGTAAGTGTGATTTTGACTTACTACCTCCTATTAATCAGCTGGCTATGTTTAGTCTTGATTGTTCCTTGACTTCCTTTGTTTCCCTTTATAAGCATGTGTTCAGATGTATTATGTGTTGTCTTAGAATAAGGACTGTTTTTTTTGTCCGAAACGGGTCCAACTACACGTCCTGATGCGTCTCTTATCATGATGGAGAATCTTATGATTTTTTTAAATTTTGGAATAAAGGAATAAAAAAATTTTTTTTAATCTAATTACTGATCTGGATGCTGGAATTTTTTTCCATATTACGCTTTGCTGCAGAGGGATCCTGTTTCCACATTCCGTGCACCGATCGGACTTATAGCTGTCTTCTTTGGGGTGAGCTGAAAAAATTTTCTTTTTTTTCCGTTACCGTTTGTCCCTATTGTACCGTCTATTGCCCGTTCTGGTTTTCTGATCTATTGCTACTGTCTATTGCTATTGTCCTGTGAGCCTGGAGCATGCATCGTCACTACTGCTGCCCCACTCCACAGGTATCTTTGTGCACAGTTTTGTACTCAGGACACGCGCACTGGCTCAATGAGCAAGTGCAGTGCGGTGTTCCTGACATTATAGCTGACCCAAAACATTTAAACGAGGTTTGCACTTTTTTCCTTGAATCATGGATCTGCTGCATGCTGTCTCTGAGGAAGTGAATAGCCTTACTCAAATGATGCAAATCCTGTCTGTGGAGCCTCGAACCCTGGCTCTGTCACAGCAACAGGTTCAGAGGGAGGTTGCTGATGCCATGCAGGGTTCTTTTCCTTCTGGGGCCCGGGGTGAGGGTACCACAGATGTTTCCTTTAAGGGGTTGTCTGGGCTTTTCACATAATCTCAGTACATATCTTTGCTGCAGAATTATGACAATAAGTAATTTACTTTCTGTCACTAGTTTGCACTGTTTTCTAGATATTCTGAACAGAACGTCCGGGGGGGGTGTTATGGCATTGAAATGAGAACTAGTCGTAACCTCCTACTCTACTCCAAACATGCCCTCTATAGCAACAACCCCACCCTCCATAGCTACAGGCCCTCCCCGTCCACATGAAGCAGCCCTCATCACACAGTAACGAATTCTTCCCCTCCAGCAGCCTCAGTGCAGAGAGCTGCTCATCCCCCAGACACACACTAAACAGTTATCTATGCAAAGTGAAACTAGTGAGGAGGGAAAATCATCCTGTATTCTGGGCCACTCCATGATTACAATACATAACTCATTATCAGTAATTCCTTCCCTCACTGTCCCAGGCTGCTGAAAGCAGTGAGAACAGACTGTGAGATGGCCAGTGATGGGGGTCTGCAGCTTCTAATCTGCACAGGGGATGGCAGTCACTGATGTAATCTGTTGTGTGACAAAGACTCTGCTGTGTGAATGAGACAGTTCTGTGTCACTGATGTCTTCACACAGCAGCAGTTTTGGTGCAGTGTATGTGCGAAGCTCCTCCAAACTCCCAGCAAGCTCCAGTGACCAGCACCACCCACTGCCCACTCACTGGCTGGCAGTAAACTGCACCAGCACTCATCTTTATCTTTATTCCAGCATTGGAAAGAACACAGCAGTGATCCTGTATTTGTGAAAGCAGCACAATACATACATACACCCCCCAACACTTCACACTGTTACAGCTGCTGATTGGAGAGGCTTCTCCCATCAGTATTTGTGTCATTAGAGACACAGTGCTCACACATACACTGCACCAAATCTGCTGCTGTGTGAAGACATCAGTGACACAGAGCTGTCTCATTCACACAGCAGAGGCTTTGTCACACAACAGATTACATCAGTGACTGCCATCCCCTGTGCAAATTAGAAGCTGCAGACCCCCATCACTGGCCATCACACAGTCTGTTCTCACTGCTGCCAGCAGCCTGGGACAGTGAGGGAAGGAATTACTGATAATGAGTTATGTATTGTAATCATGGAGTGTCCCAGAATACAGGACGATTTTCCTTCATCACTAGATTCACTTTCCATAGATAACTGTTCAGTGTGTGTCTGGGGGAGGAGCAGCTCTCTACTCTCTGCAGTGAGGCTGCTGGAGGGGAAGAATTTGTTACTGTGTGATGACGACTTCTTCATGTGGACGGGGAGGGCCTGTAGCTATGGAGGGTGGGGTTGTTGCTATAGAGGGCATGTTTGGAGTAGAGTACGAGGTTACGACTAGTTCTCATTTCAATGCCATAACACCCCTCCTTGGACGTTCTGTTCAGAATATCTAGAAAACCGTGCAAACTAGTGACAGAAAGTAAATTACTTATTGTCATAATTCTGCAGCCCAGATATGTACTGAGATTTTGTGAAAAGCCCAGACAACCCCTTTAATTTCCCGTAAATCACCTGTTAAATTGCCTGACTTTTTCTATGGGGATAAAAATACATTTAAGGTTCTTGAGGGGTGCAAACTCTTCTTTTTGTTAAGGCCACACTCCTCTGGGGATGAGTCAGAGAGTTGGGGTCATTATGTCTTTGTTAAGGGGCTCCCCTCAGGCTTGGGCTTTTTCCCTTCCCCCTACCTCCCCTGAAAGTATGTCAGTTAATGCATTCTTCGAGGCACTCGGGCACATCTACGATGAACCTGATCGTGTGAGGCTAGCCGAGGATATGGTGATGAGTGTGTGCCAGGGAAAACACTCGGCCGAGTGGTTCTGCTCTGAGTTCAGACGCTGGGCAGCGGAGGTCTCCTGGGATGATGCTACCCTCCGGTGTTTGTTCTGTAGAGGCCTGTCCGAACGTTTGAAAGATGCCCTGGCCCTTCATCCTCCACTGGATTCTTTGGAGGATGCTATGATCCAGGCTGTCCGCATGGACCGTAGGCTGCGAGTGAGAGGGGTCATGCTGCAGGAGACCCCTTTATGCTCCAACATGAGAGACTCTGCATCTAGTCCAAAGCTCATGGAGGTTGGTGCCACGTCCTTGAAGGAAAAAGAGAGGAGACGCCGTAGAAACAACCAACTGTGCTTTTACTGTGGATCCTCTGGACATTGAAGAAGGAACTGTCCTCGCCCTTCTTCAGTGAAGCCGTCAGGAAAACGACTGAGTCTGGGTAACAATCGAGGAGGTTGCCCAGACTCCCAGGTACCTTTTTCCTCGCTTACTAAAATTCTGCTTCCGGTGGAACTAGAACTTGCAGGAGGTCCGATTGTGACTACCGCCTTTGTTGACTGTGATTCTTCTATTAATCTGATCGATGCCAAAGTTGTGACTTTTCATAAGATAGGGACAGTCAGGTTAAAAGATCCTGTTAAAATTGTGGCAATTGATTCTACTCATATCACCCGGGAGGGAATTTGTTTCTTGACTGATACCTTTTCTCTGAAAGTGGGTTCCACTCACGTGGAAAAATTGAGGTGTTTTGTTCTAAATAATCTGCCGGCTGGACTGGTACTGGGTATGCCTTGGCTTCAACGCCACAATCCTACTATTGACTGGGTCACGGGGGAGATCATTCAGTGGGGTTGTATGGCTAAAGGTCTATGTTGTAACTTGACAACTCTTGTCACCCCAGTAAATTCTGTGTCAGTGTTGTCTGTCGGTCTGGAAGGTATTCCGGAGTACCTGAAAGATTTTGAAGCCGTATTTTCCGAAAGTGAGGCTGAGGCGCTACCACCACATAGACCCTTTGATTGTGCCATTAATCTAGTCCCTGGAACCAAGTTACCCAAGGCTCGCCTGTTCAATTTGTCCGGGCCCAAACGTCTAGCCATGAAGGAGTACATTACCGAGAGTCTCCGCAAAGGGCATATTAGGCCTTCTGTTTCACCTGTGGCAGCGGGCTTCTTTTTTATTAAGAAAAAAGATGGTGGTTTGCGGCCGTGCCTCAACTTTAGGGAATTAAACAAAATTACTGTGAAAAATACATACCCTCTCCCCCTAATTCCTGAACTATGTAGCCAACTCACCGGGGCCAAGTGGTTCTCTAAACTGGATTTACGTGGGGCATATAACCTTATAAGAGTCCGGGAAGGGGACGAATGGAAAACAGCATTCCTAACAACTGAAGGGTTGTTCGAAACTTGGTTATGCCCTTTGGTCTCACCAACGCTCCTGCTGTTTTTCAGAATTTTATTAGTGTAATTTTCTCTGATTTAATTGATCGTTTTGTGGTTATCTATTTGGATGACATTTTGGTGTACTCGGTGGACAGTCAATCTCACTTGCACCATTTGCGGATGGTTCTCATGAGACTGAGGGAGAATCATTTGTATGCCAAGCTGGAAAAATGCTCATTCTTCATGCAAGAATTATCCTTTCTGGGTTTGATTGTGTCAGGGGAGGGGTTCCGCATGGATCCTAAGAAGGTCCAGGCTGTTACGGATTGGGTGCAGCCTCATGACTTGAAAGGGTTGCAGCGATTCTTGGGCTTTGCTAACTTCTATAGGAAATTTATTAAGGGCTTCTCGCAGGTGGTAAAGCCTCTAACGGACCTCACTCTCAAAGGGAGCTGATGTAAAAAATTGGTCTGTAGCTGCAAAAAATTATTTCGTGACATTAAAAAAATGCTTTTCTTCAGTCCCTGTATTGGTACAACCCGACCCGTCAAGCCCTTTTGTCGTGGTGATGTGGAAATTTATAGTTGGGTAAATTTACCCCTGTGCGTACTGTGGCCTGCCCAAATTAGACAGAGTCTTATTGAGCGCTCAACTGGAAGAAAAGAACTGTACACAGAGACAGCAATCGATTCAATGCTCTGCAGCTTTATTAAGCATACCTATATTTATAGATACATGTAGGAAAGGGAGGTTATCTGATTAACATAAAGGCTGACCTTCTAGTGTAATTGGTCAGTTTGAATACATGAACATATATGGAAGAGTTTACCAAAAAGCTGATTAAAGCAATATAATTTACAGCCTATTGTTTTTACAGTGTCAGCATGTTCTGGTATCGGCTGGCACATCTGGTGCTACTTCCTTATTTCTCATGTCTGCTAGATATTTCCCAAGACACAAGACAATGGGTGTCACGTTGGTTCTCCAGACGGGTTAGGTCATCTCTGGTAGAATGGTTAGAAAGTTCAAGACAGCTATGATTATATCTCCAAGCGAGCATATATGAATATGTAGCAGTCTATAAGAATATATGAGTATATAGCAGTATATAGCCTATAGCAGGCAAGTGAGATCTATGGATACACATATGAATATATATATTTCCATAACAATCCCACCTTAGATAACACTTGCCCTAAAATCCTGCTCCTGGCCCAAAGCGCTGCAACTCTTTTGTGCTGCCAGTGAACTGACATATGCCTAGTGCATACACCCTCCTCTGTACAGACTTTTGCAAATGGGCGGTCAGGAGATCTGTCCCTAAAGGGGGTGTGGTGCAATGTAATCTAAGTCTCTTAGTTAGCAGTCTATGCAGTCAGTGCATGTGTATTCTCTGTCAGGTAGGTCATCCACAGCATCATTCTAGCTCAGGTGTATCTTCTAGTATGAAGGCCTTTTCCTGCAATGCGATGCATGGATCCAGGTGGGGTTTTCTCTCCAGGTCGGCGGCGTCAGCACTTGGTGAAGGGCCATCGGATCTGGGATCGAGTGCTTCTCTTTACAGACTTTCTCCACCCACACTCAGTCTCCTGACTTCAGGACGTGTATACCAGGCACCGAATCTGGACCTGGCAATGAAGGAGAGAAACTCGAGAATGGACATTAGCAAAATTCTTGATAAATTCAATTACACATGCAGACAAAGTATCATATTGCATAGTCAACTGCTAAGCGAAGAATACCCCTAAAATGGGTTTGGACACAAATAAAGTTTCATATTGGTGACAGCTTTTTTCTGAGCCTACGGGAGTGTCTAATGCCAGGGTTTGCTGCTCTTAAGTGTCCCACCTAGTCTATGGTGTGGGATGGTGAGTAGTGTGTAGGCCTAAGTCTGACCCTACTGCTGATCAAGTCTCTTGTGTTAGGTTTGCTGTGTATGCGGGTCCCTGATCACTTGCTATTGCTTTCTGGAAACCCCATATCTGCACACTATTTTTGAGAGTAGCTTCTTTGCAGTAGTCTTCGCCAACTGGTTCCTTACTGGGAAGTCTTCAGGCCAGACAATGTTGGGGAACTTTTCCCGCTTGTCCGATGTTAAATTTGTCGGTGGCCGAACAGCTGCCGGGAATCTTCGCTGTTGAGGTGTGAGTTGAGTCCAATCAGGTCATTCATCTGTGTCTTCAATTCTGTGTGGGGGCCATATGTCCATTGAGCCACCGTAGGGTACACACTTTGAGATAGACTGGGTCTGTCTTGAGGTAGACGTTTTGAGGTAGATAGTTTGAGGTAGACTAGGTCTGTCTTGAGGTAGACGTTTTGATGTAGATGGTTTCTTGGAGCCCAGTGCTTTTGGTCTTCAGCATCCAGCTTTCCTTCTCCTCCTTCCGAGTCTGATCCTGTTACTTCTTGTACAGGTTTCAGGAAGTCATTGTGTCAGGTTTAGTGACTGGGTTGTGGTAATTGACATTCTCTGAGCTGATTGTGGGATTTTAGCTGAGGTTCCGTCTATGTCCGCACCTCCCTCTGTATGAAGACTCGGGTTTAGACTGTGTCAGAGGAGGACTTGGGACTCTTTGCATTGGTACCGATCCAGCTGGTATTCTCCGGGGATGAGGGGGAAGGTCAAACTTTTGTAGCCTTGGGATGCCTTCGGACTCATGCAGTTCATCTTGGGGAGTGTTGCCATGGACTGCCAATCGTTGGACTGTGCTGGAGGAGAAGCTTCCCCACGAGAGGATGGTGGAGGACAATCTTCTGGAATGTTCTCCTTCAAATACGTCCTTTCTGGAAAGGTGGGCACCATTCTTCTGCCTCAGAATTCATATCCACGTCAGAGTCTTCATCCTGGAAGTGATTCAGCTTGTTGGCTGGTGGAGGAGGAGGCAGCACTTCTGTCCAATTCAGAGATGGCATCTTCAACGGTTTTCCCATTGACTTCTGTTTGCCAGGTTTTCTCATCTTCAGTTGTCATGTAGTAGCCGTCCGGCTCTACGACCTCTCCCATTTTCCATATTGTCTTCCTCCGGCTGCTTTTTTGGCTGCCACGTCTGCCATGTTGATGCCCCGTGTCTCTACTGTGTTCAGTTTTCCGTGTGCCTTGACCTTCAACACTGCCACCACTTTTAGTAGTTGAAGAGTGCCCAACAGGTCTCTGATGGCTCCATGGTGCTTCATGGTTGATCTGCTTGCTGTGATGAAGTGTCTTGCAGCCCAGATGGGTCCGAAGTCGGGTGCCATGTCACGCGAGTACCTGGAAGTTTTTGTTCTTCGGAATCTGGCAGGTCTTTCGTCAGCTCTATTAGCTCCGCTTCTTGGGCTCTTGGGCTGACGACCTTCTGGACCATAGAATGTCTTGATTGCTGGTCGCTGCACATCCCGTGTGGAACCTTCCTTCATCATCTGCAAAACTGGAGCCATCTACGGTATCTTGCAGATTTTTCATGTGAGGGTCCGTATCCGCATCCCCCCTTGGGAGTGGGAGTAGAGACAGGTAACGGCTGCGAGCACTGAAGAGTGGTGGAGAGCAGCCTTGTCAGGAGGGCGTGTGCTGCGGGTATTGTTTTCATGCAGGAGGGCCCCCCCTTGCAACTGGATCCAGGCCGGCTGAGAGGTAGTCTAAAAGTCCCTGGTTTTCCTCCATCGGTCTGTTTTAAGCCTGTCAGTAGCATGACCTTCTCCATCTTGGTCCTTCTTTTTCCATTTTGGTCAGGATGGGATGGTGTTATGATGAGTCACCGAAGGAGGAAAAAACAAAATACCAGCTAAGTCCAGAAAAACCAGAGGTTGGCAGCTATCGGATTGCAGACCCCCGAACCTATCCACAACAACTAGCAGTAGCCGTGGGGGGTTCCTACGGTGCCCTAGACCCCTCGATCACAGCCGGAGAACTACATAGCCTAAAGACAGAAAGGGGAAAAACTAAACTGCCCCAGAGCAGACCCCAAAGCAATAGGCAGCCCCCAACATATAATGACGGTGAAGCAAGATGAAAACACTAACACAGATAGAAAGATAGGTTGAGCAAATGATGGGGCCCAAGCTAACTACATAGGATAGGATAGGAAAGCTGCTGTCTGCCATCCGCAAAAACCCTATCAAAATGAGCCATCCGACTGATAGGAAAAACAGGCCCTGAAGTCGCTAGGCTTCAAAAGACTATATCAGCACTCAGGTATATTCTGAAGGCAGAGCAAAAGATCAACAGATCAGAGACAAAAATGGAGTTCAGCTCACCCCCAGCCGGGGATGGCAGAACTCCCAAAAAACAAGGCAAAACAAAAACAAAACTGAAGAGTACAAAGAAGAGCAGAAAAACTTAGCTTTGAGATGCAGGAATCAGACTGGTCTCCAAGAATCCAGCAGGAAAATCACCAGCCAGGAAGAAGGGCGTTGGCAGCCTTATATCCAGTCCTCAATTCCAGCCACCCAGTCATCATCTAGCTGCCCAGGTGTTTGGTAATCAGCCTCACTACCTTCCTTCACCAGAGGAGGGAGTTCATCAGACCTCAATGGTGAAGGGAAAAATGAACTCACAACAGGATGGCTTCTCGTAGTCAGGGAGGCCTAGAGTTGGCGCAGAGACTATGAAGTCTTTCAGTTTCCTGTACGAGATGAAGGTGGCAATGCGTTGATGCAATTGTACAGAGGCTGCATTAAGTCTGGAACACCAGGAATCCAAGTTCTGCAGTATGAGACTAGACTAAGGAAGGCCTGCATCTTCGGAGTTGTTGAGGGAGCCATCTTCTCCTCCGCGGTCTTCCAGTCATCTGTCAAGTGTTTCGTCCAGTGGGCGATACGGTGTCTTCAGGAACTTACTTTTGACACCACTGGACTCTGTTTTTCAGAGCTTACGTTGCTGCTCCGTCAGGCAGTGTAGAGGAGGCATGGAAAACGCTGTGCGGGTAGCGGTGTCGATGACTTCTGCATGCTCCACAATCCAGTTGGTGGGGACGGAGGGCAATGTTCTGGTGAGCTGTGAAAGGCTGTTCCGGGCCTTCTTGGGCCTCACTGTCCATTTGTTTCGCACCCCCCTTGTGCGTTTTCAGGAACTGGTCGTCCAGGTGAGGGGGAACATTGAGGGAAGCTTCGGGCAGATCCATTGCCGTGAGCACCGTTGCTGTGGCTGGCACGTTTGTCAGCAGAGTGTGCAGATCTGGCACAACTGGGGTTTCAAACATGGTTGCTTCGCTCACAGTCCTCAGGTTATGCACCATTCAATCTGGTCTGGTTCCCCTTTCACAGTCTTCCTTTTGATCGAGAGAAGCTGGGACCGCATGATGATTCCCGTGGGTGAGGCGGCTCAATCTGGCCTTGCTCTTCACAGTACCATGAGTGACTCCCATCTTCTGGCACAGGGCTGGCAGGAAACCAGCCGTTTGCTGGCGTCCTCTTCGTCAGAGATGACGTCCAGCTGAGCATTCTTGCTTTCACAGGGGTCTTCTTGCTGGGGCGTCTTCTTTACCAGGCAGCAGCAGTTCCTTTCACCCAGCTTGATTTCTGGTCAGCATCTTGTTAACCAATTTGAAGAGCTGAGTGGCTGTCTTCTGGTCCAGGGCCTGGATTAACCTCGAGGAGCCCCTTCAGAATCTAGTCCAAGATGATCCTCTGGCACTGGAGCCAGAAGCAGTGCAGCCATTTCACGAAGCGGGTGTGGTCTCTCTGGGTTGAGAGTTTTCCTGACTCATGCCAAAGTTCTTAGGCCGTTTTTTGAACAGCAGTTCCACTTAGACCTCCAGCTGGTCAGAGGCAGTTTAGCTCTGGGTGATGAGCTACGGATGCTGGGCCTTCGGAGCGTCCGGGGTTGTAGACTTGAGTGACACCCTCACTGGCGCGTCTTGCAGTTTCCCTTGAGCCATAGGCTTCTGGGTGCTATGTCCAGCACCTCCTTGGGTAGGCTTGCACCGGTTGTTCGAGCGAGGCTCTTGTAGGGCCACCAGCATGATTGATTCTTCTTGGGTCTGAGGTGGAGAAGAGGTCAAGGTCACATCTTCATGGGACACTTTGGTCACCTTCAGTTCCTGCAGTAGGTCTGCGCTCATCAGGTGGGGTGGGCAGGTCTCCACCGTAAACTGGAACAGGATGGAGTGTCCTGGCTGTGTCCACATGCTCAGGGGCTTGCAAGCTGGGGAACGTCTGTCTTGACCTTAAATCTCCATACAAGACACAGAGTGTTCTGATAGACTGGTGGGGTCGGGGATTTTCACTTCTGACTGCACCAGTGTCCGCAAGGAAAGATATGACAGCCCCCAGTGATTTGAGGTATTGGGTCCGCTGATGGTGTTTCACATGTCAGGGGCGTGACGTCTGGCGGACCTGGCTTGCCTCTGTCCTATGGACAGGGTTCTTCCTTGTCTTCTGTGTTTCTTTCTTGGCCTACTCCTCTGCGGGATGACCTGGGTTGCCGGGGTGCTGTGCACTGGTTCCGGAAATGGCCAAAGTTGCCACAGTTGAAACACCTGCCAGCTCTCCTAACTCTGTGTGATAGTTGCTCCTCCACGTCAGTGGCCATCACGGGAGGGCCTGTCCTCCGTACTCCTGGGAGGGACTCAATTCTTCTGGCTACTGTAAGCAGGACATCTACTGCTATTGTCCTGTACTCAGGTCTGGCCACTATCAGTAGTTTCTTGATTGGTTCTCTTAGTCCATGCACAAAGGCCTGTGCCAACATTTGTCCGTGTACCTGATCATGAATAGTGAAGCCTAAAATTTGGAATACTTGCCTCACTCTGCCATGAAACTCGTCTACAGACTCTGTCTCAGCTTGGCTCATGTTATGCAGGCTGAGCGCTTGTCTGGCGTTGGCCCACTCTCTAAGCTGTTCAATTAGCTTTGATCCTGATTCCCAGGAAAGCGCATCTAATTCTGATGGAAGCTTGAATTGTTCCTTCATGATTGGCCAGAGTGTTTCACCTGCTTTAATATCCATTATGGACCAGAGATCACTCCAGGTTGCAGCATATGTCTGCTGGCTCTGCTGCATTCTTCGGTAAAATGGCATGGGGTCCATATCTGGGTCTGGCAGGTTTTTTAGAATACTGAACACCTGACTAGGGGTGAAGGGCACATAGTGTAAGAGTTCTGGCTCTATATGCCCCTGCCTACTTGGTGTCTGTGAGTTTCTCCTAGTGCTAGGTAGCATGTCTGTCCCTCCTTCATTTTCATCAGAGGAGGAACTGTGCCATTGTGTGATTTTCTTTCTGTGTGTGTATAGCACTCCCCCCTTCTGAGACTGCAGCTCCGTTTGGCACATAGGATCTCCAGTCTCAGCAAGTGCAGTGTCTGATGGCCCACACCTCCCTTCTGCTATCTGTTGTATCGGGAGGGCACCTGTGTTGTCATGTGTGGGGAGTGATTCACTTTCTTCTCCCGGTGTCATAACTGTCTCTTTAGAGAGTCCCCTGTGGAACTAGGGACACTTCATTGTCTGGATCTGGCACTAGGCCAGCAGGTGACGATGAACTGAGAGGTGGGTGAGAAAAAGAAGAAGAAGAAGAGGGAAGGGTGGAGGAGAGATTTGGAATAGGGGGAGAAGTGAGAGATAGTGAAGGAGAGTGGGGAGGAGACAGAAGAGGAGGAGATGGCGAAGACAAAGATGAGGAGGAGGAAAGAGGAGGGGGATGAGAGGTGGGCGCTGGTGTTGAAGATGGAGAGGGAGGAGAGATAGGAGAGAGAGAAGGAGGAGAAGGGATAGGAGGAGAGATAGGCGGAGGTGAAGAAGATAGAGGAGGGAGAGATGATGAGGGAGGGCGAGGTATAGGAGGAGAAATAGACGAGAGAGGGGAGGAGGTTGTGAGAATAGCGGAGATAGAAGGAAGAGCGGAGATGGGAGGGGGAGTGGATGGCTTCCCCTTATTGTCCGTTACAGAGGGCATTCTTGGACCTGTGGTCTTTCTCAGACGGCACAGATTAGTATGCCGCTGGAAACACTTTTCCTACACGTAAAACAAAAAAACAGTCCTTTCTTGTTCACACTATCTGCTATCACCTTCTGCGCTGTTAAAATCCTCTGTCACTTTAAGAAATGCAGACGGCAATTACTAGCTACTTCCCTTTTCTTCTCAATACATCATGTCATGCTACAGCTTAAGGAAAAAAACACGTACTATGTCTGTTTTGAAACTGAAAAAGGTGATTAACACTTTAAACACTTTGCAACCCCTTTTAACCTGCTTAAAAGAGAACAAAACAAGAATATTTAGTGAATACCCCAACGCAAGTAAAAATTCTCCTTTTAACAAAACTGAAAGAAAGAAGTGAAAAACTAAACCTAAAAACTGATAAAAATGTCACAAAAAGTGGAGAAAACCTAAACGGAATAAAAAGGGAAAATGATTTTTTTTTTTTTTTTAATTTTAAAACCAAAAAAAGTTGATAAAATCAAAAAGTATATAAACTTTGAAAAAAGAATCCACGCAGAAAAACCAAAAACCAAATATATGGAAAAATGGAGGGAAAAAGGAAAGAAAAAACACAAAAGTTGGCAAACCTTGGTAAAACGCTGCAAAAATAAAAATAAAAATCTAAAAATTAATACAGCCTCCAACAAAAAAAAGTGTTAATTCAGAATGCAAGCACTCAACTTCCTCTTTTTATGCCTGCGTCTCTGCAAAATCTGAGAACAATGTAATGGGAGGGAGGGGTGAAGTGCACAGACTCAGAGCTATACACACTCAGCTTTCCCAAAACTTCTAACCCTGCAGTAACTACCAAAATGCAAGATAAAACATAAAATAGGGAAAAGCAGAGTACAAAAGTACAAAATATAACAATATGAAAAATATATATATATATAGATCAGGGGCACACCCTGCAGGCAAAAGAGGAAGTTTACAATAATAAAAGGCAAAACTCTTTCTGCTTCAGATCTTTGCGGAAACCTGCAATAAATTCACATATAGACGTCCGGGGAGAGAGATCGAAAGCCCTTGTTTTGTGACGCGTATGTGAAACAGCTGCTGGTAACCGATAACTGCCAACCACACTGGGTGCACTGCACTGGTGACCCGGGAATGTTAACATGCTGTACCGGATGTCCTGGCTGGCTCGTCAGTATCAGTAATGTGATAACTCCCACTATGTTGCCACCACCTGATGCCTGGGCCGGCTTCTCCTGTCCTTCCCTGTGACCAGGTGTGTTGGTGGCAACCTGTCAAGTGGTTTGGCTCGCAATATCTCCCCTAAGCTAACACCACCGCGTGGCCTGGTGTGGGCGCTGTTGTCCCTTCCTGTGCACGGGTGTTTGTTGTGATAGCTTGATGTGAGATTTGCCTCGTGATATCTCCGTAAGGCCCCCACCACCTGTCCCTGGGCAAGGCTTCTCCTGTCCTCCCCCGGTGTCCAGGTGTATTTGTGAGGACCTATCTGAGTGGGTCAAACTCCCCCGTTATCGGTGTTCCAGCACCCAGAAACACAAATCTGTCACAATTTTCCACCAACTCTCTCACCCGGATCTGAGACACACAGAACCACAGCAGACACTTAGCTTATCCCAGGGTTTGGATAATGGTGGAGTTTTTACACTTTACCTGGGATACGGTGGTGACCACACCTGACCGGCTAGGGGTACAGACCCGGGCTGGACACGGGACATTCAGGCAAGATGACAGAATTTTCTTACCTTACTTATGGAGCTGCAGCCTCCGTCATGTGGGCCAGGCCCGTAACGGCACCCCCGTCTTTCCGGTCAGCTGGGTCCCCGTGTGTTTCGTCCAAAGCCCCACGTTGGGCGCCAAATTGATGTGGAAATTTATAGTTGGGTAAATTTACCCCTGTGTGTACTGTGGCCTGCCCAAATTAGACAGAGTCTTATTGAGCGCTCAACTGGAAGAAAAGAACTGTACACAGAGACAGCAATCAATTCTTTCAATGCTCTGCAGCTTTATTAAGCATACCTATATTTATAGATACATGTAGGAAAGGGAGGTTATCTGATTAACATAAAGGCTGACCTTCTAGTGTAATTGGTCAGTTTGAATACATGAACATATATGGAAGAGTTTACCAAAAAGCTGATTCTAGCAATATAATTTACAGCCTATTGTTTTTACAGTGTCAGCATGTTCTGGTATCGGCTGGCACATCTGGTGTTACTTCCTTATTTCTCATGTCTGCTAGATATTTCCCAAGACACAAGACAATGGTTGTCACGTTGGTTCTCCAGACGGGTTAGGTCATCTCTGGTAGAATGGTTACAAAGTTCAAGACAGCTATGATTATATCTCCAAGCGAGCATATATGAATATGTAGCAGTCTATAAGAATATATGAGTATATAGCCTATAGCAGGTAAGTGAGATCTATGGATACACATATGAATATATATATATTTCCATAACAGTGGAGGTTGACGCCTCGGAAGTAAGAGTGGGGGCAGTTTTGTCTCAGGGCCCTCCTACCCTTACTAATCTGAGACCTTGCGCCTTCTTCTCTAAAAAATTTTCCTCTGCCGAGAGAAATTACGATGTCAGCAATAGAGAATTATTGGCGGTAAAGTTGGCTTTTGAAGAATGGAGGCATTTCCTGGAGGGGGCCGTTCATCCCATTACAGTCATCACTGATCACAAAAATTTGGCCTATATCGAGTTTGCCAAGAGATTGACCCCCAGACAGGCTTGGTGGGCGCTTTTTTTTCTCGATTTCAGTTTACCATCACATTCCGCCCGGGATCTAAAAACATTAAGGCTGATGCCTTATCCCGAAGCTTTGATTCGGTGTTCCCTCCAGAACCTCCCTCCTCTATTCTTCAGCCAGGAGTAGTGGTGGCCGAAATCTCATCTGAGTTACAGAGAGGGATTTTGGAGGCCCAGGCTCGGGCTCCGGGTGGTAAACCCCCTGGTAAATTGTTTGTACCGGAACGTTTCCGTCTCGGGGTTTCTGGTGGCCCTCTATGGTAACATATTAAAAAGTTTGTGACTGCATGTGGGGTGTGCGCTCTTTCTAAAAGTTCTCAGGTCGGCCGGCCTGGGAGTTGGTGCCTTTGCCAATTCCGGATAGACCATGGACACATTTGTCCATGGATTTTATCACAAATCTTCCTCCTTCCAGAGGCTAGGAGTGATATGGGTGGTGGTGGATAGGTTTTCAAAACAAGCCCACTTTGTACCTCTGCCCGCGTTACCATCTGCTGAAACCCTGGCCTGTTTATTTATTCAGCATATAATTTGGTTGCATGGAGTGCCTATGAATGTGGTGTCAGACAGAGGGGTACAGTTTGTGGCCGGGTTCTGGAGGGCTTTTTGCAAAAAGCTGGGGATTTCGTTGTCCTTCTCCTGTGCCTATCACCCAGAGTCTAATAGACAGACTGGTTTGTGCGCTCAATCATTGGAGCAGATTCTGAGAAGCTTGGCCTCTTCCAGGCAGGAGGACTGGTGTGAGGTATTGCCCATGGCAGAGTTTGCGTTCAACGGTCGTGTGAGCCAATCCACTGGGAAGTCTCCCTTTCGGATCAACTATGGGTTTAACCCACATTTTGGAGAGTTTTCCTGCATGGATTCAGGTTGTCCTGGTGCTGAGGATGCGACACAACGTCTTAGAATTCTCTGGAGGGAGGTTCAGAGGAATATTTCCAAGGCCCAGGAAAACTATAACCGGTTTGCTGACAGGAGGAGGGTGCCAGGTCCAGCATTTGCAGTAGGGGAGAAGGTGTGGCTATCCACCCGCAATATCAAGCTTAAGATACCATCTCTAAAGCTGGGCCCCAAGTTTATTGGCCCATACAAAGTTGTGGAGGTTGTTAACCCAGTAGCCTACCGACTGCAGCTGCCCACCTCCTTTAAAATTTCTGATGTCTTCCACAGGTCCCTGTTAAAGCCTGTGGGGACTGTGAGAGAGGATTCCTCATCCAATGCTCCACCAGTGCTGGTAGAGGGGCAGCTGGAGTATGAAGTAGGGCGCGTTGTTGACTCCTGGTGGGTGCGCCGGAGATTCCAGTATCTGATACACTGGAAGGGGTACTCTCTGGAGGATCGGTCATGAGTTCCGGCCAGTTCGGTGCATGTCGATCGTCTGGTGCGGGCTTTCCATGCCAGATACCCAGACAAGCCTGGGGGTCCAGTGGTCCGCCGTTAAGAGGGGGGTACTGTCATGGTTTGGACAGTGTTCTTGCCCTGCACTCACAAGGTTAAGTGTACGTGGCCTCTTTCTGGATCTGGGAGGGGTATTTATACTCACTCTTTACCAGGGTTCTCTGTCAGCTATACTGTTGTTCTGGCTGTGTGTCTGACCCCTGGTGTGCTTGTATACTGCATAGCTTGTTTGCTTCCCGTGTATGACCCGGTCTGTCCCCTCACTCTGTACTCCGTCTCTCGTTTTGGTCTTATTGGTCTTTTCCGGTTCTGACCTCCTGGCTTGGCTATCGTTACTCTGTTATAGTTTGTCCCTATTGTGCCGTCTATTGCCCGTTGTGGTTTTCTGATCTATTGCTACGTCCTGACTATCCATTCTGTCTAACCCTTTGGTACTGTCGTGCTATCTTGTGGTTTGACCCTGGCTTGATCTGGTTTCTGTCTCTGTCTATGCCTCTTGGTAACATTGTCCTGTAGTTACCCTTCTAGGAGTTTTCCTCAGCTCCTAGCTCTCTGGAGTTTAGACCACGCCCTAAGCAGTCACATGCTTCAGGTCCTGTGAGCCTGGAGCATGCATTGTCACCACTGCTGCCCCACTCCACAGGTATCTTTGTGCACAGTTTTGTACTCAGGACACGCGCACTGGCTCAGTGGGCAAGTGCAGTGCGGTGTTCCTGGCAGCTCTGTTACTTGGCTTCCGTTCCACCGCAGAAATAATCGTTTATAAAATTGTTCAAAAATAGCTGAAATTTGACAGGGGGGCAGGTCTTTCCCCTTCTGACAGACGCCTCGCATCCATCACTCATTTCATATTGCCTCTTTGGTTTTCTTTTGAAATGCGGCGCCTGCCCAAGATACCCAGCCCCGCAGTGTGAATAAATCATAAGCGACTGGGGGCGGGATCTGTGGCGGCGCGATATGAAGGCCGGGATGTGATCTGAGAGCACGGGCAGCGCTGACTGCGCATGCCCAAGAAGATCTAGTACAGTGTAGGAGCCGCATTTCAAAAGAAAACTGAGGAGGCGGCGCCAAATACAAAATGAGTGATGGATGCGAGGCGTCTGTCAGAGGGGGAAAGACCTTCCCCCAGATATTTTTGAACAATTTTATAAATGATTATTTCTGCGGTGGAACAGAAGCTAACAGAGCCACCTTGACAGAATGCATTAGTGCTGCACAAGGTGGCTCTTTTACTTAAAAACGCCTGGGGGGGTGGCAGGTTCCCTTTAAGTGATCTACCCCTCCTGTATGTCACACTGGGAGATCTAGGTAAGACATGTGAGAGCACAAGGGCTACCTATCGTGGTGCCCTTGAGCTGGTAACATACATAGTAACATAGTTTTGAAGGCTGAAGGAAGACCTCATGTCCATCTAGTTCAGCCTATTTTTAGTGCAGCTGTTCTGCATTGTTGATCCTGGGGAAGGCAAAAAACCCACAGAGTAGAAGCCGATTTTCTCCATAGGGAAAAAAATTCCTTCCCCTAAGCTGGGTCAACCATCTACCTATAATATTATGTTATTCATAACCTTCTATACTGTTACTCAAAAGTAAAGCATCCATTCCTTTTTTAAATTCATTCAGTGAGTTGGCCATCACCACTTTCTCAGGAAGAGAATTCCAGAGCCTCACTGCTCTTACCGTGAAGAACCCTCTTCTATGCTGGTGCAGAAATTGTCTTTCCTCCAAACAAAGAGAATGGCCCCTTGTTCTTGTCCCAGTCCTTGGTACAAACAGTTCATTGGAGAGATCTCTGTATTGCCCTCTGATATACTTGTACATATATATATTAGGTCTCCCCTAAGTCTTCTCTTTTCTAGAGTAAATAGACCTAATTTTGATAACCTTTCTGGGTATTGTAGTGAACTAACTCCATTTATCATATTAGTAGCCCGCCTTTGAATCCTTTCAAGTTCAGTAATGTCTTTCTTGAGCGCCGGCGTCCAAAATTGCACACAATACTCCAAGTGTGGTCTGACGTGTGATTTGTACAGAGGGAGAATTATGTTTTCATCTCGTGTCCCCAGACCTCTTCTAATGCATCCCATGACCCTATTTGCTTTGGTAGCAGCTGCCTGACACTGGGCACTCCAATTTAGCTTCTTATTGACTAAGATGCCTAAGTCTTTTTCCATGTCTGATTTCCCCAGCAGTTTCCCGTTTAGTAAGTAATTGTAGCATCTGTTTCTCCTTCCCATGTGCATAACCTTACACTTGTCTGTGTTAAACCTCATTTGCCATTTTTCAGCCCAATTCTCCAATTTACTCAAATCTGTCTGTAGTTGCAAACTGTCCTCCTTTGTGTTAACTACCTTACATAGTTTTGTATCATCTGCAAATACTGATATTTTACTGTGTAAGCCATCCACTAGATCATTAATAAATATATTAAATAGTAGGGGGCCCAATACAGAAGCGTGTGGTACCCCACTAGTAACCCTGGCCCAATCTGAGTATGCACCATTAATAACCACTCTTTGCTTTCTATCACTAAGCCAGTTACCTACCCATCTACACACATTTTCCCCTATCCCAAGCTTTCTCATCTTACCAATCTTTTATGTGGGACAGTGTCAAATGCTTTAGAGAAGTCTAGATAAATGACATCCAATGATTCTTCTTGGTCTATTTGAGAGCTTACATCCTCATAGAAGCTGATCAGGTTAGTTTGACAGGAGCGATCCTTCATAAATCCATGTTGATATGGAGTTAAACATTTATTAACATTGAGATATTCCATAATGGTATCCCTTAGAAACCCTTCAAAAATTTTACCCACAACAGATGTTAAGCTTACTGGCCTATAGTTTCCAGGTTCCCTTTTACACCCCTTTTTGAATATTGGTACCACATTTGCTTGCCGCCAATCAAAAGGAACAGACCCTGTTTCTATAGAGTCTTTAAATATAAGGAATAGAGGCCTGTCTATCACATTACTTAACTCCCTTAATACCCGAGGGTGAATGCCATCAGGGCCTGGTGATTTGTCAATTTTAATTTGGTGGAAGTACTTGCCATTGAAAATGAAATAGTTATGATGTATTACAAAATGAAGGAGTTTTCCCATAAATACATTGTGCCTCCTGCACTCAATGGCTCTTGTGCTTAAAAAGTGCTGCACTGCTTTCAAACCAGGACCATGAGGTATGCTGCTATACAGCACTCGACGCCCACAGAGGTCAAAATAATGTTGCCCCTAACAGTTACCCCATCAATTTTCTTTAGTAGATCTGCTGTATCTCTCAGATGCGATGGTAGCAACATTACAAATGGTCGTAAGATAGTATCAATATAAATACCGCTATTCTCACTGATGAAGCCAATGCCTGCCACAATCGGGCGCCCCTTAAGCTGGTTCACACTCTTGTGTATTTTGGGTAGAGAATAAAAAGTTGGTAGTACTGGGGCTATTGGGAGCAGATAGTTATACTCATTGTAGGATATCAACATATTATTGTTGTTCATTTTTATAGCGCCATTTATTCCATGGCGCTTTACATGTGAATAAGGGTCATACATAGACAAGTACAATAAACATGAGCAATACAATTCACACACAAGTACAAAACGAGAGAGGACCCTGCCCATGAGGGCTCACAGTCTACATGGGATGGGTGAGGATACCCTAGGAGAGGGTAGTGCTGGTAAAGTGGCGGTTCAGTAGACTGAAGATCACTGAAGGATGTAGGCTTGTTGGAACAGGTGGGTCTTCAGGTTCCTTTTGAAAGTTTCTGTGATAGGCGAAAGTCTGATGTGTTGGGGTAGAGAGTTCCAGAGTATGGGGGAAGCACGGGAGAAGTCTTGTATGCGGTTGTGGGAAGAAGAGATAAGAGGGGAGCACAGAAGGAGATAATAATAATAATAAGTCACTGGCGTTCCGTAGTACTGTTGGTGTAAGATCGGGGGATGACATGTATAGTTGTGTGTCGTCAGCATAAAGATGGAAATGAAAGCCAAATCTGCTGATGGTCTGTCCAATTGGGGCCGTGTAGAGAGAGAAGAAAAGGGGGACCAGAACTGAGCCCTGAGGTACCCCGACAGCGAGAGGAAAAGGAGATGACGTGGAGCCAGTGAACAAAACAATGAATGAGCGGTCAGAAAGATAGGAAGAGAACCAGGAGAGAGCAGTGTCCTAGTGACTGGAGCCTAGAGAGTAGGAGACAGTGGTCAACAGTGTTGAAAGCTGCAGAAAGGTTGAGTAGAATGAGCAGAGAGTGGTCACCGTTACATTTTGCTGTCAGAAGGTCATTGGTAACTTTGAGTGCAGTTTCAGTTGAAGGGGGCGGAAGCCGAACTGTGAAGGGTCTAGGAGGGAGTGAGTGGAGAGGTAACGGGTAAGGCGGGAGTAGACTAGGCACTCCAAAAGTTTAGAGATGAAGGGGAGATTGGAGACTGTTCTGTAGTTGTTTGTGCTGGATGGGTTTAGAGCGGGTTTCTTTAGTAATGGAGTAACGATAGAGTATTTAAAGGAGGATGGGAAAAGGCCCGAGGAGAGGGAGAGATTAAAGATTGTAGTTAGGTGAGTTGTGACGACTGGGGAGAGAGACTGGAGGAGATGTGAGGGGAATGGGGTGGATAGTGCATGTATTCGGACGAGAAGAAGAGAGGAGTCTGATGACTTCTTCTGTGATGGGATCAACTGTGGAAAGTGAGCCAGGGGAAATGCAGAGAGGGATGGGAGTCACAGCACTTGGTGGTTGGGAGCAGATTTCCTGACGGATATTATCTATTTTCTCTATAAAGTGGGAGGCAAGGTCATTCGCACAAATGTCTGTGAATAGGGGCTTATGCTTTTGGCCTGAGGAGGGAGTGAAAGGTGTCAAAAAGTTTCTTGGGGTTGTAGGAGATCTTGAGAAGATCGAAGGTTGTGTGTAGGTAAGTACCAGGACACCATGTCACAGATGAATGGAGGAGACAGGTTGTGGATGGCTTTGTATGTCATAGTTAGGGTTTTGAACTGGAGCCTCTGGACAATAGGAAGCCAGTGAAGGGCTTGCCAGAGAGTAGAGGCTGGGGAATAACGGGGAGACAGGTTGATGAGTTGGGCAGCAGAGTTTAGGATAGATTGGAGTGGTGCAAGAGTGCTAGAGGGGAGGCCAGAGAGTAGGAGGTTGCAATATTCGAGGCAGGAGATGATGAGGGCGTGCACGAGTGTTTTTGCAGTTTCTTGGTCAAGGAATGTACGGAATCGGGAAATATTTCTGAGTTGGAGGCGCCAGGAGGAGGCAAGGGCTTCGATATGTGGCTTGAAAGAGAGGGCAGAATTGAGGATCACACCCAGACAACAAGCTTGCGGGACTGGAGGAAGTGAGCAGCCATTGACATTGATGGTTAGGTCCGGTGGAGGGGTGGAGTGAGATGGGGGAAAGATGATGAATTCTGTTTTGTCCATGTTCAGTTTTATAAGCGAGCAGAAAAGAAAGATTAAATAGTGGACAGACTTTGTGGGATTTTGTTCAGCAAGGAGGTTACGTCAGGCCCAGATAGGTAGATCTGTGTGTCATCGGCGTAGAGATGATACTGCAAACCGTGGGATTCTGTGAGCTGTCCCAGGCCGAAGGTGTAGATGGAGATGAGTAGGGTTCCTAGAACTGAGCCTTGAGGAACACCCACAGACAGGGGGCAAGGTGAGGAGGTGGTGTGGGAGAGGGAGACACTGATTGTTCGGTCTGTTAAATACGACGAGGTCCAGGATAGGGCCAAATCTGTGATGCCAAGAGATGAGAGAATGTGTAACAAGAGGGAATGGTCCACAGTGTCAAAGGCAGAATACAGGTCCAGGAGAAGGAGGACAGAGTAGTGTCACTTGCTCTTGGCGGTTAGTAGGTCATTGGTGACTTTAATTAGGGCAGTTTCAGTTGAGTGATGCAGTCGGAAGCCAGACTGTAAGCAGTCAAAGATGGAGCAGGAGGAAAGGTGTGAGGACAGTTCAAGATGGACATGCTGTTCCAGTAGTTTTGAGGCATACAGGAGAAGTGATATAGAGCGATAGCAGGTCACAGAGGATGGGTCAAGGGAGGTTTTTTGAGGATGGGTGTGATCGAGGCATGTTTGAAAGAAGAGGGGAAGACACCATTTGCAAGTGAAAGGTTGAAGAGATGGGATACGGTTGGGATGAAGACTGTGGCGAGGATAGGGATGAGGTGGGACGGGAGCGGGTCAAGTGTGCAAGTGGTGAGATGTGATCATGACAGAAAGGTGGAGAGCTGATCTTCTGTCATGGTGGAGAAGCTGCTTTTGGAGGAACAAGGCTGAGCAGTTAGGAGGAGGGGCATTCCTCCTCAGCTTCCTCTGATGTTATCGATCTTCTGCTTAAGGAAAGAGGCAATGTCTTCAGCAGAAATGAGAGGAGGAGTAGGTGCTGGGGGATGGAGTAGAGAATTGAAAGTGTTGAAAAGCTGTTTAGGGTTGTGAGACAGGGAAGGATATGAGAGATGAGAAGTAAGTTTGTTTTGTGGCAGTGAGCGTGGACTTGAAGCTGGCGAGGGACTGCTTGTATGCGATGAAGTGCTTGGCAGAACGGGATCTCTTCCATCTCCGCTCAGCAACCCTGTATGCCCGTCTCAGTTCTTTGGTCAGACTGATTAGCCAGGGTTGCCTGTTGATTGTACGAGTTTTGCTGTGCATGAGGGGGCTGCCGAATCGAGTGCTGCTGTTATTGTGGTGTTATATAAAGTGGCAGCAGCATCTGTGTCATGTAAAGAAACTGCCACCTGATAGAGACGGGGTTACCGTCGAAACGCGTTATGGGCTAAAGAAGAAACGATAACTTTGTCCTTGTGTTCTTAGCGCTCCGCTGACTGTTCATTTTCATCGTCCCGTTCACTGTCCTCCATTGGAGGTGTACGGCTGGAGCTGCAGTGGATCACTGACTTCCATTTACTTCATTACTGCTCTCCTGGCGCTCCCTAGTGACTACTACCCCTATTGACTTGGACATCAATAGGGGTACATGTGAGATCGCCGTGGGACACTCAGTAAATGGACTACAGTGGACAGGGAGTTTTATATGTTGGTTTATTATTTTATTTTTGTTGCAGGAGATGGCTGAGAGCTGATGTTTTTAGCCTGGGGTGTGCCAATATCCATGGTCCCTTCCCAGGCTATTAATATCAGCCCGCAGCTGTCTGCCTAGCCTTTGCTGGTTCGATTTTATAGGAGTACCCCATGTCAATTTTTATCTGGGGTTCCCCTGTAAACTAGCCAGTAAAGGCAAACATCTGTGAGCTGATATTAATAGCCTGGGAACTTTTATGGCTATTGGCTCCTTCCCAGAATATTAACATAAGCCCTCGGCCGTCGGCTTTCCCTCTGCTGGTTATGAAAATTATGCGAGAGCCCATGCAATTTTTTTTTTTTTTAAAATAAACAGATATTGCATTTCACGCAGATTTTGTGTGTGTGTCTTTATTTAACTCTGTAAGTACCGTTTTATTAATGAGGGTATCTGGTTGACACCTGTTCATTATTAAACCTCGGGCTTGGTATTACACTTATATTTGCTTTGTGTGTGTAAGCGTTATATTTGAACATGGTATGTAATGATATGGTCTTCAATGGAGAGTGAAAAAGAAGAGGTTGAACTTTGAAATGACATCACAATTTTTTTTAAATAATATATCTTTCTTTAGCTGTATGGATTTACAAAAACGCATACAAAACCACATGACAATCCACAACTAAACCGCATCAAAAATGCATTAAAAAGTGTGGATTTTCATCTGCGTTTTCTGCCAAGAGATGCAGAAACCACGCAGAAATTTCTGCAAGCAAATCCGCAATGTGCACACATATTCTAAAGCTAATGTTTTGGGGTTGTTTTGCTGCCTCTGGCACCGGGTGCCTTGCCTGTACAAGGCATCATGAAATCTCAAGATCTGGTGTGGAGTATTGTCTTCCTTTGCCAATTGATTCTCAAAGCCAATTTTAACCCCTTAGCGACCGCCGATACGCCTTTTAACGGCGGTATTTAACTGTACTAAAACCACAGCGCCACTAATTCACGGCGCTGTGGAGAAAGTGAATAGCGCCCCCCAGTGTCGGATTTTCTCCGGGGTCTCGGCTGCCGGGGGTAGCCGAGACCCCAGAGAACATGAATCGGTCATTTTTTACCGAGCCCGCTTTTGCGATTGCCGATATTAACCCTATAACGGCGACCGCAAAAAAAGCCACGATTTTACATTTAATTTCTCTTTCCTCTGATGTGATTGCACATCAGAGGAGAGAGAAAGAGGGTCCCCGATCCCCCCCCCTGGTACCTCTCTGTGGTCCTCTGTCCCCTCCCGGTGGTCCTGCGTCCCGCCGGCGTCCTCCGGTGGGCGCCGCCATCTTGCATCCGGGGAAAATGGCGGACGCATGAGCGTCATCGTGATCAAAATAAACAAAATAGTACATAATCCCCCCGTTTATCACCCCCTTAGTTAGGCCAACATAACGAAATAAAGAAAATTTTTTTTTTAAGTTTTCCATTAGGGTTAGGGTTAGGGTTGGGCTAGGGTTAGGGCTGGGCTAGGATTAGGGTTGGGCTAGGGTTAGGGCTAGGGTTAGGGTTGGACTAGGGTTAGGGCTAGGGTTAGAATTAGGGTTAGGGCGAACTAGTATTAGGGTTAGAATTAGGATTAGGGATAGGGGTTGGGATTAAAGTTAGGGTTGGGATTAGGGTTAGGGGTGTGTTGGGGTTAGGGTTGGAGCAAGAATTGAGGGGTTTCCACTATTTACCAACTTTGGGGGTCTAAAAATTGGGTCTAAAAAATCACTTTTGTGGAAATAAAAAAGACTTTTTATTTTCACGGCTCTGCGTTTATAAACTTCTGTGAAGCGCTTGGGGGTTCAAAGTGCTCACCACACATCTAGATAAGTTCCTTAGGGGGTCTAATTTCCAAAATGGGGTCACTTGTGGGGGGGTTTCCACTGTTTAGGCCCATCAAGGGCTCTGCAAACGCAACATGACGCCCGCAGACCATTCATCAAAGTCTGCATTCCAAAATGGCACTCCTTCCCTTCCGAGCTCTCCCATGTGCCCAAACAGTGGTCCCCCCCACATATGGGGTACCAGCGTACTCAGGACAAATCGCACAACAACTATGGGGGTATGAATTCTCCTATTACCCTTGCAAAAATAAAAATTTGGGAGTGAAAAGATCATTTTTGTGGAAAAAAAATGGATTTTTTATTTTCACGGCTCTACGTTCTAAACTTCTGTGAAGCACTTGAGGGTTCAAAGTGCTCACCACACATCTTGATAAGTTCCTTAATGGGTCTAGTTTCCAAAATGGGGTCACTGGTTGGAGGTTTCCACTGTTTAGGCCCATCAGGGGCTCTGCAAACGCAACATGATGCCCGCAGACCATTCCATCAAAGTCTGCATTCCAAAATGGCACTCCTTCCCTTTCAAGCTCTCCCATGCACCCAAACAGTGGTTCCCCCCACATAAGGGGTATCAGCGTACTCAGGACAAATCACACAATAACTGTGGGAGTATGATTTCTCCTGTTACCCTTGTAAAAATAAAAATTTGAGGGCGAAAAGATCATTTTTGTGGAAAAAAATGGATTTCTTATTTTCACGGCTCTACGTTATAAACTTCTGTGAAGCACTTGAAGGTTCAAAGTGCTCACCACACATCTAGATAAGTTCCTTAATGGGTCTAGTTTCCAAAATGGGGTCACTTGTTGGAGGTTTCCACTGTTTAGGCACATTAAGGGCTCTCCGAACGCAACATGGCATCCGATCTCAATTCCAGCTAATTCTGCGTTGAAAAAGTCAAAAGGCGCTCCATCCCTTGCGAGCTCTGCCGTGTGCTGAAAAAGTGGTTTACCCCCACATATGGGGTATCGGCGTATTCAGGAGAAATTGTAAAACAAATTTTGTGGTTGATTTTCTCTTTTAACACTTGTGAAAATAAAAAAAATTGGTTCTAAAGTAAGTTTTTTGCAAAAAAAAGTTAAATGTTAATTTTTTCCTTCCACATTGCTTTAGTTCCTGTGAAGCACTTAAAGGGTTAATAAACTTCTTGAATGTGGTTTTGAGCACCTTGAGGGGTCAACTTTTTAGAATGGTGCCACTTTTGGGTATTTTCTGTCATGTACACCCCTCAAAATGACTTTAAATATGATGTGGTCCCTAAAAAAAAAATGGTTTTGTAAATTTTGTTGTAAAAATGAGAAATCGCTGGTCAACTTTTAACCCTTATAACTTTCTAACAAAAAAAATTTTGCTTCCAAAATTCTGGTGATGTAAAGTAGACATGTGGGAAATGTTATTTATTAAGAAATTTTTGTGACACATCTCTCTGATTTAAGGGCATAACATTTTAAAGTTTTAAAATTGCAAAATGTTAAAAATTTTCGCCATATTTCCGTTTTTTTCATAAATAAACACAAGACTTGTCGAAGAAATTTTACCACTAACATGAAGTACAATATGTCACGAAAAAACATTCTCAGAATCAGCAGGATCCATTAAAGCGTTCCAGAGTTATAACCTCATAAAGGGACAGTGGTCAGAATTGTAAAAATTGGCCTGGTCATTAAGCTGCAAACTGGCTCTGTTGCTAAGGGGTTAAGCTGTGAAGAAGGTCTGTCAAGATTGTTCCATATAAGTTGAGGCTCAGTCTAATCTGACTGCCACCTATGCAAAGTCTACAGGGTGGGCAATTGATATGGATACACCTAAATAAAATGGGAATGGTTGGTGATATCAACTTCCTGTTTGTGGCACATTAGTATATGGGAGGGGGGAAACTTTTCAAGATGGGTGGTGACTAGTGTTTAGCGAACTACTCTTTACTCGCCCGAGCACCGAGCATTTCTGGGATTGCTCGGCGGGAACTCAGGTCTCTACCCTGCATTTTTGGCAGTCTTTAGAGACACAATCAGCATGCAGGGATTGTCTGCCAGGCACTGTAATGCCGCAGCCATCTTTGTTGTGGTCTTGCAGTGATTGGCTGGCCGCACAGCATCATCAGGGGTATAAGAGACCATACGCCGCCCTGCTCGGCGCATTCAGCTCCGGATTGAGATAGTATAGGGAGAGCTGCTGCCGAGATAGGGTTAGAAATGGGGATTTATTAGTCAGTGTGGGGTCTACTTTCCTAAAGTACTGAAATCCAGCTAAACCAACAGTCCTTCTAAGGACTAATTCCGGAGTATATAGGTTGCAGTGTTAGGTATGCAGAGGATTGTACGTCGCTCTGTATATATCAGTGAAAGGCCTGCAGACACTGTATTTGTGTATGCATCAAGAGGGTCCATTCCATTACTGTCTGCTGCTGCTGTTACCCAGGTATAATTGGCTAGGAAATTTTTTTTTGCCAGGTTAATAGAGATTATTTTATTCCAAAGCTTCCAGAGCCCTTTTTTTTCTCCATTTGCTTTTTGACACTGCACAATACAGCCAGATACTTTTCCTAGCACAGTGTCAAAATCCAGCAATTTTAAAGGGGTCCCAAAAATCGCATTTGAGTGCACAGAAAAATCTGTCATTTTTTGTGGTATGGTAGAATTCTTTTTGAGTTTCTTACACAATTTCTTGACACTATTTTGCTGAACCCCCCCCCAAAAATACATACAGGCCACATATTTTACAGTGTGGTATATCTGTGACACGCCTCATATATTCGTGTGCTAAAAATTTGGGCATTTTAGGCCTAAGTTCCATTTTTGTGCTGTCTGTTACTCTAGTTATATGCAGCACTAGTTTGCAGACCCCCCAAAAAATACAGGCCACATATTTAGCAGTGTGGTATCTCCGTGACAGGCCTCATATATCTGCGTGCTCCAAGTTTCGGCATTTTAGGCCAGTATTCCAGTGTTTTTCCTGTCTGTTACTCTAGTTATATACAGCACTATTTTGCATTAAAAGAATAAAAAATACAGGCCACATGTTTGGCAGTGTGGTATCTCTGTTACAAGCCTCATATATCTGCATGTTCCAAGTTTGGGCATTTTAGGCCGGTATTCCAGTGGTTTTCCTGTTTGTTACTCTAGTTATATACAGCACTATTTAGCAAACCCCCTGTCATGATCCATGCTGGATCAGGACTGATATAAAGCACAGGTAACCTTTTTTTCCTAAGCTGTGCTTAAGGTTCGTTTTTTGCCCCCGGTGGCCATTAGGATTATTGCACTGTGGTGTCGTTTGTTCTAAGCTTGCCTCCGGTGGTGGTGAGCGTCATTGCACTCTTGTTTCTTTAGTTAAGTGCACATGATTATAATACAGGTGTGATTGCTGGCTCTGCTATAAAAGAGTCACAGGTGTTGCAATCAGTGTTGGTGATAGTGTTCATTTCAACCATCCTTGGTGGAGGAAGGAGCTGGAGAGCGTTCCTTGCAGCTCTGTCTTAGTCCTGGTGTGGAAGGAATCATAGGGGATTTCCTTGTAGCTCTGACAGAGCTTGGTGGCAGCGATTCAGGAGGAGAGCTGCATGCTGGTGGTGGACTCTGTTGCCAGGAGCAAGTGCAACAGAGTAAAGCTAAGTTGTGTTTCCCCGTTTGTGTTTTTTCCTTAGTGTGTATTAGTACAGCGGTGGGGCCAGTGCCTGCGCCACCCAGCTCCCTAGCAAGGGATAGGTGTAGGGTGTGCTAGGGCGACAGGTTCCTGATCAGCGCCCGGTGTGGAACTGGCATAGGGAACGTTAGGAGCGGTAGGGACACTGACTCAGGGGAGTGCAGGAGGTCTCTACGTCCCCTTTCCCTATCACAGGGCCCACCGTTGTAACTGTTTCCCTACCCCTTGTCTTGTCGTTTTAGTTACCAGCCTGCGAGCCGTGTCACACAGGACAGTATTACGTGCCGCGTCCTGTAGTTCTAGTTACCGGCCTGCTGGTCGCGTCACAGAGGACGGGTCCACATGACACCCCCCAAAAAAATACAGGCCACATATTTGGCAGTGTAGTATCTCCATGGCAGACCTCATATATCTGCGTGCTCCAAGTTTGGTCATTTTAGGCCGGTATTTCAGTGTTTTTCCTGTCTGTTACTCTAGTCCTATACAGCACTATTTTGCATTTAAAAAAATAAAGAATACCGGCCACATATTTGGCAGTGTGGTATCTCTGTGACAGGCCTCATATATCTGCGTGCTCCAAGTTTGGGCATTTAAAGTCGGTATTCCAGTGTTTTTCCTGTCTGTTATTCTAGTTATATACAGCACTATTTTGCATTAAAAAAAAATAAAAAAAATACAGGCCACATATTTGGCAGTGTGGTATCACTGTGAACTGTCTGATGTATTTGTGGCCTACAAATTGTGGCAATTCTGTACTACATTCCACTGTATTTGCTGTCTGGTACCCTAGTTCTGTACACTATTTTGGAGTAAGAAACTAAAAATACATGCCACATATTGAACAGTCTGGTATCTAAATCAGATGCCTCATCTAGCTGTGGGCTACAAAGTGTGCTTTTGAGGCTTCCATTCACCTTTTCTTGCAGTGTGTTACCGTAGTTCTCTACACTATTTAGGGCTTAGGGGTAAAAATACAGGCCACATATTGAACAGTGTGGTATCTCGGTAAAAATACTTCTATTTCAAGTTGTTATGGCTGCTTCATGACTGTCTTAAATGCTCCAACTACTACCACCATCATCATCTTCTGCCTAGAGACAGTCACTGCGCAGATAGAAAGTCTGAGGAGCAGAGGTTAAATGCTTGGGCGGTGTTGTACTCTGTCTCTGGATTACGAAGATGAAATCTTCTAGATTGAATCATGTCTGGAAGAGCCAGAGCAAGAGCACGTGGAAGAACACGGGGCCAGGACTCGCCACTACTGAAGACTGGTGTTCCTGGGTCGGATTCTGACAATCCATCTCCTACTAATACTGAACTGGTTGAACGAGGACGTCAAAAAGGAGCCCCTGCATTTTCTATAACAGAAGCTAGAGATTTTAACATTTCGGCTGTATTTCAAGAGGTGTCAATTGGAGAGCGTGGTGGTCGTAGATGTGTCTTCTACACCACCACCCGAGCTGCCGCCTCACGATCGCCTGAGCTGCCGCACACCCCACCCTTCTGTCTCTCCCCCATTATCCCATAGAATCTAAGTCCGCAAAGACAGGGACCTCTCCCCTCTGTACCAGTCTGTCATTGTAAATTTGTTTACTGTGAATGATATCTATTACTTTGTATGTAACCCCTTCTCACGTGCAGCACCATGGAATTAATGGTGCTATATAAATAAATAATAATAATACTATATGGATGTTTCCACTAGACAATCCATCCAACATGTCATTGAATCAAAATCTTGTTTTTCTGACAACTCTGTTCAGCTGTGCACAAACTATGTCAAATTGGTAGCTAGACCCCAGTGGGTCTTGTCACAGTGTCATGTCCACTACAGTCCACAGATGTTATCTAGATCCCTAATCTCATCTCTACTTTACCAGCATGATGAATTAATAGGAAAATCACGTGCTATTGATGGAGCTGTTGTTTTCTTGCCAAAGAAACTCAATAAGATCAATGAGGTGGTTAGCTGCACATGGAATGGAGAATTAGTAAAGATGACAATTACATTCACATTTGAGTTAAAACACACTTCACCAACTTGCTTTCACTTTTACAACATTATATTCCAAAGACTTGAAGAAAAAGATAAATATATTGTGAAGCAACTAGGTATGAATAATTATCACCCAAATGATGTTACATACGTCAGAACATACACAACCTATCTGTGGGGAAATGATTTACCACCGAAATTTTGAAGTATGAGACTAGTGTCATCTTGTGGATTGATATATTGATTTGATATGAGCCACAAAGTCCTTCAAAGTGAAACTGTTCTGGATGTAATGCACAATTTTCTCTTGAAAATTAGAAAAACATGCCTTCTATGATGTTTGCATTAAAGAACTGATTGGCCGGATATGTACAGACTCAGGATGACCGGGCTGCAGGTACCTGGCTGCGCCGGGTCCGTAACTGTCAAGGCTGCGTCCCCTGTACACTACGCACCCAAAGTGCCGTCGCTGCGACAAACTGCAGCAGACAGTCCCGGTGATCTAATGGCAGGGAGGCCAGCTTAAGAGAAAGCGGGCATGACCTCAGAGATTTTTGGCATGGACAAGTAGCGCATAGGAGGCTGAGCAGCATGCGCCGTCCTTAGAGCACTGGTGCCGCAAAGGACTGTTCCCGTTGGCTCCCCGTCACTAAAAGCGGTAGTGCCAGAGAGTGAGGCGTCATGTGCCCAGTGACCGCCAGAGAGCAAGGCGCCGTGTGCCCAGTGACCGCCAGAGAGCAAGGTGCCGTGCGCTCCATGACTGTGAGTACAGCACACATGCGCAGTAGAGAGAGCCAGTTCATGCCACATGTTCAGCGTGGATAACCAATAATTATAAGGCACAGAGGAATGACAGAGGACGGTGGTACGGTCAGCAAGGTACTCCCTCAGCAATTTCCCAAACTTTGCACCCCTTGTGAGAGTCCCCCAAGCCTCAGGGCCAGGGCGATGGGAGGGTCTGAGAAACTCTCACCTAACTTTGCCAGTCTTCCACTGCCTCTGCTGGATTGGAGTTGTCTCTCTCACCTGTACTCCTTGCTTGGCCAACGAACTGTGACCTCTGCTGCAAGCGTTTTCAGATGGGAATTTTTTTAATAATTCCGCAAGAAAGGCCCTCTGGTCCTTGAACACTTTAGTACACCTGTCTGCCTCTGGAATAAGAGATATAAAGTTCTCCTTGTAGCATGGGTCTAGAAGTGTCACCAAGCAGTATTGCCTGTCACCCAAAATTTTGAGAACGCGAGGGTGATGGGAAAGGCAGTGTAACATAAGCTCAGCCATGCATGCAAGACTGCTAACAGTCAATACTTCCGTGTCCCCACCAAGATGATGACTGACCATGCTCTCCTCCTCCTCCTTGTCCTCAGGCCCCCGCGACTTTTGACTAACCTCAGTAATATCATTGTAAATACTTCATCGTAAATACATTATTGTAAATACACCCCTGTAGTTTTTATCTCCCCCACCTCATTGTAGATTGTAAGTTGTCACGAGCAGGATCTTTTTTGGGGTTAATTATTGTTATCATTGTTACTTAGTGTAGATTGTAAGCTGTCATGAGCAGGGTAGTTTTATTTCTGTTCAATTATTGTATTATCATCGTTGTGTTTGAAACTGTTAAACTGTAAATATGTTGGCGCTATTGTGACATCGACAGCTATGCCCGCCGATGCTCCTCCAGCAGCAGCGCACGCCACAGCTTCTCCTTACCTACGCGCCCCCTTCCAGGCGCGCGCTTGTCCTGCGTTCCTCCTCACTGCAGCTCCTGGTACCCGCTCTCTGTCGCGCACGCGCCCCCTCCCGCTCTCTCCCTCCAGCGGTGGGCGGCGCTGAGGGGCGGGACAGGGGGACGAACTTCCGGGTGCTAGGATACTTCAGGCGTCCTCGCTGTGAGGAGGACGCCTGATGATCGTGTAGTCTCCTGCACCCTCTGGCCACTACAGTCCTCTGTAGTTCCCCTTGTCCATGCTCTGTCTCCCTGTCCTGCCCTGTTACATGCCGCTGTAGTTCCTCTTGTCCACGCTCTGTCTCACTGCCTTGCCCTGTGTCACATTCCTCTGTCCGTCAGTCCCGGGCCCGTATCTAAGCCAACCTCCTCCCTAGTCCTTATTTGTCCGTGGAGCCGTCCCTCTTGGCTCTGGCTGTCGCGCTTCCATCCCCTGTGGTCCTGCCCCAAACGATCCCTGTATAGGGGTCGGTCTTCACCTGGTGTGCTCGGCCCAGGGGCTCCGGATCCGCGATCCAGAGGGTCCACTCTCCGACGTAGCTCTTACCAAAAACGTCACAGTATCATCAGGCCATGGACCCCGCCGGTGCCGCGGCTGCCACTCTAAAGGAACTGCTGTTCTTAAGGGAGAATCAGACCCGGATTATGTCCTTCATGAAATCCATGGACACTCGGCTTTCCGCCCTGCAAACCGCTGAACCTGGGCACGCCCCTCTCTTAGCCAGTCTCCAGCAGGAGCTCGCGCAGCAGGAGCTCGCGCAGCAGCGTGACGCTCAATCTCACATTCTGCGGTACATGGCATCCGTGGATGATCGACTGCTTGCTCTACAGTCCTCCGCGGCCGCTTCTACCCAACCCCGGGACGCTGTCCCATCTCCCCCTCCCCGCCTTGGAAAGCCGCCCAGGTATAGTGGGGACCCGAAGTTGCGTAGGGGATTTTTAAACCAGTGCAGACTGCACTTTGAGCTTCTGCCCCAACAATATCCCACGGACCGCGCTAAGGTGGCCTTTATAGTGTCCCATCTAGAGGGAGAGGCGCTGGCTTGGGTGAATCCCTTATGGGAGAGGGATGACCCGGTGGTCACCAGTATCCGGAGTTTTTTGGAAACATTTCGAAAGGTATTTGATGAACCCGGGCGCCTTGCTTCCACTATGGAGGCCCTCTTTAACCTTCACCAGGGATCCCTGACGGTAGGGCAATACGCCATCCGTTTCCGGACCCTGTCCTCGGAGCTGGGGTGGAATAATGAAGCTCTTGTAGGTGCCTTTTGGAGAGGTCTTTCTAGTAAAATCAAGGATGAGCTGGCCGGGCGTTACTCTCCAACCACCCTGGAAGATCTCATCTCTCTGGCTACTCGTATTGATCTGCGTTTTCAGGAACGCGCCAGAGAGTCAGCCAGGGAGAGGCCCTTTAGGTTATACCAAGCCCCCATTCCGCGCTCTGTTGCACCCTCTAGTAACTCTGCTCCTGAGCCTATGCAGGTGGATAGCATCAAGCTGTCCGAACAACGGCGCAGGGAGAGGATGACTAATGGACTCTGTTTATATTGTGGAGGGGCCAACCACTTCGTACGCACTTGTCCTGAGAGACCGGGATACGCATCCACCTAGGCCAGGTAGGAGAGGGCCTCCTAGGTGATCAGACCTCCTCTCTTCCACTTACTCTTTCAGCTCTGCTTATTACAGGTCGGGGGCGTGGCTCCGTGGAGGCGTATGTGGACTCGGGCGCAGCAGGCAACTTCATCCACCAGGAAGAGGTGGACAAACTCCAGATTCTCGTGGTCGTCCTAAGAAACCCACGAGCAATCACCTCCGTCGATGGCAAACCTCTGCCCGGACTCATCACCACGGTTACCACCGAAGTTGAGCTACAAATTGGTGCACTTCACTTCGAGAAGATTGCCTTTTATGTCCTGCCTCAACTATCCCACACCATTCTCTTAAGGTTACCCTGGCTCAGGCGGCATGAGCCAGTTGTCGACTGGCGCTCCGGGGAGATCTTGCGCTGGGGGCACGCCTGCCATGCACGCTGTTTTCGGACCCTTGTTCGTCCCCATTCTCTGCCTAGGCCAACCGATATCCCGGGCCTTCCTGTTCCATATCACGCGTACGCTGATGTTTTCTGCAAGAAGGAAGCGGATTCCCTGCCACCACATCGGTCCTATGACTGCCCTATCGACTTGATTCCTGGAGCTGTCCCTCCCAGAGGAAGAACGTACCCTCTTTCCCCAGCCGAGACCTCTGCCATGACGGAATACATTCAGGAAAACCTGACCAAGGGGTTTATCCGGAAGTCCTCTTCCCCTGCGGGCTCGGGTTTTCTCTTCGTCCGGAAGAAGGATGGACCACTGCGACCTTGCATAGATTACCGAGGCCTAAACAATATCACCGTTAAAAACCGATATCCCCTTCCGTTAATTCCTGAGCTCTTTGACCGGCTGAGAGGAGCTCGGATCTTCACGAAGTTAGATCTGCGGGGAGCTTACAACCTGATCCGGATCCGCGCAGGGGATGAGTGGAAAACGGCCTTCAATACCCGTGACGGGCATTATGAATACTTAGTCATGCCATTTGGTCTTTGCAACGCACCAGCTGTATTTCAAGAATTTATTAACAAGGTGTTCCGGAATCTGCTCTATTCCTGTGTGGTGGTGTATTTAGACGACATTCTCGTTTTCTCGCCCGATCTGTCCTCCCATCGCAAGAGCGTACGCTTGGTCTTGCATCGCCTTCGAGAGAATCGACTCTACGCCAAGATTGAGAAATGCCTTTTTGAGCAGACGTCGTTGCCCTTCTTGGGATATATCGTCACCGATTCCGGTCTGAAGATGGATCCCGAAAAACTCAGTGCGGTACTCAAGTGGCCCCATCCAGTGGGGATAAAGGCTATCCAGCGGTTCCTTGGGTTCGCAAACTATTACCGTCAATTCGTGCCTCATTTTTCTACGGTTACCAAACCCATCACGGCCTTGACCCGTAAGGGAACAAAATCCAACAGCTGGTCCCCCGAAGCTGAAGACTCTTTCCTGGCTCTGAAACGTTCTTTTGCATCTGCACCCATCTTGCATCGGCCAGTGACCAGCAGGCCCTTCGTCCTAGAGGTGGACGCCTCCTCCTCCGGAGCTGGGGCGGTCCTGTCCCAGCAGGCCTCATCCGGGCGTCTGGTCCCTTGCGTTTTTTTCTCTAAAACCTTTTCGCCTGCGGAGTGCAACTACTCCATTGGAGACCGGGAATTACTTGCCATTAAGATGGCCTTGGCTGAATGGCGATATTTACTCGAGGGGGCTGTACATCCCTTCACCATCCCTACGGACCAGAAGAATCTGGCTTACCTGCAGTGTGCCCAAAGACTCAATGCCCGGCAAGCCAGGTGGGCCCTGTATTTCTCCCGCTTTGACTTTCAACTTCACTTTCGACCTGGTAATGGGAACATCAAGGCCGATGCCCTTTCCAGGTCGTTAAAGTCACCAGAGAAGGATGAAGACCCATCCTATATTATCGAGCCTGCTAAGATGATCACAGTGGCTCCTGTGAATTTTTCCACTCCTCGGCCAGGTAAAACTTTCGTCCCTCAAGGCAGACTGTTGTGAGTTAATTTTCCCCTTCTTCACTGAGGTCTGGGGAACTCCCTATTCTGGTAAAGGAAGGTAATGAGCCTGATTATCAGGCACCTGAATCTAATGAGGATGACTGGTTGAGTGGAGTCACTGACTGGATATAAGGCTGCCGACGCCCTCCTGCCCTGCGGGTGATTTCTCTGTGGACTTCTAGGACACCAGTCTGATTCCTGCTTCCCTAAAGCTAAGTTTTTGCTTTGCCTGTTTGCATTTATGTTTTGTGTTTGTTTTCCTTGCTTTTCTGGATTCTGCCATTCCCTGCTGGGATGAGCTGAATCTCCTTTTGCCGGTTGCTCTGTCTTCAGAATATTCCTGAGTACTGACATAGCTTTTTGAAGCCTAGCGTCTTCAGGGCCTTTTTCACTGTCAGTCTGTTGGCTCTTATTTTCATAGGGTTTTTCACGGATTGCAGACAGCAGCCTTCCTGTCCTTTCCTATCTAGGTAGTTTTGGGCCCCGTCTTTGCTCAGTCTATCTTTCTGTCTGTGTTAGTGTTTTCATCTTGCTTCACCGTCATTATATGTTGGGGGCTGCCTATTGCTTTGGGGTCTGCTCTGGGGCAGTTTAGATTTCCCCTTTCTTTCTTTAGGCCTATTTAATTCTCCGGCTGTGATCGAGGGGTCTAGGGCATCGTAGGAACCCCCCACGGCTACTGTTAGTTGTTGTGATAGGATCAGGGGTCTGCAATCCGATAGCTGCCAACCTCTCTGGTTTTCTGGACTTAGCTAGCATTTTTGTTTTTGCCTCCTACGGTGACTCAATCATAACAGCAGACGTTCGGAGGTGCTGCGCTAGGGGCATTCCTCCAAAATTGCTGGGCACGTTGGGACTAAGAAGACTCTCTTGCTGCTTTCCCGGTATTACTGGTGGCCCATGCTTCGCCCGGATGTGATGGACTATGTAGCCTTGTGCACAACCTGTGCCCAGAACAAGGTGGCTAGGGCTTTGCCCTCCGGTCTTCTTCACCCGTTACCAGTTCCAGAGGCTCCCTGGCAGCAAATCGCTATGGATTTTGTGACTGATTTACCCCGCTCAGCTGGATGTACCACCATCTTAGTCGTAGCAGATCGTTTTTCTAAGATGGCTCATTTTGTTCCCTTACCGGGACTGCCGTCCGCCCCGAAGTTGGCCGAGATCTTCATCCACCAGGTCTTCAGGCTGCACGGTCTTCCTCAGCGGATTGTGTCGGTTCGGGGGGTCCAGTTTACCTCTCGCTTCTGGTGGGCTCTCTGCCGGCTTATGGGTACATTTCTCGACTTTTCCTCTGCATACCATCCTCAGACCAAAGGGCAAGTGGAGTGAATTAATCAGGTGTTAACTACCTTCTTATGTCACTTCTCCAACGCCCATCAGGACAATTGGGTCGCGCTCCTAGCTTGGGCTGAATTCTCGCACAATAACCATCCCAGCGAATCTACCGCCAAGTCACCATTCTTTGTGGTAACCAGTCAGAATCCAGGTATTCCGCTACCCTTTTCCACGTCTATGGGAGTGCCCGCAGCAGATTCTCTCGCAATGGAATTCTCGCAGATTTGGAGGGAGACCAGGGAAGCGCTCAAGAGTGCCAATAACCGAATCAAGAAACATGCGGACGAAAGGACGTGCCTCCGTACCATCCGGGTGACAAAGTCTGGCTTTCAACCAGACATATCCGTCTGAGAGTTCCCTCTTACAAGTTGAGCCCTCGGTACATTGGGCCGTTTGAAGTGATCGGACGCATTAATGAAGTGGCTTATAAGCTGAGGTTGCCTGCTTCGCTCCGGGTTCCCAACGCCTTCCATGTCTCGCTCTTGAAACCCGTAGTCCTGAATCGGTTCCAACCAGTTTCCATCGCCTCTCCTTCACCAGTTGGCTCGGATGACGTCTTTGAGGTCAAAGACATCTTGGCTATGAAAAGAGTCAAGGGAAAGACCCTTTTTCTTATCGATTGGAAGGGTTTTGGCCCCGAGGAAAGGTCCTGGGAGCCTCGAGAGAATATCAATGCCCCCCTGATTCTGAAAAGGTTTTTGGCCAATCTCAGTAGGGGAGGACGTAAGGAGGGGGGTACTGTGACATCGCCAGCTATGCCCGCCGATGCTCCTCCAGCAGCAGCGCACGCCGCAGCGTCTCCTTACCTACGCGCCCCCGTCCAGGCGCGCACTCGTCCTGCGTTCCTCCTCACTGCAGCTCCTGGTACCCGCTCTCTGTCGCGCGCGCACCCCCTCCCGCTCTCTCCCTCCAGCGGTGGGCGGCGCTGAGGGGTGGGACAGGGGGACGCACTTCCGGGTGCTAGGATACTGTGATCGTATAGTCTCCTGCACCCTCTGGCCCTTGTCCATGCTCTGTCTCCCTGTCGCGCCCTGTGTTACGTGCCTCTGTAGTTCCCCTTGTCCATGCTCTGTCTCACTGTCCTGCCCTGTGTTACATGCCACTGTAGTTCCTTTTGTCCACGCTCTGTCTCACTGCCTTGCCCTGTGTCACATTCCTCTGTCCGTCAGTCCCGGGCCCGTATCTAAGCCAACCTCCTCCCTAGTCCTTATTTGTCCGTGGAGCCGTCCCTCTTGGTTCCGGCTGTCGCGCTTCCGTCCCCTGTGGTCCTGCCCCAAACGATTCCTGTATAGGGGTCGGTCTTCACCTGGTGTGCTCGGCCCAGGGGCTCCGGATCCGCGATCCAGAGGGTCCACTCTCCGACGTAGCTCTTACCAAAAACGTCACAGCTATATAAATAGCTATAAATATTAACTTCCAGGACGTCCCTCCTGACAGCACCACCAGGAGGTTGTCCTTCTTATCCTTGATAGGGACAGGAACACAGAAGAGGTTAAATAGCCCCTCCCCACCAGCCCCTCCAGTGTTTTTCCTGTCCCTATCAGGGACAAGACGCAGAGGAGCGCAGCGGTGTGTGTACCTGGAAGCATGAAGACGTCGGTCCCGGTGGCAGGAGCTGCTGGGAGCGGTGCACTCTGAGGGTTTTGGGGCGGCGATCTTTGCCACAGCAGCGCTGAGACCGCTGGAGGTCCCTCAGCGCTGGGGTCGAGCTGGCTGCTCCCCGTCAGGCGCATCCCCTTAGAGGGCTCTGCGCCACAGCAGCTGCTGGTCCTGGCTGCAGGACACCGGTGCCTCGGGTCCCGGGTTCCGGTGACGACTTCCAGGGGCGGGCCAAGAAGAAACATGGTGGCGCCCAGCAAGACGCGGCCCGGGTAGTAGGGTATCCCACAGGGCCGGCGTCATGGAGATCGGGGCGCCCTGCAGAGGGCAGGGCGTCGGTAGAAGCGGGGGATCCTCGCACACGCAGCAGGCACCATCATCATCAGCAGCTGGGCTCGGAAGGAGGATGAATCAGATGTCTTGAAGTCGGATAAGGTGACTACTTAAAAGACACTCTGACGGACAGCACACTGACTCAGTAGAGATGGAAGGTGGTAGCCGTCCAGATGTCCAGTCCCTAGAGCCAGACCCGGACCATGTGAGTAGATGGGTACCAGGGTCCCTTAAGGGTCTCCATACACAGACATACAGGACCCGCTTCCCTATATATTTTTCAGGTCAAGGAGGCACCTAAGCAGTCTACCTCGACCACCAGAAAAAAGCCTAGCAAGTGCCCCCTATGCTCGGCCAAGCTCCCGTCAGGACATACAAAGAGCTTATGTCAGGACTGTATTTCAGGACTCCTAAGACAGGAACAGTCCTCTCTCCTGAATAATATGAGGTCCGTAATACGAGAGGAGGTGCAGTCCACGGTAGCAGTACTGTTACCGACACAATCCCTGCGCCCAAAGAGGCCCAGATGGGAGCTAGAACAGAGCTCGGAGGAAGGAGAAGTGTCAGACTACTCTGATCCCGACTCCGGCGAAGGCTCCTCGGCAGCGCGCCCGGAAGAAAGGAAGAGATACCTTTTTTCTGCGGAAGATACGGACACGCTCCTACAAGCAGTCCGAGATACAATGAAAGTAGAGCATTCTACGGAACCACGGACAACCCAGGATGAGATGTTCGGAGGGCTGAGAGCCCGTAGAAATACAGTATTCCCGGTCAATAAGCACATAACAGCGATGATATTAGCAGAGTGGGAAGAGTCGGGAAAGAAACTAATAGTCCCAAAGGACTTTAGGTACCGTCTTCCCTTTGATCCAGAAGAGACAAAGATGTGGGAAACAGTTCCGAAGATCGACATACCAGTAGCCAGAGTGTCAAAGTAGATGGCTATTCCCTTCGAGGATTCCTCCGGCCTAAAAGATCCGATGGACAAGAGATCAGAGGACCTCCTCAAGAAAACCTGGGATCATCGGCAGCCGTTATGAAGGCTAACATAGCGGCCACCTCGGTAGCCCGATCAATGACCTTATGGGTGGGGGAGCTAGAGGATCAAATTAGAGACAGAACCCACAGAGAGGAGATCTTAAAGTCACTACCTCTCCTGAGAATGGCTACTGACTTCATGGCGGACGCCTCGGCGGAATCAGTCTGGTTTGCTGCAAGAAATAATGCCTTATCTAATTCAGCAAGGCGGGCGCTGTGGCTGAGGTCCTGATCAGGAGACACTCAGTCAAAGAACAAGCTTTGTTCCATACCCTTTTCTGGGCTCCATGTTTTCGGGCCCATTCTAGATGAGCTGCTCGAGAAAGTTTCCGACAAAAAGAAGGGCTTTCCAGAGGAGAGGCCTAAACGAACGACTTTTCGGAGGACCTGCTCCCATCCCAGACAGGATTATAGGGGAAAAGGGAAGTCCGGTAGGTGGAGCTACCCGAAAGGAGGAAGAGGGAGAAGTTCTCCTCTAGAGCAGAAGGCAAGACCTACCAGAGAATGATGCCAGGAAGATAGGAGGGAGACTCTGTTACTTCCAAGACATCTGGAAGGATATTACCCAAAACCAGTGGGTTCGGAAAACAGTCGCAGAGGGTTACAGAATAGAGTTCACTGAGCGACCGCCCAGAAGATACTGTGTAACCCAGACCCAGTCTCAGGTGACCCACCAGAGACTATTAAAGCACATACGGGACCTGATAGAGGCCATAACCCGAGTTCCCCAGACCCAGAGGTTTCAAGGACACTACTCAACTTTATTCTCCAGAAAGAAACCAGGTGGAGAATACCGGACCATAATAAATCTAAAGCCGTTAAATCGGTGGGTGACCTACAAAAGATTCAAGTTGGAATCTCTAAAAGCAGCTATACCATTATTAAAAAAAGGACTCGTTCATGTGCACCCTAGATTTAAAAAGCGCCTACTATCACGTGCCCATCCACAGGTCTCACCAAAAATTCCTCAGGTTCGCCATAAAAGAGCATGGGAGAATACAACATTACCAGTTCCGTTGCTTGCCGTTCGGATTCGCTTCAGCGCCCCGGATCTTCACAAAGCTCATGGCAGAAATCATGGCCCATCTAAGGGAAAGAAATACCCTTATCATACCATACTTGGACGACCTGCTGCTAGTGGCAGACTCTCCGCAACAGATGGAGCAAGACCTTACATCCACCATATCGGTCCTACAGAGCCTAGGATGGGTAATAAATTGGAAGAAGTCCAGCCTATCTTTTTTGTACACCTCATAGTGATCTGCATTGTCTTGGGTTTACATTATCCCTTGTACTGTTTTTTGTAATTATTGGGTTGGAATTGCATCATTTTTTCATTGTATTTGTATATTATTGGTGTTTCTGACTCATATGCTCCATATTATCTATGTGTTGGCTTACTAATTCTCCTATTGAGAATCCTGTTTACATGGACCTAGGGATATAGGCATCATTCTCAGTGAGGGTGATAGTTGGTAGCAGGTGGGTTGCTATATTATGAGCATTCACTTCTTTTGTGGTCACCTCATTAATTAATTTTAAGAAGTTCCACACAATGGTACATTTTTAAAAAAAACATCTTTATTTATAAATTCCAATGTCACAACATTATAGTCATAAAAAGAAGGTGCTGGACCAATTAAGAGAGACAACAAACATAGAAACACCATATAGTAATATATCCATATTAGTAGGCTAATAATAAATATGAATTAACATGCAGTGTGAGCATCAAGAGATATGCATACAAAATTGCTTGCTCCATATCCAATATTAATCATCTTCAGATATATAAACAAAGTAAGGAGCCTCTCAACAAATGATGCTTCACAGTGCATAAATGTTAACCACTACATATAAATACTGTGCAAGTGTGACAAAAATGTACAGCTTTTTACGCCAGTCGGCACAGTGGGAGAAAACTGACTTGGTTATATCAGTTGTCCAAAGGGGAGTTGGTTACCAACTGTTTTAAAAATCGCTATACATTACAGGCCTCAACGTTCCAGATAGCGATCCTCCTCCAGTATAATACAGAAGATGCCTACACAGTACAGCAGCTAACAGACAGCACACAGATCAAAATGGACATTTTGGTGCAAGTTCTACAAATATTATTGAAGTCAAAGTTATTGGTTTTAGAAGATGAAAACGCAAATGTGGATGAAGTGGAGCTGCGACCGGACATATTAATAAAGCTGTACCTGGGCTATAAAAATAAAAAGCTTAGAGTGAACATTAATGTCCCCATGAAAACAGAGCAGAAACAGGAGCAAGAGACAATGCACAAAAACATTGAGCCATTGTAAGAATTATGAAGATGAGGAAGGTCCTTAAACACCAGCAGCTCCTTGGAGAAGTTTTGACCCAGTTGTCCTCAAGATTCAAACCACGTGTTCCTGTTATCAAAAAATGTATTGACATCCTAATAGAGAAGGAGTATCTAGAGCGTGTGGATGGACAAAAGGACACTGGCTTTAATGAAAAGAAAATTTTATACATATATTTAGAAATTGCCTGATTGGTTAAATGTCATTGTGTGACACTCTGCAGATGTGTGATGGAAAGAATGGTGACGCAGGAACTTCATAGGAGCTGATATGCTGCCACCTGGTCCAGCACTTTTTAATCACACCGGAATAAAAAAAGGATGCCCAAATGCCAGCCTCGGGACTGACACCGTTTCAAGCATGTAAATTTGAATATATGGACACCAGTGCGCTTTAAGTTCCTAGGGGGGGTCTAGTTTCCAAAATGGGGTCACTTGTGGGGGGTTTCCACTGTTTAGGCACATCAGGGGCTCTCCAAACGTGACATGGCGTCCGATCTGAATTCCAGCCAATTTTGCATTGAAAATGTCAAACGGCGCACCTTCCCTTCTGAGCTCTGCCATGCGCCGAAACAGTGGTTCCCCCCCACATATCAGGTATCAGCGTACTCAGGACAAATTGCACAATAACTTTTGCAGTCCAATTTCTCCTGTTACCCTTGGAAAAATAAGAAAAATTGGACCTGAAGTAATTTTTTTGTGAAAAAAGTTAAATGTTCATTTTTTTTAAACATTCCAAAAATTCCTGTGAAGCACCTGAAGGGTTAATAAACTTCTTGAATGTGGTTTTGAGCACCTTGAGGGGTGCAGTTTTTCGAATGGTGTCATTTTTGGGTATTTTCTATCATATAGACCCCTCAAAGTGACTTCAAATGTGATGTGGTCCGTAAAAATAAAATGGTGTTGCAAAAATGAGAAATTGCTGATCAACTTTTAACCCTTATTTCCTAACAAAAAAAAATTTTGGTTCCAAAATTGTGCTGATGTAAAGTAAACATATGTGAAATAAATTTTCAAAATTTTCGCCAAATTTCCATTTTTTTCACAAATAAACGCAAGTTATATCAATGACATTTTATCACTATCATGAAGTACAATATGTCATGAGAAAACATTGTCAGAATCACCGGGATCCAGGGAAGTGTTTTAGAGTTATTACCTCATAAAGGGACAGTGGTCAGAATTGTAAAAATTGGCCTAGTCATGGACGTGCAAACCACCCTTGGGGGTAAAGGGGTTAAGCCAGTCCTCTAAATATTGCTCTGGTAGCTGGCCTTCTGAACATTCCGGCATACCAATGATTCGGATATTGTTCTGATGTAGTCTATTTTCTAGATCGTCTGTTTTTAGCTTCCAGGCATTTATAGATCCAGCCACTTGTGTCTGCCTCCTTGGGTGCAATAGTATCTTCTATATGGGACACTCTTGTTTCCACTTCTGTAATGCGCCCCCTCATGGCCTGTATATCCTGCCGAAGACGCCACTCCTCAGTGTGCACATCCTGGCCTGCATTAATTGTTCGGACACCTGTCTGAGAGTCAATTCCTCTTGTTCACTCCTCTCCTCACTGTCAGAGGGATGGTTTTTGTGTTGATCTATAATTCTTAGCTTGTGAGGAATTGTGTCTGAGGGACCATGCATTATCAGAAGGATCAGTTCTGGTAAACTCCTTTAATTTTTCGGCTATTCCTGACCCCCTTGAACGATTCATGGTTTACAGCAATCTGGTACAGCAGGATGACTGAACTTATATTTATGGGAATTTCTCACTCCCCGACACGAACACAGCAGTGCTATTATACAAAATTTGTGTCTTGAAACAGCTCTGGCCAAATGGATTATATAGGGCTTTTAATGTAATAATAGGTTCCGGGCTGTTACCGGGATTCTGCACGACTAAGAGGACCTGCAGCACCTGCAGTGACAGCAGCAAGAGTCCAGGGACCCTTAATATGGCGGCACCGATGGGTCTGGCGTGCTATTAATGAGCGGGTGCGGGGCCCATCTCTCAGGGCACACACCGCACGTCCCTCTGAGGTATCTCCAGAATGAGTTCTCACCGCCTAGTCAGCCCTTCAAGGATGTGAGCTGGCGTCGCTTCCCTTCCTGCTGAAGCGCACCACAGAAAATGGCCGCCGCCTCCCAGAGGCCCCGCCGTCCGCCCGGGTTTCCTCAGCGCCTGGCACACCGTAGCCCCGCACCGCTCTCCCACGAGGGGCCATAAGCTTCCTGGAGCCCAGGTGGTCCCCGCTCCGGTGAGTATGTAGGGCCAGAAGGGGTCTCGGTTGCAGGATTCCGTCAGGATTACAAGAGCTCTGCAAAGATGCGTCCTCTCTGCTCTGTTACATATCCACGACCCCCGCGCTGTTATTCAAAACTTTTAACTCCCTCTTCTGCCCACCTCTCCCCCCTCCAACCTATCTCATCTCTGCTGAGGACTTTGTCACACACTTCAAAAATAAGATCGACCAAACAAGGCAAGTCTTCATTGTTCAACCTCCACAACCCCTTTGTATACCAGACCAATGCCCAAATCCCATAACCTCACTCTCCAACATCACTGAAGGGGAGCTTAATTGTCTTCTGTCCAAATCGCACCTCACCACCTTTGCACTCGACCCCACCCCATCTCCTCCCCAACCTCACCACCAATCTTATCCCATCCCTAACCCACCTCTTCAACCTATCACTAACTTCTGGTACCTTCCCTTCTGCTTTCAAACATGCCACAATCACGCCTATACTTAAAAAGCCAACGCTCGACCAACCACTGTTTCCAGCTATCGCCCAATATCGCTGCTCCCATTCGCTTTCAAACTCCTGGAGCAGCAAGTCCATGCTGAACTTTCCTCCCACCTCTCATCTAACTTGCTCTTTGACAATCTACAATCTGGTTTCCATCCCCATCATTCCACTTAGACATCCCCGACCAAAATTTCCAACGACCTACTTAAAGCAAAAGCTAACGGACAATACTCTATACTCCTGCTTCTAGACCTGTCCTCTGCTTTCGACACAGTTGACCACTGCCTCCTACTACAGATCCTCTCCTCCTTTGGCATCAAAGACCTCGCCCTATCCTGGATCTCTTCATACCTTTCCAACCGCACATTCAGCGTCTCCCACTCCCACACTACCTCCTCATCCCACCCTCTCTCTGTTGGAGTCCCCCAAGGCTCTGTTCTAGGACCCCTACTCTTCTCAATCTATACACTTGGCCTGGGGCAACTCATAAAGTCCCACGGATTCCAGTACCACCTTTATGCTGATGACACTCAGAACTACCTCTCTGGCCCAGACATCACCTCTCTGCTGTCCAGAATCCCGGAGTGTCTATCAGCCATATCCTCCTTCTTCTCCTCTCGCTTCCTCAAACTCAATGTGGACAAATCTGCTCATCATCTTTCCTCCATCTCACAGGTCTTCCTTACCTGTCCTATCTATCACAATTAACGACATCACGTTCTCCCCTGTACCGGAAGTCCGCTGCCTCGGAGTAACCCTTGACTCTGCCCTGTCCTTCAAACCGCACATCCAAGCTCTTTCCACCTCTTGTCGCCTCCAGCTCAAAAATATTTCCAGAATCCGTCCTTTCCTCAACCCTCAATCTACAAAATGCTTGTGCATGCCCTCATAATTTCCCGCCTCAACTACTGCAACATCCTTTTCTGTGGCCTCCCTGCTAACACCCTGGCGCCTCTCCAGTTCATCCTTAACTCTGCTGCCTGACTAATTCATCTCTCTCCTCGCTACTCCTCCGCTTCTACACATTGCAAATCTCTTCACTGGCTCCCATTCCCTCAGCGTATCCAGTTCATATTACTAATACTGACCTACAAGGCCATCTATAAGCTGTCTCCTCCATATATCTCTGAACTAATCTCTCGTTACCTTCCCTCACGTAATCTCCAGTCCTCCCAAGACCTACTTCTCTCCTCCACACTTATTCGCTCCTCACCCAAGCGCCTCCAAGAGTTCTCCCAAATATCCCCTATCCTCTGGAATTATTTGCCCCAACACGTCCAACTATCAACCACATTTGGATCGTTCAGGCGGAACCTGAAAACCCATCTCTTCAAGAAAGCCTACAGCCTGCAATGACCCCGCTACCTCTTCACCACTACCGGAGATATCACCTCAACCAACACCGGAGCTGCTGCAACCAACCAACCTACTGTCTCCTTCCCCACCATCCTGTAGCATGTAAGCCCGAAAGGGGAGGGTCCTCTCTCCTCTGTATCAGTCTGTGATTGTTAGATTGTTTACTGTAAGTGATATCTGTAATTTGTATGTAACCCCTTCTCATGTACAGCACCATGGAACCAATGGTGCTATATAAATAAATAATAAAAATGATTGCATTTTCACCTTGAAAGTGTCTTCCAGAAATTAATAGGCATTTTTGTTTTGCTATTTTCTGGGAACAATAATAATTTTATTTTTCTGTTGATGGAGCCGAATGAGAGACTAGTTATACATTTTAATGAGGCAAGATGAACAAAAAACAGCTATTGTCACTTCCCATTACAGTTGGTGAGGGAGCGCACTGTCAGTGTGTTACAAAAGATCACTGCATAGGGACAAGACCCCCGCCATGTGCTCAGTAGAGCAGGGACGAGCTCAGCCCTAAAACGGACATTACTGATGGCGCTTCATTTGGGAGACGGTGGGAGACGAGACAGCGGGAGGCCATGAAAGTGGTAACATACTGAGTGGGAACAGTAAGAGGATTCACTAGATGTAAATGGAAACTGGGTGAGGTTAGGGAAGAGCCTCAGCGTAAAAGAGAAAACGCTGCAGCTTTATGTGTCCCCCTTTCCTGTAAAGTGGGGAGCCATGATGCAAACTCTCCATCATAAACCATCTCCTGGTGTCAGGAGTATATCCCCCATCATGTGTTCCTGCACCTCACACCCCAGCAATGCTATCCCGGCCATGCACGCCTAGAAGTGTGGTAACTTGACAACACCGCGTTCACAAACACTAAGCAGCGAGTCTCAGGCGGGAAATGAGCGCACCGCTCCTGCCAAGCATCACAATATGGCCCCTGGATGAAATCAGTCACTGTAGTCTAGACTGAGGAGCCATTGGTTTAGGTTCATGAACTACAGTTCCCAGAGTTCTATTGGAATCCTAACACGTAATCTAGCTAGCACGCAAGCGCGCTGTACGAAAAGGAGGCTTGAGACGCAAAACCAGGAAGTAAGTGTGGAACGCAAGCTCTGCCTTTCCGGTTAATGACTTCCGGCCAGCGAGCTGATGAAGAGCCCGGCATAGACAGACACAGCTGCAGGTCTGTGACATATTCACTTTGTGTGCAGCGCTGCTTGTGATAAACTTGTCGGCTGCGACCATGGTTCCTGGTCATACGTCATCAGTGACCGATAGATATGAGATAGATCCGAATAGAATAGCTGTAGATCGTAAACACATCCCTGTTCTTGTAAGATGCAATAAACCTACAGGGAAACCGAGCCTTGTTACCAACCAGACTGTGCCATCAGCTTTCAGTTTTTCCATGGAAGCTTGAAGGGACTGTCCATCTTTGGTGACAGCCTGGATTTGTACTTGCATACATGTATTTGGGGCTAAAGATAATGTCTTTAATTGGGTTTCATCCCAGATGCTGCACCTTTGGCTTTCCCGGGCTCCTGGTTTAGTGCACATTCAATATTGGTGCCGTCTGTGGTCATGAATCACCTGAGAGGAGCTTAAAAAAAAAAAAAAAAAAGAGAGAGAAAGCGTTAGAAACTCCCTGGCATAGCGAGCTGACTGATGGAGTCTCAGTTAACTCACTCTGCAGTCAACAATGCGAGACTTGTAATGGATCCCAACTGCAAAAATGATCTGTTTTTTAATCTCCAATTACATGTATTTAAAAAAAAGAAACAAAAAGTAGTGGACAGCCCCTTTAATACGTAAAAGCTGCACTAGGATTGGCTGCTGGGGGACAAGGTCGGCCTCTCTGGTCTGGATTTATATTTCTGATGTGAAGACCGGACAAAGCCGCTGCATGAAGGATCTTTTCTGTATGTTAGTTATGCTGAATGTGCTGGTAATACAGGGGGTTTAGGTGGGGACGGGGGGGGGGCGTAAAGTCTCCTGCCATTCTGCTGTTGCCTTTTTTGAGTTTTATTTTTCCAATATTCACATCTGTAGGTTTTATTGCTTTAAAAAAAAATACTAAGAGAAGACTGAGAGGAGACTTAATAGCTGTCTACAAATATCTAAAGGGCTGTCACATTGTAGAAGGATCAACTTTATTCTCATTTGCACAAGGAAAGACTAGAAGCAATGGGATGAAACTGAATGGGAAGAGACACAGATTAGATATTAGAAAAAACTTTTTGACAGTTAGAGTGATCAATGAGTGGAACAGGCTGCCACGAGAAGTGGTGAGTTCTCCTTCAATGGAAGTCTTCAAACAGAGGCTGGACAGACATCTGACTGGGATGATTTAGCGAATCCTGCTTTGAGCAGGGGGTTGGACCAGATGGCCCAGGAGGTCCCTTCCAACTCTACGATTCTATGATTCTATGACTAAAACATTTTTTATCTGTATTCTGATAGCCAGAATTTATTTTTAAGTCAACAAGGTTGCATGAGGGTTTCAGGTGTAGCGGGACTGCTTCTTTATTGCGGACGGTTATTTAAAGGGAATCTGTCACCCTTTTTTTGGCTTGCAGCTGCCGGTATAGACATCGGGGGATTATCTACAGCATTCTGTAATGCTGTAGATAAGCCTCCGATGTAACCTGAAAGAGAAGAAAAATGTGTTATATTATACTCACTGAGGTGGGCGGTCCGCTCCGATGGGTGTCGCGGTCCCGTCCGGCGCCTCCCTTCTTCATGCAATGACGTCCTCTTCTCGCGTCCTGTAATGGCTCCGGGACAGAGCAGAATTCTGCAGTGCCCAACGGGAGAAGAGGATGTCATCGCATGAAGACTATGGGATGGCGAATATGTATGATGGGTATATGGGCATGGGACTATGGGATGGAGGATGTGTGATGGGTATATGGGCATGGGACTATGGGATGGAGGATGTGTGATGGGTATATGGGCATGGGACGGAGGATATGTATGATGGGTATATGGGCACGGGACTATGAGATGAAGGATGTGTGATGGGTATATGGGCATGGGACTATGGGATGGAGGATATGTATGATGGGTATATGGGCATGGGACTATGGGATGGCGAATATGTATGATGGGTATATGGGCATGGGACTATGAGATGAAGGATGTGTGATGGGTATATGGGCATGGGACTATGAGATGAAGGATGTGTGATGGGTATATGGGCACGCTACTATTGGATGGAGAATATGTATGATGGGTATATGGGCATGGGACTATGGGATGGAGGATGTGTGATGGGTATATGGGCACTCGACTATGGGATGGCGAATATGTATGATGGGTATATGGGCATGGGACTATGGGATGGACGATATGTATGATGGGTATATGGGCATGGGACTATGAGATGAAGGATGTGTGATGGGTATATGGGCACTCGACTATGGGATGGCGAATATGTATGATGGGTATATGGGCACGCTACTATTGGATGGAGAATATGTATGATGGGTATATGGGCACGGGACTATGGGATGGCGAATATGTATGATGGGTATATGGGCACGGGACTATGGGATGGCGAATATGTATGATGGGTATATGGGCACGGGACTATGGGATGGCGAATATGTATGATGGGTATATGGGCACGGGACTATGGGATGGCGAATATGTATGATGGGTATATGGGCACGGGACTATGGGATGGAGAATATGTATGATGGGTATATGGGCACGGGACTATGGGATGGAGAATATGTATGATGGGTATATGGGCACGGGACTATGGGATGACGAATATGTATGAAGGGTATATGGGCACGGGACTATGGGATGGAGGATATGTATGATGGGTATATGGGCACGGGACTATGGGATGGAGAATATGTATGACGGGTATATGGGCATGGGTATATGGGCACGGGACTATGGGATGGCGAATATGTATGATGGGTATATGGGCACTGGACTATGGGATGGAGAATATGTATGATGGGTATATGGGCACGGGACTATGGGATGGAGAATATGTATGATGGGTATATGGGCACGGGACTATGGGATGGAGAATATGTATGATGGGTATATGGGCACGGGACTATGGGATGGAGAATATGTATGATGGGTATATGGCGAGGACTATGGGACTATGGGATGGAGAATATGTATGATGGGTATATGGCGAGGACTATGGGACTATGGGATGGAGAATATGTATGATGGGTATATGGGCACGGGACTATGGGATGGAGGATAATTATAATTTGCTATAACTATCCACAGATAGTTACTATGCCCGGGCAGCGCCGGGCTCTTCAGCTAGTGTGTATATATTATATATGCACACACATATTGTATACACAGGAATAATGTGAAAACACTTAAATATTTGTAAATAACTGTTATAATTAAAGAAACACTATAAATATATATATTACACATTAGCAATAATATGAAAAAAAACATTCAAATATTTATAAATAGCAACTGTTCAAATTATAGAATATATTGCTGTAGAATTAATGGTACTATACAAGTGAGTACAATAAATAAATAAAACTAAATGTATTCCTATAATGAGCATTGCATTTCTGAAATGTTATGGATGTCTATTAATGTTTGTTCTAAAGTCATGAGAGACATATTGGGGTGAGGATCCCAAATGTTTCTCGTGACGTCATTTAGAACAAACATTAAAAGTCATCCATAACATTTCAGAAATTCAATGCTCATTATAGGAATACATTTAGTTTGTTCCATGCATCCAAGCCCATCTGCGTGAATGATCCATCCCGCTTCTTTTCCGAAGAGTAAAGTATGTTTCTCTCGGATGGCCAGAGTGTGCCTCCTGGAAATGTAGGAATCTGTAGCATCGCCTTCCTACACCTGGCCTAATAGGTTGAATGTTATTCTCTCACACAACAGACAGTAACATCAATGAGGACTAAATACCACAAACACAGCATGATCCCATTTCATTTTGTTCAATCTTTTAGTTCTTCAACTTGAGCACTAAAACTTTCATCTGGACTATTAATCTGTGTAATCTAAGGGCAGTGCCTTATAGTGTGAGCAGGAAGATAGTGATCATTGTCTGATTTAGGCTTTCTGTATGCACGCTGCAGGTTTTATAGGTCAAGAAGATTTAAAATTAATCGATTTATTGCCAGTAATTCTTGTGGAGAGATACTCATTGTTAGGCTGGGATCACACATGCAAGAAACACGGCTGAATCTAGCATGTTAATACCCGGCACTCGGATCGGAGCGTGCAGCCGCATAGCAATGCATGGAGCCGCACGCTCTGCTCCCAAGTGCCGGCGGCAGTGCCGGGTATTAACATGTGAGACTCGTCCGACTTTCACACATGTGTGATCCCGGCCTTATGGAGGTATTGGAAATGGCCCTAATTTCACTAAGAACCTGCTGCTGAAAAAGATCAATATTCCAGCCTACACACACACTGAATGGAGCAGGTTCAGCTCTGGAGCCGGCACACACACTGAATAGAGCAGGCTCTGCTCTGTAGCCAGAACACACACTGAATGGAACAGGTTCAGCTCTGGAGCGGGAACACTCACTGAATGGAGCAGGTTCAGCTTTGGAGCCGGCACAGGCACTGAATGGAGCAGGTTCAGCTCTGGAGCGGGAACATTCACTGAATGGAGTAGGTTCAGCGCTGAAGCGGGAACACTCACTGAATGTAGCAGGCTCTGCCCTGGAGCTAGCACACGCATTGAATGGAGCCGGTTCAGCTCTGGAGCCGGCACACTCACTGAATAGAGCAGGCTCTGCTCTGTAGCCAGAACACACACTGAATGGAACAGGTTCAGCTCTGGAGCGGGAACACTCACTGAATGGAGCAGGTTCAGCTTTGGAGCCGGCACAGGCACTGAATGGAGCAGGTTCAGCTCTGGAACGGGAACATTCACTGAATGGAGTAGGTTCAACGCTGAAGCGGGAACACTCACTGAATGTAGTAGGCTCTGCTCTGGAGCCAGCACACGCACTGAATGGAGCAGTAACACTCACTGAATGAAGCAGGTTCAGCTCTGGAGCGGAAACACTCACTGAATGGAGCAGGCTCTGCTCTGGAGCCAGCACACGCACTGAATGGAGCAGATTCAGCTCTGGAGTCGGCACAGTCACTGAATGGAGCAGGCTCTGTTCTGGAGCCAGCACACGCACTGAATGGAGCAGGTTCAGCTCTGGAGCCGGCACAGTCACTGAATAGAGCAGACTCTGTTCTGGAGCCAGCACACACACTGAATGGAGCAGGCTCAGCTCTGGAGCCGGCACACGCACTGAATGGAGCAGGCTCTGCCCTGGAGCTAGCACACGTGCTGAATGGAGCAGGCTCTGCTCTGGAGCTGGCACACGCATTGAATGGAGCAGGTTCAGCTCTGGAGCGGGAACACTCACTGAATGGAGCAGGTTCAGCGCTGGAGCGCGAATACTCACTGAATGGAGCAGACTCTGCTCTGGAGCTAGCATACTCACTGAATGGAGCAGATACAGCTCTGGAGCCGGCACACTCACTGAATAGAGCAGGCTCTGCCCTGGAGCCAGCACACGCACTGAATGGAGCAGGCTCAGCTTTGGGGCCGGCACACGCACTGAATGGAGCAGATTCAGCTCTGGAGCCGGCACAGGCACTAAATGGAGCAGGTTCAGCTCTGGAGCGTGAACACTCACTGAATGGAGCAGGTTCAGCGCTGGAGCGCGAACACTCACTGAATGGAGCAGGCTCTGCTCTGGAGCCAGCACACGCACTGAATGGAGTAGGTTCAGCTCTGGAGCGGGAACACTCACTGAATGAAGCAGGTTCAGCTCTGGAGCGGAAACACTCACTGAATGGAGCAGGCTCTGCTCTGGAGCCAGCACACGCACTGAATGGAGCAGATACAGCTCTGGAGCCGGCACACTCACTGAATAGAGCAGGCTCTGCTCTGGAGCCAGCACACGCTCTGAATGGAGCAGGCTCAGCTTTGGGGCCGGCACACGCACTGAATGGAGCAGATTCAGCTCTGGAGCCGGCACAGGCACTGAATGGAGCAGGCTCTGCTCTGGAGCCAGCACACGCACTGAATGGAGCAGATACAGCTCTGGAGCCGGCACACTCACTGAATAGAGCAGGCTCTGCTCTGGAGCCAGCACACGCACTGAATGGAGTAGGTTCAGCTCTGGAGCGGGAACACTCACTGAATGAAGCAGGTTCAGCTCTGGAGCGGAAACACTCACTGAATGGAGCAGGCTCTGCTCTGGAGCCAGCACACGCACTGAATGGAGCAGGCTCTGCTCTGGAGCCGGCACACACATTGAATGGAGCAGGTTCAGCTCTGGAGCGCGAACGCTCACTGAATGGAGCAGGCTCTGCTCTGGAGCCAGCACACTCACTGAATGGAGCAGGTTCAGCTCTGGAGCCGGCACATGCACTGAATGGAGCAGATCAGGTCTGCAGCCATCTCTTTACATGGAGATTGGATGGTGCCAAGGATCTCCCTATCATCCATATTAGACAGCGGGAAACATTTCTCTCTATTGTATGCAGGACAAACTTTAGGTTTTCAGAATGCATTCACCTTAGACCAAGAAATGAAAATTAACTTTTTAGAATGTTAATTTGCATGAGCAGGAGAGCTATTCCAAAATGGTTTTTCATACCTTACAGCAGTGTTCCCCAATTCCAGTCCTCAAGAGCCACCAATGGTTCATGTTTTCAGGATTTCCATAGTATGGCTCAGGTGATAATTACAGTACCTGCACAGGCAATAATTCTATCATCTAGGCAATACTAATGAAATCCTGAAAACGTGACCTGTTGGTGGCTCTTGAGGAATGGAGTTGGGGGAACACTGGCTTACAGCAATCAAAGTGAAATGGTCGTGTAAATTTTACAAATATTAGTATATACAATGTGCTGGTAACTACAGAAGCAAAAATAAATCAGATCCTGTATCCCCATATAGGGCTACCAAATTTGTTGCACTTCACCTTCTTAAAGGGAACCTATGTCAGATATGAGGTTAATCTGCAGGCTTATAGTGTTCTAAAGTGTCGTGTGGCTGCCGCACTGAAAGCCCAGCCACAGGGAGGAAAGGTACTTCATTTTAACCCAGGACCCCAGTGCTGCAGTGCTAACCACTGAGCCACCATGCTGCTCATAGATTTCAGGTTCTAGCTCACTAATGAAGCCTCACAATAACAAAAGATTTAACACCAAATTCAGGAGAACAGAGGCATTTACACTAAGTAAAACAGACTTGATTCATTTATACTGGCATTGTACACACACAAGTCTTAGTGAAGGCGTGCAGGAGTAAGATGCACATGCCTCTTAATGAATTAGGCGCGTCAGGGTCGGATTTAAGAGGTGGGTGGCCCGGGGCCCATTTTGGAGGGAGGCCCATTTTTCAAGGTGTTGCAATATGTAATGCAAAAACACAAAATGAACTGAACACAAGTTTATTTACAAAAATCATTTACACAGAGTAATTCAGGTAAAATCATTCATTTTATACAATCCAGGCACTTTCCTTGATTTTCGTGCTGCAAGATCACTAATGATATCACTAAAGTCCAATTCACGCAGTATATCTGACTCGATGCTCATGATAGCCAAATTTACAAGTCGTTCCTGCTTCACGGATGTCCTTAATTGGTTTTCAACTAATTTGAGTTTTGAGATGGAACGCTCACCACTGCAGTTTGTTACCATCAAAATTAGATATATCCTTAGAGCCATCTCAATATTTGGGAAAGTGTCCTGCACACCCTTTTCCATAAGCTTGTACATGAAAAGTTCAGTGCTGATATCTTTTGGCTCCTCGTCTGTGAATAAATTGGAAAATGTTACAAACTGACACAGTTCATCGATAAATGTAATGTCCAAGTCATCTGAATAAGACCTGACGAATTGCTCTGCTGTGGCCTTAAGCTCGTCTGAAGACAGTTCTTTCAGATGGCTAAAAAAGCTAAATTTGCTTGATATATCTTTATATGCTTGAAGATGTTGGTCAAGAGAAGCGCTAAACTGATCAACGATAGGCAAGAAAGTTTCTGTTCTGTATTTTTCAGAAGGGCTGAGTTGTACTTCTTCCGTATAGCCATATTCCAATGGATTGAGACACACGTTTCGGCGCCTGGGTCGAGTTATCATCTGAACATACTCAGATGAACCAGACAGCTCTTCACCTTGCTTCTCATAAATTTTGAAGGAGTCACGCTTTGATGCGACATAGTTTATTAAGCTAGTTAGTGACGCCAGATCAGTGTTTAGAACGAGTTTTGCGTGTTGTTGATTTTTACTAGTAGCATCTGTTCTTTGCAGGATTTTATTCCAGAAGGTGGTGTTAATACCAATTTCAAACTGATTCATTTGTCTTAACAGTCCTTCTGCTTCACACCGTACACAGCTTTTTTCTTCAAAGTCATCAGCAATCTGTGTAAGTACATCATTAATCTGCTGATAATCATGCTTAAGGGCCTTAGTAGCGTCAGCTCTGCAGGACCAATACGTTGTTGTGACACGTTTGAGAGTCAATGTTTTTCAAAGCCTCAGTCAGGAGCTGATGCCGATGCGTTGAAACTGTGAAGAAGAGGAACAGCTTTTCAAGGAAGTAAAAAAAATGTACAGCACTCGAGCAGCTTTCTACAGCATTTTTAGCAACCAGATTTAAAGAGTGTGCCGTACAATGAATCCTGGATGCAAGATTGTTTTACTCTCTCACTTTGGCTTGCAGGCCGTTGTAGTTGCCACTCATTGCAGATGCATTGTCATAACTTTGACAGCGTCAATTTCCCAGGTCTAGGTCATGTCTCCTCAAAAATTCCAACAAGGCATTGAACATGTCTTGAGCGCTATGGCCTTTGTTTGCCATGAATGTTGCAAAGCGTTCCACAGGGCCATCTTTCTCCATATACCTCAATACAAGCGTTAGTTGGTCAACGTGAGCTGCATCGGGTGTGGAGTCCAAAGAGATGGGAGTAGTATTTTGATTTGTTAACGCGAGAAATAATTTCTCTGAGAACTTGTTCGCCCATTACATTGATAATTTCTACCATAATTGTAGATGACAGGTAGTTTGTATGACCCTTGCCGCGATTGGCTTGAGTTTTGATATGCTGTGCAAGAAAGTCGTCGTACTGGGCGATGAGCTCAAGAATACCCAGAAAGTTTCCATTTCTAGGTGATCCAACCAATTTGTTATCTCCTCTAAATGCTAAGCCACGCTCGGCAATAAACTGAACAACATTTACTACTCGTTTCAATACTGACCTCCAATGATGTTCTTTTTAACCTCATATTGAAAGCAATTGTAGAGTTCAGATGTTCTGCTGACTGCTCATGACTTTTTATATGTTCTTGTGAATGTTTCCATTCACAGAATCCATTAGATGAAAGCTGAGAAGACTCAGATGCTGTAATAAAGCAGGCAAATCTGCATGTGAAGCAGAAAATGCGTCCTTTAGAGGGAGAGAAGCATAACCAATTCCTCGTTATGACTTCTCCATTATGATTTTTTCACGACGGAAAAGCCCAAGTGTGCACATTCTTGGAATATTGCGGTCCTTTCTAGGTTGCTGAACCGAATGTGCAATGAACAAACTTTCATCACAGTGCTGGATTGTTGATACACCCCTTTTCAGCCAGTAATCTCGCATCTGTTCTGAAATAATGGATGGCCAAAGTCCAATGTCATTGCCCCCTGGTAGGCCCTCAACTTCACCTTCTTCATAAGATGTGCCACTATCAGTCTCCTTTTCTTTGTGTTCTTCAGTTGTACACGTTACTACTTCAGCCTTTTCTTTGCCAGGATCAACAACCATTTCCACTGAAGCATTGTCAGGTTGATCAGATTCTACAAGGTCAATCCTCCTTTCTGACACTTGCCTTGAATGAACAGTGAATAATTTTCTTGTCTTCGCTATCTCTTCTGTTGATTTCATTGTTTCTTCTTTTGCCTTACATCTTTTAGAAGCCCCAGACTCCCAAATTCTTGTGCGATGTCTGTGCCTATCTCCTTCACGATTGTCCATGATGGTAATCTGAAAGTAACAAAATGACCTTGTCAACCCTTGAAGTCCTGAAAGGGAATTAAAGATTAAAATATGTACATATGTATGTTTGTATATTGTAGAAATTTAGACAGTCTATATCAAAGACTGCTGCTGGGCTCTATATGTCAGAGGCTGCTGCTGGGCTGTATATGTATGAGAGGCTTCTGCTGGGATATATATATATATATATTTAGGGCTGTTGCTGGGCTGTATATATTCGTGACTGAAGATCCAGAGTGAAGTCCTGCCACGCTCTGCGGTGGAGAATCTTTTTCTCGCGCCGACATCGTGGCTCCGCCTCCTTCTTTGAAGGTAGCTGAACTGAACAAACTCTCATCTGATCTCATCCAAGGGAGCGATATAGCTGAATAGGTAGCGCGGCGAACCCCTAGAAGCTTCTGTTGGGATCGGAGAAGGCTGCTGCATGCCATAAGTTAAGCATTAGGTTACGGTACAGGTACTAAGGAAGTCTGGCTAACCAGGTCAGTGGATGCTGACGCAGGTGCCATGACTCTGAAACTCTGCCCCAGCCACTGAGATGTAGGACCGTAGCCAGGTCCCTACACTTTCAATAGTTTCTCTTTTGGTAAATGTTCCTTATCATTAGAAATGGATCACAGTAAAGAGAGACGTGTATTATACATGTTTTGAGATATTTATCTCTATATTGGTGGGAGGCCCCCGCTTGGTGGGTGGCCCAGGCCCCTTGGGCCCCCCCCCTGAATCCAGGCCTGAGGTGCATCTTATAAGTGACTTGCTCTTCCGCCAGAGATGTATATAAAACAAGCAGATGATCACAAGGTTCCACTATTGGGGACTAAAAAAAAGTCAAATTAAAGGGAATTTGTCAGCAGGTTTTTGCTATATAATTTGAGAGTAGCATGATGTAGGGACAAGAGAGCCTGTGATATGTCACTTACTGGGCTGTTTGGTGCAGCTTTGATCAAATTCTTTTTTTTTTTTCCTGTTGTAGTTGTAACAGTGTTCAGAATGTTCACCCACACCACTAATTGTATACAGGAAGCTGCCAATTAGTGTTAGGAATGTGGTTACACAGATCAGCTTGACTGCTCTGCACATGAGACCTAGTCAGGCAGTGATAATCTCCTGCTGATAAAACAGATTGTATTGAAACTACAGCACACAGCCTAATAAGTGACACATCCCTGGACTCAGGCTCTCTTGCCCTATATCATGCTGTTTTAAGATTAAATAGCAAAAACCTGCTGACAAATTCCTTTAAAACAGTAAAAAAGAAATGAAAACTCAAATCACCCACTTTTCCTTCTTTAATAAGGATAAACATTTGTATTGCCACAGCTGCAAAAAGTTCCTTCTGTGAAAAGAAGAAATTATTTAATGCACACAATGAACACCATGAAACAAAAAAACATTGAAATGTTAGCCATTTTTAAGCTGTCGCACTTCTCCCAAGAATGCACTAAAAAGTTATCAGAACATCGCAAATGGTGTGAAGAAAAACAACTCTTCTTGCCAAAAAACAAGTTCTCACACAGCTTTATCGATGTCGGAATCAAAAGTTACGGGTCTCAGAAAATGGTGAAAGAAGCCAAATTTCTGACTTCTTTTTAACCACTTAAATTAAAAAAACCAAAACAACTATACAAGATTGGTATCAGGTCAGTACTCATTTAAACCCCCCAAAATAATGGGACAATTGCTTATTTTTTCACCACTTTACGGCATTTGGAATTTCTTTTCCATTTTTTCCATTTGGTAAAATGAATTGTGCACTTCAAATCTAGGACTTGGCGGGAAACAAACAAGCCTTCGTACTGCTATGTTGGTGGAAAAATTGAAAAGTTATGACTCTTGAGAGAAGAAAAGAAAACCTAGTGCAAAAATTAAAATTGGCCATGGTGGGAAGAGATTAATGCTTTTATTCAATTTATAATAAATAATATGTACTAATTAGTTATTTGTTTGGTTTTGTTGTGTAGGACATTGTTCATCTCCACGTATGTCTTCCCATGAATTTTGATCAGATCTATTGACAATGGACAAAGACAGAAATCACATGACTGAGCAAATATTAAACCTCACATTGGAGATCATTTACTTGCTGACCGGAGAGGTGAGGGGTGCGATAAATGTTGCAATAACATCTGTATTCCTATCTATAATAATGGGGAAGGATGATCCCTTGTTTGGTGGGAATGTTCTAGTCATATGGTTCTTATCTGCTTATTTGTGTTACTAGACCTCTGTGTTCCATGTCCAGGAAACCATTATTCTCACAGTTCTGCTTCTTCCTCTTCCCTTACAGGGTTATTCTCAAGTTTTCTCATGAGCGCCTTCCAATTCTGTCATCTCCTTACTTCCTGGCTGTTTCGCGGGCAGCCAATTCTCTTTGAGCTCATGAGCTCCTACCTGATACAACACACTAACGGTCTGTCAGTGTTTGGTCTGAGTAATCAACCAAAGTACCATATATACTTGTGTATAAGTCAACCCGAGTATAAGCCGAGGCACCTAATTTTGCCACGAAAAACTATGAAAACTTGACTCGAGTGTAAGCAGGGTATGCATTGTCCCCTCATCCCCATCCTGGTATGCACGACCTCGTCATCCCCATCCTTATTTGGGTGGCTCCTTATTCTCACACTCGTCTTCATGGCTCCTTATTCCTATCTTTGTCTGCATGGCTCCTTATTCCCATCCTTGTCTGCGTGGCTCCTTATTCCCATCCTTGTCTGCGTGGCTCCTTATTCCCATCCTTGTCTGCGTGGCTCCTTATTCCCACCCTTGTCTGCATGGATCCTTATTCTCATCCTTATCTGTGTGGCTACTTATTCCCACCCTAGTCTGTATGTGGCTCCTTATTCCCACCCTAGTCTGTATGTGGCTCATTATTCCCACCCTTGTCTGCATGGATCCTTATTCTCATCCTTATCTGCGTGGCTCCTTATTCCCACCCTTGTCTGCGTGGCTCCTTATTCCCACCCTTGTCTGCGTGGCTCCTTATTCCCACTCTTGTCTGCGTGGTTCCTTATTCCCATCCTTGTCTGCGTGGCACCTCATCCCTATCCTTGTATGTATGGCCCACATGAGAAGAGCATAAAAAAACCAAACCTACTTAACTTCCTTGCACTCCCTCGCAGCATCTTGTTCCGGCTTCTAGCAGCCGAGCGATCTTGTGTCCCCGCTCAGTAAGGTAATGAATATTCACCTCTCACCATGCTTATGGGAGTGGAGAGAGGGGAATATTCATTACCTCAATGAGCAGGCATCTGTGATAGCCCGGCCGTTGCTGTAAGTTGGCGGCTGCGGCTGTAACTGTGTGTCCTATTACAGAGAAATGAATACTCACTGCCAGTGCAGTGAATATTCATTTCTCTTTAGCAGCGGGCACAGTTATAGCCACCAGCTCTTGTCTCCCCCGCCGTGTTCTGTCACAATGACTCGTGTATAAGCCGAGGGGGGGTTTTCAGCACAAAAAAATGTGCTGGAAAACTTGGCTTATACATGGGTATATATAAGCAGCCTGGACATAGGCAAATCTATAGATATATGCAAGTAGTTAAAACATCATTATATCAGGTATGGTGCATTGGTACTCTTATTGAGACATGTAGCCATAGTCATACATTATCTGTGCACCTGCACTCTACTATCTGTACTTTGATGATCCATTATTACTATGTGGATTATGTCTTTACATCATTTTTTATAGCAGCACAAATCATGCACTTGCACTTTGTCATTTATATAGAGATGGCTTTTCAGTTGAACATGAATCTATTATCCATACATTAGCACTTTACTTAACAGATTGTTTATTGTCTGATGGTAGAGCTTATAATCACATTATATGGAAGCATGAGAGTTTTTTCCTAGCATAATTATAAATATATTGTTTATAAATGATTTGACTGCTTAGAATGAACATCCGTTACAGTATCTCGTGTAACCTGTTGTTACAAGTCATGGGACTAAAAATATGCATACATTTTTTCCCATTCATCATGTAAAAAATATAGCAATTAAAAGAAATAGATTTCAGAAGCACTCAGCTCCTGCTTGAGTGAATGCACAAAGCGAATGGACGCTACAGAAAGACTATGGTTCCATACAATGCTTTGTAAATATGCTTCACCTTGCAGAGCTGCGCCTTTCTGAGCCGTCCTTTCAGCGATAGCTAGGGATCTCAGGACCCCACTAACCCACCACAGTGCAGCATGCGGAACGTACAACACATATATCAAATAAAGGGGTTGTCCAGGCTTGTGGAGAAAGTCTGCAGTCACTCTATGTGACTGCACACTTGTGACTCCTCACACCAAGCGCACTGCAAGGATTCTCCGGGAGCAGTCTGTCATGTGACTGCAAGTATGCGACTTGCAAATGTCCGGCCACATTCTGACTAGATGTGTTAGACCTCACTCAATGCAAGGCCGCACATGTCTACTCGGTAAAGTGGCTGCATGTAGGCAGTGACTTTTTTAATTCAAGTCTATGGAGCCATAGGCTTTCATTGTAAGAGATGCAAAACAGAAGCCGCGGAGACACCATCACATGTTTCTCAACGCAAGCAATGACTAGCCAGGTCTTTCACCGGGAAGGAACAACCACGGGAAGGGCAGTCTCCAATGAAGGAAGCCACCTATGCCAAAACATGGTATCCATCCACAGACAGCTGTTTCGGGGTATTTGCCCCTCATCAGTGTGGAGTAGAAAACTGGCTAGTAGGAGCAATGCCTAGTGGAAGACTATGAAAAATGAGGATGATTGACCTCATGGAGATCAACATCCGACACTGCGGAGACACCATCACGTGTTTCTCAACCCAGTGATTCTAAAGCACTGCCCCCATCCCTTATGGGAAATATGTAAAACATGCAAAACAGAAGCCGCGGAGACACCATCACATGTTTCTCAACGCAAGCAATGACTAGCCAGGTCTTTCACCGGGAAGGAACAACCACGGGAAGGGCAGTCTCCAATGAAGGAAGCCACCTATGCCAAAACATGGTATCCATCCACAGATAGCTGTTTTGGGGTATTTGCCCCTCATCAGTGTGGAGTAGGAAAGAATCACTGCGTTGAGAAACACGTGATGGTGTCTCCGCAGTGTCGGATGTTGATCTCCATGAGGTCAATCATCCTCATTTTTCATAGTCTTCCACTAGGCATTGCTCCTACTAGCCAGTTTCCTACTCCACACTGATGAGGGGCAATACCCCGAAACAGCTGTATGTGGATGGATACCATGTTTTGGCATAGGTGGCTTCCTTCATTGGAGACTGCCCTTCCCATGGTTGTTCCTTCCCGGTGAAAGACCTGGCTAGTCATTGCTTGCGTTGAGAAACATGTGATGGTGTCTCCGCGGCTTCTGTTTTGCATGTTTTACATATTTCCCATAAGGGATGGGGGCAGTGCTCTAGAATCACTGCGTTGAGAAACACGTGATGGTGTCTCCGCAGTGTCGGATGTTGATCTCCATCAGGTCAATCATCCTCATTTTTCATTGTAAGAGAGACTTCCGGCTTACTCATAGAGCATACTCAGCCAGCTAGTCTGAAGAGTAGTGACCTCGCTGACAAGAGAAGCAGAACGGCGCTGAATAATGCAGAAGACGGCGGAAGGCGAGTAGTATAACACATACACAAATACAGATTTAATGAACAAAAAAGAAGCACTCCTCCCATAAAAGTTTTTATCCTCTCAGTATATTTCAATCCTCATATTATACAGCAATGTGTACTTACAATTCCTCATTTTGCCTTTCTACCCAGATAATTCTTCTCTTTTCTCCATGTAGAAACAGGAAGGCTCTTGTCCCAGCATTTATCATTCCCCTCTTCATCTCCTGACCCAGCTGCACTATCTCCCTGCCAGGGATTTTTGCTTTGACTTATGCCTCATACAGGGAAAATTAACCTCCTGTTTCTGTACAGGGCTTAGAAGGATTCAGCTAGTCAGTTAGTAATCACGTGATGTCATAGACCTAATGGAAAACAGAAGAATTAGCCGGGTAGAAAGACAAAATGAGCAATTGAAAGTGCACAGGGCTATATAATATGATGATTGCAGTATATCAAGAGGATGAAAACTCTGATGGGAGGAGGAGTGCTTCTTTAATAAGGGTGTCATAGCCTGTTCCTTCCATCCTAAGGTCTGTATAATGTGCTCTGTAATTTATCTCTAGGACTATGCACCTGTAAACCATGCTGCTCTGCGTGTCACAAGAAGCAGTGTTTCTCCTAAATGTGGGAGATCCGGCCGGAGCCAGAGTTTCACTATGAATAATCCCTCATCACGGCCCCAGGAGGCAAAGAACGATGAGAAGATCCTGAACCTCACCAACAAGATCATTGAACTGCTGACTAGAGAGGTGAGCGCCGCTGGGAATAGAACCCCACCAAATGAGGCTTGTGGGTAATAACTATCATTGTGTGCCAGGTTCCCATCAGATGTGAGGACATCACGGTCTGTTTCTCTGTGGAGGAGTGGGAGTATGTAGAAGAAAACAAGGATCTGTATAAGTTTGTCTTGATGAACGATCAAGAACTTGACAGTAGTAAAGGTTAGTGAATTCCAATCAATTATACATGTTAGGCTAAGTGCACACGTTGCAGAAATTTTCTGCTCAAAAACCTGAATCCCTTCCCAGAAACCGCACCTATTTTTCCGCGCAGTTTTGATGCGTTTTTTTCCGCAGCGGTTTAAAACCGCATGGAAGAGGCCTAAAACGGGGAAAATCCGCAAAATTAATGAGCATGCTGCCATTTTTACCGCGATGCGGTTTTTTCGCGGTAAAAAACACATCAATGTGCACAAAAAGTGCAAAATGCATAGAAATGACTGTGCAGCTTATTTTTAGCGGTTTTATAGCGAAAACCGCTGTAAAAACCGCTAAAAAAACGCTGTGTGTGAACACAGCCTTATAAGGAACCAGTGTTAGGTTAGTTTTTGGTTGTTTTACGTAGCCAGGTTATGCATCCAGACACATATAGTATATTAGCAAACTATTACATTAGCAAGCCATGGTCTGTACATTTCACTATCCAACTAAGGCTGGTTTCACATTTGCGCTTTTGTGCGCAGCGCATCATGCGCACTGCGCACCTATGTTTAACATGACGTGCGCATGGTCTTGCGCACACTTGCGTTTTCTTGCGCATGCGTTTTTTTGTCTTTCGCGCCAGGCGCGCCAGACGCAACATGTTGCATTTTTTGGTGCGCCCTGTCTCGGCAAAAAAACGCATGCGCACGCTTGCGCACGAAATGCGCAAAAACACCACATTGAAGTCTATGGGAACGCATGCGTGCGCATGGTCTTGCGCACGGTTGCGTTTTTTTGCGCATGCGTTTTTGAGTTAAACAAGTCTAGTATGTTCTCTAGACAATGGAAAAAATGTCACACCTAAAACGCATGTGCATAAAAAAAGCAAACGCATGCAAAAACGCATGTAAAACGCAAGCAACGCTGCGTTTTTTTGACGCATCAGCGTGCGCATGACGTTAAAAAAACGCGCGTTTGTTTTGCGTTTTTCTTGCGCCCGATGCGCTGCGCAAAAAAACGCTAATGTGAAACTAGCCTAACGGTGGCACAGTAGCTCAGTGGTTAGCATTGCAGCACTGGGGTCCTGGGTTCAAATCCCACCAAGGACAACATCTGCAATGATTTTGTATGTTCTCCCCGTGTTTGCGTGGGTTTCCTCTGGGCACTCCGGTTCCCTCCCATACTCTAAAAACATACTGATAGGTAATTTAGGCTACTTTCAGACATCCGGTGTGTGGGGTCCGGCGGCGTGCGACGAAAAGCTGAGCCACCGGATCCGACCTGCAGCGGTGACACCGGATGTGTATGCGGCGTCTGATACGTCTCGGACAGGATTTAAAGGAGCCGCAGGAGGAAGATACATTGGGGACGAAAGAGACAGTCGCCGAAGGGTATGGGGGGAGGAAGGGGGGAGGAAGGGGAGGGGAAGGGGTGGCGGTTAGAGAGAGAGACACATGTGGGGTTAACACTCAGTGTCCGGGTGACAGAGAGAGAGATCTCTCTCTCCTGGCACTTGTAGGGTTAACCCCACAAGTGCCAGGAGAGAGATCTCTCTCGCCTGGACACTGTGTTAACCCACAAGTGCCCGGCGAGAGAGATCTCTCACAAGTGTCCGGGTGAGAGAGAGAGATATCTGTCTTGCCGGGCACTTGTGAGGTTAACACTCACAGTGTCCGGGCATGCGCTGTGTAAAAAGCCGTTCCGGTGCTGCAAAAAAATGGTTGCAGCACCGGAACGTTCCGTTTTTTGCAGACACTGGACAGGCATTTTTTGCCGTATCCGGCAAAAGCCGGACACGCCGCATGGCCATCAGGCACAATGCGGCGATAATGTTAGTCTATGGGATAAAAGCAGGATCCGGTGGCAACCGGCGCCGGATCCAGCTTTTACATTTTTCGCCGCATCGCGCCTGATGCTAAAAAACTGATGTCTGAAAGTAGCTTTAGACTGTGAGCCCCATCAGGGACAGCGATGATAATGTATGTAAAGTGCAGTGGAATTAATGGTGCTATATAAATGAGTAAAATAAATAAATAACTGTTAAAGTGCCCCAGTCAGCAGGATTGTGCACAGTAACCTACAGACACTGTCAGTTCGGCACCATTATACTTACTGGTGATGAAATCCGTCTTGTGGTTGTTGTGTAATCTTTATTTTTAGTTTTGAATTAATGATATGCTCGTGCTCCGGGACGGCTTGTGGGGGTCTTCATGTGGCCCCAGTTTTTAGAAAGGAAGAAAAAGTACAGCATGTAAGAAAATGTTCTACTGTTTCATGTGTCCATTCCCAAAACAGACCGTCCAGAAATGGAAAAATTTTTGTAAACATAGCGTCAATCCCCTTCTTGACCTTGCGATTTTCAGTTCTTGCGCTTTCGTTTTTTCTTCCCCTTATTCCAAGAGCCATTTTTTTTTTTGTTTTTACATCCCTATAGTCGTATGAGGGCGTTTTTTCTCCTGGTTAGTTGAATTACATAATTCATTTAATTATGTGATGCACTGGAAAGTGGGAAAAAATTCCAAGTGCTTTAAAATAAATTGCAAACAAAGTGCAATTCCACAATTGTTTTTTGGATTTATTTACCATATGGTAAAACTGACCTGACAGCATGATCTTCCAGGTCGGTGCGAGTATACAGATACCAAACATGCATAGTTGGGGTTTTTTTGTTTGTTTTTATTAAGTGGTGAAAAAAAATTTGGAAGAAAACTTATGGCGGCCCAAAAAAATGTAATACTGGCTTTTTTTTTTTTTAATCTTTATGCTGTTTAATGATCGGATTAATTCATTTTAGATTTTGATAGATACCAAATACGTGTCTTTTTTGTTTTCTTTTTTAATGGGGCAAAAGGGGGGTAATTTAAACTTTTTTTTCCCACATTTTTAAAAACTTTTCTCACTGTTCACTGTATTGAATAGTAGACTTAAAGCTGCAAGCGTTCGATCGCTTGTGCTATATGAGCAGTGCATCAGTATTTCTATGTATATCAGAAATCACGATCTCCTATCAATGCCGGTCATGGGCCCGCTTTCACAGGCTCATAGTGACAGAAGGAAAGGTCATCAGCAGATCCCCGGCTCTCATGACAACCCAGAGATTAATGTTTTGAAAATGATAAATTATTCACAGCTGATCATCTAACCCAGAATTGTGTTGTAGTGATTATGGGCTTTTACCATTTTGCTTTGCTTTCCTTTCTTCTAGATTTAATTAAGGAAGAAACTAAATTGCAAGATGACCAAGGTTTGTCTTCAGTGGCCTGCACAAAAACAAATGCAAGTGACATAGAAGTTAAAGCAGACCGGAAAACTTCTAAATGGAGAAAATCCCAAAAAAGACGGGTCAGGTACATTAGCAAACGTAAAACCAAAACAGATGCCCTTAAGCATATACCTAAAGATGAAAAGCCAACAGAAGTCTCAGCTATTAAGAGTCAGTCTTCTACAAACGAAGATGGAAATGTAAAGAGTGATGACACAAATATCCTCAGTTCTTGCTTATCTAGTGAAATAAAACCTATAAATGTGATTTATACTCCTAATGATCATCCACAGGGAAAACATTTATCTCCTCAGGCTAGGCAACTGTTTACTTGTCCTGAAGGAATTTCCACAGAAGACTATGTAGATGTGAAGCCTATTCATCCAGAGGTCCCCTCTTGTATAGGAGAAACATCTATGGATACATTTACAGGTACATCCTGTGCGCAGGCACAATATTTGTATACTCAAATTAAGGAAGAAACTGTACCCAACGAAACTGACAGTTACGGACCCACACATTATCAGTCCAGTCATGATCAGGAGGAGTCATGGCAAAAAGTAAATGACACAGGAGCTAGTATTTATGCAGTGGGCCCTCCTCAATACACACCAGCTAATATTAAGAGGGAACCGGTTCTTTGTGAAGAAGAAAACTATCTAAATTCTTGTATTTACAGCCCACCCGATCACATGCAAATACAATATGCACCCAAACACGTTAAAGAGGAACCCATCTCTCAGGATGAGGGCTATGAACTGTACATCCCCACAGACTGTGCGCAAATACTACATACATCAACTCCAGGGCAAGCAATGAAGAGAATGAAAGATGTTTCAAAAGCAAGCAAGAGATGTTCTGTCACAAAATACAGGGATTGGAATAAAGCACCCGAAAAGGCGCCATTTGTGAACCACCGGACCACCCAGGCTGAAGTAGATGGAATGTACACCTGCTCCACATGTGAGAAAAGCTTCACCTCCCACTTTGGCCTCATCAAACACCAGGCAATGCACAATGGAAGTAAGGTATCTTGTCCACAGTGCGGAAAGTTATTTTTCTATAAGTCAAGCCTGGTCATACATCAAAGAATCCATACGGGGGAAAAACTTTTTGTTTGTCCTGTATGTAACAAATGTTTCACCAACAATTCCAATCTGGTTGTACATCAAAGAATTCACACAGGAGAGAAACCATTTGTTTGCTCCGAATGCGGTAAACGTTTTGGACACAAAGGTCACCTGAACCGGCATCTCAGAACTCACGAGACAGAGAAACCAGCCACCGATGTTCAGAAATATGTTGACAACAGGTTGCAAAACCATTGGAATTCCCATAAAAGAAATGGCTGGTCCCACAACATTTATGACACTGGCGCTTATTGTATATATGACAAAAGTGTTTAGTGGATGATAGGTTTCAGATACGAATACCATTTATATGTATCTGTGTGATCCTTGCCTGTTCAAGTGCCCCTTTCATTTGTAGATTAAAATGAAATGTATAAAAAGAACATATATTTTGTGTTTCTTAAATCTCTGAGCGTATTCTGTGACTAACATGAAACTCATGAGTGACTAAGTCTTAAGGCTAGTTTCACACTAGCGTTTTTGAGCGCAGTGACAGCCTGCGCACGGCCGCCGCTAAGCCCCGCCCCCGCCGGTAGCTCCGCCTATCGGCGCATGACGCTGCATGTGCCCTGCGTCCCCTATCTTTATCACTGGGGGTGCGCCGACCTGCGCCAAACGCAACCTGCTGCAGTTTGGTTGCGCCGGCGCACCGTCAAAAAGGCGCATGCGCCGCCAAACGCATACTGCGCACGGCCTGCGCCCCCAGTGATAAAGATAGGGGACGCAGGGCGCATGCAGCGTCATGCGCCGGTAGGCGTGGCAGGGGCGGGGCTTAGCGGCGGCCGTGCGCAGGCCGTCGCTGCGCTCAAAAACGCTAGTGTGAAACTAGCCTTAGAGAAGTCTACTAGACCGGCTACTTTTATAGCTTATATTTTTACTGCCTTATGATTTTTTTTGTGCAGGATGACACCTATATTGATATAGTTTGATATTAAAGTGGGAGGAGACGCAAGCTACATTCTACTTTTTATGCCACTCCCAGATTATATGGCCAATCCGTTCCTACGTTACTCAGAAATCAGTGTTTGAATTGATATGCAAATGAGAAAATGTGAAGCCTTTGTCACTCCAGCTCTATTCCCCGCCCAGCACTGCCTCCTCCAGTTTTACTGAAAGCCTTTATGCTGTGCGAATTCGGACAAAGGAGTAGTCATTTAGGCAGCAGGATGTAGCACTGGACATGGAATAGAGCCAGGTGACAGAGGTGTCCGATCTATAAATAGTAGAAATAGAATTTTATGCACTCCTATATGTAGAAGTGGGGAAAAAAAAAATCAATTTTCAGAAGACACCTTCGGCACTCAAAGCATGAGATTTTGGGTATAATTGAATCAAAGATTTTTAGTTCACAGCCGACAAATGAAAAGAACAGAACATAGTTTCCAAAGTTTCGACACAAATGCCCTTATCAAGGATGTTTATGTATAAAACAACAAAAAAATAAAATGAAAATCAGCCAAAGCATGCTATATACTTTAATCATCATATTTTATTTATCAAGATCATAAATATGTACAATACATCAATGCAGATAGTTAATATACATGAAACAATTTTTCGTTAATTTGATGTAGGTGTGAATAATCTTCACAGGGAACACAGCGCATCCAAAGAAATAGAGGTGAGAGTACAACTAAAAATAAGCCAGTAAGGCTAGCTTCACACTAGCGTTTTGGGCGGCAGCGCACGGCCGCCGCTAAGCCCAGCCCCCTGCCCCCTCCGGTCATCTCCGCCTAGTATCGCACACGTCTGCATGCGATCTGCACACTTTCTCTTTAGCATAAGGTGCGCAGACCGTGCGCTAGTAGAATTTTGCATGCGCTGCGCCCTTTTGACGGTGCTCCGAGCGCACCAAAATGCAACATGGTGCGACCGGCACACCGTCAAAAGGGCGCAGCGCACGCAAAATTCTACTAGCGCACGGTCTGCGCATCCTGTGGTAAAGATAGGGTGTGCAGATCGCATGCGGCCGTGTGCGATACTAGGCGAAGATGACCGGAGGGGACGGGGCTTAGCGGCGGCCGTGCGCTGCAACCCAAAACGCTAGTGTGAAGCTAGCCTTAGATAATGCAAGAAAGTAGTCTCAATCTGAACAGCCGAGAGCTCAATATAAGGAAAGAATTCTTATCTATATAGATCACAGTATTGGGGATCCCACAAGGTCCCAGAGGAGAAGAGCGGTCAGGGATATTAGGGGGAGAAAGTCTGAGGTATATGGTAGGATCCATACATGTATCTATTGTCTACTCCATAGCTAAACAAAGGAAAAGTTAAAGAAAATGAACCCGGTCACATGACTACCTCTTCAATCACGTGCTGCACCCAGAAGTGACGGCAATCCCAGGCAGGTTAAAAACGAGGGCGGATCTGTCACTACACATACCACCGCTCCGGATAGCAAGCATGCCACAAACACTGACGCACCCTGGGACCGATACAGTTGTGCTCAAATTTTACATACCCCTGCAGAATTTTTGCTTTCTTGGCCTTTTTTCAGAGAATATGAATGATAACACCAAAACTTTTTCTCCACTCATCGTTAGTGGTTGGATGAAGCCATTTATTGTCAGACTACTGTGTTTACTCTTTCTAAATTATAATGACAACCCAAAACATCCAAATGACCCTAATCAATAGTTTATATACCCTGGTGATTTTGGCCTGATAACATGCACAGAAGTTGACACAAATGGGTTTGAATGGCTAATAAAGGTAACATCCTCACCTGTGACCTGTTTGCTTGTGTTAGCACCACGCCGGATCCCTGGTCCGGGTTCATCAATCAGTGCCGGCTACATTTTGAACTTCTTCCTCATCACATCCCGTCGGACAAAACAAAGGTAGCATTCCTTATGTCGCACCTTGGAGGTGAGGCCCTGGCGTACTTGAACCCATTATGGGAGAGAGGACCCTATCATCTCCAATTTGCCCATATTCTTGGAGGTTTTTCACAAATTATTCAATGAACCTGGGCAAACCACCTCTTCAGCTTCCGCTTTTCATTTATGTCAGTCTAACTCATCTGTGAGAGAATATGCGGTATGCTTCCGTATTCTGGTGTCCTCAGTTGAAATAATGAAGCTTTGGTGGCGCCATTCTGGGAAGCGCTTTTCGGAAACGTTAAGCATGAGCTAGCTGGTCGAGATCTACCAACTACATTCGACAACCTGGTCTCCCTCGCCATCCGTATAGACCTTCATTTCCAAGAGCGTGCTCGTGAGGTGGCACGTGAAAGAGGATCGCGGCGCCTGGCTCTATCCTATCAAAGACCGCTTGTTCCTCCACCCTCCCTTGTCGAGGCCTCACTGGAACCCGATGCAGGTCAACCGCTTTGCCCTTGCCAGTCAGCTACAGAGGGATCACCTTACTAAAGGCCAGTGCCTGTGTTGTGGAGACATAGGCCACTTCATTCGCGCCAGTCCGGTGTCCTGTCCAGCAGTAAATTTTATCCTCCAGGCTGTAGTGGATCGCTTCCAAATCCCAGTTCACCCGCTCCAAAACTCTCAGATGTTAATCTGTCGATGGGAGAACTCTTCGGGAGATGGTTCTTCTGGCTACTGAGCCGCTTGAGGTCTGTATTGTTATGCTTCATACTGAGGAGATAATCTTCTATGTTCTTCCCCACATGTCTCACGCATTTCTCTTAGGTCTACCATGGCCATGACAGCACGAACCTGTGTTGTGGTTTACCCCCACATGTGGGGTATCAGCGTACTCAGGACAAATTGCATAATAACTTTTAGGGTCCTGTTCCCCTTGGGAAAATAAAAATTGGGGGTGAAAAGATCATTTTTGTGGAAAAAATATGATTTTTTAATTTTACGACTGTACCTTATAAACTTCTGTGAAGCCCTGGGAGGTTCAAAGTTCTCACCACATATCTAGATAAGTTCCTTGGGGGGTCTAGTTTCCAAATTGGTGTCATTTGTGGGGGGTTTCCACTGTTTTGGCACATCAGGTGCTTTCCAAACGCGACATGGCGTCCGATCTTAATTCCAGCCAAAAAAGGCAAATGGCGCTGCTTCCCTTCCGAGTTCTGCCATGCGCCCAAATAGTCGCTTACACCCACATATGGGGTATCAGTGTACTCAGGACAAATTGCACAATAACTTTTAGGGTCCTGTTACCCTTGGGAAAAAAAAAAATTTGGAGCTGAAAAGATCATTTTTGTGGAAAAAATATGATTTTTTAATTGTACGGCTGTACGTTATAAACTTCTGTGAAGCCCTTGTGGGTTCAAAGTTCTCACCACATATCTAGATAAGTTCCTTGGGGGGGTCTAGTTTCCAAAATGGGGTCACTTGTGGGGGGTTTCCACTGTTTAGGCATATCAGGGGCTCTCCAAACGTGACATGGCGTCTGATCTGAATTCCAGCCAATTTTGCATTGAAAGTCAAACGGCGCTCCTTCCCTTCTGAGCTCTGCCATGGCCGAAACAGTGGTTCCCCCCCACATATCAGGTATCAGCGTACTCAGGAGAAATTGCACAATAACTTTTGCAGTCCAATTTCTCCTGTTACCCTTGGTAAAATAAAAAAAAATTGGACCTGAAGTAATTTTTTTGTGAAAAAAAGTTAAATGTTCATTTTTTTTAAACATTCAAAAATTCCTGTGAAGCACCTGAAGGGTTAATAAACTTCTTGAATGTGGTTTTGAGCACCTTGAGGGGTGCAGTTTCTAGAATGGTGTCACTTTTGGGTATTTTCTATGATATAGACCCCTCAAAGTGACTTCAAATGTGATGTGGTCCGTAAAAATAAAATGGTGTTGTAAAAATAAGAAATCGCTGGTCAAATTTTAACCCTTATAACTTCCTAACAAAAAAACATTTTGGTTCCAAAATTGTGCTGATGTAAAGTAAACATATGTGAAATGTTACTTAAGTTTTTTGTGTGCCATATTTCTGTGATTTAAGGGCATAAAAATTCAAAGTTGGAAAATTGCAAAATTTTCGCCAAATTTCCGTTTTTTTCACAAATAAATGCAAGTTATTTGAATTAAATTTTACCACTAACATGAAGTACAATATGTCACGAGAAAACAGTGTCAGAATCACCGGGATCAATGGAAGCGTTTCAGAGTTATTACCTCATAAAGGGACAGTAGTCAGAATTGTAAAAATTGGCCCGGTCATGAATGTGCAAATCACCCTTGGGGGGTAAAGGGGTTAAGATGGCTTTGGAAGAGTGGCGATACCTGCTGGAGAGCGCAGTCTATCCAGTGGTCATCTACACGGACCATAAGAACCTGGCGTACCTCCAGTACGCCCAGAGACTTAATCCACGCCAAGCCAGGTGGTTTTTGTTTTTTGCCCGCTTTAACTTTTTATTACATTTCAGGTCCGGTGACAGGAATGTCAGAGCTGATGTCCCCTCTCGCTTATTTCTGTCCGGGGACCAAGAGGAGGACCCTCAATTTAACATTGGACTGTCCAAGATGGGTACTGTCGCTCTCTTCAGCCTGTCGCGAATTCCCCCAGGAAAAACCCTTGTGCCTGAATCCGAGGAGCGAGATTTGTCATGGGACCACTTGTCCAAGGTGGCTGTTTACACGGGACAAAGGAACACACAATTGATTTCTCGCTACTACTGGTGGCCATCCATGAGGAGGGAAATTATGCTTACGTAGCTGCCTGTCCGATTTGTGCCCGCAATAAGGTCCCCAGACGACTTCTGCCATTACCTGTGGCATCTGGTTCATGGCAGTACATAACAATGGACTTCATTACAGATTTGCCAGTATCCAAGGGCTGCACCGTCATCTGGGTAGTCGTGGATCGCTTCTCCAAAATGGCACATTTTACCCCGTTGCCTACTCTTCCGTCTGCTCCTGAACTGGCTGACAGCTTCCTCAAACATATTTTCCGCCTGCATGGATTTCCTCGTCACATTGTGTCCGATCGAGGTTCACCGTTCACTTCCAAATTCTGGCAAGCTCTCTGTAAACATCTGGATATTGTCTTGGACTTCTTCTCGTCCTATTACCCTCAGTCCAATGGGCAAATAGAGCATGTCAACAAGGTCCTGGGCAACTACCTGTGACACTTCATCAATGCCCACCACAATGATTGGGTGAAATTACTTCCCTGGGCTGAGTTCTCATACAACTATCACATTGGTGAAGTCTCAAGTCTCCTTTCTACGTTGTGTTCGGTCGGCAACCCGAGGTTCCCCTCCCAGTGACGGTTCCTTCTGATGTTCCTGCGGCAGATGTCCTCTCCAAGGATTTTGTGAAGCTGTGGGAGGACACCAAAGCCACATTAGAAGCATCCTCCGACCGTATGAAGAGACATGCAGACAAAAGGCGCCTGGACCCTCCGTGCTTCCACCCCAGCGACAAGGTATGGCTCTCGTCCAGGTACGTCTGACTCAAGAGTCCCTCTTTTGGGTCCTCATTTTATCAGGCATTTCAAAGTGCTGAAGTGGATCAACGAGGTCTCCTATAAACTGAAGTTGCCTCCTTCATTACAGATTCTGAATTCTTTCCACGTCTCTCTGCTGAAGCCGGTCATCCTGAGCCCTTTCTTCCAGGATCCCAGTACCACGCCCGTGCCAACTGCCTCGGATGATGTTTTAGAGGTGGAGAACATCTTGGCCATGAAGAAGGTGAGAGGCAAGACCTTCTTCCTTGTCGACTGGAAGGGATTTGGTCCCAAATAGAGATCCTGGGAGCCTAAAGAGAACATTCACGCTCCGATTCTCCTCCGGAACTTCCTCGATGGCATGAAGAGGAGGGGGTGTAAAGGGGAGTACTGTTAGCACTACGCCGGAACCCTGCTCTGACAGGCAGGGTCTCCGGTGTGTCTCTTCACTCACCCACGCTGTGGTTGGTTCTTCCTTTCCCCATGCTCTGCATGCTTCCAGCAGAGCTTCCAGCTGGGCCTTCAGCCATGTCCTTAGAGCACGCGCGCTCCCACCCTCTTAAATGGCCAGGACGTGCACTTGCTATTTCCTTCCCAGCCAATGGCTGTGGGGCATTATGTATATATTGCTTCCTTCTCACTGGGGAGGTGCCTGTGCAACCTTCCTGTTCTGCTGTCTAAGTTGTGTAAGGTTGCGTACAAATCCTTGCTGCACTCTGGTGCAGATCCTGCCTGCTGCACTCTGGTGCAGCTCCTGCCTGCGGCACCATCCAGTCTGGCCTTGGTTCAGCTGCTGAGCATCCGTTGTTCTGTCCTGGGGTGGCAACTGGCGTTCATCGGGAGCCAAGTCTAACTTCACCATCAGAGGCTCTAGTGAACAGTCCGGTGTTCGCTTAGTCACGCCCCTCCGCGGTCAAAGGCACAGTGGTTCCGCAAACCACGTCAGTGACAGCATGTAATCTGTGTGTGCATAAAAGCTGAGTGAGTTTCTAGGATCCAGACAGACTCTTGAATCTTTGATCCAGCCATTGACGTTTCTGGATTGTGAGTCATGGGGAAAGCAAAAGAATTGTCAACGGATCTACAGGAAAAGGTAGTTGAACTGAATAAAACAGGAAAGGGATACAAAAAGATACCCAAGGAATTGATAATGCCAGTCAGCAGCGTTCAAACTGTGATTAACAAATGGAAAATCAGGGGCTCTGTAAAAAAAAAAAAAAAAAACACGGTCATGTAGACCAACAAAAATTATGTCCACAACTGCCAGGAAAATTGTTTGGAATGCAAAGAAAAACCCACAAATAACATCAGCTGAAATACTGGACTATCTGAAAAATAGCGGTGTGGCTGTTTCAAGATGCACAATAAGGAGACACTTGAAGAAAAATGGGCTGCATGGTCGAGTCGCCAGAAGAAAGCCATTACTGTGCAAATGCCACTTAGTATCTTGACTACAATATGCAAAACAGCACAGAGACAAGCCTCAAAACTTCTGGAGCAAGGTAATTTGGAGTGATGAGACCAGAATTGAACTTTTTGGCCACAACCATAAACTGAACATTTGGAGAGAGGTCAACAAGGCCTATGATGAAAGGAACACCATTTCTACTGTAAAGCACAGAGGTGGATCGCTGATGTTTTGCGGATGTGTGAGCTACAAAGGCACAGGAAACTTGGTCAAAGTTGAAGGAAAGATGAATGCAGCACGTTATCAGCAAATACTGGAGGCAAATTTGCAATCATCAGCCGTGAAGCTGCGCATGGGACACACTTGGACGTTCCAACATGACAACGATCCAAAACACAAGGCCAAGTTGACCTGTCATTGGCTACAGCAGAACAAAATGAAGGTTCTGGAGTGGCCATCTGAGTCTCCTGACCTCAATATCATTGATCCACTATGGGGAGATCTAAAGTGCGCAGTTCATACTAGACAGCCCAGGAATTTACAGGAACTGGAGGCTTTTTGCCAAGAGTGGGCAGCTTTACCATCTTAGAAAATAAAGAACCTCATCCACAACTACCACAAAAGACTTCAAACTGTCATTGATGTTAGAGGGGGCAATACATGGTATTAAGAAATGGGGTATGTAAACTTTTGATCAATCAGGGTCATTTGGATGTTTTGGGTTATCATTATGATTTAAAAAGAGAAAACACAGTAGTTTGATAATAAATGGCTTCACCCAACCACTAACCATGAGTAGAGAAAAAGTTTTGGTGTTACCATTCTATTCTCTGAGAACAGGCTAAGAAAGCAAAAATTCTGCCGGGGTAAATAAACTTTTGAGCACAAATGTAACTCCTTACTACTTATACATGGTTCATTTTCTTTAAACATTAGTTCTCAGCTTTTCAGATTGAGACTACTTTCTTGCATTATTCTTACTGGCTTAGACTCTCACCTCCATTTCTTTGGATGCGCTGTATCCTCTGTGAAGATGCTTCACACCTACATCAAATGTACAAAAAATTGTTTCATGTATATTAACTATCTGCATTGATGTATTGTACATATTTATAATCTTGATAAATGAAATATGATGTTGATCAAATTATATAGCATGCTTGCATGCTTTGGCTGATTTTCATTTTTTTTACTGACTTATACATAGATATCCTTGATAAAGGTCTTTGTACACAAACCAATGCCAACACCTTTTTGAGAGCCTGTAGTGCAATGCTTAAATGTGGCCATCATCCAATAATTCCCACAGCTCCATCGACTGAAAAATGAAAAAGTACAAGCACTTTTTTTGGCAACTTCACCATTTACTTAGGAAAAAAATGCATGTTTGGTATCACTGTAACCTTACTGACTTAGAGAATCAGTGATTTTTACTGTACAATGAATGCCATAAAAAAAACAAAAGTGGAATTGTGGTTTTTTTTTCGCAATTTCTCCTCTCACTTGTAGTAAAGCAGTCATACGGCTATATGGGTGGAAAATAAGAAAGTTATGGCTCTTCAAAGTAAGGGAGCAAAAAATTAAAGCTCAAAAAAAGGAAAAATCACCCAGTCCTTAAGGGGATAGAATATTGGGTTTCAAACCTTCCAGTCAGTTTTGTAGGTTTTCAGGATTTTGGCACTATCTGGGTAAAGAGAATCAGGAGCATCACCTTACCAAAGTGAGAATGTCTTCCATACCTTATGGCATTTGTAACATTTTTCCTACATTTCAGTAAAGTAAGGATGACAGCATCTTAAACACCTCTCGCTTTTTTAAAATAGTTTTTTTTCACAAGCCAGGGATAGGTCACTGAGGAGCTGTGTCACAAATAGAACCTTGCTGAAGCAGATATGGAAAAATAATCTGAACCAATGCAAATTGGTCAGAAATCCGAACAAACGCCTCTTTAGCCAATCAGGAGCTAAAAGTATTGTCTTGGGATCTTCTGATTTTTTGTAAGGTTTTTGGTGTGAGAGGAGTTGGTGAAAATGCATAAGCCATCTTGAATTCCCAGCAGTGCTCACAAGCGTCTACTCCCACGCAAGCATCTCTTTTGTTTAGAGAAAATTGCGTTTTAATGGGTTGCAAAAGATTGATTTCTGAATATTCCGATCTTTGTATTATGAAATGAAATATCTTGAGATTTAGACTTCACTCTTAAGGTTTCAAGCCAATGTCACGTGTCACAACACTGCACGAGAGCCCCATGGAGAGCGAATGCTGACACCGCAGAAATAGTGCCGGCATGGGAGGAGAGTATAGGTTTTATTATTTTATCGGGGCCAAGCGAGGGGTATGAGAAGATGTCCAAATAGTGGATAACTTCTTTAAGGATACTGTTCTTTTTTTCTGAAACAAAGATTTATTTGATACTATGTTAAGTCACTTTTCTCTTTTTAGAAAGGATGTTTGTTTTTGAGAATCCAAAAGCATTCCAGGAAAGATCTGAGTTGAAGGAATAAGGATGGATTTTTATAAGTTTATTAATCAAGCCAAGGATGTCAGGATTTGGCATTTCTTGTCAAGATCTTATACATAAGGGGGAACAAATTAGGCCACAATTAGTAGATCGTCCAAGTAAGACATCTTGCGATATTTGACTGATAAAGGCCACCACTTAGGCAATAATTTTTGAAAAAATATCTGGAGATGAAGAGATTCTGAATGTTAGACCATTGAATTGGAAATGGAAGAATACAATTATTTCAAAATATGGCAAATATTAGGAAATTTTGGTAGATGAGATGGATGGGAATACGGCAATAGTCGATGGTAGCCATAATGATTTTTTTCATATTAGAGGGATGGTGGACTTTGTATATTCCATCTTGAATATCCTGTAAGTGACAATGGTTTAAGGGTCTAAGATATACAGTATGTGTTCCTGTACGTTCTATTGTGCTTCTAAATCAGGAACATGTGAGAATAATGCTTTAAATTTTTTTTTTACTGTCGCTGGAACGATGCCCTTGGATAGATTTTGAAATCCCAATTATAGAGCATGCGACAGTAATGTTATCTTTAGTGTGTGAGGAGGATAGGAAAAAAATTCAATCTTTAAACCTTCCTTTATGGATTTCTTGATCCACTGGTTCGATTAATTTTTTGGCACTTGAGGAATTTTGAGATTCTGCTTTCTACTCTTTTGGCATCATTGTTTATCGAAGTTTGAAGTCTTGATTAAGAAGAATGTTTCTGCCTTTTCCTCTCTTAGGTCGGGGTCACACCTGTGCGCACGAGTTTCACGTCTCAATACCCGGCACTGCCACCAGCACTCGGATCGGAGCGCTCAGCTGCATAGAAATACATGCAGCTGCACACTCTGGTCTCGAGTGCAAGTGGCAGTGCCAGGTATTGAGATGCGAGACTCGTGCGAGTTTCTCGCAAGTGTGACCCCGGCCTTAGGATAAGCTCGCTCCATTGTACGCTTTCCCTTTTTCTCTATGCTGAAGAGGCTGGTTTTCTGAGGGACGAAAGGACATTTGCCATTTGAAGATTTTGGATTCTGGAAGATATTTCTTCCAGTTCATTGCCTCAATCAGATCGTCTACCATAAGTCCATAAATATATTCTCCCTGGAATGGCATAGAGAATTTAAATTTGGATACATTGTCTCAGGCCCACATTTTTAACCACAGGGCACATCTTGCAGCCGAAACTATTTCTACAAATCCTGTGGCTTTTTGGAGAAGATGTGTGTTCTTCAGATATTCTACAAGTTATCCCAACCAGCAAAATGTCGAACATTTGACACAAATGCAAGCGAAATTTGTTTTCATAAAGGAAGCAGAGTTTTCCCCAAGACTTTTGAAACCTATAGGATCTTTGACTTGGAAAGAACCTTTGCATAATAAAGTTGTTTTCTTTGAAATTTTTGTGTCAATTCTTGGAATCTCTGACCAACACTTAAGGCCCCCCATACACAGAGTAATGTCAGCCGAACCAGCCGCTATCAAGGGGTTTGGTTGACAGTCTAATGTATATGGGTGCCCCCCCAACAACTGATAGTCGGGGAAAATGATGATCAGCATGTCCGATTTCAGACTGCCATGTTCTCTTGGACATAAGACGCTGGCCAGTCAGTCGGTGGCTTTCTCACAGAGAACACAGGGGCGCTCAGCCGAACAAATGCTCCTGTATATGGGATAGCCTGCCCACATGGCAGTCGAACAAATGGTCCACCTAAGGCTAGCACCATTCAGCTAATCTAATATGTCTTAGTCACCTATTGGTCAAATTTAAATCTGTATGTGAACTCAAAATGCTGTATATTTTAGTGTATAAGAAATACAAGTTTCTTACTGGACTTTAGACTTCCAAATATCTCATCTTGGAGTGTACGTCACCTACCCTTCTTCCACATCCATTGTTCTTTTTTCAGCACAAAATAATTCCTCCATGTCCTCAGAAGCAGAGTACTGATTATTGTATTAATGATTAGTGATATGAACATTTTTAAAAGAGTATAAAAGTAACTGGAGTAAAAAAAAAAAAAAAAAAAATGTCCTCATGTACTAGGAGTTGCCATGCTGGTGTCTCAGGATACGACACTTACACACAACAAATATTGGAGACACTGGCCGTAAGAGTTAGGGTCGTGCTCAGACTCCACCAGCTGTGAACTTTGCACACCCAGTCGTATGCAGTACACAATTGTGAAGAAGGAGCCACATATTTTTTTGTATCACTGGACTGAACAGAGCACTCTTCCATATTTCTAGCAGAGGCAGCTTTTTACCTCTGCAGTATTGGAGAAGAGCAGGGGGATTGAAACTGGATGAATTCAGGAGTCCCGAAGACTTCACAGTGGCATTTGCAGGCTCTAAAGCAGGGGTGCACAACATTTTTTGTTCCAAGGGCCACAATGCTATACTAAAATCAATCTCAAGGGCCACAAAAAAATTAAAGGCGTATTAAAATGAATACATCACCAAAACCAAGTTTTGAGGATTTGTAGATATTTTGCTCAGCTTCTGCTCCAAAAATTATCTGTGAACATTCACTAACTTACACTGTTTGTGGAGCAGAATCTTGCAAAATCCTTTTCATAATCTCAAAATTCTAAGTTTTGAGGATTTTTAAGTTGTAACATATAGCCATGAAGCACGTTTTGGATTGCTACATGTGTACAAGATCACAACTACTGTCAATACATGAATTTAGAGCCAAAACCATCATCAGCACTTGAATGCAGCGCCAGAACCACCGTGCATACAAGAATGCAATGCCAGAACCACCATCATTACATGCATACAGCACTAAGCTTAGTACAGAGATCAATTGTAATGTCATGTCAGCCCCATATACTGTATAATTGTATACTTGAACCTACAATTTCCAGTATGTCCTTAACAATAGTAAGGAGATGCTGGAAGTTGTTGTTAACCAGCCATCATCAGATTGCTGACCATATAGGAACCACAGCACTGAAGAGATGCAGGCAGTATCACAAATAAACATATACATCAAAGTACCTTATACGAAGGAGATATCTTCTCTGATTCAAGTCGTTCTCTTCTCTTTCGTCTCCATATATTAGACACCATATTGAGATTTCATTCAGAGCTCATCTTCTCTGCAGACTTTCCTTTTTTTGTCTTCAGCAGCACTTAGTGCTTAGAAGCAAAAGTATCATTATACTGCCCCATAAATATATATCCCATGCTGTGCCCCTTCATAAATAATTGCCCCTCACTGTGCTTCCTGAACAAAATATCCCCCTCACACTGACTCTCTCCATAACACTGCTTTCGATGTCCCCCCCCCCACACTGCCTCTATATAATGTCCTCACCCACACTACCCCTGGTAATTCTGGAGGGCGAATGTAACGCTGGTGGATGTGGATTCACTGTGACAGAAGCCTCTGGTGGTGATAGGCTTGGCCACGGTAGTCGCCAGGTACCACTCCAGGGCAGTCTCCGAGACTGCAGCAACTGCCGGGGGGGGGGTCAGAGGGATGGGAATGTGGTACAGGAGGGCAAAGACAAAAACATGGTCAGAGTGTTCGAGGTCGAGGTAGGCAGCACAGGTTAAGGATACGTAGCCAAGGCCAGGAGCGGAGAAGTCCAGGCAGGACAGGTATACGAGAAGCAAACAGATAACACACAAATAGGACTCTGGATGAAAAAAAACAGGCTAGGAACCAGCATTTGGGCCAGGAGTGGTGGAAGGAGCCACCAGATATAGAGCCTGCTGACATGGGATAGACCAAGGACCCTAACCTCTGGAGGACATAAGGGTAAATTCCTTTCAGAGACCAGACACACGCACCCAAAGGTCAAAATGGAAACCACCCTAAGATAAATCATAATTACTTACCGGTAATTTGATTTTCCAGAGCCATGACAGCACCGCACATGAGAGATGGCATCCGCCCCCAGGAACAGGAAACCTGTAGCAGAGATAAAAGAAGGGAGCGGCACCTCTCTCCTCAGTTTGTTTCAGAGTATGCAAGGTAACCGCCTCATTAGTTGACATGTATTTTTATTGGATTAAGTCACTCTTATCCCTTCTTTTGATATATTATATATTTCCATATATATTTTTCTCATATATACATATATTTGTGCATCACAGAACCATCACCAAGATAGGACGGGAATTAATGCTGTATTGGCTCTGGAAAATCAAATGACCGGTAAGTAATTATCATTTTTCCCCTTCCCCATGACAGCACCGCACATGAGAGGAAGAAATAGAAGAGACTCCTAGGGTGGCACAACACCAGATAACACCTTTCTCCGAAAGGCAAGATTCAAGAACCCTAGATCTAGCCTATAGTGACTGAAAAAAGTGGATGAAGACGACCATACTGCTGCTTTGCAAACCTGTTCTACAGATGCATTTGCCCTTTCGGCCCAGGACGTGGCTATGGCCCTTGTAGAGTGAGCCGTTACACCCAGTGGGGGAATCTGACCTGAGGAAGAATAAGACAGTGAAATAGCCATACGAAGCCATCGTTCAATGGTTGATTTTGAAGCCTTCTTTCCCGTTTGTCTCCTGGAAGGAGACAAAAAGGGCTGAAGACTGTCGCCGTGATTTTGAGAACTCTATATATTGGAGTAGGCAACGTCTGACATCCAAGAAATGAAAGGTTTGCTCTCCCTGGGATTTTAGGTTGGCACAAAACGAGGGCAAAATTATTTCCTGGTCCCTGTGAAATTTGGAATTTACCTTTGGGAGGAAGGCCGGGTCAGTTTTTATGATTACTCTGTCATCCAGAAAGGTAGTGTATGGGGGATTTACAGAGATAGCTTGCAGCTCGCAGACACGCTGAGCTGAAGTCAGGGCAACCAGGAGTACTGTTTTCAATGTTAATGCCGTTAACGAAATGGAAGTAATAGGCTCAATAGGATGAGATGTTAGGGCAAATAATACTAAATTTAGATTCCATGGAGCTACCTTAGTCAGTAATTTCGAGGGTCTGGTTGTGAAGGAGGCTCGAATGAACCTATAGACCCAAGGGTGATTGGCAAGTTTTTGGTCAAACGCACCCAGGGCAGATACTTGCACCTTTAGGGTGCTCGTGGACAACCCTCTTTCTAGCCCTTTTTGGAGGAATTCCAGGATCTCCTTTATTGGAACTTCCTGGCTCGTTTCGGATAACTGTTGGCCTGAGAACTCCAGGAACCTTTCCCAAATTTTTTGGTACTTGACTGAGGTTACCTTTTTCCTGCTAGCGAGCAGGGTGGTCACCAAAGGGCCTGAGAATCCCTTTGCTAAAAGAAGTCCCCTCTCAAGTTCCACACAGTGAGATGGAGTCTGTGCACTTGAGGATGTAGTACTGGGCCCTGGTGAAGTAGATTCGGGAAATCCAGGAGGATCCATGGGTCCGAGATAGACATGTGTCTGAGCCATGTGATCCATGCCCTTTTTGGCCAGAAGGGCGCGATAAGGATTATTCGTGCCTTGTCTTCCCGAATCTTGTTCATGACTATTAGTATTAACGGAATCGGGGGAAATGCATAAGCTAGGTGAAATTCCCAGCGGCGTAGCAGTGCATCCACCCCTTCTTGGTGTTCTCTTGGGTTTAGAGAGTAGAACCTGTTTACTTTCCAATTCCTTCTTGTGGCAAGCAGGTCCACTTCTGGTGTGCTCCAGACGGCACAGACTTTCCCAAATATCTCCTGATTTAGGAACCACTCCCCCTGGTGTAATACATGCCGGCTTAAGAAGTCGGCCAGAAGATTGTCCGTCTCTTTCAAATGTGTTCCCGTCAGGGAAAAAAGATTGCCTTCTGCCCACATGAATAATTTTTTGGCCTCTGCCATCAGAAATGTTGACCGTGTGCCCCCTTGTCGATTTATTTAGGCTATGGCCGTGCTGTTGTCGGATAAAATTGCAACATGTTTGCCTTGGATTTCTTCTTTTACCTGAAGAAATGCCCACCTTACAGCTACCAGTTCTTTTAAAGTGGAGGATGCTGTACTCATTGAGGGTTCCCATTGGCCCTGTAGAATCCGGTCCGCTAGGTGCGCTCCCCAACCTAACGGACTTGCCTCCGTGGTTAGCACCACCGGGTTCTGAACAGACCAGGGTACTGCCCTGCTTAAGTTTTTGGTGCTTAACCACCATTTTAACGAGTCCTGAACTTATGGCGACAAGATTATCTTCTGATTAAAGTTGCAAGGGTCTTTTCCCTGCTCGGTCAAGATCTGCCACTGTAATTCTCTTGTGTGGCTTTGTGCCCACTGGACCGCCGGGATTGTCGCTGTTAAGGTACCTAGAAGTGACATCGCCCCTCTTACCAATATGGCCTGACCAGGTTGTATTTGTTTATTTTTTGATGAAAGGTCCGCATCTTCCTCTCTGGGATGACACATTGTTGTTTGACTGAATCTAATTGAATTCCGAGGAATTCTTGTGTCTGGACCGGAACTAACCTTGATTTTTTTTTAAGTTTATCATCCAGCCTAACCTGGTTAATATCTCTAATACTTTTGTGACTGCCTCTCCACAATTTTCCTTGCTGTTCCCCACGACGAGGAAATCGTCCAAATAGGGTACTAGCTGTATGTTTTCTTTTCTCACAAAGGACGCTATCTCTGAGATGATCTTTGTGAATATGCGAGGGGCCACTGACCCCCCGAAGGGAAGGCATTGATATTGACGGTGATTGGGGACCTGAGCAATCTCCACTACCAACCTTAGGTATTGCTGATGTTCTCCCCATATGGGCACATGGTAGTAAGCATCGGTCAGATCTATTACCGCCATGTAGAAGCCTAGGTCGAGTAACCTTACTGCCGATTTTAGAGTTTCCATTTTGAAGCTCTCCACACGGATATATTGGCTCAATGCTCTTAAGTTGAATATCGTTCTCAGTGAACCATCCGGCTTTGGCGTGAGGAATAGGGTGCTGTAGAATCCCTTCCCTATTTGGTGGTGTGGTACTTTTACTAACACTTTCTTTTGTATGAGGAGTTGAACTTCCCTCTCTAGCGTGGCCTGGTTCTTTTTGGCCTCATGAGTCATTTTTATTTGCTGCGGCGGGGAGCTGAGGAAGCTTAGTTGCAGACCTTCGGCTAATAAATTGATTACCCATTTTGAGGCGGGTAATGCTGCCCACTGGTGAACAAAAAAACAAAGTCTTCCCCCCTCCGCCATTCTGGCATCATTAGTGTTTGGTGTCGGACTTTGGGGTGGCTTTGCTGAAGAGGAATCCCTTTTCCTTCCTGTCTCTCCAGGGTCTGCCCCGCATGGATCTGTCGTCCGAGCGGCCCTGGCCCCCTCTATTCCCTGATCCACGAAAGGACGAGCGGGCGACACCCCAACAGCACCTAGGGAAGGGGGGTGGCGGTAATCATTTTTTCTTATGACGCTTTCTCCAAAATGTCATCTAGCACCTTTCCGAAGAGGTACTGTGCCTCCCACGGGACTGCACAGAGCTTGACCTTAGAATGGAAATCCGCAGCCCAATTTTTTAACCATAGTGCTCTGCGACCTGAGTTTGAAAGGGCGCATGCACGGGCGGCACTTCGAATGGAGTCCACTGCGGCATCTGCCAGGAATCCTGCCTCTTTCTGAAGGGAAGGTATCGCTTCTAGCAGCCTTTCCCTTGGGCATTTTTTTTTTTATCTGGTCATCGAGTTCCTCTAACCACTTGACCATAGCACGTGCTGTGCAAGTGGCGGCTACCCCAGGTTTAAATGACCATGCTGACGCCTCCCAGGCAGACTTTAGAAAAACATCAGCTTTTTTGTCAAGGGGGTCCTTTAAGGCACCCATGTCTTCAAATGACAGGGCTATCCCTCTGGAGGTACTGGCGATAGCAGCATCCAGTCTAGGAGCTTTTATCCAATTTTCACATACCTCTTCATCAAACGGGTATTTACGTTTAAGTGCTTGTGGTATGGACATCTTTTTGTTGGTCTTTTTCCACTCCCTTTTTATTAAATTTAGTAGATTATCATGGAAGGGAAAAACTCTGCGTTTCTTTCCTTCTAAATTACTGAACATGGAATCCTGTACTGTTCACGGCTCCCTAGGTGTTTCCACCCCCATGGTAGATCTGACTAGCTTGAGTAATTTTCCGATATCCTCAGATAGAAAATAAGGGTGACCTTCTTCCTCATCCGAGGAGTCCAGGTCTGAGTCATCAGAGGGGGCTAACTCTCCCAGCTCTTCCTCTGAGTCCTCATCTGTTTGAAGTAGGGGTAGGGGTTGGGGTAGGTTTGGCGGAGCTGAGCGCAGTGTGCTGCTTTAACTGCTCCTGCACTGTTGTTTTTACCTCATCCCGGATAATAGTTTTTATATTCTGGAGTAGGGACGGCGATTCTTCGGCCACTGTTTTCCTAATACACGAGCAACAGAGTCGCTTGTCGTATGTTTTAGGGAGGTTTTTCCTGCATAAAGCACATGCTTTCTTCTTTTGTTTGGAGGTGGCCTTTTTTGCCTAGGGAAGACATTACATAGAGGGCGTCATTACCCACACATTTTTTGCCTTACAAAGGCACTCACCCACCCCTCGGGTATCACGGTAGCCTCTGGATCTTCTGGTGTGCGCACTTCAGTTGCGGGGTCTGCCATGCTTTCAGCTGCTGCCGCCTGAGTGCGTCCCATTCTGTTATATGGAGGAGCGGTGTGCGCACTCCTGGATCAACTCCCTGCCGGAAGTGTCCAGCACACCGGCTTCCCCCGGTGTGTGACGTCACTTCCGGTGCGACCGAAAGTCATCCCCCATTCAGTCGGTGCCAGCGTCGTGATGGGCACGCCTCCTCTCGCCCCAGCCTCCCGACAGAAGCGACCGCCGGGGAGTCCAGCGGGCAGGGGGGATGAGCGCGGCACTGACAGCCCCTCCCCGGCTGGGATTACAGGCGCGCGACCACGCCCAGCTGCCTTTCCCCCCCACACGGATCTTGGCCTCTTGACTGGATTCCATCAGAGGGGGATCCCCCAGGAGGTATGTAGGCCTGCCACAGGCATCCACCTGCAGGAACAGGAAACGAAACTGAGGAGAGAGGTGCCGCCCCCTTCTTTTATCTCTGCTACAGGTTTCCTGTTCCTGGGGGGCAGATGCCATCTCTCATGTGCGGTGCTGTCATGGGGAAGGGAAAACAAGAATGCTGCAAGAGACAAAACTTGGCCAGCCAACTGAAGACCATGATGAGGTTAGCGCTGAGGCATAGAGGTTACCGCCATGACACCCCTCTCCATAATGTCCTCCTCATACTGCACATCTTCATAATATACCCCCACACTGTCCCTCTCCATATCACAAACACACAACCTTTATCCATTATCTTCCCTCACACTGCCTCTTTCCATGTCACCAAAACTGCACCTTTCCATATCTCTCCCACACTGCCTTTCAGCATAAAGTCCCCCAGCACCGTACACTATTATATGCACACATTCACAAGCCACTCTAATATCTCAAATTGCCCCATAATGTCCCCCACTGCCCCATAATGGCCTCCATGGTGTCCCCCATTGCCCCACAATGTCCACTAGAAAGTAACACCAAACAAAAAACAAACTTCATCTTCGGCTCCTCCTGAATCGCCACCTTGCCACCTTTGCGGCCCGGCGCCTGCAGCAGTGTGATGACGTCAACAGAGTGCTGACCTTATCACACCGATGCACGTCAAAGCTGGGGCTGACAAGCGCTGCTCCTGTCCCGGCGCAGCCATGCTCTCATGTATTCTCGTCTGGAGTTAGGAAGGAGGGAGCAGCGGGTGTTGTGCAGGCCTGCTATAACGCAAAGAGGCTGAAATTAAATGATCTTTTCGCCCCCAAATTTTTATTTTCACAAGGGTAACAGGAGAAAATAGACCACAAAATTTGTTGTGCAATTTGTCCAGAGAACGCCAATACCCCATATATGGGGGTAAACAACTGTTTGGGCTCTCGGCAGAGCTCGGAAGGGAAGGAGCACCACTTGACTTTTTGAACGCAAAATTGGCTGGAATCAATGTTGGCGCCATGTCGCATTTGGAGACCCCCTGATGTGCCGAAACAGTGGAAACCCCAATTCTAACTCCAACCCTAACATAACCCTAACCCCAACACACTCCTATCCCTAATCCTAACCATAATCACAACCCTAACTCCAACACACCCCTAAGGGTATGTTTTCACGCTGCGTGCTGGCAGCGCTTTGGACGCAGCGGATACCCGGCTCCGCCCAAAGCGCTGCCGACTTTTGTACGCGCGGTGATTCCGCATGTGTTCATTGAACACATGCGGAATCACTGCATCCTATCCATAGACTGGGTTATTTATCTTGCATAGACGGAGTGTCTCCGCAAGATAGACATGCTGCGGTCTAGAAAGACGAACCGCATGTCCGTAATTTTGGGTGTGCACGCATAGTGGAGACGGGATTTCATAAAATCCACTACACTATGCTGTAACATCTGGACGCTGCAGATTGAACGCTGTGGCTGTACGCAGCGTTCAATCCGCAGAAAATCCTTATAACATACGCTACGTGGAAACATACCCTAACCCTAATCTCAACCCGAACCCTAACTTTAGCCCAATAGTAACCCCTATGGAAAAATGGAAATAAATATATTTTTTTTATTTTGTTTCCCAAACTAAGGGGGTGATAAAGGGGGGTTTTATTTACTTTCTTTTTTTATTTTGATCACTGTGATAGGGTATATCACAATGATAAAAATGTACCTGGAATGAATGAATGAAATCTGCCGGGTGCCATTTTCTTTACAGGAAGAAGACGCCGGGAGCCAGGAGAGGACGGGGGGACACCGGGAGGTACGGGGCACAGATCGGGGGACCAGGGGACTCTATTTCTCTCCCCTCTGATGTGCGATCACATCAGAGGAGAAATCAAATGCGAAATTGCAGCTTTTTTTTGTTGTGGTCACAACACTGGGGTTGGTAAATACTGACCCGAATCATGTTCTCTGGGGTCTCGGCTGCCGGGGAAATTCTGACTCTGTGGGGGCGCTATTTACTTTTTCCACAGCGCTGGCTGTGGTTTAAGTACCCTTAACTACCGCCGTTAAAAGGCGTATTGGCGGTCGTTACGGGGTTAACAGCTTTCTGACAATATACACTGTACACAGATAGAAGCCAATCATTGGAGTGGACAGGGTTATATATGACTCAGTATTCAAGGAAATCTGTCAGCAGGGTTTGCTACCACATCTGAGACCAGCACAATGTAGGAATAGAAGCCCTAATTCCAACAATGTATCAATTAGTGTAATGGGTGCAGCAGTTGTGACACAGTCTTTAGATGTAGCAGAGTTCAGAAAGCTGACCCCACCCACACCACAGCTCTCTATGTACATTGTCTAGTGACAATGAGCTGCTTATCAGGGGAGGGGACATGGTCGGTCTGGCAGGCCTGTGAGTTGTAGTCCAGTGATAATGTCCTGCGGATAAAACCTACATTGTCAGTAAATATCAGCACACAGTCTAATGTGAAACATCACTGAATTTAGTATCTTAACCCCTATATGATGCTGTCCTCAGATTACATAGCAAAAACCTACTAACGGATTCCCTGTCAGAGAGGTGGTAGAGCTGCAGCAGAGAAAAGTTATGTTATCACAATTACTGCATCGCTGAAATCAGGTCTCTGCCCCTACATCATGCTGTTCTCAGATGGAATAGCAGAAAACCTCCTTTAAGTATTATTTGACTAAAAACTTCCCTGCAATAATCTGATTTCAGAGTGATAGGAACCCAGTGCAGTCAGGAGTTTAGATCTGGGAGTATGCTGAGCAAATTAATTGATGACTTTAACAACGGGAACATATCATGTATAATAACACTATTAACCTGCAGATATGGGGTTATTCTGCATGTTAACGGTGTTCTGACACCGTGCAGCTCCCACACTTAGAGCCGTGCTGCCGGGAGGAAATTAGCTTTTTTCCTCGCGGCAGGCTTGGTTTTTCAGTCATAGAGATGGGTCGGCATGGATTTGGTGGCTGTAACCACATCCTCGGCATTGAGTGACAGCCGACTCTAATGCTGAGCAAGTTGTCAGTCTGTGCGGAGGAGGCTGTTACAACCACCGCTCTCTATACACAGAGCAGTGACTGAAACCTTGCTGGCCCATTCCTATGACAGAACGCCATACGCTGCCGGGAGCAATAAAGTTCACTAGATGGGTATTCCATTCAGCTTGGCTCCTGCTGCAATAACCAGGCTATGTGCAAGCCAGACCACGAACAACAACAACACTGTTTCCCAGAACATATAATAAATAGGATGTCAAGGCTTAACCATTAAAAAGCCACTTCTCTGATCTTTGTTGATTGGCTGCAGAGATGACGACGCATCTACAGCTCTTGTATCCACTACATCCAATCACTGATATCAGCGGCTCTGTTGAGATCAGTGAATGGCTGCAGCAAGGTAGACTGGACGTCACGGCTGCAGCTAATCAACAAACAACAGTCCAACAGGAGGAAGTCAGCAGTGAACCCAGGGAGGGTGACTAAAAGCTAACTTTGGTATTTTAGGTCTTTGAGCCTAGGTAAGAATAATACAGGAAAACCGTTCCAAGGCATGGCCCCATCAAGCCATGATATTGAGGTTGAATATATGGTTCCTTTAAATTCCTATTAATGTAATGTCAGAAAACACTAGCTTAACCAACTGCGCATAATAAATTACTTTTTACTGTGGCTGACACTTAAATACCTAATAGACACAGTGAGTCCATTCATTCAAAGAAAACATATCACGCATGGGTTTCTAAGTGTTTAGTTAGGTAACCTTTCAAAACAAAACATTCCCCACATTTCGGACATTTGTAGGACTTTTCCCCAGTGTGTTGATGCTCATGTGCATTATAACTTGAAAGATCTAGAAAAGACTCATCACACTGAGAACACTTTGCTTTCGGCATGTCTTCTCTTAGGCACCAGAAAAGTACGAGAAAGAGGTAACTTTCTACACTTTGAAGACGAGGACACCTTATCAGTGGGATGAGCCTCCTGATCTAACTCTGCACTGGTTACACCTTCAGGGTGGACATGTTGCGACTTCTTTGTTCGGTGATATCTTGGTTGACCTTGAGGAAGGAATTGAAAAGCAATGTTTTCAGTGGCTTGATCACTAAGGTGTTCTCCAAAGTGACTTCTGTAATGAATAGTCATGGCAGAAACACTTGTAAAACTCTGGTGACACTCTGGGCAAGGATGTGATTCTTCTGTCTTGTGAACGCCTCCATGACGTTCCAGGCGTGCCCTACTGTGAAAACACTTTCCGCACTTAAGGCACCTGAATGGTTGCTGTCCAGTGTGATGTCTCTGATGGCCGACAAGTCCGGAGCGATCTCGAAAATATTTACCCAATCATTACATGAATATAGCTTTTCTCCGGTATGTATCCTTTGATGTATCACAAGGCCAGAACGGTCGGTAAATCGTTTGTCACATTCAGAACATGAGAATGGTTTCTCTCCTGTATGGATTCTTTCATGTCTGTCTAAATGGGAACGACTTGGGAAACATTTACCACAGGCAAAGCATATAAATGGTCTCTTTCGTGTTTGAGGAGCAGGTTCCTCACTTTCAGAGAACAAGCTACGCTTTACCCCTGAGTGAATTCTACTGTGGTTACTAACATGTCCTCTTATTGTGAAACCTTTACCACACACAGGGCATACATACATATTCTCTTCCTTGTGACTCTTTTGATGGTCAGAAAAATCTTTGCCAGTCTTAAAATTCAATCCACAGTCTGAGCAGAATACTGAAGGTTCATCTTTCTCAACAAGCAGTGGGTCAGTACCCATAGATATTGGCTGTTTATGAATCGCTTGATGGGCAATGACATTTGCACAATTGACAAACTGTTCACCATACTCTGGACAGGCAAACGGTTCTTCTCCCATGTGAATGCTACGATGCGTCATAAGCTCAAATTTTCTAGAAAAACATTCTCCACATTCTGAGCATGTGAATGTTTTTGGATTTTCGTGACTCTTTATGTGCAAATTAAGTTGTGTATTTTTGTTGAATGCCTTTAAACAATAAGAACATTGGAATATCTGTTCACCATTAAAGGATAATATCTCTGACTCCATGAAGTTACCGCCTGATGGACTCTGTGTGTATTCTATTTCACTACCGTCTTGGTTAGGGCCTGTAGAAATGGAAGTTCTTGTTACGTGTGGACTCCTAATGTAGTCTGAGTCTTTGTTAGCAGGAGATTCATGGTCTATTTCTTCAAGATCGGTAACTTAAAAGTTTCTATATCAGTAAAATCTTCCTCACAGGAACTTGGTTCTTCTTTTATCTGAAGAAACAGGAGATCTTTCTGGGAATCCTGAGCACATAATGGTTTCTCCAGTAATGCTAGCTCTATCTCCTTTGTTTGGTTGGAACTATTCTCTTTCAAAAAGAAGTTGCTGTCCGATTTTTGTCTATTAAGAGAGATAGATTCCTCTGATGACTGGGAATTACGTGAGGTAATATCATACTGTTTATCTAGTATGACATTTTTTCCAACACCGAAGACAGTTGACAAATGTGCTTCTGAATGCCAAATCTTTCTATCCTCAGACTGGGAGTCTTGAAAGTTGGTGGACTCTTCTGGCACACCAAAATGTTTTCTTGAAATAACATCAATATGGTTTCCTGTGGGGACCTGCTGGATTTCAGTAGTATCTGGTGAGGAGATATGCACAATTGTTATTAGTTTCTCTAGCAAAATGTGAATCCGACCTAAAGGGAACCTGTGACCATGAAAATGCAGTCCAACCTGCAGGCACTATGTTATAGAGCCAGAGGAGGTGAGTAGCAGGGCTGGCATCACCACCCAGTGCACCTGGGCATGTGTCGGGGCTGTGGACATTGGGGGGGGGGCCACTGGCTGTTGTGACCAGGCTTGCTGACGTCAGAAAATACTTCAGCTAAAGTGTATTGAAGCACAGACCCATTGGTTCCATGTGGGGCAATACATGCTGCCAGCCAATCAGAGGCCAGCAAATGAGTCGGCATGCACGTGACAGCGGGTGCACGGCAGTGCTTCTATGTGTTTCTATGTTCTATGTGTTTCTATTGCGTGCAGGCTGAAGTCAGCTGACGGCTTCAGAAGAGGATGCCACATGACAGAGGAGCGAGGGAAAGTGAGTATTATTTATTTATTTTTTTCTAAAATCAGTGAGTACATGGTGGCCATAGTACTACATGCATGACTAGAGGCTGTGCATTACACTACATAGAGGACTATGGGCTGTGCATTATACTACATGGATGACTGTGGACTATACCACATGGATGACTATGGACTGTACATTATACTACATGGATGGCTGTGGAGATGCATTATACTACATGGATGACTATAGGCTGTGCATTATGGATGACTATGGGGGTGCATTATACTTTATGGATGACTATGGGTTGTGCATTATACTTTATGGATGACTATGGGCTGTGCATTATACTTTATGGATGACTATGGGCTGTGCATTACACTGCATGGATGACTGTGGACTATGCACTATACCACATGGATGACTGTGCACTATACCACATGGATGACTGTGGACTGTGCATTATACCACATGAATGACTATGGACTGTACATTATACTACATGGATGGCTGTGGAGATGCATTATACTACATGGATGACTATAGGCTGTGCATTATGGATGACTATGGGGGTGCATTATACTTTATGGATGACTATGGGTTGTGCATTATACTTTATGGATGACTATGGGCTGTGCATTATACTTTATGGATGACTATGGGCTGTGCATTACACTGCATGGATGACTATGGGCTGTGCATTATACCACATGGATGACTGTGGACTATGCACTATACCACATGGATGACTGTGCACTATACCACATGGATGACTGTGGACTGTGCACTATACCACATGGATGACTGTGGACTGTACATTATACTACATGGATAGCTGTGGAGATGCATTATACTACATGGATGACTATGGGCTGTGCATTATGCTTTATGGATGACTATGGGGGTGCAGTATACTTTATGGATGACTATGGGCTGTGCATTATGCTTTATGGTTGACTACGGGCTGTGTATTATACTACATGGATGACTACGGGCTGTGTATTATACTACATGGATGACTATGGAGGTGCATTATACTACATGGATGACTATGGGCTGTGCATTATACTACAAGGATGACTATGGGCTGTGCATTATACTATATAGATGACTATGAGCTGTGAATTATACTATATAGAAGACTATGGGCTGTGCACTATACTACATGGATAACTATGGAGGTGCATTGCACTACATGGATGATTATCAAGGTCCATGATACTCCATGGATGACTATGAGCTGTGCATTATACTACATGGATTACTGTGTAGTAGTGAAATCTTTGGCACTGCACTATACTTCTATTTCTCTGCTCTATCTGTACATCATGCTTCATGGTATGTATTAAAAGGGTCCACTGAGACTCTTTCGCCTGGGGCCCACGAAACCTTTGAGCCGGCCCGACTGAGGAGATTGCTATAAGTGTTTTTAATTCACTGTCCTTTGCTTAATTATGCCTAAATAATGTTTTTTTTTTCACTTTACCTGGTTGGAGTGCTGTAAATATCCTTTTCCTCTTCTGTTACAGCTGTGCTCACCAGCAGGATTGGCACCCACCTGTGGTTCACCAAATTCAGCCTCAGTCGACTACAATCATCGTTACATGGAAGCTCCCTGATCCTCTCTCCTCTAGATTGCTATATAGTTTTGTGAGAAAAGATTCAGTATAATCTGTGATTTCATCATTTAAACCTCGGCTCTTGCTGGGATTTTTGGTCCAGTGGGCGGTCCTATCAGTGACAGAGCTATAAATGTACACACATTCATAAAGAAAGCTGTCAGTCAATGATCGGACCACCCATTGAAATGAAAATCTCAGGAAGAGCAGAGGCATATATGACGAAATAACAGGATATACTGAATCTTTTCTCACAAACTATAAAGCAATCTGCTCAGCTCCTCCTGCTCTCCAACATCGTGCCTGCAGATTGGACTGCTTTTTCCTAGTGGTAGGTTCCCTTTAAACCATGTAGCAGTCATTACTCCTTTACTCCCTGATACTCAACTACACATTATTGTTAACCCAATTCAAGTTGTATAAAACAACAATGTAACCTGGATTTTCAGAAGCTACCACCAATAATAGCTTAAAAATAAAAAAGCACAATGTCCACCACTCCGCATTCTTCAATAGCATAAAAAACAAACAGGCTGAGCCTGAAAAGGTGATAAAAAAAAGGGGGTTACTTTATTGACCCATCTAAATGTACAAATATGGAGCAATATAGTACACTACATTTTCAATATCTCCTGAAACGCTGCCCATTTCTTATTTCCAGTAATAGCTGAACTGTCACTACTTGTAAACTTACCCAGAGCCATAGGGGACTGGCCATTCTTCATCATAACATGATTGTACAGATCCTTGTGTCCTTCTAAGTACTCCCACTCCTCAATGGTAAAATAGACTGTGACGTCCTGACACCTTATAGGAACCTGAGACACAATGATAAATTATCATCCAAACACATTATCCCTTGTGATACTACATAAAGTCCCAGTATTCCCAGCAGCGCTCACCTCTCCAGTCAGCAGCTCAATGATCTTGTTGGTGAGGTCTAGGATCTTCTTGTAATTCCTTTTCTCATGTAGCAGTGATTGAGTTATCACCCATCGACCACACTTTTTCACTATTATCCTGCAAGATCATGTACACATTGGTAGAGATCTGTAATGGCACATTTCAGCCAAATCAAAGACCACAATCACAACTTCTTGTGATAATTCTGTTGGATACACCATTTGGTTGTTTTCACTGTAGACCTTGATGGAAATAGGAGCCACTATCATTTCGATAGCACTTCCCGTTCTATGCTAGCGATATCCACACCCTTGTATCCCAAGCTCTCCCCCTCAGACACCAGTGATGTTCCCTTTACTGTACCTGCAGGTAGTGTACTCTGCTCCTCCCAGGCCACCATTCTCCTGCTCGTTACAATTAATCCTCTACCTTTTCAAATTGTGTGGCCACAATTATTTTATAGATCGTAAAACTGTTCTCAGATTTAAATACCCAACTGCAACAATTGCAATGTAAAGCGCTACATCCTGAATTCAGATTACATATGTTTTTGTCAAAATTATCTAGAACTAATACTCATATTCAATTCAAAACTGGTCTAGCACTAACCACTTATAAATAAGATTGCGACATTTTGAGAAGCGCTCACCTCTTCAGTCAGCACACAGAGGATCTCCAGGGTGACACTTAATATCTCTATTAGAGGACTCCTACTATTGTCCGTCATTTTAGAGAGATGTGACGCCGCCTTTGAAGCATATGGAACCAATGTCCAGGATTCTGCAGTAGATTAAATAAAAGGTTACTTTTTGATCATATATGACTCTTTTGTCATATTACGGGAAGAAATTCAAGCTTTTTGGGACTTACTGATACCATGAAAGCAATCGAAACACCATCTTTTTAAAGACATTAGCTATGTAGCCATAAAAGTGGGAAAGTTGATGGAACCGCCGGATGGCAGGCAAATGAATTAGCACAATTAAATAAATATAGAACATATACGATACTAACACGGAGACTAAATAAGTGTCCCTAACTCATATTAAGTGCATAGTGCTTGTACAGAGCATAGGATTTAAGAAGTGTTAAGTTGGTAAGAGTCCATATAGTATACTGAAAAGGAATAGCTAGATGTTTACCTGACCATGCGATGGTGCCACTGCTCCTACGCGCGTTTCGGCGGTGTACCTTTGCGTTTGTTTTTTATTCCGTTCTATGAGCATCTCCCGTTAAACACTCACATTTACTAGGCTGCAAACGTATATTCCATCACTGCAATGGTCTACTTTGGTGCTCTTGGAGTCATGCTACAAATACTCAATTCTCGGCTGGTGCCTTGAACTTCCACATTATTTTCTGCCTAACAACTCAGCCATCTCTGCAGTGCCATAAGAGACAGAGCAGGACATAAGAGGCATCAGCATTTGGGGCCAGGATGGCATGTTTGGGTCCAGGATGGCATATTTGAACTCCTAGTTTAATACAGTAAATTGAAATGTAATTAATCACTCAAACTCCTGACTATGTCCATTTCTGAAAGTAGCCCAATTTGTCATCTGCCCTGTGCCCCTTTATATGGTAATAAAAATGTTGAGGTCATGTTTTTGTGTTTATAAAAAAAAAATAAAGTTTTAAAGCAACTTTGGAAAAATGTTCAGTTCTAAAATTGTTAATTTCTCTGTTTTCAAGACCGATAGTTATACCACTCAAATTTAAGAGAACCTGACAGCTCATACATGCCGAACCTTGGGCAGCAGACACTGAATATATGATCACAGCCATGTATGTTTGACTTTGAAATGCTGAAACGCTTCAGATGAACACTTTAAAAGTCACCGGGACAGAGCTGTAAGAGTGACTAGTCAGATAGGAGAGTCTCTGGTGACGTCTAACCGACTCCTGCCAACGACTCGCAAATCTCTGCCTGTATAGGAGGAGACCTGTGTCACTGGCAATGGATGAGGAAAAGCCGGTGTGGACCCGTCTGTCCAACTATTATCCAGCGCGGCTTGGTCCCTACTTATAGGGTATGTTTTTCTCAGATACCTAATAGTGTTTCAGAGTACAAGATACCTGGCTGCAATCGTACAGCCAGTGTCTGATAAATGCCGGTTGTGGACTGGGCAGCCCGTATCACCTGTCAGTTTCCCTTTAAAGGGAACCCGTGAGAAAAGATCCAGAAGTATACATTAACCCCTTCCTGACAAAGGACAGAATAGTATATCCTATGTAAATTGTGGTCGTATACAGTGGTGTCTGCTGTTTAGCCATTTAAATACCTTTCTCTGCTGTACATAGAACAAGTGATCAAAAGATCGCAGCTTCAAGTCCCCTTAATAACCTAAAAATGTGCTACAAAATAACATCAGTAAAGATGCAAGCTCAGCACAAATGGGAGTGTAAAATATATAGAAATCGAGACTTAGAAAAAACCCCAAAAAAACCCACCTTTTAGTTTGGTATTGCCGTAATCATTATGACTAGAGTTGAGCGATACCGTCCGATACTTCAAAGTATCGGATCGGAATGGATCGGCCGATCTTAAAAAAAAGTATCGGTATCGCCGATTCCGATACGGAAGTCCCATTCAAGTCTATGGGACTTCCGGTATCGGAATAAGAAAAACCCTGTTTTTGCCTTGTACAGCCTCTCTGGGGTCTGTACGGGCCTTTCGGGGGGCTGTGCCGGCCTGCCAGGGGGTCTGTGCAGGCTCCGGTGGTCTGTGCCGGCCTGCCGGGGGGCTGTGACGGCCTGCCGGGGGGGCTGTGCAGGCTCCGGGGGGGCTGTGCCGGCCTGCCGGGGGGCTGTGCCGGCCTGCCGGGGGGGCTGTGCCGGCCTGCCGGTGGGCTGTGCCGGCCTGCCGGGGGTCTGTGCAGGCATCGTCCGATGGGACTACAAGTCCCATCGGGCGATGCCTGCTACCATGACAGTGATTGACACATTAGCCAATGATGGGACAGTAGTAGTCCCATCATCCGGCTAATGTGTTGAATGTTTAAAAAAAAAAAAAAAAAAAAAAAAAAAAAAAAAATTACATGCTACATACATGCTACATACATACAACATGCATACTACATACATGCTACATTCATACTACATATATACTACATGCAACATACATACTACATATATACTACATGCATGCAACATGCATACTACATGTATACTACATGCTACATACATACTACATGCATGCTACATACATACTGCATGCATGCTACATACATACTGCATGCATGCTACATACATACTGCATGCATGCTACATACATACTGCATGCATGCTACATACATACTGCATGCATGCTACATACATACTGCATGCATGCTACATACATACTGCATGCATGCTACATACATACTGCATGCTACATACATACTGCATGCTACATACATACTGCATGCTACATACATACTACATGCTACATACATACATGCTACATACATACCACATATATACTACATACATACTACATGCATGCTACATGCTACATACATACCACATACATACTACATACATACTACATGCATGCTACATACATACTACATGCTACATACATACTACATATATACTACATGCATGCTACATGCTACATACATACTACATATATACTACATACATACTACATATATACTACATGCATGCTACATACATACTACATGCTACATACATACTACATATATACTACATACATACTACATACATACTACATACTACATACATACTACATACATACTACATGCATGCTACATACATACTACATGCTACATAAATACCACATACATACTACATATATACTACATGCATGCTACATACATACTGCATGCTACATGCATGCTACATACATACTACATGCTACATACATACCACATATATACTACATACATACTACATACATACCACATATATACTACATACATACTACATACAATACATTCATACAATACATACATAGACATACAGTACATATAACATAGAGTAACATACTTACCAATACTTGTCACATTGTTCCCCGAAGCCATTGTCTTTTACGGAATAAATATTAACATAACAAACCACAAAAATACTCACCCACGATCCGAAGCAGTCCACGAGTGTGTCCCACGACGATCTTGGGTAGAAAACTGCAGCATCAGCTGATGCTGCCGTTCTCTACGGGCTGCAGGAATCCAATGACGGAAGGTAGGTATCCTTCCGCACGGTATTCCTCCGCCACTTAAAAAAAAAAAAAGTCCCTAGTCTCACTTTATGCAATTGCTGCTACTACTGTCCCATCATTGGCTAATGTGTCAATCACTGTCATGGTAGCAGGCATCGCCAGATGGGACTTATAGTCCCATCGGACGATGCTTGCACAGACCCCCGGACATCAGCACAGCCCCCCGGCAGGCCGGCACAGCCCCACGGCAGGCCGGTACAGACCCCCACAGGGTGCACAGACCACCGGCAGGCCGGCACAGCCCCCCGGCAGGCCGGTACAGACCCCGGGCAGTCCACACAGCCCCCCGGCAGGCCGGCACAGCCCCCCGGCAGGCCGGTACAGACCCCCGGCAGTCCACACAGCCCCCCCGGCAGGCCGGCAGAGACCCCCGGAAGGCCCGAAATGACGGCGCATCATGATGCGCACACACCGCGCATCATGATGACGTCAGGCTGTCAATCAACTTTGAACTTCCGATTCCGACTTCCGATATTGAAAAAATATCGGAAGTCGGTATCGGAATTCCGATACAGCAAGTATCGGCCGATACCCGATACTTGCGGTATCGGAATGCTCAACACTAATTATGACCATAATATTACATACGTTGAAAACAAGACCTCGGTCTATCAAGTTCAAAATGTCTTAAAAACAAAACCCAAAAACCTACGTTAGAATTGCATTTTTTTTTTTTTTTTCAGTTCACTTCCTTGGGAATTGTTTGCCCATTTTTCATTATATTATACTAGCTACGAACCCGTTCTACGCCCGGGTGGGGAGCATTTTTATTGTTATATGGTCTCCCATCCTGGTATGTACTGCTCCCCTCCTATCCTGGTATGCATGCCCCCCTCATCCCTATAATGGTATGCATGGTACCCCTCATCCCTATCCTGGTAGGCATGGTAGCCCTCATCCCTATAATGGTATGCATGGTACCAGGGCTGTGGAGTCGGTAAGCCACAGTTGCGACTCCGACTCCTGGATTTTATCAGGCTCCGACTCCGACTCCTTCATAAATGGCCAATTCATAACAACAAATTTACTGTTGTAAAATATTAAACATCGTGCTTATTCAGTTTCTCACCATCATATAAGTAATCAGACCACTTAGAGCAAAAACTACATTTATTAGAATACAATTAGAATATAGCAAATAACTTTTATAAACTTTTCTAAACTGTAAGTAAATATGCAATAAACACTTTTATGCAGTTAATAAGAAGAAATCTATAAATTTGTCCTCAGAAAAAGTATTGCCTCTGTCAGATCCTCCTTCATGGATGCCCTCAAATCTGATCTAATTATTTTGAGAGCAGAGAACAACCTCTCTACACTAACTTGTGTTGGTGGCAAAGCAGTAACCACTCGGGCAACATCTCTGACAATGTCAGGATACAGAGGAATCGCTTGTTGCACTGTTATTTTTGATGAACGGTCAAATTTCTCAATTTCTTTTAGTGCACATGAAAAATTCTGCTGAAATGTACTGGCTGTGTTCCTTGATGGGGATGACTCTTCTTCTATGCGGGAACGCTTTGCACGGTCCTTGTGATCCAAATATTTTTCGAAATTAAATTCTTCATCAGTTGATGATGAGGGTGAAGATGTGGCAGGACGACCAAATTCTTCTTGTTCCTCCTGACTGTTCTGCAACCCTTTCATCCTTACTGCTATTTCAAACAGAGCTTCTTTTCCTTTACTTAGCTGTTGATCATCTAGAAGAATCCGATGCATTGGGTCTACATAAACAGCTGCCAAAAGAATGTTATTTTGTAATAGTAGTTCCTCTCTCCGTTTCATTGATGTAGCAATGCCACTTGCAATTAACCCTCCTCTTTGGGACAGGCGAAACATCAGGTTCTTCCACTCCTTTAAGAAAATACCTGGAGTTAAGTCCTCTGCTTGTAATTTTTTAGTCACTGTAAATGGGTGCTCTAGCAATTTTTCCAGCTCAGTCACCTGATTCCACTGACTTTCATTTAGCGTCAGTTGAGGGTTAGCCATGTCTACAAGAAAGGTTTTCAGTTCAATCAAGCACTGAATCATTAAGTAAGTACTGCCCCATCGTGTGGCTTGATCAATAATTGCCCCTTTTCCAGCACGTCTCTTCAAAATTGAGTCAACTTTAGGGGTTCTGGCAACAGTAGCCAATTTTCTCACCTTGCCAATCAGTGCAGCAGCATGTCCTTCTTGCAGACTGTCTCTTATAGCCAGCTGTAGCGTATGCACAACACAGCGCATGTGATGAACGAAAGAACATATTGACACAGTTTCAACAAGATCATCTAAACTATCATGTTGCTGTTCATCTGAAGCAACTTCAGTTTGCTCCTCAGTTACAATACTGTGTTCCTCTATTTCAAACATTTCTGTGTCTGTGGACCCAGAATGTTCTTCTAGCTGCTGGTCACCATCATTACTCTCATTCATTAGCTTAGTAGTACTTATCATATTTGAAGCATTGTCAGTTATGACAGAAAGAACTTGCTCTTTTTTAAGTTCATAGTCTTGCAGAACCTTTTCCACCAAGACCTGGAGAAACTCACTGGTGTGATGAGCTTTGGTGTCTTTTACTGCCAATGTCTTGGTAACTATTTCATTTTTGTCACAAACAAATCGGACATTGATGGCAAAATAGTTCACTCTGTGACGTGTGCAGGCATCCATTTTAAGAAACAGAAAGCGTCCCTTGAGAGTTTTTTTTAAGTTCTTCCTTTTGTTTAAAAGCTTCTTCTATTACTAATTTTCTAATACTCTCTCTCTCCAGAGAAACACCAAGCTTGCGGGCCATTTCCCCATTCAGACACATAAAAGCTGGTCGTGAAAATAATGAAATAGGCACACTATCCTTTACAACAAGCTCTATGATCCGTTTTTTAAATGTATCTACTGTCATTGTCACAGTAACTTTGTCACTGACAAAATATCTTGCAACTGATGGCTGCAAAGTTCTCTGCTCCTTTGTTTGGCTGGAAGAGCTGGGCACTGGTTCATTGGTTTGGATGCAGTCTTTCTCATCCACTGCTTTCAGTACTTCTGGATGAAAGCGCTGTAAATGTCTCTTTAGATTAGAAGCTCTGGTAGGAGCATTTTTATCTTTGCCTGAATATGCACTCATCTTGGCTTCACAGCATTTGTTTTCGTCTGGATCATTTGTCATACACTGACAGACATAATGTTTTCTATCTTGAGTGATGCTGAAATGTTCAAATACAGCTGATTTAATGTGATGCTTCTTTGACATTCTCAGGTTTTTAATTCTGCATTCACAATCCAAATGACAATTGTTTTTCCTAAAAACAATTGTACAAAATTATTGCCAGGTCGTACAACTGATATAGTGGTCAGTAATACTGTTATTATACCTCATGTACTCACAGTTAACTGATGCAAAGTTTGTTGAAAGGATAATACTTCTTACAGTCTTCCTCTTCTGAGTAGCAAGGCAGCTGTGAGATGCTTGGAAGACGCACACCTAGTATGATCTAGTCTAGAGGAGGAGCTTTACTACTAAGAATTTGCAACACATTTTCACTTTCCGTTTCATACATTGTAAGTAGGGGGGTTGGGGCAGCATGAGGTTAACCAAGTATAAGATTAGATAAGGGCAGTGGAGAACAGTGACACACAAGAAGTAAGAAATGTCTCTATCTCCAGCAGAACTGCTTATCACTGTTGTTCATAGTTTGATAGAACATATATATTTGAGTAACATTTATAAAATTCATATGAAAGTTCAATTATGAAATATTAATACATTATTTTTAAAGCTGGAGTCGGAGTCGGTACATTTCAACCGACTCCAACCAAAACTAACTCCAACTCCACAGCCCTGCATGGTACCCCTCATCCCTATCCTGGTATGCATGGTACCCCTCATCCCTATCCTGGTATGCATGGTACCCCTCATCCCTATCCTGGTATGCATGGTACCCCTCATCCCTATTCCGGTGTGCATGGTACCCCTCATCCCTATAATGGTATGCATGGTACCTCTCATCCCTATCCTGGTATGCATGGCCCCCTCATCTGTAAATGGTATGCATGCTACCCCTCATCCCTATCCTGGTGTTCATGGCCCCCTCATCCTATAATGGTATGCATGGCACCCCACATCCCTATCCTGGTATGCATGGTACCTCTCATCCCTATCCTGGTATGCATGGTACCCCTCATCCCTATCCTGGTATGCATGGCCCCCTCATCCCTATAATGGTATGCATAGTACCTCTGATCCCTATCCTGGTATACATGGCCCTTTCATCCCTATCCTGGTATGCATGGTACCCCTCATCCCTATCCTGGTATGCATGGCCCCCTCATCCCTATAATGGTATGCATAGTACCTCTGATCCCTATCCTGGTATGCATGGCCCCCTCATCCCTATCATGGTATGCATGGTAACCCTCATCCCTATCCTGGTATGCATGGTAACCCTCGTCCCTATCCTGGTAAGCATGGTACCCCTCATCCCTATCCTGGCTTGCATGGTACCCCTCATCCCTATCCTGGCTTGCATGGTACCCCTCATCCCTATCCTGGTGTGCATGGTACACCTCATCCCTATCCTGGTGTGCATGGCCCCCTCATCCCTATCCTGGTATGCATGGTACCCCTCATCCCTATCCTGGTATGCATGGTACCCTCATCCCTATCCTGGTATGCATGGTACCCCTCATCCCTATCCTGGTATGCATGGTACCTCTCATCCCTATCCTGGTATGCATGGCCCCCTCATCCGTATAATGGTATGCATGTACCCCTCATCCCTATAATGGTATGCATGCTACCCCTCATCCCTATCCTGCCTGGTGTTCATGGCCCCCTCATCCCTATAATGGTATGCATGGCACCCCACATCCCTATCCTGGTATGCATGGCCCCCTCATCCCTATAATGGTATGCATAGAACCTCTGATCCCTATCCTGGTATGCATGGCCCCCTCATCCCTATCCTGGTGTGCATGGTACACCTCATCCCTATCCTGGCTTGCATGGTACCCCTCATCCCTATCCTGGCTTGCATGGTACCCCTCATCCCTATCCTGGTGTGCATGGTACACCTCATCCCTATCCTGGTGTGCATGGCCCCCTCATCCCTATCCTGGTATGCATGGTACCCCTCATCCCTATCCTGGTATGCATGGTACCCCTCATCCCTATCCTGGTATGCATGGTACCCCTCATCCCTATCCTGGTATGCATGGTACCTCTCATCCCTATCCTGGTATGCATGGTACCTCTCATCCCTATCCTGGTATGCATGGCCCCCTCATCCGTATAATGGTATGCATGTACCCCTCATCCGTATAATGGTATGCATGCTACCCCTCATCCCTATCCTGCCTGGTGTTCATGGCCCCCTCATCCCTATAATGGTATGCATCGCACCCCACATCCCTATCCTGGTAAGCATGGCCCCCTCATCCCTATAATGGTATGCATAGTACCTCTGATCCCTATCCTGGTATGCATGGCCCCCTCATCCCTATCCTGGTATGCATGGCCCCCTCATCCCTATCATGGTATGCATGGTAACCCTCATCCCTATCCTGGTATGCATGGTACCCCTCAACCCTATCCTGGTATGCATGGTACCCCTCATCCCTATCCTGGTGTGCATGGTACCCCTCATCCCGATCCTGGTGTGCATGGTACCCCTCATCCTGATCCTGGTGTGCATGGTACACCTCATCTCTATCCTGGTGTGCATGTTACCCCTCATCCCTATAATGGTATGCATGGTCCCCTCATCCCTATAATGGTATGCATGGCCCCCTCATCCCTATAATGGTATGCATGGTACCTCTCATCCCTATCATGGTATGCATGGCCCCCTCATCCCTATCATGGTATGCATGGCCCCCTCATCCCTATCATGGTATGCATGGTAACCCTCATCCCTATCCTGGTATGCATGGCCCCCTCATCCCTATCCTGGTATGCATGGCCCCCTCATCCCTATCATGGTATGCATGGTACCCCTCATCCCGATCCTGGTGTGCATGGTACACCTCATCTCTATCCTGGTATGCATGTTACCCCTCATCCCTATAATGGTATGCATGGCCCCCTCATCCGTATAATGGTATGCATGGTACCTCTCATCCATATCCTGGTATGCATGGCCCCCTCATCCGTATAATGGTATGCATGGCACCCCTCATCCCTATCCTGGTATGCATGGTACCCCTCATCCCTATACCTCATCTCTATCCTGGTATGCATAGTACCCCTGATCCCTATCCTGGTATGCATGGCCCCCTCATCCCTATCCAGGTATGCATGGCCCCCCTCATCCCTTTCATGGTATGCATGGTACCCCTCATCCCTTATCCTGGTATGCATGGCCCCCTCATCCCTATCCTGGTATGCATGGTACCCCTCATCCCTATCCTGGTATGCATGCTACCCCTCATCCCTATCCTGGTATGCATTGGTACCCCTCATCCCTATCCTGGTATGCATGGTACCCCTCATCCCTATCCTGGTATGCATGGTACCCCTCATCCCTATCCTGGTATGCATGGTACCCCTCATCCCTATCCTGGTATGCATGGTACCCCTCATCCCTATCCTGGTATGCATGTCCCCCTCATCCCTATCCTGGTATGCATGGTACCCCTCATCCCTATAATGGTATGCATGGCACCCCTCATCCTTATCCTGGTATGCATGGTACCCCTCATCCCTATCCTGGTATGCATGGTACCCCTCATCCCTATCCTGGTATGCATGGTACCCCTCATCCCTATCCTGGTATGCATGGTACCCCTCATCCCTATCCTGGTGTGCATGGTACACCTCATCTCTATCCTGGTATGCATGTTACCCCTCATCCCTATAACGGTATGCATGGTCCCCTCATCCCTATAATGGTATGCATGGCCCCCTCATCCCTATAATGGTATGCATGGTACCCCTCATCCCTATAATGGTATGCATGGTACCCCTCATCCCTATAATGGTATGCATGGTACCCCTCATCCCTATAATGGTATGCATGGTACCCCTCATCCCTATAATGGTATGCATGGTACCTCTCATCCCTATCCTGGTATGCATGGCCCCCTCATCCGTATAATGGTATGCATGTACCCCTCATCCCTATAATGGTTTGCATGCTACCGCTCATCCCTATCCTGGTGTTCATGGCCCCCTCATCCCTATAATGGTATGCATGGCACCCCACATCCCTATCCTGGTATGCTTGGTACCCCTCATCCCTATCCTGGTGTGCATGGCCCCCTCATCCCTATCCTAGTATGCATGGTACCCCTCATCCCTATCCTAGTATGCATGGTACCCCTCATCCCTATCCTGGTATGCATGGTACCCCTCATCCCTATAATGGTATGCATGCTCCCCTCATCTCTATCCTGGTATGCATGATACCCCTCATCCCTATCCTGGTATGCATGGCCCCCTCATCCCTATAATGGTATGCATGGCACCCCACATCCCTATCCTGGTATGCATGGCCCCCTCATCCCTATAATGGTATGCATGGCACCCCACATCCCTATCCTGGTATGCATGGTAACCCTCATCCCCATCCTGGCATGCATGGTACACCTAATCTCTATCCTGGTATGCATGTTACCCCTCATCCCTAAAATGGTATGCATGGTCCCCTCATCCCTATAATGGTATGCATGGCCCCCTCATCCGTATAATGATTTGCATGGTACCCCTCATCCCCATCCTGGTATGCATGGCCCCCTCAGCCGTTTAATGGTATGCATGTACCCCTCATCCCTATAATGGTATGCATGCTACCCCTCATCCCTATCCTGGTGTTCATGGCCCCCTCATCCCTATAATGGTAAGCATGGCACCCCACATCCCTATCCTGGTATGCTTGGTACCCCTCATCCCTATCCTGGTATGCATGGCCCCCACATCCCTATAACGGTATGCATAGTACCTCTGATCCCTATCCTGGTATGCATGGTAACCCTCATCCCTATCCTGGTATGCATGGTACCCCTCATCCCTATCCTGGTATGCATGGTACCCCTCATCCCTATCCTGGTATGCATGGCCCCCTCATGCCTATCCTGGTATGCATGGTACCCCTCATCCCTATAATGGTATGCATGCCCCCCTCATCTCTATCCTGGTATGCATGATACCCCTCATCCCTATCCTGGTATGCATGGCCCCCTCATTCCCTATAATGGTATGCATGGCACCCCACATCCCTATCCTGGTATGCATGGCCCCCTCATCCCTATAATGGTATGCATGGCACCCCACATCCCTATCCTGGTATGCATGGTAACCCTCATCCCCATCCTGGCATGCATGGTACACCTAATCTCTATCCTGGTATGCATGTTACCCCTCATCCCTAAAATGGTATGCATGGTCCCCTCATCCCTATAATGGTATGCATGGCCCCCTCATCCGTATAATGATATGCATGGTACCCCTCATCCCTATCCTGGTATGCATGGCCCCCTCAGCCGTTTAATGGTATGCATGTACCCCTCATCCCTATAATGGTATGCATGCTACCCCTCATCCCTATCCTGGTGTTCATGGCCCCCTCATCCCTATAATGGTAAGCATGACACCCCACATCCCTATCCTGGTATGCTTGGTACCCCTCATCCCTATCCTGGTATGCATGGCCCCCACATCCCTATAACGGTATGCATAGTACCTCTGATCCCTATCCTGGTATGCATGGTAACCCTCATCCCTATCCTGGTATGCATGGTACCCCTCATCCCTATCCTGGTATGCATGGTACCCCTCATCCCTATCCTGGTATGCATGGCCCCCTCATCCCTATACCTCATCTCTATCCTGGTATGCATGTTACCCCTCATCCCTATAATGGTATGCATGGTACTTCTCATCCCTATCCTGTTATGCATGGTCCTCTCACCCCCCAATCCTGGTATGCATAGGCCCCCTCATCCATATAATGGTATGCATGGTATCCCATTCCTCATCCTGGTATGCATGGCCCCCTCATCCCTATTCTGGTATGTATGGTCCCCTCACCTCCCCCAATCCTAGTGTGTATGGTACCCCTCACCCCCCAATCCTGGTATCCATGGTCCTTTCACCCCTCAGTCCTGGTATGCATGGTCCTCTCACCCCCCTATCCTGGTATGCGTGGTCCTCTCACCCCCTATTCTGGTATGCATGGCACTCCCCTCCCCGAGGAGGAGGACGTGGAGCAGCTCCCCTCGCCCTCTCCGGTGTGCAGTGGTGACACAGGCCCTGCGCACAGTCTACCTGACAGGCTGCACGCACTCGTGCTCCAGAGCCTGGCACCGCGCCACCCCCGCAGGTGAAACCCTGACAGGTCAGTGTAGACACTAATGTGCAGGTCTCCGATGCGAGTGCGGCCGGAGCATCGCTTCCGGCGCCTGTTAGTGAGGTGTGCGGGTCACTGACGTCATTGGGGAGTTCCCCATGAACCACACCACCATGATGGCACCAGAGGTGATTCTATAATATAACGCTTGGAGCGTCACTCTGCACTGCGCAGGCGCGTCGCGCTTGCGCAGTCTATAGAGGCTTCAGACAGAGTGACGCTCCCATCGTTATATTATAGATGATAAAATAAAGGCATCAATCAAAACTATACTGTGGCCTGCAAAAGCCCTCGTGGATATATTAATGGAAAATTAAAAAAAATATAGCTCTTTGCAAAACCAGGAAGCGCCGGTCACGAAGGGTTACACTAACACACAGGCCCTGGTCAGGGGAGAGCCAGAAGTGTGCCCCCCATGTGGCAGTACCCCAATGGCTGCACTATTCCATTCGGATACATTCAGGCTCTGGCTTATAGAACACCTCGCATGGGAAATAGGCCTCATTTACTGGAGCGGAGCCCACCGGGTGTACTGTCTTTCTATAGGGCTTCTCTCTGTGCAGATCCCGCCACGGTGAATACATTTGGGCCAGACACCCCAAGTCAGCTGTGGATTTAGGGCGTAGACTCACAAATCAGGGTCTGACTATCCCAGGGGAAATGTGGTGTTACACAGGGGATAGTGACAGGGTTATAGTGCTGGCAGTGACGTGTGGACATTCTTGGGGGCCACGACCCCATATTGGACAATTGTCAGTCTGACCACCTCACTCCTCAGAGCTGTCACAGACATGCGCACAAGAGGCCAGCCTCCTGTAGCACTAGCGCGAAACATGCGACGCTGTAGAGGTTTCCCAATGTCACGTGACTCGGGCAAGTGAAAAGAAAGCAAGTGCGTGATTTACCAGTGAAAACAAAAGTGACGGTAAAATCACGTGACTTCAGTCACGTGACACGAGCCGGCGCGTGTCATAACGAACGTGTGGCTTGAAAATAAATACTACGCAATGACGGCCGGCATGAGCTGGGAGCGCAGCACTGACCTGCAGCAGCTCTGTGCCCGGAGTGGCCTCAGAAGTCATCCACCGGCACCAGAGCCGAGCCTGGACACCGGGCATGCAGGAAAACTCTGAGGGGGCGGAGCCTGACGTCACTTCTTGGATGTGCGGTTCAGGCCTCGTTCCCGAAAAGCCTCTCTTGGGATTGGCTGAGCGATCAGGATTCTGGTAGTTGTAGTCTTCTTTCGAGTCCTGTGGTGAAAGCTAAGGGTATGTGCACACAGTTTTTTGTCTCTGCGGATTTTGTAGTGAAAGCCGCAGGTAAATCCGCAGGACAAAGACCTGCGGTTTATCTGCGGTTTTACACCTCATAATGGATGAGGTGTAAAGCTGCGTGCACACGCTGCGGATTCCGCTGCGTTTCCGCAGCAGTTTTGGCCGCTGCGGACACGCAGCAGTTTTAGCTGCGGTGTACAGTACCATTCATTTGAATGGGAAAAAAAACCGCTGTGCCGACGCTGCGGAAAAAACCGCGCGGATTTGCTGCGGTTTTGAATCCGCAGAAAGAATTGCATGTCAATTCTTTCTGCGGAAACCGCTGCGGGTTCCTATCTCCACCATTGTGGAGATAGTGAATCCGCAGGACCAAACCGCAGGCAAAACCGCAGATAATCCGCAGTTCTTTGGACCTGCGGATTATCTGCGGTTTTTGCAAAATCCGTGCGGTTTATAATCCGCAGCGGATTCCGCAGCGTGTGCACGTACCATAAGGCTGTGTGCACACGCTGCGGATTAGGTGCGGATTCATCCGCGCTGATTTTGTAAAATCCGCAGGTGAAACCGCAGGTCAAAAGACCTGCGGTTTTACCTGCGGATTGCTCTGCGGTTTTTCATCTCCTCAATAGAGGAGATGGCAAACCGCAGGAGAATCCGCAGAAAGAATTGACATGTCAATTCTTTCTGCGGATTGAAAACCGCAGATAATCCGCGCGGAAAATTCTGCACCGTCTGCACTGCGGTTTTTGATTCCCATAGGGAATCATGGTACTGTACACCGCAGCAGAAACTGCTGCGGGTCCGCAGCGGCCAAAACCGCTGCGGAACCACAGCAAAATCCGCAGCGTGTGCACACAGCCTAAAACTGCAGCGTTTCTGCACCAAACAATTGACATGCTGCGTTTTGAAAACCGCAGCAAAACCGCGCGGAAAAATCCGCAGCATGTGCACAGCTTTTTTTTATTTCCATAGGAAATAATGGTACTGTACAATGCAGCAGAATCTGCTGCGTTTCTGCAGAGCCAAAACCGCTGCGGAACCACAGCAAAATCCGCAGCGTGTGCACACAGCCTAAAACTGCAGCGTTTCTGCACCAAACAATTGACATGCTGCGTTTTGAAAACTGCAGCAAAACCGCGCGGAAAAATCCGCAGCATGTGCACAGCTTTTTTTTATTTCCATAGGAAATAATGGTACTGTACAATGCAGCAGAATCTGCTGCGTTTCTGCAGAGCCAAAACCGCTGCGGAAACGCAGCAGAAACCGCAAAGTGTGCACATACCCTTAGAGTCTGGACTTTATAGAAGAGAACTAGCCATGGCTGGCAGCTGTCGGGTCACTATAAGCAGCAGGGATATTGCCCCCAGCCCATCAGGGTCACCTACATGTGGCCTCCCCAGTATGCAGACTGTGCCAGCGCCATAAGGCCACATATATTCCGAGCTGGCCCGAGATCGCTAGCTGCTCCTCCAGGATGAGCCGCATCTCAGGGGTTGTCTTATTGTAACTAAATCCGTTCTCAGGAACACAGAGCGCTTTTCTTGTTTCCGGCTTGTTGCCCGCAGTCTGTCAGCAGTGGCCGTTCTCATAGGCAGGGAGCGCAGCGCTGACAAGCTCTTCCCAATAGCGCTTGTAAGTGCTGCTCTAATGCTGCAGAGCGCAGAAGTCAGACCAATGGTGCTGATGGGCTGAGCAGTGGAGCTGGAGCACAGTGCCTTCTGGTAACAGGTGGCTAGGAAAAGCAATATGGAGTACACCTCTTGAAATGGCTTGAGTTGAGTGACTTTGGTTGGATCGGGTTTCATGAAACAAGATTTGTTTCAGATGAAACTGGTCCGACTAGGGCATAAAAAGTCGGAGTTTCGTCCGAAACCCGACACCAATGCAAGTCAATGGGGAATAAAAGTTGGCATTGAGTGGATGAATGTCATCCGCTCAATGCCGACTTTTCACATTGACTTGCATTGGGGTCGGGTTTCGGACAAAACTCCGACTTTTTTTGTCCTAGTCGGACCAGTTTCATCTGAAACAAATTTTGTTTCATGAAACCCGATCCGACCAAAGTCGCTCAACTCTAGTCACGACCACTGAGGATTTTTGGGAGAGATGAGTTTATAATATGTACCGCCTACCAATACCGGTGAGACCTCGTTTTTCATTTGCCTATGTCATACTATAGCCCTTATACATGGTTATGGTTCAAGGTGACCTATGAGGAATATAGACTGTACCATAGAATAAGGGTTTATCTAGTGGCATGCAGAGTTTATTGCATGGTAAGCCATTTTTTGGGCAATATCTGTAGTATGCTGATTTATGTGCAAATACATACAACTAAGGATATAGGTTGGACACAGAAATAGTTGCAATTTATGTTAGTCCATTTAACTTGCAGTATCATAGTTCTTATGTTTGTGCCATTGTGGATTATACACATGTCCAATGACATGCACAGAGATGACTTTGAGTCTATTGTGCGCCAAGTCTTTTACATGTGCAGATGTAGCCAAGCTCCCGGTTGAGCACTAAATCCTCTGCCATGCCTGGTCTTGGCCCAGTGACATGAGCAGTAACATCGGATCCATCTGCGCAAGCGCGATCACTTCGGAACTGTTGCTAACTGCGCAGACGTCGAGTCACAAGTGTAACCTGCAAGTATTCGGCTATGGCACACTGAGATTAGACAGCTGGCCCAGAGTATGACACTGGCTCATTTTAGATTGGCAGAGGAGTTCCCAATCTCCTTCTGACGTCTGATAAGATCATTGGCACTAGGAATGAATGACAACGACTTTGACCTAGTAGAGCACCCAATATATAGTTGTCTCGTTTGCTTTGGGATTATTGGCTGGGAACGACTCTTTCATCATTCAAAATATGTCACAACCAAACCTATATAGGTTCGGTCTGCCTCCAAACCTGCTTATTATAACCTCATTCCCCTGATGACACCAGTTTGGCAAAACATGTTTGGGAGGTTATTGTGCTCCATCATCCTTCCAACTGGGATTCAGTGTGAAAATCTGGAGAGTGCCAAGCTTTTTTCATCAGGTGAGATGAAAAAAAATTCATTTTTTTGTGAATGTGGGGGAGAAATATTTTCCACTCCGAGACAACTGTCAGCTGAATCGGGGATAGCGATGATTCTGTGGTGGACAAGAGCTGGGAACCAAGTAGGGGTGCCATGTGTGATATTACCAGGGAGATGTTTATGCCTTAATTGATTATCTGCTTTAGAAAATCCCTACAGAAATACCCAGTTGGGGTAATAGAAGGGAGTAACCAATAATTAGTGCAGCTACAAATTTAGTTTCCTCTTTGATTTCCATGGAGCTCATATCTCAACATTTGACAGATTTTCCCACACACTAATTCACTTACATAAACCACTTGTATTGGTTGAATCACACAAGACCAGTATGAGTTCACTCTTAGGCTGCATTCACACGTTGCAGTTTTTTCACGATGGTTTTTAACGCACGATTTTGCCGCGAAAACACAAAAAAAACAGTATCCTATGGGATTCCACAATGCTGTGCTAATGCTGTGGATTTTCCCGCGGCGGAATCGCATCGCGGAAAAATACGCAGCATGCGCATCAATTTTGCGGAATCGTGTCGATTCCGCCCACATAGGAATGCATTGTTCTGCTTACTTTCCTCATGTGGCTGTGCCCACCATGCAAAAAGTAAGCAGAACATTTGCGGATGGTACCCAGGGGGTGGAGGAGAGGAGACTCTCCTCCAGGCTGTGGGTACCATATCCCTGTAAAAAATAGAATTAAAATAGAAAAATCGGGTTATAGTCACCTTCCAGTGTCCCGCGCAGCTTTACCGATGCTCCCATCAACTCCCATTCCCAATAATGCCTTGCGGCAAGGACCTGTGATGACGTAGCGGTCTCTTGAGACCACTACAGTATCGCAAGACCGCTCCGTCATTAAAGGTCTCGCATGGCATTACTGGGAATGGGAGCATCGCGATGATCGGAAATGCTGCGCGGGACGTCGGAAGGTGAGAAAAACACGATTTTTAATTTTTTTAAATTATTTTTAACAGATCTTTTTACTACTGATGCTGCATAGGCAGCCTCAATAGTAAAAAGTTGGTTATACTAGTCTAACACTATGTTTGACGAGTGTGACCAACCTGTCAGTTCTCCAAGCGATGCTACAGATCGCTTGGAAAATGTTAGCACTCTGCAAGCTATTTACGCTTGCAAATCACTAGTTTTTCTGCGGGAAAATCACGGGAATTTAAAATGCGGTTTTCCCACGGAATGGAATTCCCGCAGTAACTTCCGCGGGAGTTCCACAATGTGTGCACATAGCCTTAAGGGGATACTTTTGGATATTAATCCTTACGAGATCACACCTGTGGCATGGAACTGTGGACACTTTGTTGATGCAACATGAAGGCACTGTTATTGAGGGCGCTGTTGTGACCTCACTAGTGTGGGGAATGTGGTAGCTCAGTTATTGAGGGTACTTTGAGGACCATACTGAAGAAGAGCGCCTGTGTTTGATTAGTTCATTTAGATTGTAGGCTGGTAAGCTGAATAGAGCTGTTACAGTGATCCCCCAGCTCTCCACAATGACCGGATACTATTTATTCTTCTTATAATAGATACAGCGATGTTCAGCCAGAAATGCAGTGCATGGACTTATCGCTGATTTATTTTTTTTGTAAATATATACTTACATTTTAAAGGGAAATGGCCATTGACAATCAAGATAAAAAGATGGGCACTGCTTATTTTGTAGACAAGAGAGGAGTGACTTTTTTTTTTTTTTTTTTTTTAAAGGTGTCAAATGTTCTCAACTTTGTTTAAAATTCACAAGACACCTAAAATGACATCCCCCGACTCACTAAGAGTCACCCTCCAGCACCCAGAAGCGGAATATCACCTGTAAGGCTGCGTTCACATGTCACGGTTTTTTCGCGTTTTCGTTGCGTTTTTTTAAATGCGCGATTTTTCCGCGAAAAATAAGCATCCCATGCAATCCTATGGGATTCCGCAATGCTGTGCTAATGCTGCGTTTTTTTCCGCGGCGGAATCGCTTTGCGGTAAAAAACGCAGCATGCACATGCTGTGCCCACCATGCGAAAAGTAAGCAGAACATTTGCGGATGGTACCCACGGTCTGGAGGAGAGGAGACTGTCCTCCGGGCTGTCGGTACCATATCCTTGTAAAAAATAGAATTAAAATAAAAAATATTGTTATTCTCACCTGCCGGCGTCCCACGCAGCCTTTCCGCCTCTCTCCATGCTCCCGGTATCTTCTGGTCCCAGTATTCCTTTGCGAGAATGACCGCGATGACGTCACGGTCTCGTGGGAGCGCGACGTCTCGCGGTCATTCGCGCAAAGGATTACTGGGACCGGAAGATGCCAGGAGCGTGGAGAGAGGCGGGAAAGGCTGTGCAGGACACCGGAAGGTGAGAACAACAATATTTTATATTTTTTTCAATTATTTTTTTACATCCTATCAGTAGTATGCATAGGCAGCATCAGTAGTAAAAAGTTGGTTACACTCGTCAAACACTGTGTTTGACGAGTGTGACCAACCTGTCGATCAGTTCTCCAAGCGATGCTCCAGATCGCTTGGAAAACGCTAGCATTCTGCAAGCTAATTACGCTTGCAAAACGCTAGTTTTTCCGCGGGAAAATCGCGGGAATTTAAAATGCGATTTCCGGAATTCTAGCGGTAACTTCCGCGGGAATTCCGCTACGTGTAGACTTAGCCTAAAGGAAATCTCTAGGGATCGATGGCTGGAGGCTTACCCTTCCATTGGGTTTAGAGTTAGTGCCGATGTATAACAGATGAAAAAGCAATTTGTACATTTTACTAGATTTACAGAGCATGACAAATATCAACTAGGACATCTAGGAAGGCTTGAAATCACAATAAGCTGAACCACAGCCAACAGAAAGAACATTTCTGAAAATGGCAAAAAGAAACATAATGCAATAGTAGAAAGGGATATACAGATCTTTCTCCTGTGCTGCTGGTCAAGAAGTTTTGCGTTCTTTTCCTGATGGAGGAGTTTGTTCAACTCTGAAACTCATAGATTGATGAAACTGTTCTTTGTTCAACACCATGATCGATATTGGATATATTTTTGTCCAGCAGCGTAGCAGATTTAACTGTACAACCTTTTTTATTGTTGCATTTACTGCTGGTTTTATTCCAGTATACGGCATAGGAGCTGGTATCTATTTCGGCAGGAGCTGTGCCGGACAGAACCCAGACATGTGAGCAATACCATAGCATCTGCAATGCTTATTGCCTGGATGCACTTTTTAGCTATACTAAAAAAATAAATAGTACTTAAAATTGTAAAAGAGATCACAATGTATCACACTGCACAGTCATCCCTCTTTTAACCCCCCATTATAAAAATACCCCAAAACACTTAGTCCCAAAATATAAGTTTTGACTATTTCCAAACACCATCCATACCAGGTCTGTCTACAGCGACCATCCATGTCAAAGCAGTCTCCAAGACCCATCAAACCTAGGTGTGTGTGAGCCTTGGCTGTTGGAGAAAAAAAAAAAGAAAAGCCTGCAGATAGTGAGCAAAGATCCAGAAGACCTGTGATCACGAGAAAGTTTTCCCATCTCCCCACTGAATATTTTCATGAACGTATTAAATGTAATTACTTTTATTTCTGGTTCCATGTATGCTGTATTGTAGCTTGCGGGACCCCGATAACATCATCCAGCTTGTTGAGAAAATATTTGGGGGAGCGAGTTTCCTCCTAAACTTTAATTTCACAGTTGATTTTGCTTAAATATTGCTTTTATTTTTAAAAACAGACGTAAACAGGAAGATATGAAACATTAAAAAAAACTACAGGATAGATCAACGGGCAAATAAAGGACTACTTGAGGCAAGCAAAACATGAGAAATCAATATTGCGTGACTCCAATGCAGAATTAAAAATGAAGTGTAATATTTCCATTAATGTGGTTATAAACTAACAGACCATGGAAAGGACATCCTTCTGCATCAGACTGGTCAGTAACCAGTAGTTTATAACTCTCTTAATATGAACCGAATACTTATTACCAGACAAACCCAATATGAGTTAAAAGTAATCTTTCAGCTTCTCTCAAATGCCAACTCCACCCTAAATGTTTTCTATGTGGTGTAGTGATCTAAAATCTCATCCCAAAGTAATGTTAAGAACTCTGTAAAATCTGTTTCAGACCCTTTCACACATCTTAGAAAATTCTGCTTAATTTAGTGTGATGTTATTAGCTGGAAAGCTAATATACATAGCTATGGAATTTGCAAAAGTCATCTCACAGATCCCCGGGCCAGTGTATTCTTATAGGATATACCAGGAGACACAATCAGGTGGAACTCTCCTTTAATAAACTGAAAGAAATATCAATATCCATTCTTATAAAAGGACTCCTCATCTAAACAGGAATTAGGTGCTGGAATGCAGCGTCTTAAAAACAGATGCGTAATAATTTACAAGAAGGTTGAAGTGTCTTGGCGACCCAGCAGCGATGCCTAATGTAACAGGTAAAACAGTGAGTTTATTCAGTTCACAGCCGACTTTTCCACAGATAATAGGGGTATTGTATTACAAGCAAGAAAACACCTTAATCATCTTGTGTGAATCGTTTGGTGTCTGTAGAGATTGGTTTCCCTGTTGAAGCACTTTCCACAAATTCTGCAGGCATACGGTTTCTCCCCGGTGTGTGTTCTTTTGTGCCGGTTAAGACTGCCACTGGCTGTAAACACTTTCCCGCACTGTTCACATTTATATGTTTTTGCCCCTAAATGCGTAGACCGATGAAAGGCGAGACGGGCGTTGGAGGTGAAACATTTACCACAAATGGAGCAGTTATACGGTTTCTCAAGAGCATGAACCGACGACATGTGGGTACTAAGAGAGGACTTTGATGTAAAACGCCTGCAGCATTCAGCACAGGCAAAAGGCTTCTCTCCCATATGAATGACCTTATGGGCAAGCAGGTTTGACTTGACTGTAAAACACATTGCACATTCTGAACAAGCAAACAGCTTGGCATCTGTGTGGACTTTAATGTGTGTGTCAAGCTCTGAAGAAGTGATGAAGCTCTTCCCACATTCTGCACAGATAAACAGGGCAGGGATACTGTGGACTTTCTGATGACTCTCAAGGTGTAAGACGTCAGTGAAACACTTGCCACAATCTGTGCAAGAGTATGCAGTTACATCAGGGTGGTTTGTTTCATTAAGCGTATCAGACATCATTCCTGACATTAACGTATATTTCCTTTTAGGATCTAGGGGTCCTCCGGACGTCATCAGATGTGTTGACCCATCTGTGGGAAGAGATGTTCCAAAGGGGAAAATCTATATTATTTTCTTTAATTTACCATGTAAAACTGAAAAATATATACATCTAGAGTGTCCTATATATTAAGCACAGAGTAAAGACCCCTATATACATTAGTCTAATGTCAGCCGTACTAGCCGACATTAGCGTGTCGGCCGAACCCATCAGTGTAAATTGGAGGGCGGCCAACTGATTGTAAGGAAGAGGTTAATTGTCACGTGACGTCCGATTTTTGACTGCCAATCAATCACTTTGTTCTCCTGGAGATGAGCCAATGCGAGAGGTTTTGGTTAGTGGCTGACTCAGAACACAAGAGCGCTTGGCTGAACGAACACTTCTATGTATGGGAAAGACAGCCCAGATGGCTACAAGCCGAACAATCGGCTAAAGTATTGTTCACCTGCCAGCTATGTGTATGGGGGTCTTTACAGTAACCTATACTGACATAAGGGCTTACATAGAAAATAATCAATTCCTCCACTGAGTTTAACACCATGAGGTGCTGGGGACAGCATAGATGATATAGAGAGGTATGGCTCATGATACCACCGGTGTATTCAGATGAGTTGAGCAAGAGTTCAAAAGGAACACTTGTTCGCGATTAAACATATTGGTAGACCATTGCCACTTGTAAACTGGGGATGTGCTGCCAGCTAAATTGTTTGTCAACTTGTGTAAAGGCCAGTAAATTAGCACCGTACAACCTGTATATAGTTGATCGGCACTCGTTTAATAGCGTATGTAAATTCCCCATAGGTCTTCTCTGTATGTCACCTGTCCCCATCAACTACCTCAAGCTAATTCTTCAGAACTATCAGAAACTGTTGGTAACTTTTCAGTAAAGTTGCTAAACCTGGAAGTGTAGAATTACCTTCATAAATTTCCCACTCTGCCATAGGCTGCAGGTATCTAATATTTTCTTCATCCACTGCAATCACAGATGGAAGCTGGAAATTTGCTCTGGGGGGCAGATCTATTTATATATATAAAAGGCATCGATTAAATGGGTCTTCCTTCATTGATCAGTACAGTAACATTGCAATAAACCAAAATCAATTATTGGATGGTCTTCACAAATGCTTCAAAAAGACGAGAGGAAGTATTTAGCATGAGAAAATAGGGATTTTTGTGGACTCACCATAAAATCCTTTTCTCCGAGCCAATCATTGGGGGACACAGACAGTGGGTGTTATGCTGCTTGCCACTAGGAGGACACTAAGTAAACCAGAAAAAAAGTTAGCTCCTCCCCTGCAGTATACACCCTCTCGCTGGATGAGATTTCTCCAGTTCGGTGAAAAAAGCTTTAGGAGCATAAACAGTCAACAATAACCATAACTATGTCAAAACCTAAGAATGCTGCAGTGAGACTTAACACTGTGGTACTGCCGATTGCAGGATGCGTCTGCCGAGAGCTGCATCCGCAGAGGCCTGAGTATGAATTTGGTAATGTTTTGTAAAAGTATGCAGACTGGACCAAGTCGCAGCCTTGCAGACCTGTTGTGCCAAGGCCTGGTGCCGAATGGCCCAAGAGGCGCCCACTGAGCGAGTAGAGTGCGCCTTAATCCCTGCTGGGACAGGCGCGTTCCTGACACGGTAGGATTCCTGAATCGCCAAGCGAATCCACCTGGCTAGCGTTGCTTTTGAAGCAGCTAGACCCTTCCTATTCCCCTCTGGAAGTATGAACAGGACATCTGACTTGCGGAAGGGAGCCATCCGCGAGATGTCCCGTCTCAAGGCCCTAACCACATCCAGGGTGTGGAAGGCCTTCTCAATGCAATGGACTGGTGCCGGACAAAAGGAAGGCAAAACAATTTCCTTATTGAGATGGAAAGAGGATAAGACTTTGGGCAGGAAGGACGGGGACATCCTGAGAACTGCCTTGTCCTGATGAAAGTTCACGAACGGAGGGCGGCAGGACAGGGCCGCCAATTCCGAAACTCGTCTGATTGCCGTAATTGCCACTAGAAAGACCACCTTCCAAGAGAGGACGGTCAGTGGCGCGTCCTGCAGCGGTTCGAAAGGAGCCTCCTGCAAGGCCCCGAGAACCAGGTTAAGGTCCCATGCAATGGCCTTCTATAAGGAGGCGCCACATGGGAGACTCCCTGAATGAACGTCTTGAGTTTGGTGGCAATTTTTCGTTGGAATAGCACTGACAAGGCCGAAATCTGGCCCTTGAGCGAGCTAAGAGCGAGGCCTGACTTTAATCCAGATTGAATGATTGAAGGAATTCCAATATGGCCGGAATGTAAAACACCAGAGAAGATCGACCGTGATCCTTGCACCATGAAAAGAAGGTTTTCCAGGTGCGGTGATAGATGCACTTGGACACAGGCTTCCTAGCACTAATCATGGTGGAGAGCACCTCGTGAGAGAAACCAGCCTGTGCTAAAATCCAGGATTCAACGGCCACGCCGTCAAAGACAGGGCCCCAGAGTTCTGGTGGTAAATCGGGCCCTGAGAGAGTAGATCCATGCGATCTGGAAGTCGCCAGGGGACGTCGGCAACCAGATGTATCAGTTCTGCGTAGCATGCCCAGCGCAGCCAATCTGGCGCGACTAGGATCACTGGTACTCCCTCTGTTCTGATCTTCTTGATGACCCTCGGAAGCAAGGAAAGAGGGGGGGGGGGAGATGTACGGGAGCCGGAACCACTACAGAACTAGGGCGTCCGCTCCGATGGCGCATGGATCGCGCGATCGGGCAATGAATCGAGGAACCTTGTTGTTTAGTCTTGAAGCCATGAGATCCACATCCGGAGTCCCCCAACGATGACAAATCTGCTGAAAGACTGCCAGATGAAGAGACCACTCTCCCGAGGCAAGGCCCTGGCGACTGAGAAAATCTGCCACCCAATTCTCCACGCCCGGGATGTGGATTGCTGAGATGGGCAAATGGTTGGTCTCGGCCCAATGGAGGATGTGACTTACTTCGTGCATGGCCGTCCTGCTCAGAGTACCTCCCTGGCGGTTGATATACGCTACAGCCGTAGCGTTGTCGGATTGGATCCTGATGGGGTGACCTGCAAAGAGATGGTGGAAACTCCGTAGAGCTAATCAGATCGCACATATCTCCAAGATGTTGATGGGGATACGTGACTCTCGAGTTGACCAACGACCCTGTGCCGTGTGGTGATGAAAGACCGCACCGCAGCCCAGAAGACTTGCGTCGGTGGTTACTACCAACCATCTTACTGGGAGAAAAGACCTCCCTTGACACAGGGAAGACTTCAGTGTTTACCACTTGAGGGTGTCAGGAACCCCGCACTGCACTTGCTCACTGAGCCAGTGCATGTGTCCCGAGTATAAAAACAGTGCTCAAAGATACCTGTGGAGCAGGGCAGCAGCGGTGACAATGCGTACTTCAGAGTATCAGGACCTGAAGCACGTGACTGCTGCGGGCGTGGCCTAAGCTCCACAGAGCTAGGAGCTGCAGGGAAACTCCTAGAAAGGTAACTACAGGACAGTGTTACCAAGGGGCATACAGAGACAGAAACCAGATGAAGCCGGGGTCAAAGCACAAGATAGCAATACAGTACCAAAGGGTTAGACAGAATGGATAGTCAGGACGTAGCAATAGATCAGAAAACCAGAACGGGCAATAGATGGTACAATAGGGACAAACTAATGGAGTAACGATTGCCAGCACCAGAAAAGACAATATCAAAACGAGAGACAGAGTACAGAGTGAGGGAACAGACCGGGTCATACACGGGAAGCAAACAAGCAACCCAGAATACACGCACACCAGGGGTCAGACACACCAGAACAACAGTATAGCTGACAGAGAACCCTGGTAAAGAGTGAGTATAAATACCCCTCCCAGATCCAGAAAGAGGCCACGAACACTTAACCCTGTGAGTGCAGGGCAAGAACCCTGTTCAAACCATGACAGAGGGCTTGTCTGACCCGCAGGGACAGAAGGAACTGACGGTCCAGGGAGAACGGGTTCTTGTCCCAAGCTAACAGCAACGCTTGTTGTAAGGAACGGAGATGGAACTGTGCGAATGGAACTGCTTCCATCGCTGCCACCATCTTTCTGAGAATTCTCATGCTGAAACGAATGGAGTGGGAGAGTCCGCGCTGCCTGTTGTAAGGCTTGGGTCTTTTCTGGAGGGAGAATGACCAACCCGCGGGAAGTGTCCAAGATCGTTCCTAAAAAGGAAATCTTCTGGGCCAGTTTTGGGAAAGACTTTTCGAAGTTTATCTTCCAGCCCAGGCAAGAAAGTGTATTTACTGTTATATCCAAGGATTCCTCGCAGGCGGGAAGGGACGGAACCTAGATGAGCAGGTCGTCCAGAAATGTTAACACCACCACTCACCGAAAGTGGAGAATGGCCATGACAACCGCCATGACCTTGGTAAAGACCCTGGGGGCGGTGGCGAGTCCGAAGGGCAAGGCAACAAACTGGAAGTGTTCCTCGTGAATTGCAAAACGCAGGAGCTGCTGGTGGGACGGGCAGATCGGAATGTGAAGGTAAGCGCCCTTGATGTCGATGGATGCTAGGAACTCTCCTTTTTCTATGGAAGCGACAACTGATCGGAGAGATTCCATTCGGAATCGCCGTACCTTGACAAACTAATTTAACAGTTTAACAGCTTGAGATCCAGTATGGGCCGCATTGTCCTGTCCTTCTTTGGAACCACAAAAAGGTTTGAATAACTGTACTGTTACACACTTAACATTATGACTGGTCCATACAATCAGGGCAACTATTACCACCCACCTTTCGTGTCTACCTCTTTCCTCATAGACTAAGTTTGCGAGCAGGGCCCTCATTCCTCTTGGTACTTAACTCCTGATCCTTTCGTGATGAGGGACCGGAATGATGACTCCGTCCCATTGCAGAGCCTTAACAGCCCGAAGAAAGGCTCTTGTCTTTTTTTTGGGGGGTGAGGACGAAAATTCTATCTTGTATCCGGAGGACACCAGCTCCCTGACCTACTATCCCCCGGATACCGCAACAAGTCATTGTGTAGAAGATCTATGGGATCTGGCTCCCCTAGATCCAGATGCCCTTGGCTTGGGCTTCCAAGAGCGGTTAGGTCTGTATGAGACCTGGTAGACTGTCTCCGCGCGGTGACCGACTTGCTCCGGAAGAGAAGGTAGTGGAGGACCAACCGAAATTGTTGCGAAAAGGTCGAAAACGCGTCGGCTGTTGGCGCCAAAACGGCCGAAAAGCCTTTTGTTGAGGAAGGAATTTACTCTTTCCCCCAGTAGTATCAGAAATGAGCTGGTCCAGTTTCTCTCCAAAAAGATGACCAGTCTGATAGGGCAGGGAATTCAACAATCTTTTAGATGTGGCACCCGCCCGCCATTCGCGGAGCCATAGGGCTCTTCTAATGGAGATCGCATTAGCGGCAGTTTGAGCAGCGCAATTGGCTGCATCTAAAGAAGCGTCCACTACAAAGTCCGCTGCGTGAATTATCTGCCTGGCGACCCTGGTTGCCTCCGGAGGAAGATTGGTACCCTGGAAGGGAGTAAGACTTCTGCCCAAGTGGCCATTACCTTAGTGACCCAAGTCGCCGCGAAAGATGGAAAAAGCGCCGCTCCTGAAGCTTCAAAAACTGAGCGGGCAAGGTAGTCAATTTGACGATCGGAGGGCTTTCTGACTGAGGAGCCCTCAAACGGATAGGAGCGTCTTAGAAGCAAGACGTGATACAGGAGGGTCCACCGAAGGGGACTGTAACCAATCCTTCATTAGGTCTGGAGCAAAAGGGTATTTAGTCTCAGTAGACTTTTGCCCTGTGAACCGCTTATGTGGTCCCTATGTTTCTGGACAATGTCCTTAAACTCCGGATGGCTGGCAAATAATCTGCGTACACGTTTGGTCCTCTTAAATGAGATAGCGTGTGCTGGAGCGGGAATATTTTCATCATCCAACTCCAGAATCCTATTGACTGATTCTATAAGAGAATCAAGCGACTCTTGGTCAATTGGAGGATTCTGACGTGTCAGATTCGAATTCAGAGTCGTGCTCGCTGCGAACAATAGGAGAGGGAGAGCGAGAGACAGAACTCGCCGGTGCTGAAGAGCAACCGTGACTATGGGACACGTCATGGGTCCGATTTCTAGCCTGACCATCCCTTGAGCGAGTACGGCCCCTGCTGGTGGACGTTTCCCCGCCGTCGCCAGAGCCTTGCTCGGGCAGTAAAGACGCTTTCTGACTTAAAGAGGCTTCCCGGAGGGAGTCTATGGCCTGGGTCATTAACTCCACCGACTGTGAGAGGGACGCAGCCCACTCAGGGGGACTAAACGCAGGAAGTCCCGCAGCGGCGGCGAGGGGCGTTTGAGCACAGGCCGATTCGCAGTCCGTGCATAACGGATTAGTCTGGGCACTGGGCAAGGCAGTCTTGCAAGTGGTACCCACGGTAAAAAACGCAGTGTGCTTCTTAGCAGTCCGTTTAGCCTCCTTAGATTGAGACATAGCGCTCCTGAAAGGGTTAAAGGCAGAGTCTGGTCTGCAGCTGCAGGGAATGTGCCGGGAAGGGGTTAAGCTTTGTTCTGAGGGCAGATGCAGCTTACCCCGGTCCTGGTGCTGTGTCCCCAGGAGGAATAGCGGTGGCCCTGTGGTGTCACCCGGTATCCGTCAGAGTGCGCGACACACAGCCCGTTTCCAGAGCAGGCCGAGGTAAATTTCATGGCCCCCAAGACTAGGATTGCGCCTCTCGTAATTGACGAGAGGTGCCAAGGAGGGGGGGCGGCGGCGCTATTCAAATTGCGGCTTAGTAGGGGACTAAATTTTTGGCCTACCCGCGGTAAGCGCCGAGAGCGGGAGGGGGGGCGCCGGAGCACCGCTGCTGAGACCAAAACAGCGCCTCACCTGGGGACCAGGACCCGACCCCATACCTCAACTCCATTGCTCAGGCAGGCCACGCTTGTCCGGGGCCATCCACGCAGGTCTTCTCATCCTCCTGGGCTGATGTAGCAGAGCTGGAGGAGTTATTAAAGGGGTACGCTCAATCGATTCACCCTATAGGAAGGGGGATGGAGAGCATTCAGGAGCGCTGTAGGTAAATGGGTCCTTGGTTTCCATGCACTCCATGCTTCTTCTGTTGCGCTTGCCCTCATATCCATCTACCGTAAGGAATCATCGTAAGAGGAATCAGCCCCGTTCGTCGCAGGAAAGTGTACGGCGAGGTATACTCTGCGTGCTTGCCTTTGGTTGGTTCGGGGGAGAGCGGGCCGTAGAAAGGAACCGTTGCCCCCTTCACTCTGTTAATTAAATAAGTTACAGAAAATCCAAAAATAAAATAAAAACGGTGGGGTCTGAAACCAGACCCAAGTGCCTCCTACAGTCACTAAGCAAGAACTGGAGATATCTCATCCAGCGAGAGGGTGTATACTGCAGGGGAGGAGTTAACTTTTTTCTGGTTTAGTGTCCTCCTAGTGGTAAACAGCATAACACCCACTGTCTGTGTCCCCCAATGAGGCGTTGGAGAAAAGGGTTATGTACCATATTTATTCAAGTGATGCACAAGGTTTCATCAATTTGAGACATTTTTAGACACAACTATTGTCTAGAACTCTAGAGAGGTTTCTTCAGCTTTTACAATAAATCCTATTTGTCTGGTTAACCACAAATGCTAATTAAATTGCAAAAAGTCATACAATTTTGTGCAATCCTCCCACAAGAGCTGCAAAAATATATATATATATATATATATATATATATATATATATATATATATATTTACACACCATCTATTGCCATAAAGGGTATGGTTACACTGCGTCTTTTTTTCGGCAGTCAAAAACATCAGTTTCTCGAGCAAAAGTTTCTCTATATAACATTTTTTTTCCTTTGGTTGCAAATAGGGTTCTGGCTGATGCAATTTCCTGGTTCATTTGAGATGTGTGCGTAAAAACTAGAAGGTCTGTTTTTTTTTCCTCGCACCCATAGACTTGCATTGACGAGTCTCGTCCAGTTTACGCTTCCATAGGTAGCATGCTGCGATTTTTTTCCCTCACGCTGAATACAGCTGAGAAAAAGATAGCAGATCTGCATTGTCTCATTGAATAACACTGGTCCCAGTGCAATCCGATTAGATCTGTTATCGGATTGCACTCTTCCGATTTATTCGCCAGTGTGAGGGAGCCCTTATTCTGAATGTTCGGATTCCAGATTTAATTATAGAAACTATCCATATGAACACGCAGCAGGGGGGTGAATGAGTCCAAAAGAGCTCCTAGAAGAAAATGACCATGACATCTGTACTCCAGCCTGAAGCTTGCTTGGAGGAGCATTCATATACAGGTTTCCTCCCACAGTCCAAAGACATACTGATAGGGAGTTTAGATTGTGAGCATCACAATAGGGACAGTGATGATAATGTGTGCAAACTGTAAAGCGCTGCGGAATATGTTAGCGCTATATAAAAATAAAGATTATTATTATTACAGGGTGGGCCATTTATATGGATACACCTGGGTGGGCCATTTATAAAGTTGGATCCAAAATGGCCGACTTCAAAATGGCCACCCTGGTCACCACCCATCTTGAAAAGTTTTCCCCCTCCCACATACTAGTGTGCCACAAACAGGAAGTTGATATTACCAACCATTCCCATTTTATTTAGGGCATCCATATAAATGGCCCACCCTGTATTTATAGCACAGAGAAATTACCACCGCAGCCAGTATCTATGGCTAGACAGGACAGGATCTTCCCAGTAGTTACAGATGGCAAGTCTCCATGTTGTGTGAGAACAGATAACATGGTTACTTTCTCTCTTCTCTCCAGGCTGTAGGTCTCCTTTATTAATACAGTCTAAAAGAAAATATGTCCTTGTTGCCCATAGCAACCAATCAGCGATCGGCTTTTATTTTGTAAACTGCTCTAGTAACGTGAAAGCTGCTCTGTGATTGGGCAACACAGTTCTTCTTATAGATGGGCTTCATAAATGTTTGTATCGTAGATCAGTTCTTTTTGGTATTGCAAGTCAGCCATTTTTTAACAAACACATCATATGGACAATTCTCACATAATAACCCTTTGACATCTGGCCATACAGCAGACAATAAGAGTGAAACTGCTATAGAAAGAACCAAGCTTCCACTACACAAATCCACAATGTGTCTCTGAATATGGACTACTAACCCGTTTCATCAGGCACCTTCTCTTTTTCAGTCTGGTGCAGACGTGGGGTATTCGCTTTCTCAGTCATAGACTTCTTACAAGCCCATCCTGTATAATTATAATTATGTAACAGAAATATTACTAATGAAAAAATATGTTATGTGCTGAATGTCATGACTCATGTCTGAGCAATAAAAAGGGACAGCTTTCACTTTATTAATGGAAGACAAAACACAATAATATACAGTAAAAAGGAGTGCATCATAAGATGATGAGAAATAATGCATATCACATTGCTTTTACAACTATATTTCACAAAGTTTAGGGTTTTTTTAGTTATATTTTCATATAATGATCCACATTATTACATCCTCTGCAACTAAATCGGCAGCTTGGACAGAACAAGCAGTCGTCTCATTATCAGGGTGGGTGGAGATTTAATGACAGTGCTACTGCTCAAATCCTAGATAAGTACATTTGGCAGAAGCCTCTGTGGGAGTCTCACCTTTCCCTCCCTAATGTCAGGGGGTAGCGTATATGTGTACATATTTCTAAGACCGCTAACGCTTTCATATCAGCTGCCATAAACCACAAGAACACTGGTGCACTATGTATTCAAACAATGTAGGAAGGACGCCTGTGCCTAAAAAAAAAAACCCAGGAAAACTTTTAAAATAAAAAATAAGTTGATGTAACATAATGAAAATATAGCACAAATATTTATCTTATATAGCCTTACAGCTTATTCTTCTTCCAATTATTCTTACTTTAATTGAGACAAAAAAATTATTCTTTGATCAACTTCATTATTCCTTACAGGTATATTTTCAGACACGCTCCAAATTGGCAGCTTACCTACACACAGCTATGGAGATAAATGTTCCTGTATACAGAACTCCCCACTCATAGCTGCGGGCAGTCACAAGTTCACTGTGTAACTCTAAGGCCAGGTCCATGCACTGTACACACTGAGAAAAAGGGTTTATTCACAGCGCGATTCAACGCCGTGCTGGCATCTTTAGCAAGTAAAAAAAAAAAAAGTTGATAAAGACGCCAGTAAGGCGTTGAAACGCATTATTAATAAAAACCTTTTTTATGAAGAATTGATTTACTACAGCTACATGTTAAATCCAACTGGAGGATTTATCCACCACCCATAGGGCAGCCGCAGCTGTTTTTCTTCCTGCCTACGTAGGAGTTGCGCCTGTCACAACTGCACCAGGTGAGCGTGACCACAACTCTCCCTCCATAGGGTATCATCCTATTGTACGCTCGGTTTCCCACAAGTTGTCTCTTAAGCAGCTCACAGCTCTGCAGTCTCATTACTTCCTTGTTTGGGAGGCAGGCGCTCCTCCTTGAGTGACAAATCTGGCGAGTATCTTTGTACTGCCACAACACACATTAAAAGCCAGTTAGTGTTCCAAAATATTCACCGTTATCACAACATTTATATATAGATAGACCAGCGCATTTCAACAAGCACATGGCTCAGGAAAGTGACAGTTGTAATCAAGAGCCCTGCTCTGTAAACTGCAGGAGGTGGTGGTCAATGTGAGTATGCAGGAGTGATAAGAGAACCGTAGTCAGGAGCTGAGAGAGAGGGGGACAGAGGTGAGCAGCTAACAGCTGTATAGGAATCATTGGACTGGAGAGAGCAGACTGGGGTAGCCTGGAATGTAACTACTGCGCACGCTCGGCTTTGGTGGACTATCTCCTTGGCAACAAGCCGTTCTACCATGAGAATATCACTTAAAAAAAACAAAACTCCAAACCACCCTCTCTATCTAGCAATAGATTTAGTTTTAAATAAATGTTAAAGAGAAGGTAAGAACATTAACAGGTCACCTCTTTTGTGGTTTTTAGGAAATTCCTCTTCCTGACACTGCTTATTATCCCAATTTCTCATCTCTTCTCCATCCACCAGAGATTTTATTTCAATCTTAAGATCATCAAAATCGTCACGCTAAATAATAAAAGGAAAGTGGAAAACAATACATAGCATTACTAGCAATCACAATGTAATTTCTAATGTATTATTTTACTATTTAAAGGAATGGACGAGCAGATTAAAATAATTACTTGGCTTAGCAACCCTTTTACTATGCTTGTAGATTCATACATTTGTATTTATATGAGAATGCTAATAAAAAGTATTACATATCCATGATAAAGTCTAACCCTGTTCCACCTGAACATTATTCAAATCAATTAATTATTCGCTTTTATTGAAATAAATACTAAAACCAAATATAAAATGACAAAAAGGAAACAAGAAATGCCTGAAGAACCAATATTATTATGAAAGGGTCCACAAGGAAATATAGCCAAGGGTATTAAGCTATAAAGTGCACATTCTTAGCTGTAGTACTGGGTATAATTATCCCTATCCATAGAGCTTAACCAAGTGTGGTCCTCAGGTTCTACAACACCTCATTACTGTGTACTTCTAGATAAATTTAAGACGGTAAATTCCCTGTAATAAATGCGCCACCTAAGGGTACCGTTACACTTAGCGATGCACCAGCGATCCCGACAACGATATGGATCGCTGGTGCATCGCTAAGTGGTCGCTAGTGAGCTGCCACACAGGCAGATCTCACCAGCGACATAGCAGGGGTCGGTACTTACCTGTCAGACGCGGCGATCCTGACGTCCTCCCGCCTGCGTCCACGCGTCGCTTGTCGACGCCACAGGAAGCGCCCGACGAGAAATGGTCCAGGACGTTCTCGCGCGACCAGCGATGAGCAGCGGGGGAGCCGGTCGAAGGTAAGTATCAGACATAGCGATATCGCTAGCAATATCGCTGCTACGTCACAAAATCGGTGACGTTACAGCGATATTGCTAGCGATATCGCTATGTGTAACGGGGTCTTTAGAGATCCCAGGCACTGTGTCCCACTCCCCCGACACCGTTTCGTCTTGCTGTTTCCAGGGGGTGTCAACACTACTACTTTGTTGTTCAGGCATTTTTTGTGTTATTTTTGAGGGTTTCCCCTCTCATTTTAGATTTGGAATTAATTTTTTTTTTCAATAAAAACTAAATTTTTTAATTGATTGTTGCTTGAATCTCTTCTTATGCTGGGATGTTATATCTCTCCCAGGTTTTCTGGGTATATATATATATGAATAAAAAGGCACGGAGTAAGTAAAGTACTTGGAAAGGACTGAAGAGTTATTATTCGGGCACCTTTATTTGTAACCACGGTAACCCAGAGATGGAAGAGCTCCATCGATAATTCTGCACTTTACCTGCTTAGCCTGCAGGATATTGACATCATCCTCGGAGGAGTGTTCAAGTGAAGGACAGTGAGGTTTCTCTGGGAAACTGCTGCTAATGGGAGTTCCTGAAGGAAAAACAGCAAAATAAAAAATATGGTTGAAGAAATAACACCCCATTATCCAAAGCATACAGCTGCTAAGAAGTATATTAATATTCCTCATCAATTGGCTATGCATGCTCTACAGTATCATTTGCATAAATATAGTGGGTATTCACAAAGCTTGGATGACTTTATTCTTCAGGCTACTCATTATTTACTAACACAATTTTTTTTTTTCAATTGATGGTGAATTTATTTTGCAAAAAAACGGTGTAGCGATGGGGGCTAAATTTTCCCCGTCACTTGCAAATTTGGTAATGGCATTTTAGGAGTTTAAATATATATTTTCTCATGATAACCCATTTTTTGAGGAATTAATGTGGTATGGCAGATACATCGATGATATTCTCAATTTGGGGTGGAGATGTATCACCATACCTAAGTTTCATGAATACATACATCAACAACGAGTACAACATTAAATTTACATATAAGTTTAGCACAGATGTAATTTCTTTTCTGGATTTGGAAGGAAAAAATAATGAAATCAGTATTACCAAAACACCTTTCAGTGGCAACACTATCTTACATGCGGCAAGTAGCCACCCTAAACACACAATCAAAGCAGTACCGGTGGGTGAATACATCAGATATAAAAGAAACTGCAGCAGTGAAAATAACGTGCAGTCAGAATTTGATAAGGTAACAGAAAAATTTTAAAAAAAAACGCAAATATCCTGATTGGATGTTAAAAACAGCACACTACATAGCAGATAAAAAAAGTACATGATAACTTAATTATGTCTACCAATAACAAAAGTAAAAAGGGTGCAAACAAACCATGTGTGTCCTTACAATATAGTGCACAGTTTGGACAAATTAAAAAACACTATAAATTCTTGCCAATCCTCTTTGAGGATAAGATTATAGCCACAATACTTGAAAGTGGGGTTAATGTAGTGGCTTAAACGGGGTAAAACTATAGGTCTTTTGTTTCCTCCAGTATATTTAGCTCTAAAAGCAGGAAAAAAACCTGGCTGGAGGTGCGAGGTTTTTATAGATGTGGTCGTAATAATTGAATACGTGCAAACATGCTCTAGTGACTAATACATTTAATAATCAAGAAAATACACAAGAATTTAATATTAAAAGATATATGACTTGTAATTCTATGAATGTAGTGTATAAAATCAATTGTTCTATTTGCAATGTATCATATGTGGGGTGCACTACAAGAAAGTTAAAAATGCGCATTACAGAACACTTGAGGGACATACATAAACATTAGATACCCGCACCATTTCCGGAGAGACAAGGCATTTTATTTCACAGCACAGAGGGAGCACGGCTTCATTACAGGTCAGCGGCATAGACCAAATCTCACATGTGAAGCCTTCTGGATATACCATTTGAATACTAGGGCACCTAATGGCTTAAACAAGCGTAACGAAATAATGTTTCACTATTAAAGGTTTATGGTTTTAGATGTATATATTATTTTGTTTTCTAACGATCGGTTCAGGAACCAAACAGATGGGAACATTATCAGTCAACACCATGTGACAGCTGCTAAATAATCAGCTTAATTTCAACTGAATCTGGTTGGTTCATGCACAGTATATATGCTCTACGAGTGTAGGAGGGTGCAGAGCTTAGAAAAACATCTGTATGAGATGGAAACGCGTCGCTTGTACCACTGCATGCACACTGCCTATGGAGTTTTTACCACACTGAAATATTTTTGAAAAAGCACTAATAAAATTTCAAGATTTTTTAAGGAGCTGGAACACTCTTTTCTTCACTATAAGAAGTCACAGCTCTGCCTCTGGCATATATGGAAGGACATTGCTTTAACTCCTTAATGATCAGCCATTTTTTTGCTCTCCACATTCAAGAAGCCATTTTTTTAATTTTATTTGCTGATGTGACTGTATGAAGGTCTTGTTTTATGATGAAGTAATATTATTTTGGGGAATATAAAAATTACCTTGTCATTTATGTACTTTTTCTTACAATGAAAATATTAAAAAGCACAATTAATTTTTTTTTATTTTGGTGTTCATGCTTCACCGCAAATGAAGCATTGAATGAACGGACTATTCGGGTTATTATGGTCATGTGGATACCTATGGTAATATGTGTAGTTTTTGCTATGTATTAGAATGGACTGTAATTTATAGGTAGATTAGAATTTCGTCATTTTCATTTTTTATTGGGGGAGAGGGGGGCATTTTTTTCTTATTTTATTTTTACCTGATGTTTTGATGTGATTTTTTTTTTTACATAATTGGTCAACCTAATGATCATAAAAGTTCTCAGGGGAACACCCACAGGAGCCCCAGTTACAGGAAAAAAGGGCATACAGGGACAAGTCATGATCTCTTGGCTGCTACCGCATTTCTTCAGTTTGGCGCTTCTTTACCACACACCACCTGTGAACGTAGACATGGGGTATCTAGAAGATCCTCACAACGCAGCGTTTTCTGCATGATACATTTTAATGGTATACTTATATGGCTTACTAGTGCATATTTGGATGGCAAATTATTTTTTTGCACGCCTTGCTTATAATTACTGTTTGATAAAAAGCTGTGCGAAGGTTCTTAGGTTTTACTCGAAGTGTGGTGCATCTAGCTTTACAGTAAGCTTGGATCACACCTTTAGACACCAATAGGAACATTTTCTGCATTTATTTGATGTATTTTATGCAAAAGTGGCTGGTGAGATGAGTATTTTAACCAGATCATCTTTATGCAGATTTTCCAACTGCAAGCTGTATAAACATGAATGCTTATTGGGTGAGGCAGATCAGAGATATGCAAGTGTGTAATGGTGGGGGTGCGACCTAAGGATACAACACCCTTTATAACGGTGGGCAGAATTTTTAGGCAGCTTCTTTCCCCCGGGATTTACTTTCTTGAATATTCAGGTTTATTAACCTTTTGGATTGACCGACAGCGCTATAGTTGCTCAATAATAAAATTATTCATCAAAAAAAACAAATTGCCTAATAATGGTTGTTTAGTATGAGCTTTCTTACTTTATTCTTTATATCTCATTTGGTTCAGTGGCCTACCTGTAGGATCTGATGTTTCTTCAGGAACAGCCTCTTCATCAGTCTCTTCTTGTTTGATAACTAAAGTTTGGTTTCCTGATATTCTTCTTGGACTCTCGCTCTAGGTAAAACATACAATACGTTAACCCCACTTCAAAGAAAATATAAGCCGCACCGCACCAAACCTGACCCTCAATGCTAGTGCATAGTGTGACAATCGCTCACACATTACAAGCTGTTAACCGGAAAAACAACCGGGTGACCATCATGAAAACGAAGGTAATGGTAATCCAATCCAAGAAAAAAACGGATGGCACTTACCGGTTAAAATCCAACTCTTTATTTCAATATTAAAACATGTTCGTTGAGATAATGGGAGCGGGAGTACAGGAGATGATGACCGTTTTGCGCTGGGGTTGCGCTTCTACGGGTGTAAATTAATCATAACCTAAAGGTCAATTTACACCAACCGACCGCTACTTGCTTGCCGATCGGCAGACGTATAATAGCCTATTTTCACAGGCAGATCCTGCTTTCAATACCCACTGACCAATCTGTAATAATTGATAAGTGCACACAGACTCAGGGGCGGACATATCATTGGGGCAACCTGTGCAGATCACAGAAGCCAGAGGTAAGGGGGCCCACTTCCACTTACAAAGTAGGTGGAACTGTGCATTTGGGGGCATTATTAGACTGCAAAGGGCTCATGTACTGTTCTTGACAGGTGTCCTATTCTGTCGGTGTCCGCTACAGCATGGACTGCCATTGTGCTCAGCAGTGCGAATCCTGTTAATCAGCCAGTGTAAAAAGTCTGCCGATCTTCCAATGTACAAGCAAAACGCTCATTTGATGGGTGAAATGATGTTTAGGCTTGCACTGTGAGTCTATCTGCACACAGCAGTCTATCTGATCCTTCCATGCTCATGGGAAGTGTGGCCAGCCTGTGTAAACAGACTATTAAACGTCTGCTGGTCAGCTTATATACTGACAATCGTTTCATGTTTAACAGCTGCCACTTGCTAGTGTAAACCCGACTCTACACTCATGAAAAAAATAGCAGCCGGAAGTGTTTAGATATGCAGTACAATATACATGCTCATTGACTAGCTGACCAAAGATGAAGGACCATAAGCCCACAAAATTTTAACAGTTGATTCCATATCCTTTTGCATGATAAAGGGAAGCTGTCAGTAAAATCAACATCACCAAACTGCATATGTGGGCATGCATGTATTTGTAATGTAAATCCATTGACACCTTTATATCTTCTATCTGTTGCTGCATTCCCAAGAAATCAACATTTTAATCCTAATACAAATACGATGTTAAGTGCTCGGGGTATGACAGAGCACCCAACAAGCCTTTGGTTATCTTCCCCGCCCAGCACCATGTTCTTTAGCTTGATTGATAGTTCACTGTGTAAATGCAGTTATCAGGCAAGAAAATCAGACAATGATGCTGGAGTTGGGTGAGGCTAGTTAGGTGCTCCATCATATCCATGGCTCTTAACAGTTCATTTCAATATGAATGAAAATGTACATTTCTCGAGAATGCACCAACACATAGAAAGCAAAGGTATCAATGGATTTCAAAGAGCAGTATGCCTATGTGTATGATTTGGGAGGGTTCATCTTTCTTCAAATTTGCTTTAGCTATATAATAATCTAAGAGACCCTTATGGTTAACAGCCTCAGAAATACATTTCTAAACCAGAAATCACAAACATATTTTAAATTTTAGTAAAACATATACAGTGGGGCAAAAAAGTATTTAGTCAGTCAGCAATAGTGCAAGTTCCACCACTTAAAAAGATGAGAGGCGTCTGTAATTTACATCATAGGTAGACCTCAACTATGGGAGACAAACTGAGAAAAAAAAATCCAGAAAATCACATTGTCTGTTTTTTTTTCATTTTATTTGCATATTATGGTGGAAAATAAGTATTTGGTCAGAAACAAGCAATCAAGATTTCTGGCTTTCACAGACCTGTAACTTCTTCTTTAAGAGTCTCCTCTTTCCTCCACTCATTACCTGTAGTAATGGCACCTGTTTAAACTTGTTATCAGTATAAAAAGACACCTGTGCACACCCTCAAACAGTCTGACTCCAAACTCCACTATGGTGAAGACCAAAGAGCTGTCAAAGGACACCAGAAACAAAATTGTAGCCCTGCACCAGGCTGGGAAGACTGAATCTGCAATAGCCAACCAGCTTGGAGTGAAGAAATCAACTGTGGGAGCAATAATTAGAAAATGGAAGACATACAAGACCACTGATAATCTCCCTCGATCTGGTGCTCCACGCAAAATCCCACCCCGTGGGGTCAGAATGATCACAAGAACGGTGAGCAAAAATCCCAGAACCACGCGGGGGGACCTAGTGAATGAACTGCAGAGAGCTGGGACCAATGTAACAAGGCCTACCATAAGTAACACACTACGCCACCATGGACTCAGATCCTGCAGTGCCAGACGTGTCCCACTGCTTAAGCCTGTACATGTCCGGGCCCGTCTGAAGTTTGCTAGAGAGCATTTGGATGATCCAGAGGAGTTTTGGGAGAATGTCCTATGGTCTGATGAAACCAAACTGGAACTGTTTGGTAGAAACACAACTTGTCGTGTTTGGAGGAAAAAGAATACTGAGTTGCATCCATCAAACACCATACCTACTGTAAAGCATGGTGGTGGAAACATCATGCTTTGGGGCTGTTTCTCTGCAAAGGGGCCAGGACGACTGATCCGGGTACATGAAAGAATGAATGGGGCCATGTATCGTGAGATTTTGAGTGCAAACCTCCTTCCATCAGCAAGGGCATTGAAGATGAAACGTGGCTGGGTCTTTCAACATGACAATGATCCAAAGCACACCGCCATGGCAACGAAGGAGTGGCTTCGTAAGAAGCATTTCAAGGTCCTGGAGTGGCCTAGCCAGTCTCCAGATCTCAACCCTATAGAAAACCTTTGGAGGGAGTTGAAAGTCCGTGTTGCCAAGCGAAAAGCCAAAAACATCACTGCTCTAGAGGAGATCTGCATGGAGGAATGGGCCAACATACCAACAACAGTGTGTGGCAACCTTGTGAAGACTTACAGAAAACGTTTGACCTCTGTCATTGCCAACAAAGGATATATCACAAAGTATTGAGATGAAATTTTGTTTCTGACCAAATACTTATTTTCCACCATAATATGCAAATAAAATGGAAAAAAAAAAACAGACAATGTGATTTTCTGGATTTTTTTTTCTCAGTTTGTCTCCCATAGTTGAGGTCTACCTATGATGTAAATTACAGACGCCTCTCATCTTTTTAAGTGGTGGAACTTGCACTATTGCTGACTGACTAAATACTTTTTTGCCCCACTGTATAGAAAAAGAAAGGTAGGACATACTACCATATATACTCGCGTAAAAGCCGAGATTTTCAGCCCATTTCTTGGGGCTGAAAGTCCCCCCCCCGGCTTATACGCGAGTCATATACCGGGGATCGGCGAGGGGAGGGGGAGCGGGGATGTCAGAAATCATACTTACCCCCCCCCCCCCGGCGCATCTCTGCAGCCCCCCTGCTTATCTCACGCCTTCCTTCAGCGGTCAAGTGGTACCGTACCACTCATTAAAGTCATGAATATGCACATATTCCATGACTTTAATGAGTGGTACCACGTGACCGCTGAAGGAAGAAAGAGCTGCTGGAGATGCAGGGGCTGCAGAGACCTCGCCAGGAGGGGGCAAGAGTATGCAATATTCACTTGTCCCCGGTCCATCGCTGCGCGTCGCTGTCCTCCGCGTCCTCTAGCTGTGATGTTCAGGCAGCAGAGGGCACGATGACATGCAGTGCTGTGCAAATTAATTGGGACAAAGCATTTTTTTTTTAAGTAAAATCATAAGTTGGTTACCAGTCAGTAATTCAAACCAGTTTTAACTGCTTTAAACAGGTGTGAGTGCCTGTTCAAAGCATTAAAAACTGGTTTGAATTACTGACTGGTAACCAACTTATGATTTTACTTAAAAAAATGCTTTGTCCCAATTAATTTGCACAGCACTGTAGTTAGTGCACGCCGCGCCCTCTGCAGTCTGAACGTCACTGACAGAGGACCCAGCAGACAGAGTGGGGCGCAGCGATGGACCGGGGACAGGTGAATATCGAAGGTGCTGGGGCCCTGAGCCGCCTGCTCAGGACTCCAGCACCTGGCCTCCAGCAACGAGAGGTGAGTATGTCGTCGTTTTTTTTTTTTTTATTTGCAGCGGCATATGATGCATAATCTATGGAGCATCTTATGGGGGCATAATCCATGGGGCATAATCTATGGAGCAGCATATGGGGACTATTCTATGGAGCATCTTATGGGGGCATAATATATGAAGCATCTTATTGGGGCATAGTCTATGAAGCATCTTATGGGGTCATAACTTTTATGGAGCAGCATATGGGGCATATCATTCTATGGAGCATCTTATGGGGCCATTATTAACCTTTGTGCAGCATTATATGGGTGTATTTTGTATGGAGCATCTTATGGGGCCATCATGAACTGTATGGCGCATTATAAGGGGCTCCTGATTCAATATGGATATTCAAAAACATTTAACTTAATGATGTCTCAATTAATTTTACTTTTATTGGCATCTATTTTTATTTTTGAAATTTACCAGTACGTGCTGCATTTTCCACCCTAGGCTTATACGCGAGTCAATAAGTTTTCTGTGGCAAAATTAGGGGGGGGGGTCGGCTTATACACTAGTATATACGGTATGTATCATGCACCAGTAACAACTTACCTTGATCTGACACTGCGGTACACTATGCTCCTCTGAATTTGCTTGTAAATAGCCAGTAGAAGGAAATTTTTTGCAGGTTTCTTTGTTCTGGGATCCATCTGCAATAATGTGATTAAAATCTGCACCATAATCCTTTTCTATGAGGCTAAAGTCACATTTCAACTGTGCAGTACAAGTCTATAATAATAAATGCCCTAAGCAGCTTCCGGTTGTAACAACTTCCGTCCAGTTGTAACCGGTGACGTCACCACACACCTCTTTCCATGTTAACCCTCAACACACACACTCCTCTCACCATCTCCACTCATGTCCACTCACTCTTTCACTCCACATACGACCCTTTCTCTCACTCCGTCTCTCATACTCACGCCGTCATCGCCGCTGATCCACGATCCCCGACATCATCTTCCGCCGGCGCCATCCTGGATCCAGACGTCCTCCACGCCGGCGACATGTTCTTGCGGCGACGCCATTTTGGATCGGCGAAATCCCGCGATAGTCAAGATGGCGTCGCCGCAAGAACATGTCGCCGGCGAGGACGACGTCGGGATCCAAAATGGCGTCAGCGAAAACTCGCGAGATTTCGCCGACGCCATTTTGGATCCCGATGTCGTCCACGGGATTTCACGATACTCAAGATGGCGTCGCCGCAAGAACATGTCGCTGGCGTGGACAACGTCTGGATCCAGGATGGCGCCGGCGGAAGAAGATGTCGGGGATTGTGGAGCAGCGGCGATGACGGCATGAGTATGAGAGACGGAGTGAGAGAAGAGGTCGTATGTGGAGTGAAAGAGTGAGTGGAGATGGTGAAAGGTGAGAGGAGTGTGTGTGTTGAGGGTTAAAATGGAAAGAGGTGTGATGCTATCGCATCCTCCCGATGCGATAGCATCGGGCCATAATCTAGTCGTTAAATAATCGCAGACTCACAACACGTTTGCTGGATGTGCAGTCGTTTAATAGTGCGTTCTCTATAGCTCATCGTCTTGTGTAAACCAAAACATAATTTCACCCGACAAGTGAGCTTTTTGCTCAGTTGTCAGGTGATCAGCAGCTTATTTGGACCAGCGTGATTCTTGTGAACGATCATTCACTATAAAGATATGTTAATGCCCTTTTTGATACAGATTAAAGAAGCACTCCCATTATTTTTTATTCCCTAAACCTATGTGTAACGCTGTTGGATGTGGGGCCACGGGCCAGGCTTACCCTGGAGAGGCGTAACTAAGTGATTACTGGGTATTCGCTAGAGTATAGGCTGGGCCACCGGAAGTCACCAGATACAATTACAGGGCAGTAATCGGGCCGGCAACAGCTCACCGGACGGTCAGAAGTGCGGGTATGTGGTACAAGTGGACAAAAGAAAAATGTGGTCAGACAATCCAAGGTCAGGGCAGGCAGCACGGGTTCAATAGATGTAGCCGAGGTCAGGATAAATGGGTAGACAAGCCGGGTCAGAAAACAAGAGAGACAATACAAGAACGCACATTACAGGACTCTAGACAGAAACTGAACTAGAACCTTAGAAGATCAGGCGAGGAGTGGTGAGAGGAGCGGCATAATAAACCCCATGTTGCTTGGGGATAGGCCAGAGGATCTTAACTGTGCAGGACACAATGGGGTTAAAATACCTGCAGAAAGTGGCTGCGCCTCCCTGTAGCCAGCTGGAGACTTACTAGCAGGAGGATGCTACGGTGTTGGAAATGCTATAAGAAGCAGCTCAGCAAGACAGCCCGCGACTGGGGAGAGCACTGTGCAAATGTGTGTGTTCTGCATTGTAAGGGTGCAGTCAGACGTTTGTATAAACCAGACCGAGGTCTGAATGAGGTGCACGGACTGGCCAGGGCTCTCCTGACCAAGTGTGTGACGGCTTCATGTATTTCTATGCAGCCGTCAAGCTTTGGTCAGGAGAGCCACTGGCCAGTCCGGCATGCAGGGCTGTGGAGTCGGTAAGCCAAACCTGCGACTCCGACTCCTCAATTTCCCTTCCACCGACTCAGACATATATTGCTTATATTTAAGTGAAAAACTTATTGTAGTACAATGTGAACATCAGACATTTAATCATTGTTATGATACAATAATCAAGACATTTAGATAAAACATAATATATATATTGGAATACAACTTCAGAACACAAAAAAACTGTAATAAATTGTAAATATGTAATACACTGTAATATCGATTACATATATCGCTATGTAATAAACTATGTAAGTGGCAAAAAACAGTTTTCAACAAAAACATACTAAATAACATTTGTGCAGTCTATGAATTTGTTCTAAGAAATAGAATTGCCTTCATCAGATCCTCCTTCATAGATGACCTCAAATCTGACCTAATAATTTTAAGGCCAGAGAACAACCTCTCTACACTAACTTGGGTTGGCGGCAAAGCCGTAGCCACATGGGAAACATCTCTAACAATTTCCGGGTATAAAGGAATTGCCTCATGCACAGTCAGTTTTGATGAACGGTTGAATTTTTCTTTTTCTTTGAGAGCAAGTGAAACATTTTGCTGAAATATGGTCAATCTGCTTGATATAGGAGACGGAGTGAAATCTTTTTCCTTGCGGCAACGCTTTGCCTGCTCCATATCATCCAAATACTGTCAAAGTCAAACTCCTCATCTGATGAGGATGAAGATATGGCAGCAGTAGCACTGTCAGGACCCGAGTCCTCTTGCGCCTGGCATTCCTCCTGTAGGCTACTCATCCTAACGGCTACCTCAGTCAGCTTCTTTTCCTTTAGTAAGCTGTTGATCATCAAGCAGTATAAGATGACTTGGGTCCACATAAACAGCTGCCAGAAAATTTTTATTTTCCAATAGCTGTGTCTCGCACCGTTTCATTGAAGCAGAAATGCCATCTGCGATTAAACCTCCTCTTTGGGACAGGCAAAATAGCAAGTTCTTCCATTCCCTTATGAAAATGCCAGGAGTTAAATCCTCAGCTTGTAATTTTTTAGTCACGGTAAATAGGTGATTAAGCAATTCCTTCAATTCAGCCACCTGTGTCCATTGACCTTCACTTAGGGTTACCTGAGGGTTCGCCATATCTATAAGAAACGGTTTTAGCCAGGATCAAAACTAGGGGGGGGGCAGAACCTCATAGTGTTCCGCAGAATCTCATACTGTTCCGCAGAATCTCATACTGCACACCCTCAGCTGCTGCAGAACCTTATACTGCACACCCCTACACTTCAAAATAAAGCCTGCACCTTAAGATGTGGTGAATGCAGTCTATTTATTCCAACTATCAATTGATGTTGATGTGTTACTGAAGACGAGCAATGCCTGTCTTGGGCGTCCTTTTGGGCAGCTATGAGGTGTACCTGACTGGTGCTAAAAAAAAAAAAGGAGTGTTAGTCTGTGGGCTACCCGGCTTTCATTCTTTTTGGTACAGATAAGATATGGATAGACAGATATGGATAAATGGATAGAGCAGATTTCTAATCTGCTTTTGCTATTGAAAACATTATCTATGAGCTCAAAAACCTTTCAGGTGATGTGTTTTTTTTAAAAAGCTGATCTGCTTTTGTAGCTGAAAAACGTATCCTCAAAAAACGCAGCAAAAACGCTGTGTGTGAATGTAGCCTTAGATCAGGAATGGAACAGCCATTTATAGGACATTTCATAACTTTCCCAAATTCCTATGAAAAAATATTCAGCACATTCTGCATTGAACTACTGTACCCAATTTATTATATATTTTAGGAGTCGGACCATTTTATACCGACTCCACCAAAATGAGCTCCGACTCCACAGCCCTGCGTGCATGTGTTCCGATATCAGTTCGATTTACAAGGCTGTCTGACTGCACCCCAAGTGCGGTAATATACTCACCGATAGCCAGCTTCCCCTGGTTTCTAGTCCTCTTCTAAGTCATGTGACGGCTCTTCTGACCAGCTGGCTTGTTTACCATGTCTATGGAGCCTTGGCTTTTACAATGTAAACCTATGAAGGTTCAGAACGAGGCTCCATAGACTTCTACTGTAAACGAGACTTCCGGATCACACATAGAATTCTGTGTGAGTCAGCAGGTCAGAAGAGCTATCACATGAATCAGAAGAGGACCGCAGTAGTGCTGGAAACCAAGAAAGATGGTGATTGTGAGTATATCAAACCAACTTACATAACATAAAAAGAGCGAGTGCTTCTTTAACCCCTTCACAACATAGAATGTACAGTTACGTCATATGTCGGGTCTCTGACTTTCATGCGGGCTCACACACAGAGGCTGCATCTTTCCAGGCAGATGATGGATGATTTAATCAGCCATCATATGCCTCTAACAGCCGTGGGTAGAATGGAGCTCCGCCTGTGGCTGTTAACCTGTTAAATGCTGCCGTCAATGTCTAACAGCGCAAATAATACTCGCCAGCATAGAGGCGTGTCATCCAATGTGCCTATTGGCAAGCTTTTGATGTGATCATGGGGCGCCAAAAGATTTCCGTGACAAGCGAGGATCTGCTGAAGACCTCCATGTTTGTCATGACGATCAGCCTGTGAAATCCAGCGTTTAGCTGACGTTCATAGGAGATCTTGATTTTCTCTATACTTGCTATGTATAATACAAGCATTCACACTATTAAGGGGCTATTAACCCCTTTACACCCAAGGGTGTTTTGCACGTTCATGACCGGGCCAATTTTGACAATTCTGACCACTGTCCCTTTATGAGGTAATAACTCTGGAACTCTGGAATGCTTCCATGGATCTCAGCGATTCTGACACTGTTTTCTCGTGACATATTGTACTTCATGCTAGTGGTAAAATTTAATTCATTTAACTTGCGTTTATTTGTGAAAAACACGGAAACTTGGCGAAAATTTCGCAATTTTCCAACTTTGAATTTCTTGCCCTTAAATCACGGAGATACGGCACACAAAAAACTTAATAACATTTCCTACGTTTACTTTACATCAGCACAATTTGGGAACCAACATTTTTTTTGTTAGGAAGTTATAAGGGTTAAAACTTGACCAGCGATTTCTCATTTTTACAACACCATTTTATTTTTAGGGATCCCATCACATTTGAAGTCACTTTGAGGGGTCTTTATGATAGAAAATACCCAAAAGTGACACCATTCTAAAAACTGCACCCCTCAAGGTGCTCAAAAACCACATTTAAGAAGTTTATTAACACTTCAGGTGCTTCACAGGAATTTGTTTGAATGTTTAAAAAAAAAAAAAAAAAAAATATGAACATTTAACTTTTTTTTCACAAAAAATAACTTCATGTCCAATTTTTTTATTTTACCAAGGGTAACAGGAGATGTGGGGGTAAACCACTGATTGGGCGCATGGCAGAGCTTGGAAGGGAAGAAGCACCGTTTGATTTGTTCAACGCAGAATTGGCTGGAATTGAGATCAGACGGCATGCTGCGTAGTGGAGAGCACCTGATGTGCCCAAACAGTGTAAACCCCCCAATTCTAACTCCAACCGTAACCCCAACACACCCCTAACCTCAGCCCTAACCCTAGCGGGAAAATGGAAATACATTTTTTCTTTATTTTATTATTTTTCCCTAACTAAGGGGGTGATAAAGGGGGGTTTGATTTACTATTTATGGCGTTTTTTATGTTTGCCAGCTGTCGCACGCTAAAAGACGCTTTTTATTGTAAAAATAGTTTTTGCATCACCACATATTGAGAGCTATAATTTTTCCGTATTTTGACCCACCGAGTCATGTGAGGTCTTATTTGTTGTGGGATGAGTTGACGTTTTTATTGGTACCATTTTCGGACACGTGACATTTTTTGATCGCTTTTTATTCTTTATTTTTATTTTTTCCTTACAGACTGTAAGCTTGCGAGCAGGGCCCTCATTCCTCTTGGTATCTGTTATGATCTATGTGATTATTGTTATGCTGTAATGTCTATTGTCTGTACAAGTCCACTCTGAAATGTAAAGTGCTGCGGAATATGTCAGCGCTACCGAAATAAAGTGTATTATTATTTATTATTATTCTGATTTTTGGGACGCAGAATGAACAAAAACCAGCATTTCATGAATATCTTTTGGGGGGTGCATTTACACCGTTCCGCCTGCGGTAAAATTGATAAAGCGGTTTTATTCTTCCGGTCAGTACGGTTACAGTGATACCTCACTTATGTCGTTTTTTATGTTTTTGCGCTTTTATGCAATGAAAACAATTTTATATAAAAAAATAATTATTTTTGCATCGCTTTATTCTGCGAACTATAACTTTATTTTTTCGCTGATGACGCTGTATGGCAGCTGTTTTTTGCGGTACAAGATGACGTTTTCAGCAGTACCATGGTTATTTATATCCGTCTTTTTGATTGCGGGGATTTAGGGTTTTTTTTTTAATAAATTATTTTTACACTTTTTTTTTTAATTTTATTGTCCCAGGGGGGACATCACTGTAATGTGTCAGATCGCTGATCTGACAGTTTGCACAGCTGCAGGCTTTCTCAGTGCCTGCTCTCATCAGGGCCCCCTCCTTGCCGATGCTTCCCTAATCCCCCGGTACAATGCGATCATGTTTGATGGGGTTAATGTTAAAGGTCCTGCAATGCCTGCACATGAGGAAAGAGACATAGCGAATCAGAAGAATTATACTACCTTTCTAATTGGAGGCATTTATTTTTATTACGCCTACTAAATATAGGGACAGGACCTTGGAGATGGGAATACCCCTTTAAGCATCGGAAGGTCTGGCTGGTTGTAGTAGTGACTGACAGCTCTTCAGTTTAGGATTATTAAGTAGCTGCTGATGGCGAGGGAGATCTGGGCCAATCATCTAATAAGTCCGAAGTGCACTTACCAGGAGATGTGTTTTGCTGCTGGTCTAAAGAAAGGCCATCCATTATTGGAGCATTGGATTTTTCTAAGTCATCACACTCCTCCATGGAGAAATAGACGGTGACATCCTGACACCCTATAGGAAGCTGTCACACAGATAAATGACAATTACATGGGATGTCTAGCACATGCAGAATTTTCTAAAAATTCCATAGAAATTAGAAAGCTGCATCCCTCTATTACTGACGGCCCGCACCAGGACCCCATTCACTAGAGAGATGTGGGGTCTCGTCTATGGCATGTCCGTGCTGCTATGCATAACTGCCCCCCTCGTATTCCCAGAAGCGCTCACCTCTCCCGTCAGCAGCTGGGTGATCATATTGGTAAGTTCTAGAATCTTCTCGTTATTTGTTCCCTCTTCTCTCCTTCCGTCAGGTTGGGGACCTTGGTTGGGGCTCTGATTCCTACAGAAGCCCCCCGATACAATGGGGCTGCTGCTGTGCGTGACTCGGCCACCAGACATCTTTAATACCACGTAATCCTGTGAATTGCAATAGTGACCTTAGTGGACATGGCTGACGTTCTGTGTCCATCACGCTCCGTGGACTATGTTGGGCTGACAATTAACCGTAATCGCTTCATGGTCTAGTAGTATCCCTGATTTAGGCCGGGATCACACATGTGAGGAATATGGATGAGTCTCGCATGTTAATATCCGGCAGTCAGGAGCGGAGCGTGCGGCTCCATGTATTGCTTTGCGGCCACATGCTCCGATCTGAGTGTCGGCGGCAGTGCCGGGTATTAACATGCGAGACTCGGCCGTATTCCTCGCATGTGTGATCCCAGCCTTATTAAGAGAAGACATGTTATGTGACAATCACTCCTAGGATCCTTATCGTCCCGTTTTATTAAAGGGGTTGTCTAGTTTTATAACAATCATTGGGCCAAGGCTGCTTAAGCTTCAAATTACCAAAAGGAGCAGTTCTTGCCCCCGACACATCAGCAACGCTGTGTACAGGGATGCAGTGGTCACATCACGTATACAATACAGGACCACTGCAGCCAAATACTGGACTAAGCATTGTAGCACCATCACTCTGGATCACGGTGATCGGCTGCAGCGCTGTCAGTCTAGTGAGGCGGCAGGGGATTAAGTAGGCACGTCCAGCTTATTTTATTACTTTCAAGGGTTATTCCCATCTAAACCTCTCATAGCTGAAACGGGAATAACGCCATCAGGCCCAACTAAGGAGTCGGCTGCTGCTTCTCTAACTCCCATTCACGGCTCAGACTGGATTAACCCTATAAAGAATAGGCACTCCCTTTAATAGAGATAAAAAGTGGTGCCCTAGACATTTCCAGAATACTTTCCTTCCGCCTCCATGTCCCGGCAGTAACGAGAAGCAGCAGAATCCCTCACCTCTCCGGTCAGCAGGTAGAGGATGTCTAAGGTAATGTGCATGATCTGGTCAATCAGGTGCTTCCTGGCCTCGTCCATGGTGAGGGGATCAGTCAGGTCATCCAGACGCGACAGCTTCATCTTACAGACTAATGCCCCTTGTATCCAGGTGGAGTGTGGATTTCACCTGGGAAACAAATGTGCAAAGCAACAAGTGACCGATTTATCCACATATGTAAGAAAACGCCCCCAGCCCAGTACTAGCTATAAGAAGAAATCCGGCTCGGGCAGCTGAATTTCGGGAAGGTGCGGGGTCTTATTTAGTGTCCACATCATTGTGCTGTCTCTCCTGCCAGTCACAGGAGCAAAGAGAAAGGCAGGAGCCAAAGTCAGGGCAGGCATCCCATTCATTAGAGGCGGGTCAGGGAAGGGACTGCCAGCACAGTGTCGGACCCCCAATGATGGAGGGTACAGCAGACACTTGCACTGACGTGAAGTGACAAAATCAGATGGAACACACCATCTCCGCCATCTCATCAACCGCGTTCATCACCGCTGCAGCCAATCACTAAACACATCTACACTGGCAGAGCTCTGTGAATGGCTGCAGCGGTGATGGTATACCCGCTGCTACCAAACACAAGGACAGCAGCAGTGTCAGCAGGGGCCCACACTGGGATACAGGATGTCCGTCCGGGGTCCGTCTGTATCTATAGCCGGATGGTAGAACCGGCCCCTACACTGCTGTGACCCCAGCGCACAATGACACCCACACTAAACGCTCCCTATTACAATCCCCAATTGTCTCTTCCTGCCATAGAAACCCCCGGGGGTCGGCCACCTGTGAAAGCCGCTGCTTCTGGGTCCTCCCGGGCGCTGGTACCGGACTGTGCTTTCGTCCAGATTCTCGCCTCATCGTAGAGGGAAAGCACGTGACCCTCCATGTCTGCAGTCACAGGAGACATCTTGTTGGAGTCCGCTCTACCCTGTAGAGAGGCGCGGCCTTCTGCACACAAGCGGCCTGCAGCTACACAGCGCGGCGCCCACCCACCTCACTCTCCCGGCCGTGTGTGCACAGCCAGGGACAGAACTGACGGCTCTGCAGGACTCACTCTCTCAGTGAGGAGATTCCTAGGGTGCGGCCAGCAGGGGGCGATGTGACAACCGCTTCTCTGTGGCGCCGGTGACCGCCTCTCCTCCACCTCTCGCTGGTCACCTCCGTTCTCCAGACCCTCGGAGTCTGCGCCGTATTGTCTGGCGGAAGAGCTCGGCCACCGACCATAGATGGATCCGGTGTGGTAGAAGAGGGCCGGTAAACACGCGCCGGGTCTGATTAACCTCTCAGTTACCTTAGGTGTTTTGTGTAGTTTGCATGTAAATGGCGGGCAGGACGCGGCTATGAGGATTCTCGGCAGAGCATATATGGCCGCCTGTGTGTTTCGCCTGCATAGCTAAAGGCTAGTTTCACATTAGCGTTTTTTTGCGCAGCGCATCGGGCGCATAAAAAACGCAAAGAAAAACGCAAAACAAACGCGCGTTTTTTTAACGTCATGCGCACTCTGATGCGTCAAAAAAACGCAGCGTTACTTGCGTTTTAGGCTAGTTTCACACTAGCGTTTAAACGACGCGCGCACGGCGCCGCTAAGCCACGCCCCCTGCCGGCTCCCTGCCCGCCCCTTCCTGTTATCGCCTCCTCCGAGCGCAGAGGGCTGCATGCGCCCTGCGTCCCCTATCTTTATCACTGGGGACGCAGGCCGTGCGCAGTATGCGTTTGGCGGCGCATGCGTCCTTTTGACGGTGCGCCGACCTGCGCCAAACGCAACCTGCTGCAGTTTGGTTGCGCCGGCGCACCGTCAAAAGCGCATGCGCCGCCAAACGCATACTGCGCACGGCCTGCGCCCCCAGTGATAAAGATAGGGGACGCAGGGCGCATGCAGCGCCATGCGCCGGTAGGCAGAGCTACCGGCGGAGGCGCGGCAGGGGCGGGGCTTAGTGGCGGCCGTGCGCAGGCCGTCGCTGCGCTCAAAAACGCTAGTGTGAAACTAGCACATGGTGTGCGCAGGGACATGCGTTTGCATGCGAAACAACAGGGGGGCTTGAGGGCACTACCAAAAATATGTGTGGGGGACTGCTTACCACACACATAAGAAATGGAAATCGAAAGCAAAAAGATGATGTGTGTACCAAAGGCGCGATCAACCCCAAAATCAAAGTTATAGAATAATATCCAAAGATACTAAGAGAATAACAATGATACATTTTTATTAGCATATGAAAAAACACGACTCAAGTGACAAAAAAATAAAACAAAAAGCCAAAAAATGACCATGAAAGACACTCCAAAGACAAAGAGATCCCATAATGGGGATTTATTGCTCACCTCCTCCAAAATGCTGGGCAAAAGCACACGAAATAGAACCGTATCATACAATGTAAAAATACATGTGGAAAGTGGGACCTGAATAAAGCATGTAATGAACAAAATCTCACTTTATAACATAACAAGGCATTGTGCACATGATACTAGAGAATATAATACATATAAAACCTGGAGTCTGGTTAAATAAACTTAGTATGAATAAACATGAGAACTTGGGCCTCTATTGTAACACATAGAAATGGACCAGATGATAGATATCACACAGTAGTTCTCAATATAAGTTATACTAACAAGCTAGCATCGCAAATAAGCTTGTACCAATATGAATTGCCATAAGGATTAGACCTTTATCTGGAGAGATGCACAAAACATGATAGAATATCACAATAAATGAAACACATCACTCTATATGAGGTATAGATAGATTGAAGCCCCTCAGAGGCAAATAAGCCTCAAGTTATAATATAGAATATAACGAGTTCCTATAAGTACACCACTAGGGCTGCAAATGGCAAGACAAAAAACGTCTCCAGGAAATAAGGCAGAAAATGCCTGAATAACAAAACCCAGTCCAGGCAAGAACACATGACCAAATGCCCACATGATGTACCAGGAGGAGGTGGGTGGAAACCCCACGCGTATCGCCTACGTAGCGTGGCTTCCTCAGGGGAAAATGGAGATGGATCCCAATCACAATGATGTGCCTTTTATATGCTGTTAAATCCATAAAGATTACTCACATGTGGAGCTAGTTCAACATACAGCGGACCGGCGTCCGGAAGTGATGACAGCGCTTGCGTCGCAAAGTACTCAGTATAGGCTGGTAGTAAGAGGCAGTCAAAGAAACCTCGCACATGCGCTAGTACCATATACAGCAGACCGGCGTCTGGAAGTGATGACAGCGCTTGCGTCGCAAAGTACTCAGTATAGGCTGGTAGTAAGAGGCAGTCAAAAAAACCTCGCGCATGCGCTAGTACCACATATAGCGGGCCGGCGTCCGGAAGTGATGACGGCGCTTGCGTCGCAAAGTACTCAGTATAGGCTGGTAGTAAGAGGCAGTCAAAGAAACCTCGCGCATGCGCTAGTACCCCATACAGCGTACCGGCGTCCGGAAGTGATGACGGCGCTTGCGTCGCAAAGTACTCAGTATAGGCTGGTAGTAAGAGGCAGTCAAAGAAACCTCGCACATGCGCTAGTACCGCATACAGCGGACCGGCGTCCGGAAGTGATGACAGCGCTTGCGTCGCAAAGTGCTCAGTATAGGCTGGTAGTAAGAGGCAGTCAAAGAAACCTCGCACATGTGCTAGTACCACATACAGCGGGCCGGCGTCCTAGACTCATTGCCAGGCGAGCAAAAAATCTAAAAGATCTTTTATGCACTAGCCACTTTAAGCGTGCCACGGAATCCCTAGGCAGAGGGGTGAAATTGATTGGGACTTAGCCATGTGGGGGCTGTACAATCTGCACATTTATTGTGGCTAATAAAAGCTTGAACCTTTCAATCTTTCCAGGTTGCATTCAGACATCTTTGTATTCGAATTATCGTACGCGCAATGTCGTCTATATTATGGTCTGCAGTTGCCCAAAAATCTATGTCGGCCACACAAGCCAAGAACTGCGTCGACGTATTCAACATCATTTCTTAAACATCTCTTGTGCAAGAAGGGATCAGGAACTTGGCAAACCAATTACCTCAGTGGCCAATCACTTTTTGTTGTGTCACAACAGACTCCCCGGCAAGACACGGATCATGGTGGTTGAGAAGGCTGAGACTTCAATAAGGGGTGGACGGTGTACTGATGTGCTACTAAGGAAAGAATCCAGATGGATTTTCCAGCTGCAGAGTTTAGTGCCAAATGGCCTCAATGAAGAATTGTTGTTCACCGGTTTTTACAAAAAATAAGATACTAAGATCTGTGTTTAATTTTTGCTCACCTTTTTTCTCTCCAAAGTGTTTGGCAAAAAGGGATAATAAAGTTTTGTTTTGTCTAATTATGCTAAGTATGTGATATTAAATAACTTGCTTTGTTGCTATATACTCATCTTAGTGACATTGATCTGTGGTCTAAATACACTATTTCTGAAGTTTTGTAGGGAAAGGAAGTGAAAAAGCACAAACGAAAAAGAAAAGGGGACAGGATAGGGAAGGAAGAACTTTACGATCATTATTTTACTATCTCAGTATTGAGTAATTTTGAAGTTTCATTATTACCAATGCTGTTGGATATGTTCCTTTTTATAATCTATATATCTGAGTGATGCTCTTATAGGGATCATTTTTTTGATAAATGAACATATTTTTTCAGTACTGCATCTTATTGATTGAAATGCACATATCCTTTGTGCTGTGTTGTTTTTTGCTGCCCCTTCATGTATTCAATATGGGGGTTAATTCATAGCACTTAGAGTGTTCATTAGGCCTCTTTCACACTTCCGTTTTTGACAATCAGTCAAGATCCGCCAATTTTGAAAAAAAACGGATCCGCCATTTTTCTTTGCGGATCCGTTTTTTCCCCCATTGACTTTCATTATTGGCGGATCCTGACTGATTGCCGTCCGTTGCATCCGTTTTTGTGAGGATCCGCCACAATGTTAGTGTCCGTCAACATCCTCAAAGATTTCCAAACGGAGCATGCAACGTTTTTTTGGCCAGCGGATCCTCCAGACACTGAATTAACCCCAAATTCTGTCTGGGTGCCGGACAAAAAAAAAAAATTCTCTCTCTCTCTCTCTCCTTCCTCGATCCGTCTAAAAACGGATCCTGTGCCATCCGTTCACATCAGTTGAGAACGGATCTGCTTGTCTGCCTTTTTGGCGGATTTTAACTAAAGTGTGAAAGAGGCCTTAGGATCCATGTTGCCAGGCATGTTTCTTTACATCTGAGATAGGATCGTCATAAGGATTTCTCTGTCCATTTATTGATTGTCTTTTTCCCTATTTGTGGTTTGGACACTACCTATCCGAGTGTTATATGGGGTTTTTGTGAAATGCTGTTTGTGTTGGTTTTCTGCGGCGCTCACCATCTGATATGGGGTGCTTATATAAGTGCCTATACAATTTTAGGCTCTGTATTTTTTGATAATAGGCGCTGGTACAACAAAGCGTCCCTGTATTTATTTATTTTTTGCTTACCATCTGTAGCCATGATTGCTACCCCCCCTTTCATGTGGTGCCTGGCACATTTTTAATATAGTGCTTCACTTAGGCATTTTGTTTTTCACCAACCACGATTGGTATTTATTTATGTACTGGCATTGGCGTATTTGCTTTGATTACCATTATATGCATATTCTATTGCAATCATATAGCTGCGCTCGCTGGATATTTGTCGCATACTGCGCATGTGTCAAAACTTTTATTGTTTTGTATTGTTGGCTTTTAACTAATGTTCTGATTGCACTTGCGCACTCATGTTCTCTGGATACCGATTTCATGCATGCTGAATAGCTTCATATATGATAATCTAGATTCAGTCTATGGCATATCAGTTGTATATTATTGCGCATGTATAAAGCTCTTTTGTTTACTTTTTTACTGTTAGCTAAGATCGAGTGCCTCATGACGTCTGGCATATCTGCGCTTGCGCACTTAGGCTGTGTGCACACGCTGCGGATTCTGCTGCGGATTCATCCGCGCGGATTTTGCAAAATACGCAGATAAATCCGCAGGTCAAAAGACCTGCAGTTTATCTGCGGATTAGCCTGTGGTTTTGCCCTGCGGTTTATCATCTCCACAATGGAGGAGATGGTAAACTGCTGCGAAATCCGTAGAAAGAATTGACATGCAATTCTTTCTGCGGATTTGAAACCGCATCAAAATCCAGCCGGAAAATTCCGCAGCATCTGCACAGCGGTTTTTAATTCCCATAGGGAATAATGGGAAACTGAAACTGCTGCGGATCCGCAGGGCCAAATCCGCTGCGGATCCGCAGCAGAATCCTCAGCGTGTGCACACAGCCTTATTGTTCTTGGACGCCGACTTCCTGCATACCAAACCGGCTTCACGTATGGTAATCTGTACCAATGTTTTCAGCGTATTAACGATACATTGCGCATGCGCGAGGTTTCTTTGACTGCCTCTTATTACCAGCCTATACTGAGTGCTTTGCGACGCAAGCGCCATCATCATTTCCGGACGCCGGCCCGCTGTATGTGGTACTAGCGCATGCGCGAGGTTTCTTTGACTGCCTCTTACTACCAGCCTATACTGAGTACTTTGCGACGCAAGCGCTGTCATCACTTCCGGACGCCGGTCCGCTGTATGTTGAACTAGCTCCACATGTGAGTAATCTTTATGGATTTAATAGCATGTAAAAGGCACATCATTGTGATTGGGATCCATCTCCATTTTCCCCTGAGGAAGCCACGCTACGTTGGCGATACGCGTGGGGTTTCCACCCACCTCCTCCTGGTACATCATGTGGGCATTTGGTCATGTGTTCTTGCCTGGACTGGGTTTTGTTATTCAGGCATTTTCTGCCTTATTTCCTGGAGACGTTTTTTGTCTTGCCATTTGCAGCCCTAGTGGTGTACTTATAGGAACTCGTTATATTCTATGTTATAACTTGAGGCTTATTTGCCTCTGAGGGGCTTCAATCTATCTATACCTCATATAGAGTGATGTGTTTCATTTATTGTGATATTCTATCATGTTTTGTGCATCTCTCCAGATAGAGGTCTAATCCGTATGGCAATTCACATTGGTACAAGCTTATTTGCGATGCTAGCTTGTTAGTATAATTTACCGTATTTTTCTGACTATAAGACGCACCGGACCATAAGACGCACCCCTATTTTCAGAAGGAAAATAGGGAAAAAAATAATAATGTGTCAAATGGGGGTCCGTCTTACAGTCCGAATACTGGGAAGGGATCCGGCACAGGTGGAGAAGTAGTCACAGGGGTCATTCAGTGGTCCAGGCTCGTGCGGTGGCGGCGGCTCTGTGCTGGGGCAGCTGCACTGGGGCTGCGGCGGGTGGGCTGTGCAGGGGCAGCTGTGGCAGGGGCAGCTGTGGCAGGGGCAGGTGGGCAGGGGCAGCTGTGCTGGGGCAGGGGCAGGTGGGCAGGGGCAGCTGTGGCAGGGGCAACTGAGGCAGGGGCAGCTGTGGCAGGGGCAGCTGTGGCAGGGACAGGTGGGCTCTGCGGTGGTGGCAGCGGGCGGTGCTCTGCGGTGCGGTGGTGGCAGCGGGCTGTGCTCCTGTGCAGGGGCGGCGGCTCCGCCGGCGTTTCTTCGCAGCCCGGAGGCCACCGCACACCTCTTGCTGGGCGCCGCCATGTTGCGGTGGCCTCCGGGAGCATGGACGCCGGCAAGATGGCCGCCGGTCCGGGGACGGCGCATGCGCAGCTTCAGATCTCGTGCCAAGATCTCGGGGGACGAGATCTTGTTGCCGAGATTTGAATCTCGCCCCCCGAGATCTTGGCACGAGATCTGAAGCTGCACATGCGCCGTCCCCGGACCGGCGGCCATCTTGCCGGCGTCCATGCTCCCGGAGGCCACCGCAACATGGCGGTGCCCAGCAAGGGGTGTGCGGTGGCCTCCGGGCTGCGAAGAAACGCCGGCGGAGCCGCCGCCCCTGCACCGGAGCACAGCCCGCTGCCACCAGCGCACCAGGTACCGTGCATTGCGACCATAAGACGCACCCCCCACTTTCCCCAAAAATTTTTGGGGAAAAAAGTGCATCTTATGGTCCGAAAAATACGGTATATTGAGAACTACTGTGTGATATCTATCATCTGGTCCATTTCTATGTGTTACAATAGAGGCCCAAGTTCTCATGTTTATTCATACTAAGTTTATTTAACCAGACTCCAGGTTTTATATGTATTATATTCTCTAGTATCATGTGCACAATGCCTTGTTATGTTATAAAGTGAGATTTTGTTCATTACATGCTTTATTCAGGTCCCACCTTCCACATGTATTTTTACATTGTATGATACGGTTCTATTTCGTGTGCTTTTGCCCAGCATTTTGGAGGAGGTGAGCAATAAATCCCCATTATGGGATCTCTTTGTCTTTGGAGTGTGTGTTTTTTCATATGCTAATAAAAATTTATCATTATTATTCTCTTAGTATCTTTGGATATTATTCTATAACTTTGATTTTGGGGTTGATCGCGCCTTTGGTACACACATCTTTTTGCTTTCTATGTGTTTGTATGCGTACGCATGCGTCGTTTTGCGGTGCACGGCGAACGCAACATGTTGCATTTTTTAAGGTGTCATATGCGCAGTCATGCAGATGAGGGCGTAAAAAACGCATTACTGTATAGGAACGCATGCTTTCTTCAAAATGTAAATAGAAATCCCATGAGACGCGCCTATTTTTGTCTGGTGTCCTATCGAACGCATGCGCATAAGTAATGCAAACGCATGCAAAAATGTATACACGCATGCGCTCTGTTTTTTCAATCATGCGTATGATGTTGCGCATAAAAAAACACTGCGTAAACATGCATTTTGCATGGGTTTGCGCATGCGGATAATACGCTGCGGACTCAAACACTAATGGGAACATTATTTCCCCTGTGTGCAGGGGGTGAGAGGAGAAATAATGGCTGCAGGCTGCTATGGAGGACAGGGCCCCATGGGCAGCGCTGCCCTGAGGGTGGGCTGCAGCAGGCATCATCTGCCCCTGGGGTGGGCTCACGGATGCCACAATCAGTGTGTAGGTCCCTGTGGGAATCTGCTGCCATATCAGGCTCGTATGTGTATGGGGTAATATATATGGGGAATAGTTTCCCATTGTCGGATATTTGCTGGAAATGGCCTGGATGTCTGAGAGGCTGGCTTCTGGGCATGGCATGAGTAAAGGGAACCTGTCGCCTGGCACTGTGCGCCCTTATATACTGCACACTGGTATGCTGGCTCCCAATCTGCTCTGCAAGGCACAAAAAGCCCTTTTATTATAGTCAGTGTGGTCCGATGGGCGTCTCTGGGCCTGATCTGACACCTCCTTTTTTCTGATCGCTGTAGCATTCATGTGATTCCTTTACCTATGGGTCATCTCTTTGGCCTTTTGTGGCGCATATGCACTACAGTGCAGAATGTGGGACACCCTGTGGATGACGTGCGTGTCATCCACATAAAGCAGGGAAGGAGGACGGCAATCATGAAAGAGAGGGGGGTGCTGTATATAGACCAGAGACGCCAATCGGACTGGACAGTGTATACTGTGTGAATAATAAAAACTTTTGTGTGTGTGTGTCCTGCAGAACAGATTGGGGACATATTTACAAAAATTAGAACGTTGTAAAAGATCCCGTAAAGATGCTGTCTGCACTCTATATGGGGAATGTCTGGTGACGGGATCCCTTTAAAGAGAACCTGCCACATGATTCATGCTCTCCAAATCATTAGCCGCATGAATCAGTCTGGTTGCACAATTGCACCTAGGTATATTTTTCTCTGTAATATTCCGGAGAGAACAGTTTTAGGAGTTGGCCTGGGACCATCGGGAAACACTTGACTAGTTTGGTGCGGCCCCCTGACCGACTTGTTCCTGCAGCGCTCCATGTGATTGACAGGTCTCACGACATCTGTCAGATAGCTGGGGTGTAGAAAAGCCAACTGGAGCGTGTGTGTGTGGCACACCAAACAGGACACTTCTCCCTATAGTCCCCCGCTGGCTTTCAAACTGTTTTCTTGCTGCACTGTTAAGGGAAACATACCTGTCTACAGATCACCGCCACCTGTCATTCATGCCTATGGTTGGGCAGCGTGCATTTACTCACCGGGTCACTTTAAGATATTGATGACCTATCCTAAGGATAAGCCCTCAATAGTAAATCAGTACGGTGCAGCACCCCCACCGATAAGCCAATATCTGCTCTAACAGCTGAATGAAGCAGGAACACCGCATCTCATTCATTTCAATAGGAGCTCATTTCTAATATCTGCGAACGACCCCTACATACCGAATGAAACTGTGGTGTGTTCATTTGAACCCAGCTGCCAGCACATCATCTTTTTATTAAATCCCCCTAGCAAAACTAGAAAATACAGGAAAAAAAATGAACCCCCTTTAAAAATAAAGAAAATAAACATGTCCATAAATGTCTGATATTCCAAAATATAAAAATCTGTTTTAAAAACCCATAAATAAATAAAAAATTTGAATGTCAGCATTGCATTACTTTACCCATTCTACTGCACTTTAATTTTTTTTTCTCCAATTTTCTGCTAGATTGTATGATAAAATGAATGATGTCATTCAAACCTACAGCTCAGCCCTCGAAGCAAAACCTCATAAGGCTATGTAAAAGGAAAAATCAACAAGTGATATGTATTGGAACATGGGGAGGATAAAAATAAAATGAAGGGGAAGAGGTTAAAGACAACTTGGCTGTGAAAAAGTGATGTTAACCTGCAGGTAATAATGCTCTGAAGCTGTACAGTCGCCACACTGAAGGCTCAGCCGCCAGGAGAAAATGGACTTTATTTCTCCCCGCAGTCTTGCTCAGTACGTAGTGAGCGGCCGCTGACACCCCACCCCTGCAGTGACTGACAGCCAGCAGTGCATCAGTACAAAGCCAGCTGTCAGGGCAGGACATGGTTATAGCCGCAGATCGCTATGTTCTGAGCTGTAACTGAAAGCATAAAGCAGCCAGGCTTTCAGTGTGGTGGCAGCATGGCTTCAGGACACCATTAGCCCCCTATATGCAGGTTAATAGCACTTTTTCACATGACTGGTTCCCTTTAAGCTTTATTTCTTAAAATCTATATTCTGGGAATTAAAACAAGTACTGGGGGGTTGTATCCTGAAGGCAATTCTTGGTCATATGCCTCTTAATTAGGATCCCCCTCCATGAACAAGAATGGAGAGGCCTGATTTACGTTGGCGTTTTATCTGACTTACATCTATGGCACTACCTCTACCCGACAGGGGCTCCCATTTTAAAAATGTCTGTAATCGGGCACTGTAGACTCACCATAGTTTTCTAATTAACCCCTTTATGTCCAATGATGGACATAGCTTGTCATGAGAGGATTTCAGTTCCCACACCATGTGTCCGTCTCAACTTTGAACTGTCACTGTGTGTAATCTCAGGGCCTGTGATCAGTCAGTCAATCTGCACTAATCTGCTCCTGCACTGATAACCAGGAGTGGTGCCAGCACCGCCCCTCGCTGTTATCACCATTAATGCAGTGATCACAAGCGATCACAATATTCAGGAGGCAGCCAGAAGCATGGGAGCTCCCTCTGCCTTCAGATCAGCACCCATGCGACATCATTGCTGTGGCCCAATCGTTGCCGTGGTGACCCCCGGATCACAAAGATTTAGACCATGCTAAGAGCATGGTGCAAGAAGCTTTCTGCACAGATATAATGCACTGCAATGTGGCACATGTCCGCAAGTCCCATAGGAAATGAATGAGACCAAACGCGTGTTGCCGTAAGTGATCCGTTACACGGCAGATGTGGAAAAACTGCCGGATCTGCCGCGAATGGCAAAAATCGCTGATGTGAAAGTAGCCTAAGTCACTGCACTAAGTGTCTGCATTAGTCATACTCACCAATGGGGTAGGCAGCACTAAAATGCCTTGGGCAGCATAAACTCTAAATGCGGCCCCGGGCCACTATCATCACTGCACTCCTGCCCGACAGGGGCCACTACCATCACTGCACTCCTGCCCGACAATGGCCACTCATCACTGCACTCCTGCCCGACAGGGGCCACCATCGTCACTGCACTCCTGCCTGACGGGCCACTATCATCACTGCACTCCTGCCCGACAATCAGTGCACTCCTGCTCAATAGGGGCCACTATCATCAGTGCACTCCTGCCTGATAGGGGCCACTATCATCACTGCACTCCTGCCCGACAGGGGCCACTATCATCACTGCACTCCTGCCCGACAGGGGCCACCATCATCACTGCACTCCTGCCCGACAGGGGCCACCATCTTCACTGCACTCCTGCCTGACAGGGGCCACTATCATCAGTGCACTCCTGCCCGACAGGGGCCATTATCATCACTGCACTCCTGACCGTCAGGGGCCACTTTCATCACTGCACTCCTGCCCAACAGGGACCACTATCATCACTGCACTCCTGCCCGACAGGGGCCACCATCATCACTGCACTCCTGCCCGACAGGGGCCACCATCTTCACTGCACTCCTGCCTGACAGGGGCCACTATCATCAGTGCACTCCTGCCCGACAGGGGCCACCATCTTCACTGCACTCCTGCCTGACAGGGGCCACTATCATCAGTGCACTCCTGCCCGACAGGGGCCATTATCATCACTGCACTCCTGACCGTCAGGGGCCACTTTCATCACTGCACTCCTGCCCAACAGGGACCACTATCATCACTGCACTCCTGCCCGACGGGCCACCATCATCACTGCACTCCTGCCCGACAGGGGCCACCATCTTCACTGCACTCCTGCCTGACAGGGGCCACTATCATCAGTGCACTCCTGCCCGACAGGGGCCACCATCTTCACTGCACTCCTGCCTGACAGGGGCCACTATCATCAGTGCACTCCTGCCCGACAGGGGCCACCATCTTCACTGCACTCCTGCCTGACAGGGGCCACTATCATCAGTGCACTCCTGCCCGACAGGGGCCATTATCATCACTGCACTCCTGACCGTCAGGGGCCACTTTCATCACTGCACTCCTGCCCAACAGGGACCACTATCATCACTGCACTCCTGCCCGACAGGGGCCACCATCATCACTGCATTCCTGCCCGACAGGGGCCACCATCATCACTGCATTCCTGCCCGACAGGGGTCACTATCATCAGTGCACTCTTGCCCGACAGGGGCCACTATCATCAGTGCAGTCCTGCCCGACAGGGGCCACTTTCATTAGTGCACTCCTGCCTAACAGGGGCCACTTTCATTAGTGCACTCCTGCCTAACAGGGGCCACTATCATCACTGCACTCCTGCCCGACAGGGGCTGCTATCATTACTGCACTCCTGCCCGACAGGGGCCGCTATCATCACTGCACTCCTGCACTCCTGCCCGCTATCAAAATGTAACTTTTAATAAGAATCTAAAAAGGACTAACAACAACCAAACAATACAAACGTCACACTGAAATGTGAACTCTAGATCAACCCTATAAAAATTGCCCTCGCGTTTAATCCTGGCTACCAGCGGAGGTTGGCACCCTGAAAAAGCATCAATGTATCCTACCTCCAGACGAGCCTGTGTCAGGTGAAACGCATAGAGATTTAACAAGCCACACATCTGAAAAGTCCCCCTTTCCTTCTGTCTTCATATACTGGCATGATTGCTTCCTCCTCCTTGTTACATCTATGAGGCAGGTCCACACTATCAATACTTAGGACCCGTTGTGGTCAAGTGTGGGTCTTTATCCTTTGTTCCTGTGGAGTTATGCCCTCCCTGGGGCTTTCCAGGAACAACCGCCTTAGAGCGGGGGTGCCATATCCCATGTAAAGTAGGGTGCCAACTTCCGCTGTCTCGGCAGGTGTCCAGTTTAGGGTACAGTTTAGGTTATATAGAGCGGGGGTGCCATATCCACTGCAAAGTATTTATTTTTATTTTTTTTATTTTATTTTATTTTTTTTTTATATAGCGCTAACATATTCCGCAGCGCTTTACAGTTTGCACATATTATCATCACTGTCCCCGATGGGGCTCACAATCTAAATTCCCTAGCAGTATGTCTTTATAATGTGGGAGGAAACCGGAGTGCCCGGAGGAAACCCACGCAAACACGGGGAGAACATACAAACTCCTTGCAGATGTTGTCCTTGGTGGGAATCGAACCCAGGACCTCAGCGCTGCAAGGCTGCAGTTTTATCCACTGAGCCACCGTGCCGTAGGCCGTAGGGTGTCAACTTCCGCTGTCTAGGCAGGTGTCCAGTTTAGGGTACAGTTTAGGTTCCGTAGAAGGGTCCTGCTTATGTTACCTTTAATTATATCCTGATACATCGGGGATATGCACCTAGTTTCTCTTCCCTTAGGAATTGACTACATCCAGAAAACCTGTTTATCCATTGTGATTTTTTGCCCTCTTGCCCCGGTTGTCTATCCGTGATTCACCCCAAGTGTGATGTGAGTGAGTGCTTGCCATCACTTACATAAGGCTTTCTAGAGCAGAGAGGGACAGCCGCCGAGGAGCAGGGGTACCAATTGCCCTCCTACACTGGTAGCCAGGATTAAAGGCGACGGCAATTTTTATAGGGTTGACCTAGAGTTTTTTTTACAGTGTGGTGTTTGTGTTGTTTGGTTGTTGTTAGTCCTTTTTAGATTATTCTTATTAAAATTGACATTATATTACTATATATTACCTTTGTGGGTTCCCTTCATGTAAGCATTTACTATTCTGAATCTTTTACTTTATATTTAAATGCTTGAGACAATGCCAAGGAGGGATTGTAAAGCAACGTATGAGAATAAAAATGGGGTACATTGAAGAATGTAAGGTATACCACAGATTCTGGTCTGTTTCCCACGTGTTTCCTCCATGTTTCCGTATGGGTTCCTTTGTGGTTTGCTGCCTACAGTCTGAATCTACAATGTTCACATCCCAATAAGAACAAGGAAAACCATTCAGTGAACAGGTGTGGCCTAACTTTTGGCTAGTGCTGCATGCCTAAACCCAGAGTCATTAGTCCGAGTAGTAGTACTCTATGTGAGTGCAGTCATTGGCCCACTATATAACGTATCATGTCCCTTCATGTTTCAGGCTTCATTCTGTAGACGCTGCTCATCTGATGGAAAGGCGATAAGTGGACATTGAGTAGACGATTGGAGCGCCATTATAGAGATGGACAGGAGTCTCATGACTGGGAAGATCTTAAGTCTCACACTGAAGATCATCTACCTACTGACTGGAGAGGTGAGATGGTCACTTGACATCTGTTACTAATAATGGGTCTTTTACCTATGAAATAACGCCTATTAGTTCTGTGGGATTCCACATGGTGCCGTTACATCTGATAACTTCTCAATTTAAGCACCACTCTGGCATTTCTTTTGCTTCATCGCTGGAGTGGAATCACTGATGTAAGTTCCCTGTCCCTAGAAAACACCTGCTGTCTTCTGCTCCTCCCGACGCTGGTGCGGTCCTGCTCCCCCATCTTATGGCCGCAGCTCCTGACTGATAAGAAGCTCTCAGTGTAAGTCTATGGGGGTGTCGCTCTGACCTCGTTCTGGTTCTCATAGACTTACATTTACAAGTGACTTCCGGATCTGGATAGTGGAGCGATCCGGCTGGTCACAACCTGCAGAAGACCGACAGGAGAGGCGTCAAGAACAGCAGAAGACGGCAACTGGTAAGTATTTTACTATGGGTAGGGAACTCACATTAGTGATACCACTCCAGTGCTGAAAAAAAAAATCACCGGCGTGCTTATTTATTTATTTGTTTATTTTAATCAAGAAAGCTTTTATTGAAACAAAAGACATGACAGCTTTAATTACAGCAAACAGTTACAGATGCATAATATGCCATATCAACCTAGACGTTGCCAACATGCATAACCACAGACCATGAGGATAATTTCCCATCTCCCTTTACACCCCACCATCCCCCCACTTCCTTGGTATGCCTTGTATATAAAACAGTTTAAATAAGGCAATCTGACTCTACATACTGAAAGACTAAGCAATACCCCGATATGTAGTTTATATTTTTTAACCCAGAATTAATAAGTTAAAGAGCATATCTGACACCAGCTCCTCAGACACACCTGCCGGGCCATCTGATCCAATCACCCCATTTTTTTTTCCGAATTTACCGGTGGCTCCTATACCTGTGACGCTAGTCACTTCTCACGGCCAAGCCGTGAGTTGGAGTGGTAAAGGAGTCCAAGGTCAGAAGTCAGGAGGGAAATTCATAAACAGAAGGAAGAGACAAAAGCGTAGTCCGGTAACATTCCGAGGTCAGAGTACCGGGAGCTTAATGGATCAGAGCTAGAGGGGTTAAACAGGCGGATGGTCAGAACGAAGTCCAAAGTCAGGCAACAGATCAAGCAAACAGAGCACAAAAGATGAATATACGTTTGGCAGTGGGCTGGGAGAAGCTGCTCAGTTAAGTAGGCATGGCAATTACCCGGGATAGTGAAAACCTGAGACAGCTGACGCCTCCCAGTCACAGATTGGTTAGTCGAGCTGTTAATCAACACACTGACAGCTTAGCGCGCCCCTTGTACCAGATTGGATGGCCATGCTGTCCATCAATGTACTGACAGCTTCAGCATGCCCCTGTACCGGATTGGATGGCTGAGCTGTCAGTAACTGCATCCCAGACACCCTGAAGGGTGGAACCGTGACAATACCCTTTTCTCCATTAGGATTGTATTATTTAATAATAATAATAATAATAAATTTTATTTTTATAGCGCCGACATATTCCGCAGCACTTTACATTTCAGAGGGGATTTGTACAGACAATAGACATTACAGCATAACAATAATCACATACAGTAGATTATAACAAATACCAAGAGGAGTGAGGGCCCTGCTCGCAAGCTTACAGTCTATAAGGAAAGAGGTAGACACGAAAGGTGGGTGGTAACAGTTGCCCTGATTGTATGGACCAGCCATAATGTTAAGTGTGTAACAGTACAGACACAGAGGGCTAATGGATGCATAAAGCATGTGGGAACATGATGCTGGGAACCTGGTTATGGTAAAACTTTTGGCTCTGCCACACAGGGATAGGTTAGGTTAATGTGTTGAGGCGATAGGCCAGTCTGAATAAATGCGTTTTCAGGACACGCTTAAAATTGTGGGGATTGGGGACTAATCGTATTGACCTGGGAAGTGCATTCCAAAGAATTGGCGCGGCACGTGTAAAGTCTTGGAGACGGGAGTGGGAGGTTCTGACTATTGAGGATACTAACCTCAGGTCATCAGCAGAACGGAGGGCGCGGGTAGGGTGGTATACTGAAACAAGGGAGGAGATGTAGGGTGGTGCTGAGCCATGGAGGGCTTTGTGGGTGAGGGTAATAAGTTTATACTGAATTCTGGAGTGGATGGGTAGCCAGTGTAATGACTGGCACAAGGTAGAGGCATCGGTGTAACGATTGGTGAGGAATATGATCCTGGCTGCAGCATTCAAGACAGATTGGAGAGGGGAGAGTTTGGTAAGAGGGAGACCGATTAGAAGAGAGTTACAATAGTCGAGACGAGAATGAATAAGAGAAACAGTAAGAGTTTTTGCAGAGTCAAAAGTAAGAAAAGGTCGAATTCTAGAAATGTTTTTGAGGTGCAGATGACAAGAGCGAGCCAGTGATCGAATGTGGGGGGCAAAGGAAAGCTCGGAATCAAGTATGACCCCAAGACAGCGGGCATGTTGCTGGGGAGTAATAGTGGAACCACACACGGAAATGGCAATGTCGGGTGTAGGTACATTAGTAGCGGGAGGAAACGCAAGGAGTTCAGTCTTTGACAGGTTCAGTTTCAGATATAGTGAGGACATGATATTAGACACAGCGTTTAGACAATCGCCAGTGTTTTCTAGAAAGGCTGGCGTGATGTCAGGAGAAGAAGCGTATAATTGGGTGTCATCAGCATAGAGATGGTACTGGAAACCAAATCTACTGATTGTTTGACCAATAGGGGCAGTGTACAAGGAGAAGAGGAGGGGGCCTAGAACCGATCCTTGAGGAACCCCAACAGTAAGGGGAAGGTGAGAGGAGGAGGAACCGGCAAAAGAAACAGTAAAGGAGCGGTCGGAGAGATAGGAGGAGAACCAGGAGAGAACGGTGTCCTTGAGGCCAATGGAATGGAGCATAGTGAGGAGGAGCTGATGATCCACAGTGTCGAATGCTGCAGAGAGATCCAAGAGAATTAGCATGGAGTAATGACCATTTGATTTAGCTGTTAGCAGATCATTAGAGACTTTAGTGAGGGCAGTTTCAGTGGAGTGTAAAGAGCGGAAACCAGATTGGAGAGGGTCGAGAACAGAGTTTTCTGAGAGATAGCGGATAAGACGGGAGTGGACCAGGCGTTCCAGGAGTTTAGAGATGAAGGGAAGATTAGAGACAGGTCTATAGTTAGCGGCACAGTTTTGGTCAAGGGATGGTTTTTTAAGTAGTGGATGTATGATGGCATGCTTAAATGAGGAGGGAAAAATACCAGAAGAGAGAGAGAGGTTAAATATTTTAGTTAGGTGAGGGGTGACAGCAGGGGAAAGGGACTGGAGGAGATGTGACGGAAATGGGTCACTGGTGCAAGTAGTTGGGCGAGAAGATGCAAGGAGCCTGCTTACTTCTTCTTCTGTGACTGGTTCAAAATCAGAGAGTGAGTTAGATGCAGTGGGGGAGGGAGGACAGTGCATGGTATGAGGGGATTTGGAGATAATTTCCTGTCAGATCTGGTCAATTTTTTCTTTGAAGTAATTTAAGCACCGAATGTCATCTATCAAAGGAGGACTACGTGCCAACCAATGTTTGACAATAGTCTTGCCTGGTAAAATACTTTGGCTATAGCCAAGTGCACTGGAGAGGAGCCTCTGATGCCCCCCCACACACCATAGGGCCTGGGGGGGACTTGAATGCTAAAGACCTCCAAAATTAGTCTGCTGACGTTCTCCCACAGCCCCCCAATTGAGAACATGAACAGAACATATGCATGAAATCCGCTCCCTTTTCCCCACAATGGGGGCAATGATCGTCAGCTATCAAAAACAGTTGTGACCTCCACTGGTCCGTATTGATCGAAACCTAACTTACAGATTGCAGAATATCCTCCTGTTCTTCTATGGCTATATGGCCCACGTGTCTGTCTCTCTCCTACCTTATTTTGACTTCAGCCATAGGGTCACCCAAGAGTCTTGGTAACAGAGAGTTATACGTCGAAGAGATAATACCCTTTGTCGTTTTACCCTGCACCACATAGTCTAGTATCCCATTGTCTTAAATGGAGAGATTGGAAATGTTTTCATGTGCTCTTAGTGCATTATAAGTATTTGAAGAGCTCAGAATAACTCGAGTTGAATTCTCGTTTTAAATGATCAATAAAGTAAGTGTCCATCTACATACAATTGGTACACATACCACAATCCATGTTGTTTCCACTTCACAAACCCTTCCAAATGTTACCGTTCACTGAAGCAGGGGTTATTCCAAATTGGAGTATGTTTTGAATAATTCCGCATTCCCACTAGCTTCTTGCAAGCCCACCATGTTTTATACATACGAAGTAGGGTAGGGAAATCTCCTGAGGTGTCCTTAAGTTTGTGAGACTCTTAAGAGTTACAACAAATCCCCCCCCCCAAGGTATTTCAGTACTACTGTCCCTGCCTCTTGAGTCCCTACAAGGGCACACTTTCTCTAAAATGTTGGAATTGAGATGCTAAAAGGTACCCCCAGGTATGAGGGAGTGCTAAGCCTCCTTGATCTTTGTGTAGCTGTAGTTTTTCAAGTTTTATCCTTGAATCCTCCCTTTCCAGACCAAGTCTCTAAAGATATTATGCATTTTCCAAAACCAATAAATGGTGCAGGGAATGAGACACATTTGATGAGATTAGGTCTGCCCAGGGCTGATATGGAAGTTTCCCCCATTTCTTGATTTGATCACCAGGTGGGTTCAAATTTAAAGAGATATAATCATTTGTCTCTTTAGTAATATACGTCTCTGGCAAAAATCAAGAGACTACTGCACAGTTTTATAAAAATCAGCTTCTCTACATGTCTGACAGCCATTCCATTGCAGTGTCAGTTGAATTCCAACCAGAGTACACCTCATTCTACTTAATGTGCTTCTGATTAGGTGATCACCTGAGCCAAATCTTATTTAACAAAGGAAAGTATAAAAACCCTGCTGTGGTGTTCACAATCCTCTTGCAATAGGACAAGCTGGATGGCAAAACAAGTGCTAGTAATATCCCAAAAGTAATAGGAATGACAATAACCTTTAACCATGCCAAAGGAGTTGAAAAGAAAAGTCTTGAGTGAGGAAAAGAAGAGCACAATTCTGGCTTTACTAGCAGAGGGGATACTGTGAGCGTCATGTAGCCTTCATCCTTAAAATTTCTAAGACGGGGGGGGGGGGGTGTTCCCGGAAGTGGATGGAGTAGCCCTAAAATTTCAGTTTAATATCTGAAAGGCAGCCCTAGGACCATAAATTATGGTCAGAAAGACCACACAGCATGCACTGACAAGGATGCTGACACTTAATGCCGGCACCATGACCCAAGGACCGATGGATGTTTATATACGGGCGGACGGAGCAGCAGCTGCCCACAGAGCAATGGTGCCGAACACCACTATATAGGAACAAGAGAGCAGCAGCAAGATCCCTGGAGCGTTAGAGGGGAACCAGAGGGAATTAAGCACAGCGGTGAGTGAAGTTTTCCCTGAGACACTGGAGGGTCGTGCCGATATGAGACAGGAGCAGAAAAGTCTGCAGCCCCCCTCAGATCCATCCTGCCCCCTCTCCAAGAGTCACACATGCAAGGGGAATTGTCCAAACAGAGGGGTGTATCAGTTCAGCTTGCAGCACAGGAGACATCCCCAATCCCAGGAGCAAGAGGTCAGGGCTCTAATTACAGGCAAGATCCATGTACAGGTGAAGAAGCTGATATATCAAGTACTCCTCGCTTGTCTCAATTTGCTAGTAACACAGACCAGGAATCCTCCTCAGACTGAGTTTACAGCACCTGATGATGCTCATGATAAATGGCGCTCATACTGTATATGAAGCGACTTCCCGCAAAGGCAGATTTTAAACTGCTCATAGCTGAATTGCGTGATGCGTGCAGAGTGGAGATTGCGACTGTAAGGAGAGATATTCAACTTATTTCACACAGAGTTGAGACCCTAGAAGATAACCATGCTGTAACCTGTGCATATGTTTCTCAGCTCCATTCCACGGTTATGGCGCAGCATGAAGCAATTTGTGACTATCAAAGGCACCTGGAGAATTTGGACAATAGGGGTCGCAGACATAATATTAGGGTTCGTGGCCTGCCAGAACCTCATGGCGAGGAAAATCTCCCTAAGATTTTACAGATTATTTTTAATTAAACAATGGATGCGCCTCCTGCTCAACAGATCAAACTAGATAGGGCACATAGAGCACTACGTCCTAAAGGATCATGTCCACTGCCCCGTGATATCATTTGTTGTGTCACAGATTATGGACTAAAGGAAGAAATAATGTCCATGCCGGGAGAAAACGGAGTATTGAATTTGAAGGAAATTAACGCCAGATCCTGCCAGACGTCTCCTGGGTCACTCTGCAAAGGACGTGTCTGCTACATCCTCTTCTAACAACATTGAAAGATAACCAAATCATGTACAGGTGGGGGTTCCCTTACAGCCAGAAGAAATGGCCGCTCTACCACCCTTAGAGTTGCAGCCGACCTGCACCAGTTTTGCTCAGCCTTAGAAATTCCAGTCCCAAAACTACCAAACAGGGAACTGACCCCCTCCTGCTCCACCGCTGTCCCCAGCTTGGCAGCAAGTTTCAGCTAAAAAACAGCGTGCCTTACCCTCCGGTCCTATCTCAAGAGAATAACCACCATCCTTCCAGGCGCTGATGGAAAATTGAGGACTATTTTGCCTGTGTTGTCATCATGAACAGACCCTGAGACTTGCACTACGGCTTACCATATCTTATATCTACAGAAATATGACCGCATTATATAATACTGTCTCAACTGCAAGGCTGGCAGGGAGTACAAGAAGGCACTCATAACAGCTATTTGAAATCTCCAGAGTCTTCTAGTTTGTTTTTTCCTGGGTTTTTTTTTTACCCGCGTATTGACATTTCCAGCTTTCTGATGTCAGTACAGGCATCTGAGAAGGAATATGGTCAAAGTAGGATTTTGACCACAGTTCAAAAAGTAATCAGGCTCTGGACTTGTTTTTGGAGTCTAATTTCGAATGGGGTCACACTTGGTAACATGACTAAGAGTTTGTTTGTTACCTTCCTTCCCTTCTCCCTCCTCCCTTCTTGTCTTCCTTTTCTTTTTCTTCTACTAGGTAATGGCATCATGTGTCTATCCCAGTATGGAGTGTGCTACTTGGTAGGGCACTTACTTGGTCAATAGTGGGGGCCAGTGGACCCGGAAAGGGGTGAGATATATATATTTTTTTTTGTAGACAATGGCTCTATCATGGTGCGTCTCATGTCATTAAATGTTAAGGGGATCAACTCAGATGTTAACCCCTTACTGCCATTGGTCGGAATAGTACGTCCTATGGCAGTACCCCCGCTTTGATGAGGGGCTCCGGCTTTGAGCCCGCATCAAAGCCGGGACATGTCAGCTGTTTTCAACATCTGACAAATACCCGCAATAGCTATTAACTAGTTAAATCCCGCTGTCAAATGCTGACAGCAAGATTTAACCAGCGCTTCTGGCCGCAAGGCCGGAAATATGCGCATCGCTGACCCCCGTCACGTGATGGGGGTCAGCGATGCGTTGCCATCACAACCAGAGGTCTCCTCGAGACCTCTATGGTTGTTGATGAGACATTGCTATGAGCGTCACCCGGTGGTCGGCGCTCATAGCAATGCTGTAATTCTGCTACATATAGGTGATCTGCTCATCGCCTATATGTAGCAGAGCCGATCAAATAATGGATGCTTCTAGCCTCCCATGGAGGCAATTGAAGCATGCCTAAATAAAAAAAAAAGTTTTAAAAAATATGAAAAAAATAAAGAAACCTAAGTTTAAATCACCCCCCTTTCGCCCCATTCAAAATAAAACAATAAAAAAACCTCACACATACACATATTAGGTATCGCCGCATTCAGAATCGCCTGATCTATCAATAAAAAAAAGGATTAACCCGTTCGCTAAATTAAAAAAATCAAAACTCCAGAATTACGTTTTTTTGGTCGCTGTGACATTGCATGAAAATGCAATAACGGGCGATAAAAAGATCGTATCTGCACGTAAATGGTATCCTTAGAAATGTCAGCTCGGCGCGCAAAAAATAAGCCCTCACCCAACCCCAGATCATGAAAAATGGAGACGATACAGGTATCGGAATATGGTGCAATTTTTTTTATTTATTTATTTATTTATTTATTTTCACCAAACTTTGGATTTTTTTTTTCACCACTTAGATAAAGAAGAACCTAGACATGTTTGGTGTTTATGAACTCGTAATGACCTGGAGAATCATAATGGCACGTCAGTTTTAGGCTGAGTGCAGACGGAGTTTTGAGCCCTGCCGATTTTTCCGTGCAGAATGGAAGAAAACCGCAGGTCAAATGACCTGCATTTTTCCTGCGGATTTCTTCCATTTTTCACGCGGTTTTTGTGCGGTTTTCCATTGCGGTCTTCCCCCTGCGGATTTGGTAACAGGGGAGATAGAAAACCGCACAAAAGAAGCAACATGCTGCAGATTTTGTACCGCAGGAAAACCGCACGGAAAAATCCGCAGCGTCTGCACAGCGTTTTTTTTTTTTCATTCATTTTAAAGGTACTGTACATCACAATGCGGATATGCAACGTTTCTGCGCGGTAAAATCCGCTGCGGAAACGCTGCAAATCTGCATCGTGTGCACATGGCCTTAACATTTAGTGAATCTAGCAAAAAAGCCAAGCAAAAAAACAAGTGTGGGATTGCACTTTTTTTTGCAACTTCAACGCACTTGGAATTTTTTTCACATTTTCGAGTACACGACATGCTAAAACCAATGATGTCTTTCAACAGTACAACTCGTCCTGCAAAAAATAAGCCCTCACTTGACCATATTGACGGATAAATAAAAAAGTTATGGCTCTGGGAAGAAGGGGAGCGAAAAATGAAAACGTAAAGCCGAAAAAAGCTCTGGTTATTAAGGGGTTAAGAGACACCTCTTTGTATGGGAATTGAAGTCTTCAAAGGCAGATATTGTGTTTCTGAATGAGACACTCCATGATGAAACAGGATCCTTCAACTTTGCTAGGGGGAGATTCCCAATACTATATGCAACCACCCAAAATAGGAAAAAAGCTGGAGTGGCGAGTATGATAGCTCAAAATTGCACTTTCCAGGTTATTAGTTCAGACTCAGACCCTAATGGACGATACTTGATCTTAATGGCATCTTGAAGGGAATCCCTGTGATACTATGTAATGTATATGCCCCTAATTCTGGACAGTTACTTTTTCTTTTCCTAAATCGGGTTTTAGCTAAATTAGGTCAAACCCCATTGCCTGCGCTATATTGGGGTGATTTTAACTTGATTTTTTCAGCGCTAAGAGACAGGCTTTCTGTAAGTGGCACCCCAACCCCACTGACTTTGACTAGACAAACGCAGGAGTTCCATGCGCTAATTCGAAAAGCATGGCCTCCATGATCTTTGGCATACCTCGAAACCGACAGCCAAACAATATACATTCTATTCACATCCACACTCTACCCACACGCGGATAGACTCTTTTTTTTTTTTTTTTTGGCTTTGCGAGGAACTGCAACAGCAGACATTGGCCAAATTACGTGGTTGGATCTCCACCCGGCCTCCTCGCCAAGACGGAACTGTCACTGGAGGCTAAATGAATTTTTACTCAAACACCCAATGCATAAAGCCAAACTTCAAGAACAGTTGGAGGATTACTTTACTCTAAATAAAGACTCGGTCCCTTCACTCTCCTCAGTTTGGGAGGCGCATAAAGTTGTAATGAGAGGGAACTGCATTTCATTAGCATCACACTTAAAAAGAGACAGTAATAATCAAACAGTTGACCCTTTTGGCACGTCTCAAAAAGTTGGAACAGAATGTCTATGCAACCCTCTAAACGTACACTTAAAAAAATTGTTGAGGTAAGGGGCCGGCTGAGGGATCTTGCTATCCAAAAAGTTGAAAAAATGATGGTGTATACTAAGCAAAAATACCATGATAGGGGTAAAAAGGCCCATTCTCTCTTGGCATCCCAGTTAAGGGAGAGATCAGTTCAGGCTTCTCCTTTGCCATCAAAAATAAACAGACACCTCATATGATCCACAGAAACAAGCTAACATATTTCAGGTTTACTATTCCCGTCTATATCCACTTTACTCATAGACCAGATTGATAGATCTGAAAGACGCCTGTCAATTACCAACCTTAAGTGCAAAAGCCCTTTTAACACTAAATAACATAATAACTGAAGAACTGGGGAATACATATAGAGAATTTCCCCAGGGTAAGGCCCCAGGACCTGATGGGTTCACGTATTTATGTTACAAAAAACTCCAAAAAGAACTAATGGCCTTTATGCTACCGCTCTTTAATTCCTTCATGTCGGATTCTCCCCTCTATGCTGAGTTCACATATCACAGTAATACATAAACAGTGAAAGGACACTGCTGATTGCGTCAACTATCGTCTTATATCCATACTTAATGCCGATCTTAAAATATTTACTAAAATCCTCGCTAATAGATTGAGTTTGTTTCTCCCGGATTTAATCCATAAAGATCAGGTCGGTTTTGTGGCAAATGGGCAAGCGGGTGATAAAACTAGGCGTACTATAGATCTTATTGATGTCCTTGAAAAAAATGGTCAATCTGTTCTTCTGCTCAGTTTAGATGCCGAGAAGGCAGTTGACCGACGGAGTTGGCCTTTTTTATTTGCGTCTTTGCACAGGTATGGCCTATCGGGTCCATTTCTTCAGGCTATACAGGCTTTATATTCCTTGCCCAATGCTGTGTTTAAACTCCCCCATGCATCTTCCTCTCGTATCAATATCTCAAATGGATCTAGACAGGGGTGTCCTCTCTCTCCCCTGCTGTTTGTCCACTGCATAGAGCCCTTGGCTTCCAAAATAAGGAATAACTCAGATATCCAGGGCATTAAGGTACGGGAGAGAGAGTTTAAGTTGTCTCTATTTGCGGATGATATTCTCCTCACCAACCCACACATTTCCCTTCCCAATCTTCAATCTACCTTGACAAAATATCAAAATATGGACTACTCTCAGAGTACAAGGTAAATACGACAAAGACTGAAGATCTCCCAATAAAATTACTGTGCGCAATGGTGGATGCCCTGAGTTCAAAGTTTAGCTTTGCATGGAAGGACCCCAAAATTAAATATTTAGGTTTCTTCCTGACAGGCTCTTACGACTCCCTTTGTAGACATAATTTCCCAGCCTCCTTTCAAGAGATTAATGGGTTGCTTTCTAGATGGTCTAAACTTCCTCTCTCACTGTTTGGTAGAGCAAATTTGATAAAGATGTCTATTATACATAAGTTCTTATACATGGTAGAGGTTTTGCCGGTTCCGATCGCACTAGCGGTGTTTAGGAGATTTCAGACCATGCTTCTAAATTTTTTTGGGGTCAGAGACGACATCGAATAGCTAAATCAGTCCTCACATCTCCAAAAATGCAAGGGGGTGGTATTGCCTTTCCAGATGTCTGGAAATATTACTTGGCCGTACACCTTAGAAGAATACCAGCTTGGGCCTCCTTGTGGGCTTATAGCAAATGGGTAGAAATCGAGAAACTTTGGATAGCTCAAGCGCATCCCAGTTCATTGTTATGGAGAGATGGGAGTACATGCACCTCAGTCCCTCTGCTGGGCTCTATGGCATTTACAATGAAAATTTGGAGGATAAGCAGCAGGGCCTTTCCATTGATCTCCCCCAAGTCTCCTATGATCTCATTCCTTTTTTAATCTTCCTTTTTTTGAAGATTAAAGAAATGAGACGCATGGAGAATCTTATGGCTTGTATTAATAATCAACTTGAATTGTTTAACCGCATCTGTGCTCCATGGGGTGACTATGTAACTAAGCTAACCAATTGATGTTTCGTGCCTCTTTTCTTTCTTTCGTGTCTTTTCCCCTTCCCTGACTTTTTCCTTATCTCTTCCCTGTACCCCACCTACTCTTAGATGATGCATTAGATGTTTGACCTAATGCTAGTAGGAGCAGCAGTGCTGCGCACTGTGCCACTGGAAGAAACATCTAAAATGGTTTGCATAATTTTGCTACAACCATACTTGTGCTTATGATGTTTGTACAAGAAAATAGAAAATCTTTCAAAAATTAACAGTTTATAAAAAATTTTTCTAAGACAGCAGTCCATTACAACAAGGTCAAGCAGCAGACATGGGGGACAACAAAGCTACAGACCGGCACAGGGTGAAAACGACTCTTCACTGCCTGGGAAGACCATCATCTTATTCAAATATCACTCAGCAACTGCAGGATGACATCGAGTGACCTACAAAAGAAATGGCAGCTGGGGTGAATCAGTGCACGGCAAGAACAGTTCGTAGCAGGCTCCTAGAGGCAGGGCTCAAGTCCTGTAAAGCTAGAAAAAAAGCCTTTCATCGATGAGAAGCAAAGGAGAGCCAGGCTGAAGTTTGCCAAAGAGCCATAAGGATTGGACCATAGAGGACTGGTGTAAGGTAATCTTCTCTGATGAGTCTAATTTTCAGCTTTGCCCAATACCTGGTCGTCTAATGGTTAGATGGAGACCTGGAGAGGCGTACAAGCCACAGTGTCTTGCACCCTCTGTGAAATTTGGTGGAGGATCGGTGATGATCAGGGGATGCTTTAGCAAGGCTGGAATTAGGCAGGTTAATGTTTGCGAAGGACGTATGAATCAAGCCGCATACAAGGTTATCCTGGAAAAACAGTTGATTCCTTCTGCTCAGGCAATGTTCCCCAACTCTGAGGACTGGTTTTCCAGCAGGACAATGCGCCAAGCCACACACCTAGGTCAATCAATATGTGGATGAAGGACCACCACATCAAATCCCTGTCATGGTCAGCACAATCTCCAGACCTGAATCCCAATGAAAACCTCTGGAATGTAATTAAGAGAAAGATGGATAGTCACAAGCCATCAAACAAAGAACTGCTTACATTTTTGTGCCAGGAGTGGCATCAGGTTACCCAAAAGCAATGTGAAAGACTGGTAGTAAGCATGCCAAGACACATGAAACCTGTGATTAAAAATCATGGTTATTCCACAAAATGTTGATTTCAGAACTCTTCCTGAGTTAAAACATTAGTATTGTTGTTTCCAAATGATTGTGAACTTGTCGTCTTAGCATTATTTGAGGTCTGCAAGCGCTGCATTTTTTTAAAATTATTTTGACCATTTCTCATTTTCTGAAAATAAATACGAAATTTAGTGCTTGGAAATTCGAAGACATGTCAGTAGTTTATAGAATAAAAGAGCAATTTACATTTTACTCAAATATACCTATAAAGAGAAAAATCTGACAAACTGAAAATTTTGCAGTGGTCTCTTAATTTTTGCCAGAGCTGTATATACCCAGGTCTTCGCTATTGGTATATTTGAGACTTTATCCAACCCCATTCTATCTCTCGTATCCAGAGAAAGTAATACAGATTTTGACCAGTTTATAGTTATTCCGGAGAAAGACCCAAGTCTACCTATTATTTACATTACAATGGGAAGGGAAATACTAGTTATTGATAAATAACATGCCATCTGCGTACAGGGCGATCCTTTCTTATTGCCATATTTATAGCCCCGGGGGGGGGCTCCTGATAATGCAAGCCAAAGGTCCTATTGCAAGGGCAAAAAGTAATGGAGACATCGGACATCCCTGCCTCATTCCCCTATAAAGATCACAGCTGTCTGATATGTCCCCATCAGATCTCACGCTAGCGGAGAGCTTTATATAAAAGCATAATCCAGTAGTTCACCCCGGGGGGTGGCTTTGCCCCCACTTGGCTACGATTGCTCTGATTGGCTGTTAAAAGTGAAACAGCCAATCAGAGCGATTGTAATATTTCACCAATGAAATTTGGTGAAATATTACAAACCAGCCATGACCGATGCTGCAATAGCATCTGCCATGGCTGGAGACACTGATCAGACCCCCCACCGACTGACTGAATCAGAAAGCTGCAGATAAACTCTCACAGTGATCAAAATAAAAAAAAAAAAGTAAATCACCGCCCCCTTATCACCCCCATAGGCAGGCACAAATAGTAAAATAAAGAAAATATTTTTATTTTTCCTTTAGGGTTGGAATTAGGGTTAGGGTTGGAATTAGGGTTTGAGTTAGAAATAGGGTTAGGGTTAGGGTTGGAATTAGGGTTGGGGTTAGGGTTGGAATTAGGGTTACGGTTGGAGTTGGGATTAGGGTTAGGGATGTGTTGGGCTTAGGATTGTGGTTAGGGTTATGATTAGGGTTGGGATTAGGGTTAGGGGTGTTGTTGGGGTTAGGTTTGGATTTAGAATTGAGGGGTTTCCAATGTTTAGGCACATCACGGGGTCTCCAAACGCAACATGGCGCCACCATTTATTCCAGCCAATTTTGCGTTCAAAAAGTCAAGCGGTGCTCCCTCCATTCCGAGCCCCGACGTGTGCCCAAACAGTGGTTTACCCACCCAAATGGGGTATCAGCGTACTCAAGAAAAATTGCACAACAACTTTGGGGGTCTAATTTCTACTGTTACCCTTGGGAAAATAAAAAATTGGGGGCTATAAAAATTATTTTTGTGGAAAAAAAATGATTTTTTATTTTCACGGCTCTGCGTTATAAACTTCTGTGAAGCACTTGGGGGTTCAAAGTGCTCACCACACATCTAGATAAGTTTCTTGGGGGTGGTCTAGTTTCCAAAATGGGGTCACTTGTGGGGAGTTTCTACTGTTTAGGCACATCAGGGGCTCTGCAAACATAACATGACGCCCGCAGACCATTCCATCAAGTCGGCATTTCAAAACGTCACTACTTCCCTTCCGAGCCCCGACGTGTGCCCAAACAGTGGTTTCCCTCCACATATGGGGTACCAGCGTACTCAGGACAAACTGGACAACAACTTTAGGGGTCCATTTTCTCCTGTTACCATTGTGAAAATAAAAAATAGCGGGCTGAAAAATCATTTTTTGAGGGAAAAAATTTTTTATTTTATTTTCATGGCGCTGCGTTATAAACTTCTGTGAAGCACCTGGGGGTTCAAAGTGCTCACTATGCATCTAGATAAGTTCCTTAGGGGGTCTAGTTTCCAAAATGGGGTCATTTGTAGGGGAGCTGCAAAGTTTAGGCACACAGGCTCTCCAAACACGACATGGTGTCCGCTAACGATTGGCGCTAATTTTCCATTCAAAAATTCAAAAGACGCTCCTTCCCTTCTGAGCCCTGCCGTTCACCCAAACAGTGGTTCCCCCCACATATGGGGTACCAGCGTACTCAGGACAAACTGGACAACAACCTTTGGGGTCCAATTTATCCTGTTAGCCTTGGGAAAATAAAAAATAGCGGGCTAAAAAATCATATTTGAGGAAAAAAAATGATTTTTTATTTTCATGGCTCTGCGTTTATAAACTTCTGTGAAGCACTTGGGGGTTCAAAGTGCTCACCACACATCTAGATAAGTTCCTTCGGGGGTCTAGTTTCCCAAATGGGGTCACTTGTGGGGGAGCTCCAATGTTTAGGCACACAGGGGCTCTCAAAACGCGACATGGTGTCCGCTAACGATTGGAGCTAATTTTCCATTCAAAAAGTCAAATGGCTCTCCTTCCCTTCCTGGCCCTGCCATGTGCCCAAACAGTGGTTTATGACCACATATGAGTTATCGGTGTACTCTGGAGAAATTGCCCAACAAATTTTAGGATCCATTTTTACCTGTTGCCCATGTCAAAATGAAAAAAGAGGCTAAAAGAAAATTTTTGTGAAAAAAAAGTACTTTTTTTTTTTTTTTTAACGGATCGATTTGTGAAGCACCTGGGGGTTCAAAGTGCTCACTATGCATCTAGGTAAGTTCCTTGGAGGGTCTTGTTTCCAAAATGGGGTCACTTGTGGGGGAGCCCCAATGTTTAGGCGCACAGGGGTTCTCCAAACTCGACATGGTAACCGCTAAATATTCCAGCATATTTTCCATTAAAAAAGTCAAATGGCGCTCCTTCTCTTCTGAGCCCTGCCGTGCGCCCAAACAGTGATTTATGACCACATATGAGGTATCTGTGTACTCAGGATAAATTGCCCAACAAATTTTAGGATCCATTTTATCCTGTTGCCCATGTGAAAATGAAAAAATTGATGCTAAAAGAAAATTTTTGTTGGAAAAATTAAAATGTCCGTTTTTTCCTTCCACGTTGCTTTAGTTCCTGTGAAGCACCAGAAGGGTTAATAATCTTCTTGAATGTAGTTTTGAGTAGCTTGAGGGGTGAAGTTTTTAGAATAGTGTCACTTTTGCGTATTTTCTGCCATATACACCCCTCAAAGTGACTTCAAATGTGAGGTGGTCCCTAAAAAAAAATGGTTTTGTAAATTTTGTTGTAAAAATGAGAAATCGCTGGTCAACTTTTAACCCTTACAACTTCCTAACAAAAAAATTTTTGTTTCCAAAACTATGCTGATGTAAAGTAGACATGTGGGAAATGTTATTTATTAACTATTGTGTGTCACATAACTCTCTAGTTTAACGGAATAAAAATTCAAAATTTGAAAATTGCTAAATTTTCAAAATTTTCGCAAAATTTCCGTTTTTTTCACAAATAAACGCAAAAAATATCGACCTAAATTTACAGCTAACATGAAGCCCAATATGTCACGAAAAAACCATCTCAGAATTGCTAGGATGCGTTGAAGCGTTCCTGAGTTACCTCATGAAGGGACACTGGTCAGAGTTGCAAAAAATGGCCAGGTCATTAAGGTCAAAATAGGCTGGGTCATGAAGGCGTTAATAAACTTACGGCCAAAGCCCACATCTTTTAGCACCACTTAAATGTATCCCCACTCCATGCTGTCAAAGGCTTTATTGGCATCCACACTCCACGCTGTCAAAGGCCTTTTTGGCATCTAGAGAAAGGACAGCCTTATGTCTGGTGTCTGTCCCTGCCGCTTGTAAATTAAGGAACAGTCTATGTAAATTAATTGCAGTTGATTTTGAGAGCATGAAACCTGCCTGGTCGGGGTGTGTTACCAAGGTGATGACCATGGTCAGCTGTGACATCAGAAGTCAACACTGATATGGGTCTATATGGGCCTTGTAGTTCTTTATGCTTACCCTCTTTAGTCAAGACCACAATTATTGCCTCATATGAAGATTTTGGCAGCTCTCCAGACAAGAATGCCTCTCCTAACATGGCTGAGTAATGCTGCAATAATTCCCCCTCAAACAGCTTATACATTTAAGTTGGAAGGCAATCTGGCCCCAGGGCTTTGCCATTAGGCATTTTACCCACCACTTGTTGAATCTCCTCAACAGTGATAATCAAGTATACACTGTGTTCCAAATTATTATGCAAAAAATATTTCCACATATTTTCTCTAAATTACCTATATGAATTGCAGTCATTGTTATTTTCCAGTCATCTAATATTCTAGTATAATTGCAATGTTTTTGAACAAACTGCCTATGAAAACTGTATATTTTTTAAAATAAGGAACACTCAAAATGCATGTTCCAAATTATTATGCACAGCAGAGTTTTCAACCTTTTTATTTTTATTTTGAACAAAAAAATGGGCAATTGTGAAATCATAAGCATTATCAGCTTATTACAAAATGAAATCAAATAGTTTTCAAGTCAAAACTTTACTCTAGTTGATGTTACATTTGCACATAGGACCCCTTGTTCGAAAGAAGCTTCTGAACTCTCTTGTCCATTGAATTTGTCAGTTTTTGGATGGTTTGTGCTTCAATTGTTTTGCGTGTGGACAGAATACCCTCCCAGAGCTGTTGCTTAGATGTGAACTGCCTCCCGCCATCATAGACACTCCTTTTGATGATGCTCCAGAGGTTCTCAATGGGGTTGAGGTCAGGGGAAGATGGTGGCCACACCATAAGTTTGTCCTCCCATAGCAGCCAGAGATGCAGATGTGTTATTTGCAGCATGAGACGGTGCATTATCATGCATGAAAATGATCTTGCTGCGGAAAGCACGGTTCTTCCTCTTGAACCATGGCAGGAAGTGCTGTTTTAGAAACTCCACATAGATTATGGAGTTCATCTTTACCCCTTCAGGGATCCTAAAGAGGCTGACAATCTCTCTCCCCATGATTCCAGCCCAAAACATTACTCCTCCTCCTTGTTGGCGCCTTAGCCATGTTTTCATGGGGTGTCCATGAACCAGCCATCCTCCACTCCATTCATCTGGACTATCGAGCGTTGCACGGCACTCATCGGTGAACAAAACAGTTTGGAAGTCAGTCTTCATGTATCGTTTGGCCCACTGGAGCCGTTTCTGCTTGTGTGCAGTGGATAGAGGTGGTTGACAGGATGGCTTACGCACAGCTGCAAACCTCTGAAGGACCCTGCATCTTGTTGTTTGGGGGACGTTGGAGGCACCAGCAGCTTCAAAAACTTGTCTGCTGCTATGACAAGGCATTTTTGCAGCTGCTCTTTTAACCTGACGCAATTGCCTGTTGGAAAGAGTCCTCAATTTTTCCTTATCAGCACGCACACGTGTGTGCTGGGAATCAGCTACATACTTCTTGATTGTGCGATGATCACGATGAAGTGTCTTGGCAATGTTGATTGTAGTCAAGCCTTGACCTAAATACTCCACAATTTGTTGCTTCTCAGCAGCCGACACATCCTTTTTCTTTCCCATTTTGGCAAAAAATGTAGGCTGCTTAATAATGTGGAACAGCCTTCTTAAGTAGTCTTGCCTTTATTTGGACACACCTACCAAACTAATTTGCACAGTTATCTGCAATTGCTTTCAGTGATATAAAGAGCCCTGACACACATCACCATCAATGAGTTTAAATGACAAACAAAAACATTCTAACCTTATCACTCCTAAACTTTTTTGCATAATAATTTGGAACACAGTTTATAATGTCCTTGTCCTTATCAGTCTGGGAGGAAAGCCAAAACCCAGGTAAATATTCCACTAGTTCCTCCCTGGAGTAATTAACCTTAGATGAATAAAGGTACTGTCACACTTAGCGATGTACCAGCGATCCCGACCAGCGATATGACGCGGTCAGGATCGCTGGTACATCGCTAAGTGGTCGCTAGTGAGCTGCCACACAGGCAGATCTCACCAGCGACATCGCAGGGGTCGGGGGTCGCTACTTACCTGTCAGACGAGGCGATGAAGACGTCCTCCCGCCCGCGTCCACGCGTCGCTCGTCGTCACAGCAAGAAGCCGACGACGAGAAACAGTCCAGGACGTTCTTGCGCGATCAGCGATAACCAGCGGGGGAGCGGTCGGAGGTAAGTATCAGACATAGCGATATCGCTAGCAATATCGCTGCTACGTCACAAAAACCAGTGACTTTATAGCGATATTGCTAGCGATATCGCTTAGTGTGACAGGCCCTTAAAGGTTAGAGTAAACTCTATGTAGAGTCTGCAGTGTTTTCGTATTTTGAGTACTTACATTTCCCTCCATATCCCTTAACTAATACAGTGGCATGTAAAAGTTTGGGCACCCTGGTCAAAATTACTGTTATTGTGAACAGTTACGCAAATAGAAGATGAAATGATCTCTAAAAGGGCTACAATTAAACATGACACATTTCCTTTGTATTTTAGGCAAAAAAATCTGTATTTTCTTAAATTTTAAAAATTACAAAAAGGAAGATGTGCCGATGCAAAGGTTTGGGCACCCTGCATGGTTAGTGCTTATTAGCACCCCCTTTTGAAAGTATCACAGCTTGTAAACGCTTTTTTGTAGCAAGCCAAGTCTTTCAATCCTTGTTTGAGGAATTTTCATCCATTGATCCTTGGAAAATTCTTCCAGTTCTGTGAGATTCCTGGGTCATCTTGCATGCACTGCTATTTTGAGGTCTAGCCATTGATTTTCAATGATGTTCAGATCAGTGGACTGTGAGGGCCATTGTAAAACCTTCATCTTGCGTCTGTTGAAGTAGTCTATTGTAGATTTTGACGTGTGTTTAGGATTATTATTAGTGATGAGCGAGCACTAAAAGGCTCAGGTGTTTGTTGTTCGGATCGAGCAAATTGGAATGCTCAATGAGCCCAATGTAAGTCTATGGGAAAACCGTATTTTTACCGTGACCCCCCCACAGAGGCCCTTTTAGAGTCTAAAAACATCTGAAAATGTTGGAAACAGTGCTAAAATGACATGGGAACATCATGGTGAAGACCCCAGAAATCATTTATAACTCCCAGGTCACAGCTGTGAACAGTGTTGTCCGAGTCTTACGCCATTTATACAGGCGCACAATAAAACATACAAACACAAAACCAAAAAGGATTTTCCTGGGAAATATGTTAAGGAACATCCTGTCCAGGCTAAATATATATGGCAAAATAACCCATAGCAAAAATGTTCCTCCACCACTTGGGCTATGTTCACACGTAGCGTTTTTGATGTGTTTTTCAACTTTACCATTGCGTTCAACCAAGACAAATACATTCACTGGGAAATGTCACTTTAACAGTTTACAAACTTATTTGGCCATGAGTGTGACACATCATCAGACACATCCTGTTTCTTTTAAGAATGAGGGACTCTGAAAGTCACTTTCTATTTTTATAGGGCCAGCAGTCGGCCCTCACGATTCTTAGGGAGCCATCAGCCGGCTATGCTTTGTTGTTCCCATTATTAAACATTGGATCCCTTATACTGTTATTGCGTATGCAGTGAGTGGTAGGGCTGCCCAAAATTGGTCGCACCTTAACAACCCATTGAACAGATGTCATGGATGACACATGCACCCAAAGTTTCAAGTATTCATTTGGTGCTCCCATACTGCTTGATTATGCATTGAATGCAAAGCCTGACCTGCACCAAAGGCACCCCAATAAGCCTTTGAACACACATACTGGATGGTGTAGTGAAATATGTATGGATGTATGACCAGCAGTAACTTGGAATCTGTTCTAGGCTGCAGCCCTTCACAAAGGTCGTGACCTATATTATCCTGAGAAAAGAACAGTTTTCCTGGTCTCGACCCGGGGGGGGGCTTTCCTGAGAGCACACAGAATTGGAGACATTTCACACCTTCTGGTGCCTGTGAAGAGAGATGCCAAATTGCAGCCTGACACTATCTATTTACTATGAGAAAGAAAAGATATACAAACAGCATTCAGAGAAAAATAATGTATTCATTGGTAGAGTCACCATGATCCAGTCACAAACCAGCAATTAGAATATTAACATTAGAGGCTGGTCTAGAAATCTGATCTCCAGGTTAAATCTATAAATTAGACCTTTACACAAAAAAAGATGTTCACAGACTGAGGGACAGCCAAGCTGATGTGAGCCATTCCATTTTCATCCCCCCCAATCAGGGAGAAGAATGCTAGACTGCAAAGTTTAGATATTTCTGTAAGTTTCTCACTTTTATTTTATAACTGTTTTTGCTATATTTGTATGTCACTTTTATTTCCATATTTTTTATATCATTTTATTGTAAGCACTGTACCTTTTCTATTACAGCTTAAAACTTTAATAAGTTCGAACATTGTATGCTCTAAAGAATCCATAGCCTTAGTGTGTGATCCTGGTGATTGGCAGACAGTAGTAGTGATATTTCCGGGACTCATCACCCGTGTGTTCGGTGAGTGGTGGCAACGTGTATTTGTGGTCTGTGTCGGGGTGTGATTTTTGCTCCCATTGCAGCATACAACAGAGGTTGAATGCTGGACTGACTGAGAGGAGATAGTTTAACCCTTGCAGGCACCATCCCAAGTCACGTGCTGAGAAATAGGTACATGACAGATGGCCGCAGGAAAACCAAGTTCACATTATTAATTTGATACTACCATACTGTTTACTTATGCATTGAATGCAAGGCCTGCCCTGCACCAAAGTACACACCCCAATAAGCCTTTGAACTGAGGAACTGGATGGCCGCAGGAAAACCAAGTTCACCTTATTCATTTTGTACTCCAATACTGCTTGCTTATGCATTGAATGCATGGCCTGCCCTGCAGCAAAGTTACACGCACCCCAATAAGCGTTTGAACACATGTACTGGTTGGCCACATGAAACCAAAGTTCCCATTCTAATTTTTTTAAGTCACTTAAAGTTTGCCCATGAAGTGAATATAAGGTCTTCCCAAAATTTGCACACACTCCAATCTCCCAAGGAAGAAATGTGGAGGATAGTCTCCGAAAAATGTTTTCCCAGTTTATAGGAGCAGGTCTCCTATACTTGTAATGCCCTTTACTGAAAAATTTTTCCCCTGGGGGGGACCCTCAACATAAGAGTGTAAACATTTTTGGAACGGGCATCATAAAGACCCTTGCAATCCAGCCCTTGTTCATTTTTATAAGAGTCAGCCTTTCATCATTTTCAGTTGACAGGCGGATGCACTTATCAGCTATAATTCTACCAGCAGCAGGACAGGCCAAGACCTCGAAGGCATAGAGAGCCAGTTCATGCCACGTATCCAGCTATCCAGCTTTGAGACCCAGTAATTAAAAGGCACAGAGGTAACTTTGAGGACGTTGGCACGGTTAGTGGTACTCCCTCAGCATCTTCCAAAACTTTGCACTCCTTGTGAGAGTACCCCGTGCCTCAGGGCCACTGCGATGGGAGGGTCTGAGAAAACTCTCCCAGAACTTTGCCAGTGTTCCCCTGCCTCTGCTGGATTGGAGTTGTCTCTCTCGCCTGTACTCCTTGGTTGTCCAACAAACTGTGACCTCTGCCGCCAGTATTTTCAGATGGGAATTTTTTTTTTTATAATTCTGCAACAAGGGGGGCGTGGCTATGCCGTGAGCGGGAGAGGACGCTAGCAAGGAGAGCTCCTCACCATCCTGACGGATCCTGGATCCTGGACCCCTTCCTGGTGGCTTACTTACCGCTGGCTGGACCCCCTCAGACATCGGGATCCCCTCGGCAGGTCGGGAGGCAGCGTCTGAGAGCGGGCGGCGGCGGACATCTTGGGCGCGCGGCTGGTCTCCCACGAGGCGGCGGACATCTTGGGCGCGCAGCTCAGCTGCTGAGAGCTGCAGCGTCGGCTTACATTGCTGCACCGCTGCCGGACAGTGAAGAAACCGGCTGACAACCTGAGGGAGTGCGCGGTGAGTGCCCTGAAAAAGTGGGCCCTGCGTGGTATCCCTCTTCTATCACCTGCTCACTGCGCCGGCTGGCGCCATTACCAATGGAGGCTCTGTACACCCTCCCCCACTGCAGCTGTCTCTGTGGGGCCCCCCTCTCCCTCCCCTGGCCATAAAGATCTGTACTGTACTGCCGTCCTTATAATCCCTGAGGCATCCCTCTGTAGCCTGATCCACAATTAACTGTTGCCAGCCCTGCTGTAGCCTTCATCTGTGGTGGGTGATACCTGGATCACACGTTTTTTCAGCTGTTTCCTCAGACCGCACTGCAGAAAATCATGAGGCGACTTAAAGGGTCAGGTGCGGCGGCGGAAAAATTGAAGGAGTTTGTTAGACCTGACCCCGCTGAAAGTGCACGACATAACAGGAGCACTTCCTCTCAAGTTCAACGCAAAAATCGCCCTTCTGGGGGTGAGGAGGAGACGGAGCAGGAGGATTTGACCCTTAAACAAGCATCTGAGCAGTTGATGCAAGCTATCTCTTTGACCAGGACATCCCTGACGGAAAAAATTGAGGATGTTTATACGGAGGTGGGGAGACTTCGTCAGGATATGCAGGCTATGAAGGGACGCATTACGGAAGTAGAGACAAGGGTGTCCAAGGTGGAGGATACCATTACACCTATGGAGGCTAAGCTAAAGAAGGTGGCGGGTTCCATGAATGCTTGGAAGCAGAAGGCGGATGATTTAGAAAACAGAATGCACCGAAATAATATCCGTATCGTTGGTCTGCCTGAGCGCTCGGAAGGTCAGCATCCTGAGCAGTTTCTGGAGGATTGGCTTAAGACCTCCCTGGGAGATGAATTCTCCTCAATGTTCGCTGTTGAAAGAGCTCACAGGGTCCCTACAAGACCCCTGCCTCCGGGGGCCCTGCCTCGACCTTTCCTGGCACGCTTGCTCAATTGTAAGGACAGAGATACCATTCTGTGTCTTGCATGACTAAAAAATTCTATTAAGTTTAACAATGCTGTCGTTTCCATCTTTCCGGATTTTTTCATGGAACTGCAGAAACAGTGTGCACAATTCATCGAGGTCAAGAAACGGCTCAGAGACAGAAACAATGTATACTCGATGATATATCCAGTCCAACTCCGGGTTGTTCATGAAGGTTCCTCCGTATTTTTCACGGATCCGGTGGAGGCGACTAAGTGGCTGCGGTCCCATAAGGGGTCCCCTGCGAGGGAATCCTAATGTAGCAGCTGTTACTCCGGAGCCTTTCAATCAAAGGTCTAATTGGAGCTCTCTCGGTGAGTACCCAGATATCAGCAATACCGGACGCTGTGCTCAGTGATGGTATCCCCTTGCTTATTTTTTAAAGGGGGGGGGGGACTGTGCTCCTATGTTACTAGGTTCCTGTTTTTTCTTTTTCAAAAGTTTTAGTTTTTATAGTTGTTTAGGTAAATGCCGCAGCCGACATCAATTTTGCTATCTGGGTGGGATCTCTGCACTTGGTTCGGGCACCATTATGCATCATACTCAGACGGACGGGAATGGGTTCTGAGTTGATTTGTATGACTTGGAACGTAAGAGGCATAAAAACCCCTCGAAAGAAAATTAAGGTGTTCTCACATATTAGACACTACCGTCCTCATATTGTGGCTCTGGTAGAGACGCACCTGACCAGAGATACGGTTCGGTGGGTACAGAAACCATGGGTGCAATGGTTTATACATGCTTTTCACACCAGCTATTCAAGGGGGGTTTCACTGTTAGTTCATAAAGATGTTCGGTGGGAAGCCAGGGAGGCCCGGAAAGACCCCGAGGGACGATTTGTGTTTGTACATGCGCTGATCAACTCTCAGAAATATGTTATTCTTTGTATTTATAATCCCCCTCCGGCCAATATATCGATTATTCAGAAGGCGTTGAGCTTTGCTTTGAATTACCCTGATGAACATGTCTTTTGTATGGGAGATTTTAATTTGGTCATGAACAGCCATCTTGATAAATTGAGATTGGATGGTGGAGTACAGGGAGGGGTCAACCCCCCCCCCCCGGGCACATCCCAACTGTCACAATTCATGGCGGGTAGTGGGTGGCTGGATCTTTGGAGAGTGCGTCATCAAGAGACAAGAGAGTATACTTGCCATTCCTCCACTAAACGCTCCCTGTCTCGCATAGACTACATTTTCGGGTCCAGCAGTCTGGCGGCGTGGGTGGATGATATTAAACATGGAAGTAGGGGGATTTCGGATCATAGCCCAATTATTCTTAAGCTTAAATACGGGCCATCAACTAATAGGATAACATGGAAGCTGAACCCTTTTTGGCTGAAGTTGATAACATCCCCTGACAGAACGATCGATCATTTACGTTGCTTCGTCTCGTCCCACCCTGAACCCCGAAATATTAATATATTTTGGGATGCTCTTAAAGCCTATTTACGGGGTTTGTTTATCCTCTACGATCTCTTACATTAAACGAGTGACATCGGAGGAGGATGGCGAGATTGAGCGACATCTGAAAGATTCGGAGGCAGCCTATATATCTGATCAAACTAATAACAATAGGGTAGAATGGCTGACTGCTCAGAGGTTATATGCTCAATATACTGACACCAAGACGAAACGTAAATTATTTTTTGCCCATCAGTCTTACTTTGAGATGGGGAATCAGGCAAGCAAATTCTTGGCTTATTTAGTACGACAGCATAATGCGACTAACACAATTCTACAGATTCGTGATTCGGGAGGTACTCTGGTTTCCTCAACTGAGGAGATACTGAAATGCTTTTCTGACTATTATGGTTCACTATACAATTCTAAGACTGATGTGGATGGCCCGGAGTGTCTAAATTATTTGTCAGATATAGAGTTTCCTGCGCTGAGTCCTTCCCAACAGGCCTTTATGGATGCTGAGTTTACTCTGGAGGAGGTAGAGGATGCCATAAAAGACATGGCCTCTGGGAAAGCCCCTGGGCCGGATGGATTTCCTGTGGAATTATGTAGGAAATACCAAGATATACTGGCGCCCCTTTTGTTGACAGTGTTTCGTGGGATTTGGGAGGGGGGATACATGCCGGAGTCCTTTTATGAGGCCAATATAATAGTTCTTAAAAAGGAAGGGAAGGACCCTTTAGATTGTGGATCATATAGGCCCATATCACTAGTAAATGTGGATTATAAAATCTTTACAAAAATTTTGGCCAAAAGAGTGAACTCAGTCATACTAGATCTTGTACACTCCGACCAAACTGGTTTTATGCCTGGTAAGAGCACCTCTATTAATATCAGACGGGTCCAGTCAGTGGTTCAATATAGTTTTCTGGTACCAGATAATGAATGGGCATTGGCATCGATGGATGCGGCCAAGGCCTTTGACTCTCTTGAATGGCCTTTTCTCCATGCGTGTTTGCAGAGATATGGATTCGGTGATAGATTCCAAAAATGGGTCAGTGTTTTATACATGAAGCCCAAGGCCCGGGCCATTGTAAATAATTCCATATCTGAATCATTTTCACTGCATAGGGGAACTTGTCAGGGGTGTCCCCTTTCCCCGGCCCTTTTTGCTCTTGCTATTGAGGCCCTGGCAATTCGTATAAGATCTTCCCCTAATATTGCTGGTATAAAATAGCAGGTCGGACTGACACCATAGGCCTATATGCTGACGATATGGTGATATTTATGGACAAAGCGGAGGGGACTCTGACAGGAGTCATCACTACTATAAATAAATTCAGTAAATATTCTGGCCTATATATAAATTGGGAGAAATCCGCTTTGATGCCTCTTTCCCACATTCCAATGCCACGACTTAAGACTCTCTCCTTACTGCCCATTGTAACCAGTTTTAAATATTTGGGTGTTCATGTCTCTCAGGGTAGTAAATTTGATTTGCAACTCAATATACAACCATTGGTGGAGATGGTCAAAGGTAAATTCGCGATCTGGGGTAAACTTCCACTGTCTGCAGCCGGACGTATTAATTTAATTAAAATGTTATTACTCCCCAAGATTAATTTCTTCAACATAGTGCGGTGGTGGTGCCCAAATCCTTTTTTCTAATCTGAATTCCCAAACCACATCCTTTATTTGGGGGAAAGCCAGGCCTAAACTTGAACTAACCACTCTACAGAGGCCCAAGAGGGGAGGAGGGGCAGCGTTACCTGATTTCTTTTTATATTATTTGGCTGGACAGGCCAAGGCCATAAGTACATGGATGCCTCGTGGTCATCTCCCAAACTCTGAGAGTCATCTACTTCATGCTGCACGGATTAGTTGCCCACTGGGTTTTTTGGAAATGAGGAAAATAAATGTCTCGCGACTGTTACCTTTGCTTCGTCTGGCACGATCGATATGGAGACAGATTAAAGGGGTGGTTGGATTTGGGGATACTATAGCTGAAATGCCCCTATGGAATAATGACTACCTCCCGGTGCTACTTGAACATCCATCCGCTGAGTTTTGGGCTCAGTATAGTGTCTCTACGATAGGTGATCTGTATGATCATGGAACTTTGGTGTCCTTTGAGCATTTAATCGCAGTGTCCCGAGATCCCAGTTTTTCCATTATTTACAACTAAGGTCAGCTTTTCAATCGCACATGAGATGTATAGGTATAAATAATGCCATTTCGTCTCTACCCTTGATAGAGATCCTCAAATCACAGGGCCCTCAAGGTCTCATCTCCTCTCTATATACATATATGTTGTCAGTGGGGACAGAATGTGCCTTAGATTCCGTTAAGAGGAAATGGGAAGGGCTCATCCCTGATACACAGGGTGAGGAGTGGGAAGAAATCCTGGAGTCACCAATCTGGGTATCTCCGTCTGCCAACAACAGGATGATACAATTGTATATTATTAATCAATCATGTTTGACTCCAACTCGACTCTTTAAGATGGGCCGGTGCCAGTCATCGGAATGTTTGAGATGTTACTCAATAGATGCAGACTTTATCCATATGATCTGGTGCTGTCCTGTTGTTGTGCAATACTGGGGGGAGGTGACATCATTATTGACATCTTTGGTACAAACCCCTGTTCCCCTTGAGCCATTGATCTGTCTATTTGGAGTGTGGGATGAGGAGGCATGGGGTCATTATGTTGGGATTTTTCTACGGGAGACACTGGTTATGGCACGGAAGGTACTAGCATTACGGTGGATGGGGAATTCACCTCCTTCTCTTGGGTCCTGGATTACTTTGGTAAATTCGATTATCCCATATGAACGTACGCTGTATCAAAACAGAGGGTGCCCGGGTAAAAAGATCTGGGAGAGGTGGAACTCCTCTCACCTCTCTTTGCAGAGCGGAGATCTCGCACAGTAAACAGCTCATTATGTGGAAGTAGGCTGCAGAATAGTTTATGTTTTTTGTAGACGTAGATATAGTTTAGAAGCTAGGCAGGTTTTATTATTGACATAATAACACAATGCTATTGTGACTCAATTGGTATTATGTTTTGCTTTATTTCTATACAACTGATGTACACATTATGCTTCACATTTTCATGTTATCTGAGCATATGTATATTTTGTATTAAGCTGAACATCATATACTAAATGTGTATATTAAATAACTGCTTGTGGTTTAATAAACTAATTTAAAAAAAAAATAATTCTGCAACAAGGGCCTTCTGGTGGTAATGCAACATTTTAGTACACTTGTCTGCCTCTGGAAGAAGAAATTGAAAGCTTTCCTTGTAGCGTGGGTCTAGAAGTGTCACCAACCATTAATGACTGTCAGCCAAAATTTTGACAATACGAGGGTCACTGGAAAGGCAGCGCAAAATAAAGTCAGCCATGCGTGGCAGACTGCTAACAGGCAAAACTTCCATGTCCTCACCAAGAGGACGACTAACCATGCTCTCCTCAGGCCATCCACGCTGAACAGACGGTATGACAGTTGTGCTTGTAGTACCATCTATAGCGCATTAAAGTAGCTCCTGTTCTTCCTCTTCCTTATTGTCAACCAATCGACATTGGGATGACATGAGCCTGGACTGTGTGTAATCACCCTGTATGCTTTAAGAAGAACATCACAGTATTCATACAACAGTGGTACAAGCATTTTTAATTTTCCCATAAACCACCCCCCCTCAACAATGCAAACTCATCCCACCCCCAGCACTTCCCCCTTTTAGACAGCTGGTATTATCCCTTTAACACCACCTGTACACATATAGAATTGCATTATATAAAATCATCTGTTATAGCAGTGTAGACAAACAACCCGCATATACTGTGCATACCTCCGAGACCGTTCATTCACCTCTCCACTCATCCCAATTCCATCCAAGGTGTCCACAATTTGTCATACATCACCATTTTTTTCCCTTTTCTTGTAGACCCCCTTCTCCAGCTTAGGCCTCTTTCACACTTCAGTTTTTTACAATTAGTCACAATCCGCCAGGTTTTGAAAAAAACGGATCCGCAATTTTCTTTTGAGGATCCGGTTTTTTCCCCATTGACTTCCATTATTGGCGGATTGTGACGGATTGCCGTCCGTTGCATCCGTTTTTTTTGCGGATCCGCCAAAAGTTGCTGTCCGTCACCATCTTCAAAGATTTCAAAATTGAGCTTGCAACGTTTTTGTCTCTGGCGGATCCTCCAGACACTGATTTAACCCGAAATTCTTTCTGGGTGCCGGACAAAAAATCTCTATCTCTCTCTCTCTCTCTCTCTCTCTCTCCTTTTCCTGCGATTCCTTTAAAATTCTTCATTTGTCGGATCCGTCCAAACAACGGACGGGTGGCATCCGTTGTCATCGTGTCATCAGTACTACAACGCATCCGTCCTTTTGGCGGATTTTGAATGATGCAAAAAAAAATAAGTGTGAAAGAGGCCTTAAGGACATGCTTTCACATAGGCAAGGTATTCTCCCCTTGAAGGTGGATCCACCTTTATCCAATTCCTCGTTATTACCTTTCGAGCCATATATAGTAATCTAGCAATTGCCACCTTCATTTTTTTTTTACTTTTATCTCCGCCACATATCTCAGCAAGCAAACCACTTGCTTTCTTCGGACCACACACCTATAAGCCACTTCCACATGACTCAGGATCACTAACCAAAAAGCAGCCAATCTTGGACACGTCCACAGCATATGAAATAATTCAGTATTTTCGTTCTTACACCGAAGACACTAAGAGTTAGACCGTAATCCAGCCCTATACATAACTTCCGGAGACCTACAGTCATATGTAAAGTTTGGGCACCCCTATTAATGTTAACCTTTTTTCTTTATAACAATTTTGGTTTTTGCAACAGCTATTTCAGTTTCATATATCTAATAACTGATGGACTCAGTTATATTTCTGGATTCAAATGAGGTTTATTGTACTAACAGAAAATGTGCAATCTGCATTTTAACAAAATTTGACCGGTGCAAAAGTATGGGCACCTCAACATAAAAGTTACATTAATATTTCGTAGATCCTCCTTTTGCAAAAATAACAGCTTCTAGTCGCTTCCTGTAGCTATTAATGAGTTCCTGGATCCTGGATGAAGGTATTTGTGACCTTTCCTGTTTACAAAACAATTCCAGTTCAGTTAAGTTTGATGGTCGCCGAGCATGGACAGCCCGCTTCAAATTATCCCACAGATGTTCAATGATATTCAGGTCTGGGGACTGGGATGGCCATTCCAGAACATTGTAATTGTTCCTCTGCATGAATGCCTGAGTAGATTTGGAGCGGTGTTTTGGATCATTGTCTTGCTGAAATATCCATCCCCTGCGTAACTTCAACTTCGTCACACTATTTGTCAAGAATCTGCTGATACTGAGTTGAATCCATGCGACCCTCGACTTTAACAAGATTCCCGGTGCCAGCATTGGCCACACAGCCCCAAAGCATGATGGAACCTCCACCAAATTTTACTGTGGGTAGCAAGTGTTTTTCTTGGAATACTGTGTATTTTAGCCTCCATGCATAACGCCTTTTTGTATGACCAAACAACTCAATCTTTGTTTCATCAGTCCACAGGACCTTCTTCCAAAATTTAACTGGCTTGTCCAAATGTGCTTTTGCATACCTCAGGCGACTGTTTGTGGCGTGCTTGCAGAAACGGCTTCTTCCGCATCACTCTCCCATACAGCTTCTCCTTGTGCAAAGTGCGCTGTATTGTTGACCAATGCACAGTGACACCATCTGCAGCAAGATGATGCTGCAGGTCTTTGGAGGTGGTCTGTGGATTGTCCTTGACTGTTCTCACCATTCTTCTCTGCCTTTCTGATATTTTTCTTGGCCTGCCACTTCTGGGCTTAACAAGAACTGTACCTGTGTTCTTCCATTTCCTTACTATGTTCCTCACAGTGGAAACTGACAGGTTAAATCTCTGAGACAACTTTTTGTATCCTTCCCCTGAAAAGCTATATTGAATAATCTTTGTTTTCACATCATTTGAGAGTTGTTTTGAGGAGCCCATGATGCCACTCTTCATAGGAGAATCAAATAGGAGAACTACTTGCAAGTGGCCACCTTAAATACCTTTTCTCATGATTTGATACACCTGGCTATGAAGTTCAAAGCTCAATGAGGTTGCAAAACCAATTTAGTGCTTCAGGAAGTCAGTAAAAAGTAGTTAGTAGTGTTCAAATCAAGAAATGATAAGGGTGCCCATACTTTTGCACAGGTCAAATTTTGTTTAAATGCAGATTGCACATTTTCTGTTAGTACAATAAACCTCATTTGAATCCAGAAATATAACTGAGTTCATCAGTTATTAGATATATGAAACTGAAATAGCTGTTGCAAAAACCAAAAATGTTATAAAGAAAAAAGGTTAACATTAATAGGGGTGCCCAAACTTTTACATATGACTGTATATACTCTATGTAAAATATAAAGCTGAGAGAGTCTATACGGCTCACTCAGTGTCAGTTTTGGTATCCACTCCAGAATCTACTCCCACGTTTCATCGTCCAGTGACCCAGCTATCTTTCCCACTTAGCCCTCGCATTGATTGGATATCCAAGTAAATGAGTATTTATTAGGTCTCTATATATAGAGGATATGACCCCCCTCGTAGTCCCCCCCCCCCCCACACACACACACATACTCCAGCACTAGGTCGCTCTGAATTTTAAGGCAATCATCTCTCTTTTGAGCTCTGTACGCATGCCTCATCTGAGCATATTGATATTCCCCGGAGGCCTTAAGACCATATTACGACTGCAGCCTGGAAAAAGATTTCAACTCCCGCTTAATATCTGAAAGACATACCGTATCCCCTGACCAGCCATTCCGACAAACATCCCAACTTCATAAACTCCGGAAGATTGTTATTATGCCATAACGGAGAAAACATAGTTAGACAGGTGACCCCCCGAATTTGTTTGATCCTCCCCCATATTTTATGTATCATAAATAGTGTTGGGTAGATTTTCCCAAGTGCCCCCAGGGACCCATCCTCCAAGCACTGAACCGATGGTCTTCTCTTCGTCAGCCCCTCTATCAAATGCTGTACCATGCTGGAAGTCTCCTCATCCGCCCAACCCCTGAGATGCTGGCACTGTGCCGCAATAAAAAATATTTCAGGGTTAGGCAAAGCCAATCCCCCCTCTTCCTTAGGCCGCTGAAGTGTCTCCAACCTAATACGGGATGCTGCTTCCCCCATACCAAACTCCTAAATAAAGAGTTGATCTGTTTAAATTTCCCACGGGGTATCCAAATACGTGCATTGTGAAATACATATAGTATCTTAGGCATCAGAATCATTTTGATGAGATTGACTTGTCCAACCACTGACAAGTGTAGCTTAGTCCAGGCCCCCACCTTCGCCTTAAGAACCCCCAGTACAGGAGTCAGATTCTTATGCAGATAATCTGTAACCGGCATAGAGACCCATATCCCTAAGTATTTAAATTGATCTGCCACTTTAAGTCTGCCCCCGCCTATGGCGTCCCTCATCTCATCCACTACATCATCAACCTTAAACAGAATAGATTTATTCCAGTTTATCACCAGCCCCGACAAGGATGCAAATTCCTCAATAAGCCACATGGCATTCCCATAGAAGTGTGTGGATCACCCAAGAACAATAGTATATCGTCTGCATAGAGCGCTCTCATTTCCTCTATTGACCCATACCTGAACCCAGACACCCCGGTAGACTGTTGAATCTTTGCGGCCAGCGGTTCCACCGCCAAAGCAAACAAAAGAGGAGAGAGTGGACACCCCTGTCTCGTCCCTCTGTGCAACTTTATAGTTTGGGATAGCTCCCCATTCACCCTGATTTTTGCTAACGGTTGCACATACAGCAGTTGAATCCATGACAGAAATTGCGGACCAAAGCCAAAACAGCGCAGAACCTTCCACAAATATCCCCATTCCACGCTATCAAAAGCCTTGTTAGCATCTAAGAATGCAATAACCCCCTGACCGCAGTTGTCGGCCCGCAGCTGCATATTCATAAAAAGCCTTCTCAGGTTAATAGACGTAGATTTGTCGGGCATAAAGCCGGACTGATCCGGATGTATCAACTTCGAGACAACACCCGTCACCCGGTTCGCTAATACCTTGGCCAGAAGGTTAACATCCGTTGTGAGCAAAGAGATTGGGCGATATGACTCAGGCTGCTGTAGATCTTTATCCTCTTTCAGTATTACCACTATTATGGCTTCTCTCATTGAAGCTGGCAAAGTCCCTCTACACTTAGCATCCTCCAATACCACTCTCAGTCTGGGCACTAACCCTTCCTCCATACCTTTATAAATTTTAGCTGGTAACCCGTCTACTCCTGGCGCCTTCCCCCTTGACATTGACCATAGTGCCCAGCTCAGCTCCTCGTCCGTGATAGGTGCCTCCAAGCTTTCCCTGTCAGCATCTCCCAGTTTAGGCAGCCCACCCCCTCCAAGAATGCCACAGTGTCTTCCACCGATGCTCCCACCTGAGAGGAGTATAAATCCGCATAAAAGTCCGTGAAGACCTCTAAAATGTCAGGGGTCTCTGACACCTTTGTGCCATTTCCTGAAACCAATTAATGCACAAATGAGGTACCCCTCTGGGCAGAAGCAATCAGCGACAGCATGTGGCCCACCTTCTCCCCTTCCTGGTAATAAGCCAGTTGCTGAAACTCTGTTTTCCTCTCCGCCCTTTCCAAAAGAGTTTTATCCATATAATGCTGAGCTTCCTTTAACCGTTTCCCGGCCTCTTGGGTACCAAGTAAAGCCATCTCATTTTCCACTGCTCTCAGCCTTTCCGCCACTACTTTCTCTGCCTGTTTTGCCTGCCTCTTCTGTATGCTTCCTTGTTCCATCTCATCGTGCACAGCCTGCAATGCCACCTCTTTGATTATGAACAGAGAGCGTTTCAGAAGACAGAGAAGCGGGATGGCGACGCTAGTTATGGCGTCATCGCCGCTCACCATCTTGGTGGACTCCTCAAAGTTTTGTAGGATGGTACATATGTCTGACATCCATGTCCACTCCTGAGGTCTTATGTGTGGAGTCTGAACTGAATACTGACAGCCTTGTTGATGCTAGTACAACAACTCACAAATCCTTTCCAACATGTGCAGTGTAGAGTTCCAACGTGTGGGGACGTCACACACCAGTCGGTGAACTGGAATCTGCAAACGCTGCTGGAGCACGGCAAGGGCGGCGGAAGCTGGAGCTGATTTTCTAAAATGGGCACTCAGGCGGCGTACTCTGACAAGCAGATCCGCCAGCTCCGGGTAGCTTTTGAGAAACCAATGAACAACAAGGTTAAGCACATGCACCAGGCATAGTTCGTGTGTGAGCTAGCCTCAGAGCCGCCACCAGGTTCCGGCCATTGTCACACATGACCATGCCTGGCTGTAGGTTCAGCTGTGTCAGCCACACATCTGCCTGCCCTTTCAGAGCTGTCCACAACTCTTAAGCATTGTGCGGTTTATCACCTAAGCATATTAGCTTCATTGCAGCCTGTTGATGTTTGGCTGAGGAAGTGCTGCAGTGCTTCCAGGTTGTGACTGATGTGGTCGTTTCTGAGATGGAGGCAGAAGAGGAGGAGGAGATGCAGGAACTGCAGCCTGTGAGGGCAACCCCGATTGACGTAGGACCCGCAATCCTCAGCATTGGGAGGACGTGTTCCATCCCCAGATCCCTCTAGGTCCCGGCTTCCACCATGTTAACCCAATGTGATGTCAGAGAGATGTAGCATCCCCTGCCCACAAGCATGTGTCCAAGTGTCCGTGGTTAGGTGGACTTTACCAGTAATAGCATTGTTCATCACACGGGTAATGTTGTGGGACACGTGCTTGTGTAATGCTGAGACGGCACACCGGGAGAAATAGTGGCGGCTGGGGACCGAGTACCTTGGGACGGCTGCCGCCATCAGGTTGCGGAAAGCTTCCTTATCCATGAGCCTAAAAGGCAACATTTTGATCGCAAGCAGACGAGAAATGTGTGAATTTAGTACTGAGGCCTGTGGGGCGTTGGCTGCGTATTTATGCTTGCGTTCCAATGACTGGGGTATGGACAACTGAAGGCTGCGCTGGGACAAGGACGTGGACATGCTTGATGATGGTGGTACAGGTGCAGGGCAGGAACCATCTTTGCATGCAACGTGGAGAGGGGATTGGCTTGCACGCACAACAGTGGAAGAAGCAGTGTTTTCACCCACAGACACTGTTCCTGGAGCCTGGTGTTCGGCCCACAAAGTTGGGTGCTTCGTTGCCATGTGCCTGATCATGCTTGTGGTGGTCAGGCTGTTAGTTTTGCTACCCCTGCTGATACGGGCATGGCAAGTGGTGCAAATGGCCTGTTTGTGGTCATCGGCAGTCTCTAAAAAACAGCCAGACTCGGGAAGACCTAACTGTTGTACTGCCAACTTCAGTCGTGTTGGTGTTACGAGGAACGGTTGCCCGCCTTCTGTCTGCGGACACCACACTGCTTCTTACTACCTCTTGGGGTACGCCTCCCTCACCCTGTGTGCTGCTGTCCTCGCTCTGCATGTCCTCCTGCCAAGTTGGGTCAGTTACTATATCATCCACCACCTCAACTACCACTTCCGCTCCCTGGTCCTCCTCCTGACTTTCTGGCAATTGTCTCATCATCATCCACCTGTGGTGACATGTTTCCACCATCACCTTCGTGTGAATGTGGCTGCTCAAATATTTGGGCATCGCTACATGCGATCTCATCTTGCCCCGCTTCAGGTGGACCGGGCGAGAGGCCCGAATCTATAAATGGAAAAGTGAACAGCTCTTCGGAGTGTCCAAGTGTGGGATCAGTTGTCTCCAGGCACTTGGCATGGCGGGAGGAATGTGGATCAGGGTGAGGAATATGCGGTCCACACTCATAGCTACTTAGACTTGACCGTGTCTAAGACAGGGTGGTGGTGGAAAATTGACTGGAGGCTATCCAACCAACAACCTTTTGACACTGCTCTGGTTTCAATATTGCTATTCTGTGGTCCTATGAATTCAGACAGGAAGTTCATGCGAGAAGATGCGGATGTTTGTAGTGGCCCAATTTCAGCTTGCCCACGACTTCGGCTTCTGCATGCATCATCACGTCCACTTCCCCGTCCCTTGCCCATTTTAAATGGACAATGATATTTTCCACGTTCACTACAAGTGGCTGAATTGGGAGCGAACTTTTATGTGATCCGTGTGTGGGAAAACCACACATTAAAATATGTGGACTGTAGGTTCAAAATGTATTTTTTGTTATCAAACTGGTGTCAATAACTAGGGGTAAGACACAGCAAATACAGTGAAATGGAGGCCTGAAATGCAACAATTTGTAGCCCACAGATAGATCAGACGTCTGACGGAGATATCACACTGTTCAATATGTGGCCTTAGATACCACATTGTTCAATGTACAGCCTGTATTTTTTTATTTTTTACCCCAAAATAATCTATAGAACTAGGGTAAGTAAGACACAGCAGAAAAAGGTGAATGTGGGCCTGAAATGCCACAATTTGTAGCCCACCGATAGATCAGGCGTCTGATGGAGACACCACACTGTTCAATATGTAGCATGCATTTTTTTTATTTTTTACCCCAAAATAGTCTATAGAACTAGGGTAAGACACAGCAAAAAAGGTACCGTATATACGCCGAGATTCTCAGACCATTTTTTTGGGCTGAAAATCCCCCTCTCGGCTTATACACGAGTCATATATCTGGGGGTCGGTGAGGGGGCGGAGGTGTCAGAGCTCATACTGACACCCCCCCCCCCCCCCCCGGCGCGGTCTCTGCAGCCCCCCCGCTTCTCCCACAGTCTCCCTTCCTTCAGCGGTTACATGGTACTGCTCATTAAACTCATGAATATGCGCATGAGGTGCAGATCTTAAATTGTGCTAAAAATTCTGACAATTTCCCCCCGACATTATTGTAGTTAATTAGTTTGAGCCAAAATGGGTCATGTTTCCACCTCAAAGGCTGCCTAGTCCGCATTGGGTCCACTTGTACCTGAAATAGAATGATCCAATAAGGACCTAGGGGATTAATCAATGTGAAATATAGAGAAGGCTATAAGGGAGTGACCCAGCACCAATGGGTTTGACCCAGCAAATCTATACGTGAATGGGCACAGGAGAAAACCCTTTGATCAGGAGCTCTCTCCCTCCAAATATGTATCAGGCCCAGCTCATTGACCAGGCGACCAAAAGTATAAATAGTATCCTCCCCGGCCAGTGACTTATCCTCCAAGGGGTTACAAGTGTTATTAAAGTTACCAATAATAATAAGAGGCATATCTGGCCAATCTGCTAGTGTCACTAGTATTTTCTTGGGTGGAATATGAGTAAAGAGAGTGGACATATACCATGACAGTAATGCATTCTAAATAGGACAATGTGCAGCAGACCCCAACAAACCTGCCCTCCTCATTTGTAAATGAGCCTATACATTAGAAGGGACTACTCTTCTGTACTAGAAGGCTGACTCCTTGGGCATGCTGAGACTACACAGAATGAAGGCTAAATCCCATCCAGGATCTATGTGGCAGGCTAATGAAATCATTGGTCGAGTGTGTTTCTGGCAGACCTATGATAGCCGGGTTAATCTTTGTAATGCGCTCAACAGAGTGCTTCTTTAAAGGATTTGGGATCCTTGGACTTTCAGATGCCCTTTAAGATATTTTTTTGAATGATTGTTTTGCTGTGATGATCATTTGAAAGCTTCCTCTATATGCTGAAAGTTGACTTGGGTCCATTTTTTTCCCTAGGAATATGTACCAGTAAAGAAATATGATGATGACAACATTACGGAACCTTTATCTCCTGCACATGAGAAAGAGAATGATGAGAAGATCCTAGACCTCACCAAAAAAATATTTGAGCTGCTGACTGCAGAGGTAACATTATATAGTTACCCCAGGGATGACCTGAACAATTGCCCTTGTTTCCTCCTCTTACTGAGTTCCTGTGCTCTCAGCAGCATTGGCACTTGCACAGTAGTAGCCAAGCAGTAAGCTGGGTTACCAAACTCTGATCTCTGTAGTCAAATGCTGTTTCAGTGCTAATGAAAGGACCTGTCGAGAGATACAAAAAGAACAGTGTAGAATAGTTGGTTAGGAGAACGGAGGTAGTCGTTAGGTAAGTACTCACCTTATGCAACCATGAGGCAATACTAAAAGTGTTGGTAACAACATAGCTGCTGCTGTCCTCAGTAACTAGCTTGAAGACAATAAGTTAAGCAGTTGGTGAATTTGTTAAAAACCAAAGTAAGAGTAGTAAAGATGGAGGCGCCTATAGACACGGCAGCAGCCGGCGGGAGCAGTGAGAACATCCTGTATGATCTGCTGATAAATACGGAGTGGCCCCTGGAACCCAATGTGCAGTCCAGCTAAATTTTGCCTTCCATCCGGCCTCATCCGTCTGGTCAACAAGCAAATCAACTGGCATCTAATGCTGACGAGTAACGGAAAGTTGTTGGCCCAGGTTCAGGACGAGTGCATTGAGATCAGGTGCGTCTTATGGTCCTGCGTGACTTATAGTCCCAAAATACGGGACCACCTCACATTTGAAATGAGTTTTGAGGGTCAATATAACAGAAAAATACCCAAAAGTGACACCATTGGCCATCTTGAGGCTGTGTGCTGCGGTGCGCTGGGTCACTGCAGGCCGGGACAGTGAGACCGGCTATTCAGAAGGACCCTGCAGGAACCCCCCCCCCAAAAAGTCACCCTGGGCACTGAGGAGAAGAAGCTGTTACATTAAGAAGATAAAGGTCAAAGGAGGACACTTCAGAGAGGCAATAGACAACCTACTAATCTATTTAGACACAATCCTTGACCATTCTTAGAACTCTTGAATTCTCCTACATACTTTTTCTGAACTCTGCTATATTTTTCTATCAAGCCAGGAGGGCCTGGGACATCCTTTAAGCACGACACAATTTACAAGGGGGGGGGGGGGGGGGGGGAGTGGCTGAACCCTATTGCCACCTCCTGCTTGATGTATATATCTCTCCTAAATAGGGGACTTCTGGTGGGTTTCCGGAAGCAGGACACCCTGTGTGACCTTTTAATGTAGCCTCTACATAGTCTGGTCTGTTGAACACTGCTACTATTATTATTATTTATTATAGCGCCATTTATTCCATGGCGCTTAACATGTGAGGCGGGGTATACATAATACATACAAGTACAGTGATCTTAAACAATACAAGTCACGACTGGTACAGGATGAGAGAGGACCCTGCCCGCGAGGGCTCACAATCTACAAGGGATGGGTGAGGATACAGTAGGCGAGGGTAGAGCTGGTCGTGCAGCGGTTTGGTGGATCAGTGGTTACTGTAGGCTTGTCGGAAGAGGTAGGTATTCAGGTTCTTTTTGAAGGTTTCCATGGTAGGCGAGAGTCTGATATGTTGTGGTAGAGAGTTCCAGAGGAGGGGTGATGCACGGGAGAAATCTTGTATGCGATTGTGGGAAGAGGAGATAAGAGGGGAGTACAGGAGGAGATCTTGTGAGGATCGAAGGTTTCGTGCAAGTAGGTACCGGGAAACGAGGTCACAGATGTATGGAGGACTCAAGTTGTGGATGGCTTTGTATGTCATGGTTAGGGTTTTAAACTGGAGTCTTTGGGTAATGGGGAGCCAGTGCAGGGATTGACAGAGGGGAGAGGCCGGGGAATAGCGGGGGGACAGGTGGATTATTCGGGCAGCAGAGTTTAGAATAGATTGGGGGGGTGCGAGAGTGTTAGAGGGGAGGCCACAGAGCAGGAGGTTGCAGTAGTCCAGGCGGGAGATGAGGGCATAGACTAGGGTTTTTGCAGATTCTTGGTTGAGGAATGTACGGATCCGTGAAATATTTTTGAGTTGAAATCGGCAGGAAGTGGAAAGGGCTTGGATATGTGGTTTGAAAGAGAGAGCAGTGTCAAGGATAACCCCGAGGCAGCAAGCTTGTGGGACTGGAGATAGTGGGCAGCCATTTACTTTAATGGATAGGTCCGTTGGGGGGGTCACGTGAGATGGGGGAAAGATGATTAATTCTGTTTTGTCCATATTAAGTTTTAGAAATCTAGTGGAGAAGAAGGATGAAATAGGAGGCAGACAATGAGGGGTTCTGTTTAGTAGGGAGGTGATATCTGGTCCATAGACGTAGATCTGTGTGTCATCAGCATAGAGTAGAAGTGATACTGAAAGCCATGAGATTCTATGAGCTGTCCGAGGCTGAAGGTGTAAATGGAGAAGAGCAGAAACCCTAAAACTGAACCTTGCGGGACTCCGACAGATAGGGGGGGCGCGGTGAGCAGGTGGTGTGCGAGTGGGAGACGCTCAATGTCCGGTCTGTTAGGTATGATGCAATCCAAGATAAAGCCAAGTCTGTGATACCAAGAGATGAGAGGGGCTGTAGTAAAAGGGAATAGTCCACTGTGTCATAGGCAGAGGACAGGTCCAGGAGGAGGAGGACAGAGCAGTGTCACTTGGCCTTGGCGGCTAGTATGTCATTGGTGACCTTAGTTAGGGCAGTTTCAGTGGAGTGGTGTGGCCGGAAGCTTGATTGTAATCGGTCAAGGAGGGAGCAAGAAGAAAGGTGGGAGGACAGTTCAAGATGGACGTGTTGTTCCAGTAGTTTTGAGGCATAGGGGAGAAGTGATATAGGGCGATAGCTAGATACAGAGGATGAGTCAAGAGAGGGCTTTTTGAGGATAGGTGTGATTGAGAGGCAAGTTTAAAGCTTGAGGGGAAAACACCAGTTGTTAGTGATAGGTTGAAGAGGTGGGTTGGGATGAAGACTGTGGTGAGGTTTGGGATGAAGTGGGATGGGATCGGGTCAAGTGCACAGGTAGTGAGATGTGTTCTTGAGAGTAGAGTGGAGAGTCGATCTTCTACTATAAGCGGGGAACCCCACTGACTGTGTACGAGATTTTCCCTTACAGAGCCGTTGTCTTTCAGAAGCTATAACTTCTTTTCTTTTCGGAGTCCCTGTGTGTGACTCACACGACATCCTTGAGGAGGAGCTTGTAGACTACACTGTGGCGCCGGAGAGGATTTTTTTCTGACGACCCCTTCAGCCGGCCATAACAGTGATATTGAGCTTGAAGCCAACTACACCACCCACCGGATACACAACCCTCTTGATTACCATCTCTGGATATATCTAATGAAGGCGTGGCACCGCTAGTCTGCTTATCCCCCCACCCCACCTCCCAAGAGTATGCTACTGTGTAATTGGACCACAGAAGATTTCCTACTCTCCACCCCACTGCGACTTGTAATCTCCAAATTTGGTGGCCCTCTCTGCCGCCTACTGATCGATTGCCTCCCCTGCACTGTCATTCAATGATCTCTCCAGGCTCAGAGCGGTCCCTGACCAATCCTGGCGGTGATTTCCTGTGACGTCACTTTCCTTCTTTTCCACTCTTTTTTTCACATTCCTTGTCATCCGGCTCTGCCTAATCCAGCTGTCAATCAACAAGACATCGGCAGTGACTGTTTAAAGAACAGAATAGTGTGGGAGGAAGCTGGGGGTGCTTGGAAGATACCCCCACAAACGCTGGGAGAACATACTCACTCTTTGAAGAGTGCAGCAGCCAAGGTAAACCCTACGGCATCCTCCTTGGTGGATTGGAGGCAAATGGCAAACCTAACATCTGAAATTACAAATGCCCATGAACCGTGGTCTGATGGCGACCTGAGAGGAAGCGTCACTCTGCTCTCCTCATCTCCCTGACCCTCCTGCCTGCGATAAAACTGCCATCCTGACTGACTCTCTCACTTCAGGAATCCGCTGCAGCAGTTCTGGAGTGGTATACTGTCATCCTGACTGAATCTCTCACTGAGCAGCATTTCAGGAATCCGCTGCAGCAGTTCTGGAGTGGTATACTGCCATCCTGACTGACTCTCACTTCAGGAATCCGCTGCAGCAGTTCTGGAGTGGTGTACTGCCATCCTGACTGACTCTCTCACTTCAGGAATCCGCTGCAGCAGTTCTGAAGTGGTGTACTGCCATCCTGACTGACTCTCTCACTTCAGGAATCCGCTGCAGCAGTTCTGGAGTGGTGTACTGCCATCCTGACTGACTCTCTCACTGGAGCATCACTTCAGCAGTTCTGGAGTGGTATACTGCCATCCTGACTGAATCTCTCACTTCAGGTTTCCGCTGCAGCAGTTCTTTAGTGGTGCTTAGTCACAGATCAGTGTTTTTGTGCTGCGGCCCACCCGGCCCTGGCTGCTGAGCTGTGTGGATTCTGCTCATCAGCTGTGACGCAGATTTTCTTGCCACCTGGTGAATGATTGAATCGTGGAAGAGAATGGTGAGGGTGAAGTCTAGGGTGCTGTGGTGAATTGGCGTCAGGAATCCACTGGGTGTAGTGACTTCATTAATGCTTCTCATGTGGAGCCCAGCATAAAGTAGCACCTGGTACTTCTGATGCATATTGCACAGTGGTTCAGCAGTGCAGGGACAGCTTCCTGCTTCAGCAGTGTTCCTGACCCGTGACTGCAGATTGTACAGCTTTGTACAGTGGAAAAGGCCTCCCTGGCTGTCCTGAGTTTATTCACTTTCTCAGATGCCATTTTCTCAGTGCTTTATTTTCACTGCCACCTGCTGATATTTAACAGTGTCACAGCCTATATATTAGACTTAAAGGGTTTTCCCATCTCCAAGATCCTATCCCCAATATGTAGTAGGTGTAATAATAATATTAGCAAATACCTTCAATTAGAAATGTAGCATAGTTCTTCTGGCTCACTATGTCTCTTTCCTCATGTGCAGGCATTGCAGGACCTTGGGTATCCATGGTTACGACCACTAGCAACTATCTACCTTGCTGTCACTATATCAGTGGTTGTAACCATGGTTACCTAAGGTCCTGCAATGCCTGCACATGAGGAAAGAGACATAGGGAATCAGGAAAACTATGCTACATTTCTAATTGGAGGCATTTGCTAATATTATTATTACACCTGCTACATATTGGGATGGGATCTTGGAGATGGGAATACCCCTTTGATCTACTCATTGGAAACTAAGACTGTTTCCTGATTAACATTTTACAACTGTTAACGTATTCCTGAAGTTAGTCTCTGCTTTTGTCAGTTGAATCTGGGAGACAGCTTACATTGCTAAGGCAAATAGAAAAAACTAAGGGGAAGTCCTCCGAATTTGAAGCCTTGTTCTTCAGATATTGATTCTAATGCTGGGATTTCCCCTGAACAAGTGACTATTCCAGCTGATAACTCCTCAGCTTCAATTGGAGCAATACTTCAGGATCCCGGGTGCATTGCAAGGCTCCACACCGGACCTCTCTCTGCCTGTGGACATTGAATTCTTCCCTCCGCGTTCTCCTCAAAGTTCCTCTTGCTCCTTTATAAACATTGATCAGAAATTTGCCCAGATTCGGTCAGTTATCAATAACTCTCAAGCCACGTTGGTAACTAAAGTGGATGAACTCCGGCAGGACTTTGTAATTCTGAAACATGACTTGCCGAAAATGAGAGAGGGCACATCAGAGGCGCAGCCAAGAATCTCGGATGTAGAGGATACGGATACTCGGAGGCCTATGCCAACTCCAATTGCATCATTAAAGAAATAAATGGTTCTAGTGAAAGAGCAGGAGAAATAACATCTGGATAGTGGCCTGCCGGAGAAAACCGAAGGGGCAGATGCCGTATCCTTCATCGATAACTGGCTGAAAGATCTGTTGGGTGCAGAAGTCTTCTCACTGTTTATTTTTTTTTTATCAGGTAATTTTTTATTAAACATTTTCAAAAACTGAAAAAAAAACAGGTAATCACATACAGAATAGTTCCCAAATAGTGTATTACATAAACGCATTAGAACCCCACAAAAATCCCTCCCATTTCACCCCTCACCCGACAAAAAACTCTCTTCTCTCCCGATGCATTTGGTCTCTCACAGCCAGAGTTTTCCGGTTATATCCTCCCCAACGCTCTCATCCATGTTAATCTAGAAGGAGCCAACCCGGGTGTGTCTAACCAAGATGCCCACATATCCTCCCATTTCTTGATTGTTCTTCTCTTTTGGTACACATATTTCTCTATATCTATATTATTATTAACTGCATCAGTAACTTCCGTGATTGTGGGTACAGAAGATCCCTTCCAGTGAGCCGCCACTCTCTTACGAGCCTGATATAATATTCGTGAGACTGCCAACTGTCCCTCCCGAGAGCGGCAAATTCTCCACCCGACCCAAGCGAGCCATTTTGGGGTCTAATACCATTTGACATTGATAGACAGTATTAAGTAAATCAGTCACATCCCCCCCCAAAACCTACGTAACCGGGGACAGTTCCAGGTCATATGTACCAGATCCGCATTGAGCATTCCACACTTCCAACAATCAGCCTCTCTAGCATATTCCATTATCAACAGCCGTACAGAAGTTCGATAAACTCGATGAAGCAAATAAAGATGCAACACTCTCTGCGCCTCACTAACCGAGACTTTCATGACTTCTTGCAATGCATCTTCCCATTGATCATCTGTTAAATCACCTACATCAACTTGCCACTTATTCTTTAATTTCTCCAAGCTTGCCACTCTCTTTTCCAACATTATTGCATATATCATGGATATAATACCTCTTGATCCTTCTCCCCTCACTACTCTATCCAACAGCAGAGTTTTGTATGGGTTACCTAGTGGAATGAGTCGCTTTTGTGTTTCACAAGCATGTCTCAGCTGGAAATATTGAAAAAATCTTGAATTAGGAATGGAAAACGTTTGTTTAAGATCCTCAAAGGATCGAAACTCCCCTTCCGAATAAAGCTGTGATATTATTTAATCCCTCTCCTCTCCCAAAGCTCAAAACCCTCTAATTTATTTAGCTCTGTACAAGTCAAGTTTCTCCAGATCAGGGAATGCCCCGTGACTCCCTGTATACCCAACATTTCTTACAAAGCTTGTGGCATGAGAACCATTTTTACTAGGTTTGCTCTTCCCACCATACTCATTGGTAGCCTGCACCAGTCCTTTACTTTTTGCTGAAATTTAGCAAGTAGTGGGGTAATGTTTAAACGCTTGAAATCTTGTATATTATGCCCAATATGGATTGCCAAGTATTTAAACTCTTTGACTACATTTAAGCGTCCGGCCGATCCCAAGGAGTTCTCGGGGGGCCTCTCCCATCGGCATAATTGAAGATTTCTCCCAGTTAATACGTAGACCAGAGATTGCTGCGAAGGATCCAAAGACTTCCATTGCCACCCTCAAAGAAGACGGCCAATCTCCCCCCAAAAAAAGCATATCATCAGCATACAACGCTATTTTTTCTTGCAAAGACTCATATTCAAACCCTTTAATTTTAGGTGTCACCCGAATCACTACTGCCAAGGGCTCAAACAGTACTGGAGACAGGGGGCACCCGTGTCTGGTCCCTCAGTGTAGGTTAATTGTATTTGAAATCTCCCCATTTACTCTAATTTTGGCCTCTAGTGTCGAATACAGTAGCTGTGTCCAGGCAATAAAATTTTTACGGAAACCCATCTTGGCTATTTGACGCTGTCAAGTGCTTTGGCAGCGTCCAAAGATGCAACTGCTCTAGGTTCCTTTCCACTTGATGGCATCTGTAGATTTAAATACAACCGAGGATATTAATTGCAGTCGATTTCTCCAGCATAAAACCATTTTGATCTGGATGAATAATACTAGATTTTACTCTAGACAGCCGCATCCCCAGAATCTTTGTCAAAATCTTGACATCAACATTTAAAAAGGAGATAGGCCGGTATGACTCTGAAAGACAAGGATCCTCATCAGCCTTGGGGATCACCAATATGATTGCTTCATTCAAGGACTGGGGCAAGTGCCCATCTTCCCTAGCCACTTCAAACACCTTCAGCAGCTGTGGAAGCATTATATTTGAGTACTGTTTATATACCTCCACAGGCAGCCCATCAGACCCCAGTGCCTTATTGTCTGCCATAGAATCTAGAGCCTCCTCTAATTCCTTCAGACTAATTGGTGCCTCCAGCCCAACAGTTTCTGGTTCTGACAGAGTAGACAGACTAGTAGTCCCCAAAAAGCTACTGAGCAACTCATCAGAGAACCCCCCTTGCGAATTATATAATGTCCAAAAACTCGCTAAAAGTTGCTAGAATTGCCCCAGAAGATCTTTCTAGTTCCCCGTTTTTATTTTTTATCTCCTCCACCATTGCAGGGCCAGATTGAGTCTTGATCAGGGTAGCTAGCAGATGTCCAGTTCCCTCTCCCTCCCCGAAATAAACCTGTCACCGAAAATATCATTTATCTGCAGCTTTTGAAAGCTTATGTTGGGCTGATCGTTTTTCCGCGTCCTTTAATGCGTTAAAATGTATATCAGACGGAATTTTCAAGTATTGCAGTTCTTCAGAGATAACTTCCTTCTGTAGGAGTTCCCCATATTCTCTAGACTTAGTTTTAACTCTATTCACTTCCGAGATCAACAATCCTCTGAGGTAGGCTTTAGACGCATCCCATTATTATTTCCCTGGGGGCCGTACCCTCATTAATAACAAAAAAATATTTTAGCAAGTCAGGAATCCTAGCACCTGCCTGAATAATAGGTATCCAGAATGCGTTGAACGACCATAGTGCTCGTTCCCCCCTGCCGCCATTTTCCCAGTCAAATGTCGCCAGAACAGGGGAGTGATCTGACAAGGCTCTAGGTTGGTACTCAACTCCTCTGGACAGTCAAACTGTCTGTGGGTTACCCAGTATCATATCAATCCTGGATAGCGAGCCATGAGAGAGGGACATACATGAGTACAATCTTGTTCGTGGATTATCTCTTCGCCATAAATCAACCAGTTCCACCTCATCCAACAATCTTCCAAAGGGTGTCTGATCGCTCAATGGTCCCCCTGACCCCTGCGATCGATCTAATGTGTTATCCAGTATATTGTTAAAATCGCCCAGTATTATCGTCGGGACTCCCGGATGTCTCTCTACGAACTGAAGACTCTCCAACACTGTTCCAAAATACGGAGGAGGGACATAAAGAGCTACAATCAAACATTCAGCCCCTCAAACGTACAAACCGACCATCCACGTCTATTTTGGATTCAGATTCACAGAACGTTGTAATTTTTTCTAAACAACACACTCCCCTAGAATAAGTGGAAAAGGTGGAATGAAAACACTTCCCAACCCATCGAGGATGCAAAGATTGAAGTCTATCCTTTGTCATATGTGTTTCCTGCAAACATATCACTTCCGCCTGCGAAAGTTTTACATAGTCAAGCACTGCTTTACGCTTAGTCGGCTCGTTCAGGCCCCGGACATTCCACGTCAATATTTTAAGGTTTCGGGCCATAGTACTTATGAGACATAAAAGCAATAGAGCGGCGTGAGGAAACATTTCTTGCATATACCTAGCCCCAAAAACCCCATACATCAAGAGACAATTGAGAGAAAATAGAAACAATTCCCAACATGCCCCCCCTTCCCAACCAGTTCAATACCCCATTTAACCATAGTACTGGAGGCCGGGGGTCGTCTTCTCCGCTTAGAGCGAGAGTCCAGACCATTAACCGTCAGCTCTCCAGAAAAAGGGAAGTGTTGTTAGCAGCTTATCACGCCAGCAATCAGGAGCTACAAAAAGGGAAAAACAAATCCTCTCCATACCGCAGTCCCAGTTCGCTCCACATATTGCCGGAGTCCTCGTTATCCAAATATTTTCGCATATTCAAAATTTAAACCAAGAAAAGGAAGGATTAAGAAACCATCAAAAAATTCTTTCCACTCTGTAGCCTGCATGCACCACTAGAGCGGACTTAAAGTGTACCAAAGGGGAGATCCATAATTTCTCCGCCGACAGTCAATCCAGAGGGAGGTATCTCGAAAAAACTCCCAAAAGGCATTTAGTGCAGATCCATTATCATGAAGTAGTTCATACATCAAGGATAAGCAGACTCAAGTCTCCGAATGACGTAATGTTTTCTCATTCTTATCCAGCCAATCCCATGCATCCTTCGGAGATTCGAAGAAATGGGTAGCTTCCATAGCAGCCACTCGCAGCTTGGCCGGATACAGCATTGGGTAAGGCACCTTTAAGGATCTCAACCGGCGTTTAACATCTTGAAATTGCCGTCTCTTATTTTGAACTTCAATGGAGAAATCCGGATGCAAAGAAATTTGTTGCCCATTTATTGTTAGGTCAGTCTTGTCTCTAGCCTCTCTCAAGATGGCGTCTCTATCCATATAATGAAGTATTCGGATCAAGACAGTGCGTGGCTGTGCCCCAGGTGGCTGAGGTTTAGTGGGGACCCTGTGGGCTCTTTCTATTGCAAACAATGGGAACAGAACATTATTCCCAAACGATTTGCGAATCCAGTCCTCAAAGTATTCCACAGCTCTATTTCCTTCTGCCTTCTCAGGGACCCCCCTATACGCACATTATTGCAGCGCATCCGATATTCCAAATCATCCTGCTTGGCTCTGAGTGCTTCTATTACTTTGCCGTATTGTTCAACTCGTGTTCTCACAGGCCATAATACATCTTCCACCTCACTCTGTCTCTCCTCCAGCTCAGTGGTTCTGTCATTTAGGGATCTAATGTCCTGCCTCACATTCCTCAGCTCATCTTTAATGTCTTTCATCTGCAGGACCAGCGCTGCATTCAGGACGTATTTGGTCTCAGATTTTGCTGAAAGACTGTAGTTCTTCAGATAGTTAGGGTTTAGGTCTACACTATCTAGTGTTGGACAGGAACAGTATTATTCCTTATTACTTGTGGGGCTTGTTAGTGTTGCTGATTACACATGGTTTTCTGTATCGTATAATATGTGTTCGCAGTGTGTATGGTGATTGCTTCAAGCTCTGGTCCTCTCTCAATTTTCCTCCTTTCCTCCACTCCACCTGTGATAATGTCTGGGTCAGATACATTTACGATGTTATGAGGTAACGACTATTAATGTGCTGAGTTGGAATGTTAGAAGGCTAAATTCCAAATTTAAAAGCGCCATTGTAATGGATTTTGTTAAGAAACATGTACTACATATCATTTACTTTCAGGAGACGCATCTCACAGGCCACAATGTGGTCATTTTGGAAGGTACGTTATGGTACACTGCACACTAGGTAATTTTTCTTTTTGACTGTCTTTTTTGGCATGGATTTCCCAAAAGGTTGTGTTGTTTCCAGTTAGCCCTATATTATGTGTGGATGACTTTAATGCCGTTAAACTATAGACCGTACAGGTGTTTTCTTATTATTCAAGTGCTTAAGCATCTCCCGAGCTTATACCTTCAATTCATAATGTTGGTTATACGCCATGGGGAGTTTATGATCATTCCGCATTAGTAGTTAAAGTGAGAATAGGTTCCCTAAATAGTTCTAAAATCTGGCGTATGCATCCTGGCTGGCTAGATTCCCCGGCGGTCTCTGAGGCAGTTCACTCTGCAAATGTTGATACGGATCACCCAAACCCATTAGTCACATGGGATGCCTTTAAGGCAACAAGTGGGACATTTACCGTATTTCTGGCATTGCTGCTGGGCAGAGACCCTTCTTAAAGATAGCGAGATGTCTCTGACTACTGAAGATGAAAGAGCTGAGAAGGCATACAATGCTAATCCCCAGCAATGGGCCCAGGCACTAAGGGAATTATTCTGACCAAGGAGCAAACGCCAAGGAAAATGCAGGTGAAGGAAGCTGCCATTTTTGAGGTAGAGGATAATTATTGGCTTACTTGGCTCATGCTGAGCGGCCTCCTGTATCCATTCCGTGTATCAGGAATCCAATGTGTGGATGGCATACCGACCCTCATGTGATTAATGAGATTTTGGGGGATTTTTTTTTTTTATCAAGATTTGTACACTTGTCTCCCATGTTGTAAACTCATTAATATCTGGTCTTCCCTTTGATGCTTGTCCCATAAGTAACCAGAGGCACAAGATGCCTCGATAAGTGAAGAGGAGATAGAAGACCTTCTGGGTAAACTCCTGGAACCGATGGTTTGGTAGGGGATTGGTACAAGACTCATTGTGATTTGGTTAAACATCGTTTGTTTGAGCTTTGAGACCATTTTTGAGAGGGGAGCTTCCTGACTCATCAGGGACATGCTGCCAGTGGTCTCACTGAAGCCAGGGAAGGACCTTGTGTCTCCTGATTCTTATCACACTGTTTCGTTATTTAACCCCTTTCCTACATTGGACGTAATATTCCGTCCATGTGACCTGGGCCCTAAGTCCCATGGACGGAATATTACGTCATAGCGATCAGCGGCGCCCACGTGGATAGCTGACTTCCTCAGTGCCTGCAAAGCGCAGGCATGAGGAAGTCTGCGTCTATGCCTGTGACAGATTGCTGATCTGTCACAGTGATCTGTGATGTGACAGATCAGCGATCTGTCACAGGACAGTGATGTCCCCCCTGGGACAACCTAATAAAGTTAAAAAAAAAAAAAAAAGTGTAAAAATAATTTTAAAAAAATCGCTAAATAAATTAGAAAAGAAAAAAAAAATATTCCCAAATAAATTCATTTTTTGGAAATAAAAAAAAAAAACAATAAAAGTACACATATTTGGTATCGCCGCGTCCGTAACGACCTGCCCTATAAAACTGTCCCATTAGTTAACCCCTTTAGCGAACCCCTTAAAAACTAAAAATAAAAAACAAAGCAAAAAATAATGATTTATTATCATACCGCCGAACAAAAAGTACAATAACGCGCAATCAAAAAGACGCATATAAATATCCATGGTACTGCTGAAAACGTCATCTTGTCCCGCAAAAAAACAGCCGCCATACAACATCATCGGCGAAAAAATAAAAGTTATAGCTCGCAGAATAAAGCGATGCAAAAATAATTATTTTTTATATAAAAGTTTTCATTGCAAAAAACCGCCAAGACATAAATGAGGTATCGCTGTAACTGTACCGACCCGAAGAATAAAACCGTCTTATCAATTTCACCGCACACGGAGCGGTGTAAACGCACCCCCCAAAAGAAATTCATGAAACGCTGGTTTTTGTTCATTCTGCATCCCAAAAATCGGAATAAAAAGCGATCAAAAAATGTCACGTGCCCGAAAATGATGCCAATAAAAACGTCAAATCGTCCCGCAAAAAATAAGACCTCACATGACTCAGTGGGTCAAAATACGGAAAAATTATAGCTCTCAATATGTGGTGATGCAAAAACTATTTTTACAATAAAAAGTGTCTTTTAGCCTATGACAGCTGCCAAACATAAAACCCCGCTATAAATAGTAAATCAATTCCCCCGTTATCACCCCCTTAGTTAGGGAAAAATAATAAAATTAAAAGAAAATGTATTTATTTCCATTTTCCCATTAGGGCTAGGGTTAGGGCTGAGATTAGGGTTAGGGGTGTGTTGGGGTTAGGGTTGGGGTTAGAATTGGGGGTTTCCACTGTTTGGGCACATCAGGTGCTCTCCAAATGCAACATGGCGTCGGATCTCAATTCCGGCCAATTCTGCGTTGAAAAAGTCAAATGGTGCTCCTTCCCTTCCAAGCTCTGCCATGCGCCCAAACAGTGTTTTACCCCCACATATAGGGTATCAGCCTACTCAGGACAAATTACAAAACAACTTTTGGGTTCCAATTTCTCCTGTTACCCTTAGGAAAATAAAAAATTGGAGGCAAAAATATCATTTTTGTGGAAAAAAATGATTTTTTTATTTTCACGCCCGGGCGTTATAAACTTCTGTGAATCACTTGGGGGTTCAAAGTGCTCACCACACATCTAGATAAGTTTCTTAGGGGATCTAGTTTCCAAAATGGGGTCACTTGTGGGGGTTTTCCACTGTTTAGGTACATCAGGGGCTCTCCAAAGCAACATGACACCCGCAGACCATTCCATCAAAGTCTGCATTCCAAAATGTCACTACTTCCCTTCCGAGCCCCGATGTGTGCCCATACAGTAGTTATCTCCCACATATGAGGTATCAGCGTACTCAGGACAAATTGGACAACAACTTTTGGGGTCCAATTTCTCCTGGTACCCTTGGGAAAATAAAAAAAATTGGGGACTAATTGATCATGTTTGTGGAAAAAATACGATTTTTTTATTTTCATGCCCGGGCATTATAAAGTTCTGTGAAGCCCTTGGGGGTTCAAAGTGCTCACCACACATCTAGATAAGTTACTTAGGGGGTCTAGTTTCCAAAATGGGGTCACTTGTGGGGGGTTTCCACTGTTTAGGTACATCAGGGGCTCTCCAAAAGCAACATGACACCCGCAGACCATTCCATCAAAGTCTGCATTCCAAAACGTCACTACTTCCCTTCCGAGCCCCGATGTGTGCCCATACAGTAGTTTTCTCCCACATATGGGGTATCAGCGTACTCAGGAAAAATTGGACAACAACTTTTGGGGTCCAATTTCTCCTGGTACCATTGAGAAAATAAAAAAATTGGTGACTAAAAGATCATGTTTGTGGAAAAAATACGATTTTTTTATTTTCACGCCCAGGCATTATAAACTTCTGTGAAGCACTGGGGGGGTTCCAAGTTCTCACCACACATCTAGATAAGTTCCTTGGGGGGGTCTAGTTTCCAAAATGGTGTCATTTGTGGGGGCTTTCCACTGTTTTGGTACATCAGTGGCTTTCCAAACGCGACATGGTGTCCGATCTCAATTCCAGCCAAAAACGTCAAATGGCGCTGCTTCCCTTCCGAGCTCTGCCATGCGCACAAATAGTGGTTTACCCCCACATGTGGGGTATCAGCGTACTCAGGACAAATTGCACAATAACTTTTAGGGTCCTGTTACCCTTGGGAAAATAGAAATTGGGGGTGAAAAGATCATTTTTGTGAAAAAAATATGATTTTTTAATTGTACCGCTGTACGTTATAAACTTCTGTGAAGCCCTTGTGGGTTCAAAGTTCTCACCACATATCTAGATAAGTTCCTTGGGGGGTCTAGTTCCCAAAATGGGGTCACTTGTGGGGGGTTTCCACTGTTTAGGTACATCAGGGGCTCTCCAAATGCAACATGGCGTCCGATCTGAATTCCAGCCAATTTTGCATTGAAAAAGTCAAACGGCGCTCCTTCCCTTCTGAGCTCTGCCATGCGCCGAAACAGTGGTACCCCCCCACATATCAGGTATCAGCGTACTCAGGACAAATTGCACAATAACTTTTGCAGTCCAATTTTTCCTGTTACCCTTGGTAAAATAAAAAAAATTGCACCTGAAGTATTTGTTTTGTGAAAAAAAGTAAAATGTTCATTTTTTTTTAAATATTCAAACAATTCCTGTGACGCAACTAAAGGGTTAATAAACTTCTTGAATGTGGTTTTGGGCACCTTAAGGGGTGCAGTTTTTAGAATGGTGTCACTTTTGGGTGTTTTCTATCATATAGACCCCGCAAAGTGGCTTCAAATGTGATGTGGTCCGTAAAAATAAAATGGTGTTTTAAAAATTAGAAATCGCTGGTCAACTTTTAACCCTTATAACTTCCTAACAAAAAAAATTTTGGTTCCAAAATTGTGCTGATGTAAAGTAAACATGTGGGAAATGTTACTTATCAAGTTTTTTGTGTGCTGTATCTCTGTGATTTAAGGGCATAAAAATTCAAAGATGGAAAATTGCGAAATTTTCGCCAAATTTCCATTTTTTTCACAAATAAACGCAAGTTATTTGAATGAAATATTACCACTAACATGAAATACAATATGTCACGAGAAAACATTGTCAGAATCACCGGGATCCCTGGAAGCGTTTCAGAGTTATTACCTCATAAAGGGACATTGGTCAGAATTGTAAAAATTGGCCCGGGAGTTAACGTGCAAACCACCCTTGGTAGTGAAGGGGTTAATATATTAAAGCTCTAGCTAAACGTCTTGCTTTGAGATTGAGTCTGGTTCTGTCAACATTAATACATCCTGACCAATCATTCCAAGCCATTAGTAGCAGCTGGCTGTGATGATCCCTCTCCAGGTTTTATGTCATGTCCCTGAATGTATATAAAGCCTTTGACTCTGGCAAATGGCAGTATTTGGTATTCACTACTATCGCACTTCAAGTTTGGTCTGTTTGATCCAGACAAAATTTCAAAAAAGAGTTTACTACTTTCCAGAAAGGTTAAGGAGGTTTGAGGTAGCTCTGGATGATTTGTGTTTTTATGGTCAAGCGGCTATGGACTCCTTTCTGCACTTAGTTTGGTCCTGTCCAAAAATTCTTCCATTCTGGTCTGGACTACTTCAGTTTCTTCATGAACACTTTGAATTCCCTAGATTGTTGTCCCCTACAGTGTGCCTGCTGGGTATTCTAGAGGAGCTTATTGATGGATCCTACCATAGACTATTTTTTAGATTTCTGTGCTAGAAAAATAATTATAATGGAATGGAAATGCACGGAAGTCCCTTGTATGCTCCAAAAAATATATTCCATTATCTAAAGTCCTCTATACAAATAGGCGATGTGCTTATAAGTTTGGTAAGGTATAGGGTTGGTGGTCAGCAATAGCAGACACTGCTCAGTAGGATTCCCAATTGAATACAAACGCATGGGCCATGCACATACAGTGAGCAAGTCGGTAAGACAGTGTTCACACCACCAAGAGACTGAAACACAGAGAAACAGTACAACAAACATGAAAAAATACTCTGCTGTAAAAAAAATCTAACAATAAACAGCAAGTGCTAGTAAACAGATAGCAAAACAGGGTATTTAGTTGATAATGTAAATGTAATGTAAAATAATACAATTTTGTGTCATCTAGGGCGAACACTTAAAGGAAGTGAAAGATGAACCCGCGACCAATGCAGAAGAAGATGCTCGTGTATGGGCTACACTGACGTGCAAGGAGGAAGACATCCCCATGAATATAAGTACTGGTAAGGTACAATGGGGTAGCAAGACGGTGGCATGCCAGAATGTTTCTATAGACCGGGCCTACAATTATGGGAGACATTTGGGCTCTGTTCTCCGAAAACGGAACAAAAATACAGAATTCTTTGCAAAATGTACTTGTTTACTAACTGACGTAAATGAAGGCAGGGGACATCCATTGCGGTGGCCATCTATTTTCCATTCCGTGTCAATTTTTACAACAGAAGAAACGACGTGGCATGCAGAATTATTTTTTCTCTCATACCATTTTTGTAACAGACAAGGAGACCTCTCTCATGGACCTGTGAATAGAGTCTTAGCTACTTACCACGGTTTTTTGCTATTTGCATTTTCTTGGAGTTCATCATCATAGTTTTACAGCAGCATCTTGAAGAACGTGGCTTCCTACTACTCTCCATACAATGTTAGTATCTGTGCTAATATCAGCACTGCTGCTTCTCTTAGGATTACACACACTTTATATATTTCTACACAGAATTCCCTCTTAAAGCACCAAGAAGGACTTATCCGTTTCGGTGATCACACGGGCTCAGAAGCTGTGATCATACAGTCACCTCAGAAGCACAGCAGTGATTGACAGCCAGGTTCCCAATGTAACTACTGGAATCTGCCTGTTTAGCGCTCTACATGCCACTGTCGATAGCAAACCACAACACCTAGTTGGTTAGATGAGGGGAGCTACCTGTTACTACAGCTCAAGCAATATTTATCTTTCACAGTAAAAAGTGTTAAAATAAAATTAAAAAAAACTAAAATTGCTGTTTTTTCGCATTCCACCACCCAAAAAAATCTAAGTAAAAAAAAAAAAAATCATCAAATAAACAAATCGAGTCAGGAAAAAAAAAAAAAACGTTATGGTGCTCAGCGCTCAATATAAAAACAAATAGTTTTTCCTAATAAAGTGTTTTCAATGTGTAAGGCTACATTCCCACAATGAGGTTTTGGTGAGTTTTTGACGCTGCAGAATTTCTGCACCCATTTAAATCGGGTAACGTGTTTTTTTATTCCGTTTTTTATATGCCTTTTTAACATGTTTTTGACACTGCATCTCTTTTTGTTGTGTCATACCTTAAATAAAGTTACTCTGTTTTGATACCTCCTGCCATTTAGTTTTTAACTTCAACATCTTTATTGATAAATTTGGTGCAGAATGACGCGATTCTGCAGTGGAAACCCTAAAAACACTTGTAAGGTTTTCTTTCTGCAGATTTTCTTCACCTAATGCCTAGTCTATGGGAACATCTGCACATAAAAGTCAGCGTACCCTCAAGAGAAATTGATATGTTGTGGATTTTAAACACTCACCGCAGGTCAGTTTATGCTGAGTGAAAAAGCAGCACAGGGGGCAGGAGGTTTCTATACATCCCATTCACTTTGCTGAAGCTATAAGGCTGGTTTCACATTAGCGCTTTTGTGCGCAGCGCATCGTGCGCACCTGTGCACCTATGTTTAACATGACGTGCGCATGGTCTTGCGCACACTTGCGTTTTCGTGCGCATGCATTTTTTTGTCTTTCGCGCCAGGCGCAACATGTTGCATTTTTTGGTCCGCCCTGTCTCGACAAAAAAACGTATGCGCACACTTGCGCACGGAATGTACAAAAACAACACATTGAAGTCTATGGGAACGCATGCGTGCACATGGTCTTGCGCACGCTTGCGTTTTTGAGGTAAACAAGTCTGGAATGTTCTCTAGACAATGGAAAAAATGTCACACCTAGAAACGCATGCGCATAAAAAACGCGAACGCATGCAAAAACGCATGTAAAACGCAAGCAACGCTGCGTTTTTTTGACGCATCAGCGTACGCATGACGCTAAAAAAAGCGCGTTTGTTTTGTGTTTTTCTTTGCGTTTTTTATGCGCCCGATGCGCTGCGGAAAAAAAAACGCTAATGTGAAACTAGCCTAAGATGCTGTAAAAATACACAGCATCAAAAATGCATGAAAAGCTCATTTGGGAATGTAGCCTAAAAGTAAGAAAAAGATATCAGCTTATTATTACCTTAATCATACTGTCCAGCAAAATACAGATGTGTGAAAAAGCCTTATATTGAAAGGTAGCCTAGAAGATCCGACCTCCAGCAGGATCCTTGGCCTGTGGCAGACCCGCAGGCCATTGTTAAGCCTCCAGTTGCCACCCTGCAATTCTTTATATTAAACTGACAGGAGGACAGAGGGAGCCCCTCAATCTTTCTCACTCTTTACATGTCGTGGTTGCTACTGATCATTGCGTATAAGGAGTTCACAGAGGCGCTCAAGCTGGCCACAGTGCTCAGTCCACACCGCTGTGTTCCTGTGACACAGTGGGAGCCACAATCCTGGGGGTGAGACAGGACGCCTAATGAGAAGTGACACGTTCCTTTAGGACCTGAACCTGCATGAAAGTGACAGGCAAGCGGTTCAAGATAATGTTTCTTTTTAGCTGGACAACCCCTTTACATGGCTGTGTCCATATTTTATACAGATAAGTCCTGTCAAAGCTGCCCACAAGAAAACATCATTGAAATTCAGTGTGATGAAGAGGGGGGAATGGCTACAAGCGTAAGTTCAGGTAAGCAAAGCGAGTCCTTGAAAATCAGCCTGCAGTAGTGACATTTGTTGTAGTTAAAGGTCCGCCACCCTCAATAATGGCACCCCGATGAACGGTGGTGACTGGTAAGGATGTATCAGGCATTTCTAGAGACCTGGTCCATCATGTTATAGTCTCTGTAATACTCGTAAACCGTCTCTTTCCCTTTTCCTATTCAGGTAAATCAAAAGTCAGTCATATGCATAAAACACCAGTAGATGCAGCAGACGACATTGCTGATGTCCCAGATGGACGCAGAATGGATTCCTTTGAGACAATGGTAAGATTTTGTTTGTGTAAAGCAAGATAAAACATGTTTTGACGGGCATGTGTAAATGAGACAACAGTGCGAAGGTTAAAAAATGGCTGCTCTCTTGAGAATGGGACCTCATAACTGCTTTCAGATCTCCCAACATCTTTAAAAAGCAGGCTGGTCTGCTTGAGTCTACAAGGACGTTGTAGGGTCACCAGCTGCATGGGGATTAAGCCACTGCAGGAGTGGGGAGCCATCTGTCAGACACAGCTGAACTCCCCATAGAGAAGGCAGAAATGGTTTATTACCACGTCTGCTTAATACTGAACAAGCACAGTGCATACAGTGTACGAAGCGCTGACAGAGCTTCCCTCTACAGGTGATCATGTAAGTGCTGGGAGGGAGCAAAAGCTACTTGGTCTCAGAAGACAGAAAAACAAGTATTTTAAGCAAAAAAGTATTTTAATGTTCAAGTGCTTTCAACAGTATTTTATGACGTTATGGAAGCGAAGTGTGTGAGCTAATTTTAATGGGAGTCTGTCACGTCCCAAAACTGAAATTAAACTATTTAGCCTCTATAAAACTCATACTATCACTATAGATGTTTGTGAATGTGTTGTATATAAAGACAGTTTTATTACATATGTAAATGAAGGTGCTTAGGTGCTCCCTAGGCGTGGTCAAGAGCTCCGCTCGCTGCGCACAGGATCACAAAGGAGTCTACAGGTGCTATATAGAAGGGGAAGATTAGCGTGCACTGCACACATTAACATTGTGCCCATTCTCATCCCTTATGTCATCGACAGATTCCACTGCTTTATGATCCTGTGTGCAGTGAGCGGCCACTATACACAGGATCACACAGGAGTCTACTGCTGCTATACAGAAGAGGAAGATTACCATGCACTGCACACAATAACATTGTGCACATTCTCATCCCTCATGTCATCGACAGCTTCCAGTGCTTTATGATCCTGTGTGCAGTGAGCGGCCACTATACACAGGATCACACAGGAGTCTACAGCTGTTATACAGAAGAGGAAGATAGCGTGCACTGCACACACTAACATTGCACACATTCTCATCCCTCATGTCATCGACGGCTTCCAGTGCTTTATGATCCTGTGTGCAGTGAGCGGCCACTATACACAGAATCGCACAGGAGTCAGGAGTCTACAGCTGCTATATAGAAGAGGAAGATTAGCGTGCACTGCACACACTAACATTGCACACATTCTCATCCCTCATGTCATCGACGGCTTCCAGTGCTTTATGATCCTGTGTGCAGTGAGCGGCCTCTATACACAGGAGCCTACAGATGCTATAAAGAAGAGGAATATTAGCGTGCACTGCACACACTAACATTGTGCACATTCTCATCCGTCATGTCATGGACGGCTTCCAGCGCTTTATGATCCTGTGTGCAGTGAGCGGCCTCTATACACAGGAGCCTACAGTTGCTATACAGAAGAGGAAGATTAACGTGCACTGCACACAATAACATTGTGCACATTCTCATCCCTCATGTCATGGATGGCTTCCACTGCTTTATGATCCTGTGTGTAGTGAGCGGCCACTATACACAGGATCACACAGGAGTCTACAGATGCTATACAGAAGGGGAAGATTAGCGTGCACTGCACACACTAACATTGCGCACATTCTCATCTCTTATGTCATCGACGGCTTCCAGTGCTTTATGATCCTGTGTGCAGTGAGAGGCCTCTATACACAGGATCACACAGGAGCCTACAGATGCTATACAGAAGAGGAAGATTAGCGTGCACTGCGCACACTAACATTGTGCACATTCTCATCCCTCATGTCGTCGACGGCTTCCAGTGCATTATGATCCTGTGTGCAGTGAGCGGCCTCTATACACAGGAGCCTACAGATGCTATACAGAAGAGGAAGATTAGCGTGCACTGCGCACACTAACATTGTGCACATTCTCATCCCTCATGTCATGGACGGCTTCCAGTGCTTTATGATCCTGTGTGCAGTGAGCGGCCACTATACACAGGAGTCTACAGATGCAATATAGAAGAGGAAGATTAGCGTGCACTGCACACACTTACATTGTGCACATTCTCATCCCTCATGTCATGGACGGCTTCCAGTGCTTTATGATCCTGTGTGCAGTGAGCGGCCAATATACAGTCATATGTAAAAGTTTGGGCACCCCTATTAATATTAACCTTTTTTCTTTATAACAATTTTGGTTTTTGCAACAGGTATTTCAGTTTCATATATCTAATAACTGATGGACTCAGTTATATTTCTGGATTCAAATGAGGTTTATTGTACTAACAGAAAAGGTGCAATCTGCATTTAAACAAAATTTGACCGGTGCAAAAGTATGGGCACCCTTATCATTTTCTTGATTTGAACACTCCTAACTACTTTTTACTGACTTCCTGAAGCACTAAATTGGTTTTGTAACCTCATTGAGCTTTGAACTTCATAGCCAGGTGTATCAAATCATGAGAAAAGGTATTTAAGGTGGCCACTTGCAAGTAGTTCTCCTATTTGATTCTCCTATGAAGAGTGGCATCATGGGCTCCTCAAAACAACTCTCAAATGATCTGAAAACAAAGATTATTCAACATAGCTTTTCAGGGGAAGGATACAAAAAGTTGTCTCAGAGATTTAACCAGTCAGTTTCCACTGTGAGGAACATAGTAAGGAAATGGAAGAACACAGGTACAGTTCTTGTTAAGCCCAGAAGTGGCAGGCCAAGAAAAATATCACAAAGGCAGAGAAGAAGAATGGTGAGAACAGTCAAGGACAATCCACAGACCACCTCCAAAGACCTGCAGCATCATCTTGCTGCAGATGGTGTCACTGTGCATCGGTCAACAATACAGTGCATGCATAACGCCTTTTTGTATGACCAAACAACTCAATCTTTGTTTCATCAGTTCACAGGACCTTCTTCCAAAATGTAACTGGCTAGTCCAAATGTGCTTTTGCAGACCTCAGACGACTCTGTTTGTGGCGTGCTTGCAGAAACGGCTTCTTTCACATCACTCTCCCATACATACAGCTTCTCCTTGTGCAAAGTGCGCTGTATTGTTGACCGATGCACAGTGACACCATCTGCAGCAAGATGATGCTGCAGGTCTTTGGAGGTGGTCTGTGGATTGTCCTTGACTGTTCTCACCATTCTTCTTCTCTGCCTTTCTGATATTTTTCTTGGCCTGCCACTTCTGGGCTTAACAAGAACTGTACCTGTGTTCTTCCATTTCCTTACTATGTTCCTCACAGTGGAAACTGACAGGTTAAATCTCAGAGACAACTTTTTGTATCCTTCCCCTGAAAAGCTATGTTGAATAATCTTTGTTTTCAGATCATTTGAGAGTTGTTTTGAGGAGCCCATGATGCCACTCTTCATAGGAGAATCAAATAGGAGAACTACATGCAAGTGGCCACCTTAAATACCTTTTCTCATGATTTGATACACCTGGCTATGAAGTTCAAAGCTCAATGAGGTTACAAAACCAATTTAGTGCTTCAGGAAGTCAGTAAAAAGTAGTTAGGAGTGTTCAAATCAAGAAAATGATAAGGGTGCCCATACTTTTGCACCGGTCAAATTTTGTTTAAATGCAGATTGCACATTTTCTGTTAGTACAATAAACCTCAGTTGAATCCAGAAATATAACTGAGTCTATCAGTTATTAGATATATGAAACTGAAATACCTGTTGCAAAAACCAAAATTGTTATAAAGAAAAAAGGTTAATATTAATAGGGGTGCCCAAACTTTTACATATGACTGTACATAGGAGTCTACAGATGCTATATAGAAGAGGAAGATTAGCGTGCACTGCACCCACTAACATTGTGCACATTCTCATCCCTCATGTCATCAATGGCTTCCAGTGCTTTATGATCCTATGTACAGTGAGCGGCCACTATACAGAGGATCACACAGTAGTCTACAGATGCTATACAGAAAAGGAAGATTAGTGTGCACTGCACACACTAACATTGCACACATTCTCATCCCTCATGTCATCGACGGCTTCCAGTGCTTTATGATCCTGTGTGCAGTGAGCGGCCTCTATACACAGGAGCGTACAGATGCTATACAGAAGAGGAAGGTTAGCGTGCACTGCACACTAACATTGTGTACATTCTCATCCCTCATGTCATGGACGGCTTTCAGTGCTTTATGATCCTGTGTGCAGTGTGCGGCCACTATACATAGGATATGAAAAAATACCAAAGTTTTTATTTTCAGACCAGAAAAAACATACACATGTTTAAAAACATTTAAAAATGTCCACAAGAACATACATTATTGATCCAAAATCAAGAATATAATATTCAAGAAAGTCTCCACTGGCTACAAAATCTCTTAATATACAGAGTTAATGCATAATATCATATTGAAAAACACTGCTAGACATATTGCATGATAACATTCACACCTGACCAGCAGGAGATAAAAACTGAATCTGGTAAGGACATAGTTAGTTAATAGGGCATAGCCCAAAATGCCTCTGACCCCTGCACAATAGCATTAAGCCTAAAGTACTCACCCAAACAACAATGAGTAAACTGAGTGAGAGCAGACTAAGATGTGAATAGAGGCAATCTGATACTTCACCGTAGACAGTCAAGAAGGTCGCCCCATAACCCAGAGAGCATTGATAACGCCAAGTGGAGAACACAGACCAAAGCAGACCTGAGAATGTGCCCGATGTCACCGTGTGCTCTAAAAGGAGAGGGAGATGAGAATGTGCACGATGTCACAGTGTGCTCTAAAAGGATATGGAGATGAGAATGTGCCCGATGTCACTGTGCTCTAAAAGGAGATGGAGATGAGAATGTGCACAATGTCACCGTGTGCTCTAAAAGGAAAGGGAGATGAGAATGTGCCCGATGTCACCGTGTGCTCTAAAAGGAGAGGGAGATGAGAATGTGCACGATGTCACCGTGTGCTCTAAAAGGAGAGGGAGATGACAATGTGCACGATGTCACCGTGTGCTCTAAAAGGAGAGGGAGATGAGAGTGTGCACGATGTCACCGTGTGCTCTAAAAGGAGAGGGAGATGAGAATGTGCACGATGTCACCGTGTGCTCTAAAAGGAGAGGGAGATGAGAATGTGCACGATGTCACCGTGTGCTCTAAAAGGAGAGAGAGATGAGAATGTGCCCGATGTCACCGTGTGCTCTAAAAGGAGAGGGAGATGAGAATGTGCACGATGTCACCGTGTGCTCTAAAAGGAGAGGGAGATGAGAATGTGCCCGATGTCACCGTGTGCTCTAAAAGGAGAGGGAGATGAGAATGTGCCCGATGTCACCGTGTGCTCTAAAAGGAGAGGGAGATGAGAACGTGCACGATGTCACCGTGTGCTCTAAAAGGAGAGGGAGATGAGAATGTGCCCAATGTCACCGTGTGCTTTAAAAGGAGAGGGAGATGAGAATGTGCACGATGTCACCGTGTGCTCTAAAAGGAGAGGGAGATGAGAATGTGCCCAATGTCACCGTGTGCTTTAAAAGGAGAGGGAGATAAGAATGTGCACGATGTCACCGTGTGCTTTAAAAGGAGAGGGAGATGAGAATGTGCACGATGTCACCGTGTGCTCTAAAAGGAGAGGGAGATGAGAGTGTGCACGATGTCACCGTGTGCTCTAAAAGGAGAGGGAGATGAGAATGTGCACGATGTCACCGTGTGCTCTAAAAGGAGAGGGAGATGAGAATGTGCACGATGTCACCGTGTGCTCTAAAAGGAGAGGGAGATGAGAATGTGCCCGATGTCACCGTGTGCTCTAAAAGGAGAGGGAGATGAGAATGTGCACGATGTCACCGTGTGCTCTAAAAGGAGAGGGAGATGAGAATGTGCCCGATGTCACCGTGTGCTCTAAAAGGAGAGGGAGATGAGAATGTGCTGATGTCACCGTGTGCTCTAAAAGGAGAGGGAGATGAGAACGTGCACGATGTCACCGTGTGCTCTAAAAGGAGAGGGAGATGAGAATGTGCCCGATGTCACCGTGTGCTCTAAAAGGAGAGGGAGATGAGAATGTGCCCGATGTCACCGTGTGCTCTAAAAGGAGAGGGAGATGAGAACGTGCACGATGTCACCGTGTGCTCTAAAAGGAGAGGGAGATGAGAATGTGCCCAATGTCACCGTGTGCTTTAAAAGGAGAGGGAGATGAGAATGTGCACGATGTCACCGTGTGCTCTAAAAGGAGAGGGAGATGAGAATGTGCCCAATGTCACCGTGTGCTTTAAAAGGAGAGGGAGATAAGAATGTGCACGATGTCACCGTGTGCTTTAAAAGGAGAGGGAGATGAGAATGTGCACGATGTCACCGTGTGCTCTAAAAGGAGAGGGAGATGAGAGTGTGCACGATGTCACCGTGTGCTCTAAAAGGAGAGGGAGATGAGAATGTGCACGATGTCACCGTGTGCTCTAAAAGGAGAGGGAGATGAGAATGTGCACGATGTCACCGTGTGCTCTAAAAGGAGAGGGAGATGAGAATGTGCCCGATGTCACCGTGTGCTCTAAAAGGAGAGGGAGATGAGAATGTGCACGATGTCACCGTGTGCTCTAAAAGGAGAGGGAGATGAGAATGTGCCCGATGTCACCGTGTGCTCTAAAAGGAGAGGGAGATGAGAATGTGCTGATGTCACCGTGTGCTCTAAAAGGAGAGGGAGATGAGAACGTGCACGATGTCACCGTGTGCTCTAAAAGGAGAGGGAGATGAGAATGTGCCCAATGTCACCGTGTGCTTTAAAATGAGAGGGAGATGAGAATGTGCACGATGTCACCGTGTGCTCTAAAAGGAGAGGGAGATGAGAATGTGCCCAATGTCACCGTGTGCTTTAAAAGGAGAGGGAGATGAGAATGTGCACGATGTCACCGTGTGCTTTAAAAGGAAAGGGAGATGAGAATGTGCACGATGTCACCGTGTGCTCTAAAAGGAGAGGGAGATGAGAATGTGCACGATGTCACCGTGTGCTCTAAAAGGAGAGGGAGATGAGAATGTGCCCGATGTCACCGTGTGCTCTAAAAAGAGAGGGAGATGAGAATGTGCCCGATGTCACCGTGTGCTCTAAAAGGAGAGGGAGATGAGAATGTGCCCGATGTCACCGTGTGCTCTAAAAGGAGAGGGAGATGAGAATGTGCCCGATATCACCGTGTGCTCTCTCATCTCCCTCTCTGCTGTATAGCAGCTGTGCACTCCAGTGTGCTCCTTTGTGCAGCAAATGGCCGCTGTACACAGGAAAAGGCATGTATAAACTGACATACACCATTGCCGTGAAGGAGTTTTTTGTCAGGAGTTATTTTTTTTAGACTAATTAAGAACAAAGTAGTTATTAATTTCCCATATTTCCACATTTAGTATTTGTTTAAATATACATAGTACCACTCCTTATTGTACTGATTACATTTTTTGTGTATAATCTAGAATGCCAGTCTGAATATTGTAATAATTGATGGTGGTGAAGGCGATCTGCAATTTAAAGAAGAGGAGGATAAAATTTCTTTAGGTGCTAGACCAGGTGAGTCATTTAAGAAAGCTGGTATTGAATGTATTGACATTTTGACTTCATAGTTGGGAAGGAGTACAGGTTAGTCTTGGTAATCATGCAGGCATGATTATTGCCAGGAGCTCGACTTAACTGGCAACCGCTCTCTTTCAGCAACATCCAGTGTCGGTGCCAGCTCCATTGCTGGCTGTTTAACCCTCCAAATGCCTGTGTTCAATAGTGACCGTGGATCTAGATGGATCACCATTAAGTGATCGTGGGGTGCTTTGACAACCCAAGGCTAAGCAACGCCTCTGGGACTGACAGGGTCTAAGAGGCTATATGTCATTATGAAACTGACATATAATGCATTTTTTTTAAAAAAAATGTAAAAAAAAATTACAAAATAATAATAAAAAAATCCACTAATAAATACATTTTTATTGAATACAAAATATCATGCCTATAATTGATCATTTATCAGACTTAAGTCCAAAGAAAAGGGGCAACTCAGTATTAAAGCACACAACAGAGATATAATTGATTTAAAAAATGCCCAAAAGGTGATTGTTGCATAATCAAAATATGAAATACACACTAAATGGTATTTTGTGCATAAAAGTATGAATATTTTATTAAACCATTAAATCATTTAAAATATCAGTAAGTACAAAATATGAGTCAGTACGTGGTGAAAGACAACATGGTCAGAACAGCTGGTAAAAAATATACATGTATTGTCATGATCAGGTGAATATTGGCAAACAGGAACGGGTTAAAAGAGAGGGAATATCCCCAAGTTCCATCTTAACATATCCATATAGTATCTTTTCTAGTGGAAATCCCTGTATACACCATCACAAAGCTCAGTGGCAAGTCAATTAACCCTATATACTAATCCTGAGCACTTATTATTCAGCCATCAGCACATGTCATAGAAAGTTTTCTTACCCATAGTGGTAATACCGAGGGTCCTACCAACGCCCCTACGCGTTTCGCACACAAAGGGCTTCCTCGGGGGGCTTTAATAAAATATTCATACTTTTTTGCACAAAATACCATTTTGTGTGTATTTCATATTTTGATTATGCAACAATCACCTTTTGGGCATTTTTGAACTCAATTATATCTCTGTGGTGTAATAAATACTTTATGTAGAAAAATTAAATAAAACAAAAAAGTACATGTTTGGTATCGCCGCGTCCGTAAAAATCCGATCTATAAAAGTGTCACACTGGTTAACCCCTTCAGTGAACGCCGTAAAAAACACAAAAAAGTAACAAATTATACTTTATCATCATACTGCTTGGAAAAAGTGGAATGCAATCAAAAAGACAAATGGTAATAAAAAAGTATCACTGAAAGCGCCATCTTGTCCCGAAAAAAATAAGCCACCATACAGACCCATCAGCGGAAAAATAAAAAGTTATAGCTCTCAGAATAAACAATGCAAAAATAATTATTTTTTTTCTATAAAATAGTTTTTATTGGGTAAAAGCGCCAAAAGATATATCTGAGGTATTGCTGTAATCGTACTGACCCGAAGAATAAAACTGCGTTATCAATTTTACCACACACCAAACGAAGAAAGAAAAATTATTCCTGAATTGCTGGTTTTTGTTCATTCTGCCTCTACAAAAATCAGAATAGAAAGCAATCAAAAAATGTCATTTGCCCGAAAATGATACCAATAAACGTCAGCTCGTCCCACAAAAAACAAGACCTCACATGACTCTGTGGGCTGAAATGTGTAAAAATTATAGCTCTCAAAATATGGCGATGCAAAAACTTGTTCTTGCAAAAAAAAAAAAAGTGTGTGACAGCAACCAAACGTAAAAACCCGATATAAACCTGATATTGCTGTAATCGCACCGACCCAAAGAATGAAGTTCTTCCGTGCTCTGCTATGTGCAGTAGTTTCCCACCATATATAGTGTATTGTTTAGCAAATTGAATTACAAATTGAGAGAAAATTTGGAGAAATAGGATAACAATGTTTGGGTCCACTTTCTCTTATTACAGCTTAATGAGAAATCTAGGGCTAAAGTAACATTTTTGTTGAATAAACATAATTTTTTATTTTCATGTCCCAATGTTACAAAATTCTATGAAGCACATGTGGGTTCAAAATGCTCCCTACATCCTGGGATGAATTCTTTGCAGGGTGATCTGATGTGTTGGCACCTCAGGGGCTCTGCAAATGGGACATGACATCCACAATCCATTCCAGACAAATTTGTGCTCCAAAAGTCAGTGGCGCTTTCTCCGTCCATGCCCTGCAGTGGGGTATTGCCACTTTTGGGAGAAATTGCATAACAAATACCTTCAAGCATTCTTGGCTATGTTTTTTTAACACCTTTCTGACATTTGACGTACTATCCCGTCCAGATGACCCGGGCCCATATGACCATGGACGTCATGCCCTTTAATGTGATACCGCGACTTAAGTCGCGGTGATCGCATTAAAATTCTGAAGATGGTGTCGGCCTCCCGGGCTCTAATCCCGGCCTCCTGAGCACTGTGATTGGCTGTTGAATTTTGAACAGCCAATTGCAGCCTCTCTCTCTGCAGCCTTGGCTGAAACAATGAGATCTCAGGCTAGGATCAAATACCGATGTACTCGATCCTAGGCCTGTGCCAGGCACTGGCGAAAACCCCCCCCGGATTGGCCTGATCGCACCAATCACACGGCACAGCGGCGGTATTACTGCGCTGTGCCCTGCCGTTGCCGGCCCGGATCGGTGCTGTAATAGCACCGATCCTAGGCCGGATCCTAGGACAGGTCCATCAGTGCCTGCAGGAGCTGGTTGGCGCGATCGATGTCATCGTCGATCGCGCCAATCGCAGGGCACAGAGCGGTCACGGCACAGCTGCGGTCACGCTGTGACCGCTCTGTGCCCTGCTGGTGACCCGGCTGTGACCTGCCTAGGAATCGAAGCTGTGAGCGCCGATCCTAGACAGTTGCCATGGTCACCAGGGCCAGCAGTTTTGGTGGGATCGATGTGATCATTCGATCCCGCCAATGACAGGTCACAACAGCGGTGTGACCGCTCTGTGACCTGTCTGTCACCTTACAATGACGTGTCTGACTGTTCTGCAGGGGTCCTCACTCTAGCTGAGGATTCCTGCAGAGCGGACACACAGCAAGAGCTCCTGTGCTGGATATTGTGGCTCCACAGCAGCCTGTAACACCACAATTCCTGCTGAAGAACGAAGAAAGAAAAAAGAGACACTAAAATTGTAAGTATTACCTGATCCCTGCCCAATCTATCTTCATCCCCCCTTCCCCCTCCCCCCTCTTTTTACCCCCTCCTTTTACTCCCTCTTTGCGCACATTTTCCATTTTTTTTCACCCCCCCCTTTGTGCTTCACATCCAGCAGCCGCCGAATTTTCATAAGTGAGTCAAAACAGGAAAGAATAGGCCACAAATCGGGGATCAACCTGAATAGGAATTAGCATGTATGTTACAATGTTTATTTTATTAAATTAAGCACAGCAAAAAACAACACACACATTAAAAACAGCCACATATGTGACACATCAAAAAGACATACACAGCTCTTAATAGAGCAACCACCCTGGTACACACTATCACAATTGGCAGAGAAAATGTCATATACCCAAGGTCCATGTAAACCAATGCACAAAAATTGAGGTTTTTGAGAGCACACTAATGTACTGTGAAAAATACAAATAAATCAGAGAGGTCAATAATGCAGGTATATACAGTATTAAATAGATGAAATATCACAGGCCCAAATATAACTTGAAACAATACCAACAGTTATATGGCTCTGGCATACTCTTAATCACAATGAGGTACATACAGTCATATGTAAAAGTTTGGGCACCCCTATTAATGTTAACCTTTTTTCTTTATAACAATTTTGGTTTTTGCAACAGGTATTTCAGTTTCATATATCTAATAACTGATGGACTCAGTTATATTTCTGGATTCAAATGAGGTTTATTGTACTAACAGAAAATGTGCAATCTGCATTTAAACAAAATTTCACCGGTGCAAAAGTATTGGCACCCTTATCATTTTCTTGATTTGAACACTCCTAACTACTTTTTACTGACTTCCTGAAGCACTAAATTGGTTTTGTAACCTCATTGAGCTTTGATCTTCATAGCCAGGTGTATCAAATCATGAGAAAAGGTATTTAAAGTGGCCACTTGCAAGTAGTTCTCCTATTTGATTCTCCTATGAAGAGTGGCATCATGGGCTCCTCAAAACAACTCTCAAATGATCTGAAAACAAAGATTATTCAACATAGCTTTTCAGGGGAAGGATACAAAAAGTTGTCTCAGAGATTTAACCTGTCAGTTTCCACTGTGAGGAACATAGTAAGGAAATGGAAGAACACAGGTACAGTTCTTGTTAAGCCCAGAAGTGGCAGGCCAAGAAAAATATCAGAAAGGCAGAGAAGAAGAATGGTGAGAACAGTCAAGGACAATCCACAGACCACCTCCAAAGACCTGCAGCATCATCTTGCTGCAGATGGTGTCACTGTGCATTGGAGTGGGGCAGGCTGGACCAAAGACCCGACGCGTGTCGCCACTCTAGGTGACACGCAGTTCACTTATCAGAGCAAGGACCTGCTGTTTTAGACTTTTTTTTTCCACAGGCATTTTTTTCTCCCTATTTGCTTTTTTTCTTTTAGCTTTTTCTTTTCAGAATAGTTTACACTAATACACACGTACAGTTATCAATAAAGTACACACAACGCACCATATTCACACAAAAAATGTCCAGCCCGTCAAATTCGTCCCAACAGTGCTATTCAGTGGAGGAGGCATATTCTTACCTTGCCTCCGACACTCATAGTGAGGGAGAGGATCCCACATTTCTGTACTTTTCGGATTCTTCATCCTCTTCCTCCTCCTCCTCATCTTCCTCCTCGGGACCTGCGGAGCCGCCATGCAGACGCCCCAGGACAGAAGATGAGGCAGCGCCCACCATTCCCGCAGCTGAACCAGCGCACCCCGTATGGACCTCACCCTCCCGAAAATTACGAGCCACTCATTCCTGATTTTGTGGCAGAATCAGGAATCAAGTTTGACACCACCGGCCTCACAGAAATATACTTTTTCAAAGTCTTTTTCTCTGAGGATTTTGTTAACCTCATGGTGGAGCAAACTAATTTATACGCTTGTCAATTTACTCTGTCGCCTTATTGGGGGACACAGAACCGTGTTATGCTGCTGTCCACTAGGAGGCGACACTATGCATAATCTGAAAAAGATTAACTTTGGCTCCTCCTCTGCAGTATACACCCCTGGACGGCGTCAGCCTTCTCCAGTTTTTGCTTAGTGTCGCAAGGAGGCACACCTAAGAGTTTTTACTCAGTTTTTTTCCTTGATTTTTTTTTTTTTTTTCTCTTCAACGGATTACAGATGAAGAAAAGCGGGTCCCCAGCGAGACTCCCGGCATGGCTTCCTCCTCGGTCCCCTATTAAGGGGTACCCGGTTGAGGTCGAGACGGCTATTCCCCATGTCGCTCCTTCTCCAGTCCCTCGGGTACTGGCTCGAAGTCGAGAACCCCCCTCCTTCCCCAGTTCCCTTGGGCTCTGGGTTGAGGTCGAGGATAGGATGAAGCCCCCTGACGGTGACAGCAGCACCCTCCCTAATCCCCCTCTGGGGGCATTAGGTTGAGACACCGCAGGTAGGGCCTGTATCAGGCACCATTCGGCCACTTACAAGTCCAGGGACCCCAGCCCAGCTGCGGGCTCCTGTTGGGACCGGGGGAGGTGCAGGCAGGCATGGCACTTGTCAGAGACAGGGCTCCCTGCGCCCCTGTCTCTGTGGCAGCACCAGCTGCATAGCGCCTCAAAGGGACCCCCCACAGGGCCTAGTTCGCACTCATAACCCCACCGCTAGCCTGCCGTTCAATCCGGGGGGGTCTGGTTTGAATCCGACCCCCCCCCCCCTGGACAACCGCGCCGTCCTGGAGCCCTTCTGGGCCCTATTCCCGCCCCCTGGCCCGCCCCCCGGATGACGAAAATGACACTCTGCAGTGTCATAGAAGGGGCGGATCGAGGCAGGAAGGGCGTGCTTTTACATAGCTCAGCGCGCCCTTTTCAGCTCTCCGCCCCCTTCCCCCTCCACCTCAGAATCCCGGTGGCCATCTTGCTGCAGCAGGAAACATAGCTGACAGCCATACAGCAGTCTCCGGGGGGCACAGGACTGTGAATTGTCGGCGCTGGACTTAGGGGCACACTGGTGGGGTAAGATCACAGCTGGGTTTTCTTTACTCAGCTGTGCATTCATATTACCTATAAGTTCTCCCCTTTGCATAGCCCCTGTAGGACCCCTGCTAGCCAGCCTCTGTGCATGATGCCGGGCTCAAGGAAGAAAACCAGGCAAGAGCATTCTGCACAGCCTGCAAGACCACTCCCCAGGGGCAGCACGGACCCACACTGCCGGGACTGTGTCCAAAACACTGGGTCAGAACCAACGCTTCTGCGTCTTCTTCCATACCGGAATGGGCTACTCAGATGTTGCAGTCTATAACACAGTCCATACATAGCCTGACCTCTACACTACTGCAGGCTTTGCAGGGTCATGTCTCGGCTATGAACGTTACCCAGGCCACCGGCCGTTCTAGGCCTAGCGTGACTGCATTCGTCAGGTGGCGGCCGCTAAGCAGCTTGAGCCTTGGCCGGAACCCAAATGGGAGACCAGCCCGCTCTAGCAGGGCCGGGGTCATGCGTTTAAATCTCGGGGACATGCCACTTCCGACCACAGGTCGCATTCATCTGCGTCCTCACATAGCACTCGGTCGTCCCCCTCCAGGGAGAGACACAGTGGCTCCAGGTCACCTAGTCCGTCCCCTGACAGACAGACAATGCGGATCTCCGCAACGATTTCCGACCACAGACTCGGAAGGCATATGTGACTCTAACCCAGACAACGAAACAGAGAATTATCTCGTCTTCTGTCCCCCTAGCAATACTGCAATAGTTGAGGATATCGTCTCTCCCATCCTTCGGGTGCTGGACATTTCAGATCCAACCCCAGAAGCACTAGAACACAAGATTTCCTTTGAAAGTGTTCAGAAACCATCGAAGGTCTTCCCTAATCACCCGGAATTTCAAAAAATCCTTTCTAAGCATTTTTTGCAGCCTGAGAAAAAATTCGCCAATTGCAAGTATTTGGAAGCAAATTACCCCTTTCCACAGAAAGACACCAAGGATTGGACAGATTCGCCTGAAGTGGACCCTCCAGTCTCTATGCTGGCAGCACAAACGCTTCTCTCGCTGCAGGACAGTTCAAGAACACAGCAGACAGACAAGTCGAACGCATGGCTCGTTCAATCTTTGAAGCGGCAGGTGCCTCTTTGGCTCCCGCATTTGCTTCAGTTTGGGCAGCCAAGGCCATCATGGCTTGGGCTGATCTATTGCAAAAGGGCCTTCAAGCTTCAAATCCTCAGCTGGCGGTGCAAATTGCAGGGGTGGCAGATTACATGGTCCATGCAGCGTTGGACTCTGCAAGAGGAATAGCGGAAATAGCATCAAACGCCATCACAATCCGGCGTATTCTCTGGCTAAGAGAATGGAAAGCGGATGCGGCCTCAAAAAAGTCCCTAACAAATCTCCCGTACTTCAGTGGCCGTCTTTTCGGTGAAAAGCTGGATACAATGATATCCAATGCTACGGGGGCAAAAGTACTTCCCCAACTAAGACCAAAACGCACGTTTAAAAGGCGTAATCAATCTCGTTTCCGATCCTTTCGGAATTCTTCAGGTTGGTCCGTCTCACGCCCAGCACAAAACCGTAATCGTTCCCCCCGCAGGGACAACACACGTGCGGCACAGAGGCCGGACAGGAACTGGCAATCAAAGACAAGCCAGGCAAAACCTAAAGGAGGAAAACCTCAGACTTTTCCCTCATCCTGACTCATGCCCTCTGGAAGACACCCCACTTGTAGGCAGACGACTGCTACTCTTTCAGCAGGTCTGGCTGCCTATTACAGAAGACAAGTGGGTCAAGGAAATAGTGTCTTCAGGATACAAAATCGAGTTTACTACCAGCCCACCGCACAGGTTTTTTTCCCTCTGTCCCTCCAAAATCGCCGCTCAAAGCTCAGGCCTTCCGTCAAGCGGTTTCTTCCCTCCTGCGAGCAGGAGTCATAGTGCCAGTCCCAGCAGAAAAGCGCTTCCGAGGGTTCTACTCCAATCTGTTCGTGGTGCCCAAGAAGGGAGGCGGCGTCCGACCCATACTAGACCTCAAGCAACTCAACAAGTATGTTCGAGTTCGTCACGTCCGCATGGAATCCCTCCGGTCAATCGTTGCGTCTATGGAAAAGGAGAATATCTTGCCTCCATAGACATACAGGACGCATACCTGCATATACCGATTGCTCCCGCCCATCAGAGGTTTCTCAGATTCGCAATCAACCAAGACCATTACCAGTTTGTGGCCCTCCCGTTCGGTCTCGCCACGGCTCCCAGAACATTTACAAAGGTCATGGCAGCTACCATGGACGTTCTGCACTCCAGAGGCATAGTAGTCGTTCCATACCTGGACGACCTTCTCATCAAGGCCCCCACCCTCAAGGACTGCGAGGTCAACGTCTCGATCACGATCGACACTCTGACGCGCCTGAGATGGTTAGTCAATTTACAGAAGTCCTTGACTACCCCGAGTCAGTCTCTGACCTTCCTGGGGATGCTATTCGACACCTCCAAGGGTCTGGTGATCCTCCCCAGGGACAAGGCACTGGCTCTCTGTCTGGGAGTTCACACACTCCTCCGCAAGTCCCCCAGATCTCTCCTGTATGCCATGAGAGTACTTGGCAGGATGGCAGCAGCAATGGAGGCGGTACCATTTGCCCAGTTTCACCTCAGACCCCTTCAACTGGCCATCCTCAAGTCCTGGGACAGGAATCCGTTCTCCCTCGACATGGAGTTCCGGTTATCAGCAAACACCAGGAGGTCCCTGCACTGGTGGCTCAAGCCAACCTCGCTTGCAAGGGGAAAATCCTCTCTCTCCGGTCAATGGAAAGTTTTGACCACCTACGCAAGCCTTATGAGTTGGGGCGCGGTGCACCTACATCAGAGCGCAAGGCAGGTGGTCACCAAGGGAATCGACCATGCCCATCAACATCCTGGAAATTCGGGCCATCTTCCTGGCGTTGAAAGCCTTCCATCACTTGCTGGCAGACTCTCATATCAGAGTACAGTCGGACAATGCCACGGCAGTGGCATACGTGAACCATCAAGGCGGCACCCGCAGCATCCAGGCGATGAACGAAGTAACGCGTATCCTACAATGGGCGGAGGCTGCAAGGTCGGTACTCTCCGCGGTCCACATTCCGGGTGTGGACAACTGGGAAGCCGACTATCTCAGCCGACAAGGAATGGACTCGGGGGAATGGTCTCTCCATCCCGAAGTCTTCTGTCAGATCTGTCATCGTTGGGGGACCCCTGATGTGGATCTGATGGCATCCCATCTCAAGGCCAAGGTTCCCAATTTCATGACCAGGACGCGCGATCCACGGTCGCTCGGAGCAGATGTCCTGGTTCAGGACTGGACCCAGTTCCAGCTTCTGTACTTTTTTCCACCCCTCCCCCTGATCTCCAGAGTCCTGAGGAAGATCAAACAAGAGGGTGTTCCCACCATTCTGATCGCTCCAGACTGGCCCAGGCGTACATGGTACGCTGACGTCGTGCAACTCACAGCAGACGCCCCCTGGCGTATCCCCACACGTCCCGACCTCCTGTCACAAGGCCCGTTCTTCCACCAGAACTCAGGGGCTCTCAATTTGACGGCGTGGCCATTGAGACATGGGTTTTGACCCAAGCAGGTTTTTCACCGGACGTTGTTAAAACCATGATCAGGGCTCGAAAGCCAACTCCAGCCAGGACTTACTATCGTAACTGGAAGATTTTCTTCACATGGTGCGACTCTCGTGGGCAGATTCCTCTTCCCTATTCTCTTCCAAAGGTCCTCGGTTTCCTTCAGTCAGGCCTGGACGCCGGGCTATCCCTAGGCTCGCTGAAGAGCCAGGTGTCAGCGCTCTCAGTGCTCTTTCAGAGGCGTATTGCTAACAAGCTGCAAGTGAAGACTTTTCTCCAAGGGGTTTCCCGATTGGTTCCCCCCTACAAACGTCCGTTGGATCTCAACCTGGTCTTGACAGCACTACAGTCACCTCCTTTTGAACCCCTTAAGGTGGTCTCACTCCGCTTTCTATCACAGAAAGTGGTTTTTCCTGGTGGCAATCACCTCGCTACGCAGGGCATCTGAACTTTCAGCTCTTTTCCTGCAGACAACCCTTCCTGGTTTTTCACCAGGACAAGGTGGTTCTCCGTACAGTACCATCCTTCCGAATGTCGTGTCCAGCTTCCACCTCAATGAGGAAATATCACTACTGTCTCTTTGCCCGGCTCCCGTTCATAGGGTAGAGAAGGCTCTGCATACGCTTGACCTTGTCAGGGCATTGCGTATTTACGTGTCTAGGACTGCTCCCTTCTGGAAGTCTGATTCACTTTTCCTTCTTCCAGAAGGCGTTCGCAAGGGCCTACCGGCTTCCAAAGGAACCCTTGCTAGGTGGATCAAGTTCACCATTCAAGAGGCTTACCGCCTCAACAATTCTCCCCTTCCGGCCGGTATCACGGCACACTACGCGGGCGGTAGGGGCCTCTTGGGCCATTCGGCATCAAGCCTCAGCACATCAAGTGTGTAAGGCAGCCACTTGGACTAGCCTGCACACATTTACAAAACACTACAGAGTGCATACCCAGTCCTCAGCGGATGCGAGCCTAGGTAGACGGGTCCTGCAGGCGGCAGTACCCCAAGTCTAGAGGACTGTCAGCACAATATTCGTCCACTGCTTCCCACCCAGGGACTGCTTTGGGACGTCCCACGGTTCTGTGTCCCCCAATAAGGCGACAGAGTAAAGGAGATTTTTGTGTACTCACCGTAAAATCTTTCTCTTAGCCTTTAATTGGGGGACACAGCTCCCACCCTGTTGCCCTTGCGGGCCGTTGTTACGGTTGGGTTCTCATATTGTTGTTTGAGCCTGTTTATAGTAGCCTTTTTTTACAGGCATAGTTATGTTTCTAGTATATTCCTCCTAATGCTTTTGCACAAAACTGGAGAAGGCTGACGCCGTCCAGGGGTGTATACTGCAGAGGCGGAGCCAAAGTTAATCTTTTTCAGATTATGCATAGTGTCGCCTCCTAGTGGACAGCAGCATAACACGGTTCTGTGTCCCCCAATTAAAGGCTAAGAGAAAGAGATTTTACGGTGAGTACACAAAAATCTCCTTTTTGGAACAAAACCAGCGTTCATCATTTTCTAACTGGTCTCCTGTAGAGGCAGTTGAAATGACGCAGTTTTGGGGCCTGGTCCTCCACATGGGGATCCTGAAGAAGCTAGAACTTCGGCAATAATGGAGTGTTGATATTTTATATCACACTCCAGTGTTTCGAATGGTCATGGCCCGGACGCATTTTGAGGCCATCCACAAATTTCTGCATTATACCGCACGAGATGACCCCAGCTTTGACCGTCTGTTCAAAGTTTGGCCAGTCATCGAACACTTCAACAAAAAGTTTGCTGAAGTGTACGTGCCCCAAAAGGACATCTGCGTGGATGAGTCCTTGGTTCATTTTAAGGGAAGGATGTGATTCCGTCAGTACCTGCCCAGCAAGAGGGCTAGGTACGGAGAATCAAACTCTACAAACTGTGTGAGAGTACCTCAGGGTACACCTACAGGTTTAGAGTTTACAGAGGGAAGGATACCAGGATTGAACCCCCTGAGAGTCCCCCTGTCCTGGGAGTGAGTGGGAAAATTGTGTGGGATTTGGTGCACCCACTGCTGGATAAAAGTTATCACCTTTACACCGATAACTTTTATACCAGCATCCCACTCTACAAATCCCTCTCTGCGTGAGGTACAGCAGCCTGCGATACTGTCCGCAAAAATCAGAGAGGCCTCCCAAAAATGCTCGTTGGCAGATGCTCAGAAAAAAGTAAGAGCAGAGCCCAATGTAGCGACCACCTGCTGGTGGTCAAGTACAAGAACAAGAGGGATGTCTTTCCCTTGACCCCCATACACGGTGATGGCAGCGCCCTCAGCACTGTACGGGGTACCTCTACACAGGTCAGCAAACCGACCTGTGTACTGGGGTACAACAAAAACATGAGGGGCGTTGATCTCTCTGATCAACTCCTCCAACCGTACAATGCTTTGAGAAAGGCCAAGGTGTGGTACAAAAAGCTGGCCATGCACATCGTCCAAATGGCCATGCTCAACTCTTTCCTGCAGTCACGATGTGCACGCCACACTGATACATCTTACCTTCAGTTCCAGGACGTAATGGTTAAGGCCCTGATATTTGGCACTCTGGAAGGAGCGGGCCCCGGTATTTCTGGAACTGAAGGTGCTCGTATTGTACCAGGTCAGCATTTTCCGAGGGTGGTCCCGCCAACCGGAAGAACAGGTAAGCCGCTAAAATGGTGCTGAGTGTGTTACAAAAGGGGAATACGCAAGGACACCAGTTATTAATGCCCCGAAAAACCTGACCTGTGTATGAAGGATTGCTTCAAATTGTACCACACCTCCATGCACTACTAATTTACTTTACCGGAAACAGTAGATTTGTTGGGGCACATCTAGATTTGTTCCTTTGAGTCTAGTATCCAAAATCATGTCACTTGTGGGTTTTTACTGTTTAGGAATATCAGGGGCTCTGCAAACGGAATATGACTCCAGCATACAATTCCATCAAAGTCTGCATTCTTAAACGTCACTACTTCCCTTTCGAGCACCGACGTGTGCCCAAACAGTAGTTTTCTCCCACATGTGTGGTACCAGTGTACTCAGGACAAATTGGACAACAACTTTTGGGGTCCAATTTCTCCTCTTACCCTTGGGAAAATTAAAAATTGGGGACTAAAAGATCATTTTTGTGGGAAAAAATAGGATTTTATATTTTCACGCCCGGGCATTATAATCTTTAGTGAAACATTTGGGGGTTCAAAGTTCTCACCACCCATCTAGATAAGTTCATTAGGGGGTCTAGTTTCCAAAATGGGGTCACTTGTGGGGGGTTTCTACTGTTTAGGTACATCAGGGGCTCTGCAAGCGGAGCATGACGCCCGCAGACCATTCCATCAGAGTGTGCACTCCAAAACGTCACTACTTCCCTTTCGAGCCCCAACCTGTGCCCATACAGTAGTTTTCTCCCACATATGGGGTATCATCGTACTCAGGAAAAATTGGACAACAACTTTTGGGGTCCAATTTCTCCTGTTATCCTTGGGAAAATTAAAAATTAGGGACTAAAATCATTTTTGTGGGAAAAAAAAAATATATTTTTTTTTCACGCCAGGGCATTATAAACTTTAGTGAAACATTTGGGTACTCAAAGTGCTCACCACACTTCTAGATAAGTTCCTGAGGGGGTCTAGTTTTCAAAATGGGGTCACTTGTGGGGGGTTTCCACTGTTTAGGCACATCAGGGGCTCGCCAAACGCGACATGGCGTCTGATCTCAATTCCAGCCAATTTTAGTTTGAAAAAGTCAAACGGCGCTCCTTCCCTTCCGAGCCCTACCGTGTGCCCAAATAGTGGTTCCCCCCCACATAAGCGATATCAACGTACTCAGGACAATTTGGACAACAACTTTTGTGGTCCAATTTCACCTGTTACCCTTGGGAAAATAAAAAATTGGGGGCGAAAAGATCATTTTTGTGAAAAAAATGATTATTTTTACGGCTCTACGTTATAAACTTCTGTGAAGCACTTGGGGGTTCAAAGTGCTCACCACACATCTAGATATGTTCCTTAGGGGGTCTAGTTTCCAAAATGGGGTCACTTGTGGGGGGGTTTCCACTGTTTAGGCACATCAGCAGCTTTCTAAATGCGACATGGCGTCCGATCTCAATTCCAGCCAATTTTAGTTTGAAAAAGTCAAACGGCGCTCCTTCCTTTCTGAGCCCTGCCATGCACCCAAACAGTGGTCTCCCCCCATACATGGTGTATTTGCGTACTCCGGACAAATTGCACAATAACGTTTGGTGTCAATTTTCTCCTTTTACCCTTTGGAAAATAAAAAAAATTGTTTTTAAAAGATCATTTTTGTGAATAACAAGTTAATTTCATTCATGTTCATTTTTTCCTTTCACGTTGCTTCTGCTCCTGTGAAGCACCTGAAGGGTTAATAAACTTCTTGAATGTGGTTTTGATCAGCATGAGAGGGGTGCAGTTTTTTAGAATGGTATCTCTTTTGGGTATTTTCTGCCATATAGACCCCTGAAAGTGACTTCAAATGTGAGGCGGTCCCTAAAAAATTTTTTTTTTTTATTTTGTTGTAAAAATGAGAAATCGCTGGTCAACTATTAACCCTTATAACTTCACTACCAGAAAAAAAAAATTTTGCTTCCAAAATTGTGCAGATGTAAAGTAGACATGTGGGAAATGTTATTTATTAACAATTTTGTGTCACATATTCTGTTTTTTGGGCATAAAAATTCAGTTTGAAAATTGCAAAATTTTCACCAAATTTCCGTTATTTACACAAATAAACGCAAGTTATATCGAAATTTTTTTACCACTTACGTAAAGTACGATATGTCATGAAAAAACAGTGTCAGAATAACCGGGATCCATGGAAGCGTTCCAGAGTTATTACCTCATAAAGGGACAGTGGTCAGAATTGTAAAAATTGGCCTGGTCATTAACGTGCAAACCACCCTCGTGGTTAAAGGGGTTAATCAAAAGACGGAGGGAAAATAGTATTTAGCAACCGCTCACCCCACAAGTATACTGTAAGCTGTTGCCACATTTGCAAACTGTGTACCTACCTCCTGGTGTTTGTGGTTATGTTGTTCTTTTTGAGCAAGGGGAATTAATTTGCTTAACCAAAAATCTTGGAAATGGCTGCGGGAAGATAAAAGGGCAATGGGGTGTTGGGTGCAAGGCGGTACTGCTCACCTGATATGGTTGTGTAAGACTCATCACTCAGCGTTTGAGGCAAGGATTCCAGCTGCTGCACAGCACGATAGAGCCAACTTTTTGTTGAACGGTTTGGGTTTAGCTGGTAACCTGCGCTGCTGGCATAGTATCAATATAGGAGTCAAATTCAATAGAGGGTACAATGCAGTTTAATCTCAAGGTTTTTTCGAAGTATTCTTACTCCTGGAGACCATGGAGAGGTTATGAAGCTACCTTTCGAAGTATTCTTACTCCTTCAGGATACCATGGAGAGGTTATGAAGGTACTTTTTTCCCTTCACCCATGACAGCACCACATGAGAGAGGGATCCGCCCCGCCGACGTCGCAGGTAAGTCAGCCCTGCAATTTAAACGCCGGGACGGCCCTGGGTCTTTCATCCTGACAGGCGCCGCCGCTGTCAGAGGGATTCCTTTCCAGGACAGGAACCCAACTGAAGCGGGGGAGAGGTGCCGCCCCTTATGTTTCAGTAGGTTCCTGTCCTGGAAAGGAATCCCTCTGACAGCGGCGGCGCCTGTCAGGATGAAAGACCCAGGGCCGTCCCGGCGTTTAAATTGCAGGGCTGACTTACCTGCGACGTCGGCAGCTGGTAGCGCAGTCCCCGGGGTGTTGCCTGATCCGGGCCCCGGGTTCGTGCGGGCACGTCCCGATGTCCTCCCTTCGGAGTTTCCTCCACGTGCCGCCCTCCCCCTGCGCGCGCGCCCGTCCTTCGTCTGCTTGCAGGGGAAGCCGGGGGCGGAGACCGGCGTCCGACGTCAGCGGCGCAGAGGATTCTGGGAGCGCGACCGCTGACATCATCAGGACGCGACGATCATGGCGCCGGGCGCGACGCCGGCCAGGAGAAGCGGCTGGCGGTCGCGGGGGGAGGGGTAATGAGGGGCACTCACTTTAAAGAAGGAGCAGAAGCGGCTGCAGGGGTGACAATGGCGTCTCAGGAGGATCGCTCACCGTCCCCATTGTCTCTGCCCCCATCACAAGCTTCTGGTCACAAGAGCCGCTCGAGCGGCAAAAGCAGCAGCCGTCCAAGTCACCGATCGAGGGATTCCTCGAGGTCAAAAGAACGTAGAACGCACGCTCCTTCGCAGCCCCAGAGCCCGGTATCGGTCTTTCCTGGGTGGTGAGTGATCTCCGTGAATGTAGACAATGGTGTAATAGGGCTCCCTATGTCTTTTCTTTTTTTAGGGAGGCAAAAAAGCTACATGCAAAAAGAAAAATAAAGTATGTGCCATATGCCACAGCCCTTTAGCAAAAGACTACCAAAAGGACTTATGTGTCAGCTGTATCCAGCGGACTATGGCTGAAGAGGCACCGAGCCTGGCAACAAACCTCAGATCAATAATTAAGTCGGAGGTACAGGGCTCACTTAAAAAATTATTAAAAAAGAAAAGTAAGAGTAGGAAAGCCTCCCCGAGTTCCTCGTCAGGCTCCTCTTCGGAGTATCAAGTTGAGCACGGGTCATCTTCATCCTCAGACAGTGATACGGGGGGCAGACCTTGCTTTCCCATAGAAGATACGGACGCCCTCCTTAAAGCCATCAGATCCACTATGGGGCTTCAGGAGGAGAAAGTAGAGAGATCACTGGAGGATGTGATGTTTGGCGGCCTACAAGAAAGGAAAAAGCGTACCTTTCCGGTCAATGACAAGATTCAGGCCCTAATCGAGAGAGAGTGGAAGAAACCGGAGAAGTCAGGTAGCCTTCCCTCCTCTTCAAAGCGAAGATACCCCTTTGAGGCTAAGGACACGGACATCTGGGACAAGGTCCCAAAGATTGACGCCGCAGTGTCTAGGTCTTCCAAGAAGTCGGCCCTGCCCCTGGAGGATTCAGGGGTTTTGAGAGATCCCTTGGATAAAAAAGCGGACTCATACCTAAGGCACACTTGGGAGGCAGCGGCAGGCGGTCTAAAACCAGCAATAGCCGGCACCTGCACAGCCCGGTCATTAATGGTCTGGTTGCAACAACTGGAAGAAAAATTGGTCTCCAAAATACCAAGGGAGAAAATTTTAGGTGAAATGTACCTACTACACGGAGCTGCCGCCTTCTTGGCAGACACCTCCGCCGACTCGATGAGGTTAACGGCAAGAGCAGCGGGGCTGTCGAACGCCGCAAGACGGGCGTTATGGCTCAAAGGCTGCCCTGGGGACATTCAATCTAAGGCAAAATTATGCTCGTTACCATGTGATGGGCAGTTCTTGTTTGGAAAAGACCTGGATGACATCCTGGAAAAAGCCGGTGATAAAAAGGGCTTCCCCAGATTCATGGGTGATCAAAGGAGACCGCCCTTTCGGAGGGGAAGGTTCAATCGAGGCCGTCCCCCGGGAGAACGGAAAAGGTGGGACGACAAGAGGAAAAAAGAACCAGGGTTTATGTTTGGGGGAAATACCTCAACCGCCAAAAAATCCCCGCAATGACACCAGCTCTCCTGTGGGGGGAAGATTGAGGCTCTTTTCCCAAGAATGGGAGAAAATATCGGCCAACAATTGGATCCTGGAAATTATAAAGAATGGCCTAAAAATCCCCTTCTTCCAGTATCCAAGAGCTTCATTTGTGGTGACCCCCGTCAGGAAGGAACCAGGAGAGCAATCAGCCATAGAAACAGAAATCTTAGGACAATTGGAGAAACAAGTTCTGGTAGAGGTCCCGAAAGATCAAGAAAGAAGGGGGTTCTATTCTCCCCTCTTCCTAATAAAAAAAACCCGACCTTTCCTTCAGAACGATAATAAATCTCAGGCGCCTCAATCAATGGATCAAGAACCAAACATTCAAAATGGAATCAGTGACTTCGGCCATAAAGCTGTTACACCACAACTGCTTCATGGCCGTAATCGATTTGAAGGATGCCTATTACCATATCCCGATGCACCAAGAGTACCAAAAATACCTGAGGGTAGCCCTATACATCCAGGGCGACCTCAGGCATTTTCAATTTACAGCTCTTCCGTTTGGCATCTCCATAGTACCAAGGATTTTTACAAAAGTAATAGCGGAAATGACAGCTTTCCTTCGAATCCACAATGTGATTATGGTGCCTTACTTGGACGATTTTCTGGTCATTGGCAATACAGAACATCACTGCGCACATCAGGTAGAGAAGATAACAGAGACCCTGCAAAGACTGGGTTGGATGGTAAACTTAAAAAAATCAAAACTTCAACCCCTAAGGAAACAAACGTTTCTAGGTTTCGTCTTGGACTCCGACCGTCAAGTTTGCCTCTTGCCAGAGAAAAAACTAGAGAAGGTGAGAGAAATGACCCTTACGGCAATACAGCATCCTCACATGACCCTAAGAAGGGCAATGTCCCTGTTGGGCACGCTAACAGCCTGTATCCCTGCGGTCAACTGGGCACAGTATCATACCCGACAACTGCAGGCGGAAATCTTGTCAGCCCAGAGACGATTGAAAGGGCGTTTAGAAGGGAAGCTGGAACTTTCCGAAAGGGGGAAAAACTCTCTCACTTGGTGGCTAGACGACACAAATTTAACAGGGGGAACTTTGTGGCACAGGCCCGTGTCCGATGTAATATTGACGGACGCAAGCTCCTCGGGATGGGGGGCACACCTGAGAGAACATATGGCCCAAGGGTCCTGGGCTCACATAGAGCAGAAGGCTTCCTCCAACTTAAGAGAGTTGAGAGCGATAAACAGGGCCCTAGAGGCATTCATTCCCATGTTACAGGGCCAAAACGTCCGAATTATGTCAGACAACAGGGTAGCAGTGGCGTATGTCAACCACCAGGGAGGGACAAGGTCAAACTCCCTAATGGACGAAGCCAAAAGAATCTTCCTCAAAGCAGAGCAACACCTAACCTCCCTAACAGCCCTGCATATCAAAGGGACAGAAAATGTTCAAGCCGACTTTCTAAGCCGCAACAAGTTAAAACAGGGAGAGTGGGCCTTAAATCGTGTAATATTCCAGAAGATAGTACAGTTATGGGGACAGCCAGTAATCGACCTCTTTGCCACCAAAAGCAACCGACAAGTGAGAAGGTTCTGCTCATTAAACCCAGGGGACAACCCGTGGGCAGTGGACGCTCTACAAATCCCGTGGCTGTTCAAGCTGAGCTATGCCTTTCCCCCAGTAGCGTTAATCCCGGCAGTAGTAAAAAAGATAAGAGACGAGCAAGCCAGAGTAATCCTCATAGCCCCGTTCTGGCCAAAAAGACCGTGGTTTTCTCTACTACAAATGATGTCTCTCTCGGACCCGTGGGTACTACCAGAGATTCCAGATTTGTTAGCTCAGGGGCCGATATTCCACAAACAAGTCAAGGGGCTCCATCTGACGGCGTGGAATTTGAGAGGTCACTTTTGAGAGATAAAGGGTTTTCCCCGGGGTTGGTGACTACTCTAATGAAAAGTAGAAAACCAATAACAACCAACATATATGGCAGAACGTGGAAAAAATTCCTACAATTCCTGGGAAAACCGTTAGGTCAAGAACCCCCAATCGAGTCCATCTTGGAGTTCTTGCAGGCAGGCCTACAGCTAGGCCTGGCGGTTAATACCCTCAAAGTACAGGTTTCAGCGCTGGGTGCATTATACAATTGCAATATAGCGGCAAACAGATGGGTAGCCAGGTTTATAAAATCTTGCCACAGATCTAGGCCAGTTTCCTTACCGAAAATAGCTCCATGGGATCTAAATCTGGTGCTGGAAGCCCTCACGAAAGAGCCGTTTGAACCCATACAGCAGATTTCAACTAAAAATCTCACTCTAAAAACCATCATTTTGGTAGCTCTAACGTCGGCACGTAGAGTTAGTGACTTACAGGCCCTTTCAGTCAACCCACCATATACCCAGATATACCAGGATAGGGTGGTTATGAGAACAGACCCGGCTTACTTGCCGAAAGTAGTGACTAACTTTCACCGAAACCAAGAGATTGTCCTCCCTTCCTTTTGCGAGAATCCGAAAAACCCAGGGGAGGAGAAGTTTCATAGCCTAGATGTTAAAAGAACCCTAGTAGAGTATATGTCTATAACCAGCCAGTGGAGGAGGTCCCAGTCCCTATTTGTAGCCTTCCAGGGTGCTAGGAAAGGTTATGGAGTATCAAAGGGGACTATTGCCCGATGGATTAGGGAGGCCATTAGTGTAGCCTATTCAGCTAGTGGCATCCCGGTTCCTGACGGCATCAAGGCTCATTCCACCAGAGCCGTGGCGACCTCCTGGGCTGAGAAAGCAGAGGTATCAATAGAGCAAATTTGTAAGGCCGCTACCTGGGCCTCACCCTCAACTTTCTTTAGACACTATAGACTAAATCTATCCTCCTCTGCTGACTTGACCTTTGGTAGAAGGGTGCTGCAAGCGGTGGTCCCTCCCTAAGGTGTTCGAAGTCTCCAGAATCTCTCATGTGGTGCTGTCATGGGTGAAGGGAAAACCACCATGGTTACTTACCGGTAGCCGGTTTTTCCGGAACCCATGACAGCACCCGTATATTTCCCCCCCTTTTTCACCGTTTGGGTGTGCACAATAGTCGGGTGTATTTGTGTGATGTGGTGTTGGATAAATATGTAACTAACCGGGAAGTCCTCTCAAATGCTCTGTAATCCAACTGAAGCGGGGGAGAGGTGCCGCCCCTTATGTTTCAGTAGGTTCCTGTCCTGGCGGGGCGGATCCCTCTCTCATGTGGTGCTGTCATGGGTTCCGGAAAAACCGGCTACCGGTAAGTAACCATGGTGGTATTCCTGAATAAATTGTATTCCTCCCGGCAGCCTCCAGCTTTCAGCCATGGAGGCACGGCTTCAGTTACCACTCAGTACACAGTGAACAGCACTGACTGACAGCTGGCTGTACAGTGCATTAGTGCTGAGCTGGCTGTCAGTGTAAGGGTGTGGTTACAGCCACCGCTCACTATGTACTGAACAGTGAGTGAAGCCGCTCCGGCCGCACCTCTATGACTGAAAGACGGAGGCTGCCTGGAGGAATCAAGTTCATTTCCTCTCAGTAGCCAAACTTTCAGTGCAGCAGCCTCATGGCTTTAGAACGCTATTACACTGCAGATTAACCCCATATCTGTAGGTTAATAGCATTTTGGGACAAAGCTTAGGCCTCTTTCACAACTGTAAAAAAGAATAGTGTTGGTTCTGGTATTTTATTAAAAATATGTATCAGTGTATTTATAGTGTTGTAAAGATCCATTAGTAACTAATGGATACTAACGCACTAGAGTGAGTAAGGCACTTCACACTAGTAACTTTTTACATGTAACAGTGCTCTCTTGTACACTAAACGCCATCAGGCTTATCTTGTGCACTGTAGTTTAATACTTTTCACTCATAAAAATGTTCATTGGGCATGTTCCTTCCAGAGTCTATTTTTCGGGCTCTTCTCGATTAACTTTCTTTCCCTATATGCAAACAGCAAGAGATCTGTCATTGAAACCCAGGCAGGATTTCAATTTTTCTTTGGATGCTAAATTAAGAACTTGAACCATTGCATGGGACGTTAATGACATTTTTACTGTATTTCTTTGTATCGGATCCAGAGCAGGCCTCTGTATTTGAGCTTTTGCACCTTAACTTTCTCCATGTTTTGGTTGCTTTCTCTCACTTCTTGTGTGTTCATTTGCAGATAAGGCACCTAGGTCACTCACACCTAGAAGAGCAGCAAGTCTATACTTTTACTGTGGTTTTAGGTAAAATGATAGGTACACTATAATAAAACATAATAGCATAATAGAAAAAAAATAAATAGCACGGCAATCCTAACAACCAGCTGAAAAAGATACCACTTTTTTTTTAAACTGCATTGTACAGTGCCTTGCGAAAGTATTCGGCCCCCTGGAACTTTTCAACCTTTTCCCACATATCATGCTTCAAACATAAAGATACCAAATGTAAATTTTTGGTGAAGAATCAACAACAAGTGGGACACAATTGTGAAGTTGAACGAAATTTATTGGTTATTTTAAATTTTTGTGGAAATTCCGAAACTGAAAAGTGGGGTGTGCAATAATATTCGGCCCCTTTAACTTAATACTTTGTTGCGCCACTTTTTGCTGCGATTACAGCTGCAAGTCACTTTGGGTATGTCTCTATCAGTTTTGTACATCGAGAGACTGAAATTCTTGCCCATTCTTCCTTGGCAAACAGCTCGAGCTCAGTGAGGTTTGATGTAGATCGTTTGTGAACAGCAGTTTTCAGCTCTTTCAGCAGATTCTCGATTGGATTCAGGTCTGGACTTTGACTTGGCCATTCTATCACCTGGATACGTTTATTTGTGAACTATTCCATTGTATATTTTGCTTTATGTTTGGGATCAATGTCTTGTTGGAAGACAAATCTTCGTCCCAGTCTCAGGTCTTTTGCAGACTCCAACAGGTTTTCTTCAAGAATGGTCATGTATTTGGCTCCATCCATCTTCCCATCAATTTTAACCATCTTCCCTGTCCCTGCTGAAGAAAAGCAGGCCTAAACCATGATGCTGCCACCACCATGTTTGACAGTGGGGATGGTGTGTCCAGGGTGATGAGCTGTGTTGCCTTTACGCCAAACATGTCGTTTTATATGTTTTGGTTTCATTTGACCAGAGCACCTTCTTCTACATGTTTGGTGTGTCTCGGTGGCTTGTTGCAAACTTTAAACAACACTTTTTATGGATATCTTTGAGAAATAGATTTCTTCTTGCCACTCTTCCATAAAGGCCATAATTGTGCAGTGTATGACTGATTGTTGTCCAATGGACAGACTGTCCCACCTCAGCTGTAGATCTCTGCAGTTCGTCCAGAGTGATCATGGGCCTCTTGGCTGCATCTCTGATCAGTCTTCTCCTTGTTTGAGATGAAAGTTTCGAGGGACGGCCGGGTCTTGGTAGATTTGCAGTGGTATGATACTCCTTCCATTTCAATATGATCGCTTCCACAGTGCTCCTTGGGATGTTTAAAGTTTTAGAAATCATTTTGTATCCAAATCCAGCTTTAAACTTCTCCACAACAGTATCACAGACCTGCCTGTTGTGTTCCTTGGTCTTCATGATGATCTCTGTGCATCAAACAGAACCCTGAGACTATCACAGAGCAGGTGCATTTATACGGAGACTTGATTACACACAGGTGGATTATATTTATCATCATTAGTCATTTAGGACAACATTGGATCATTCAGAGATCCACAATGAACTTCTGGAGTGAGTTTGCTGCACTGAAAGTAAAGGGGCCGAATAATATTGCACGCCCCACTTTTCAGTTTTTGAATTTCCATAAAATTTTAAATAACCAAGAAATTTCATTCAACTTCACAATTGTGTCCCACTTGTTGTTGATTCTTCACCAAACATTTACATTTGGTATCTTTATGTTTGAAGCATGATATGTGGGAAAAGGTTGAAATGTTCCAGGGGGCTGAATACTTTCGCAAGGCACTGTATATGGTATGTAAAAAAATCCCATTAAAATTAACAAAACAAACAAAATTTTACGTATTTGAAAAACATTGTTTGCCTGATCTAATGTAACATGTTATCTTATAACACAGGTAATCTGTCAGCAGGCCTTTGCTATGTAATCCAAGAGCAGCATAATGTAGAGGCTGAGATCCTGATTTGTCACTTACTAGGCTGTGTTGCTGTTTCAATAAAATCAGTGTTTTATTAGGAGATTATCACTAGAGGACTAAGTGTCTTGTGCCTCCTAGTTCAACCACACCACCACCACGGATTGGCAGCTTTCTGACAATATACAATGTACACAAAGTTGCGAATCAGTAGAGTGGGCGGAGTTATACACAGAAAGCAGCCAATCGGTGGTGTGGGCGGGGTTATACACAGCTCGACATTCCAAACTCTTCTAGATATACAATGCTACTGTCAGAGTACATGGAGAAAACATGCTGACAGTTTCCCTTTGAAGAATGCACAAAGGTATAAAATAATCAAAACAATTTTGGAAATTGTATTAAATTCTTAAATATAAAAGATGACTTATAAATTGAAATGTTTGTTTTTTCTCTTGTGCAGATCGTTCTACAGACAACTTACAAAAGCCATCTGTTATATATATTGAAGATGATGAAAGTGATGACTCTGAAATGGAGGATGATGAGGTACTAAGTGGTTCATTAGAGTTTTGAGTTGGCTACGTTAGGCTGAACTTTATTCGTTTCAAATTTCTATAAGTATAAATAATCGGGCCCTATAATATGTATACTTCCTTTAAGTTTTGCTGGAGTAGGTGTCATGCCATATTCATTGAGTGGCACACCCATGTGGCATGCGCCTCCTTGCATCGTGGCAAAAATGCTACTCCAGTCAGTTATGCGCAAAGGTTACTGTGCAGAATAGTTACTGACTTTTCAATAAACTCTGACACAGCCAATGGCCAATGCAATGGTTAACAAATGTGCTTAATACTTTATCCAAAGTGAAATTTTCACCCCAAAAAGTTACTCCAAGGTGTCTTCGTCCTAATGCGCTTTCTACAGACTGTCACGTGTAATCCATGTATAGCTTCAGGGATGCTATGAAGAACCGCACCTCACAGCCTCACCTGACATCACTAATACGCCAAGAGTCACGGGGTACGGTCTCCCCACTTTCACCAGTGTGACGTTCCGCACCCTGTTGGGATATGTAATGTGAGCCTGGCACAGGATTACACAGACGCCTCCTGTCTACACGGGAACAGGGAGGCACGGGGAATGAGAGAGGGTGGTCCACACGGATACCGGCGTGGCACAACACTCTTTCACAACCATAACATGAAAAAATTTGGGAAAGTTCACGCGGTATGAATACTTTTTCAAGGCTCTGTATTTAATGTCTCATAAATGAATACATTAACTTACATGTATATTCCATATTTCCTGTAGGTAGAATGAATGCCTGGCTTGGGGGGCAGTGTGACTTTTATGATGGCTTTGTTGTTTTGTTTTTTTAAGCAGTGACATACCGTAATGACATTGTACCATAAAATGTTGCCGTTCCATTGTAATTTCTTATCAAAAAAATGATGATAAGGTCTTCATGATCATCATGATCTTGCTTATTCTGTCTCCTAGGACAATGATGTTAGTGGTCTGAAAATTATTAATTCTGAAGAAATTAAATCCTGCATCAAAATTAAGAACGAAGAAGTTGCATCAAACATCAGTTCAGGTGTGTGATAAATTTTGCTTTTTTTCCCTGCTTCAGCATCTAGTATGGACGATCTCTGATTGTCTACGTTATTGCTAAAGATGGCCTGTGGAGTCCAGCAGAATGGGAGATAATCTTTAGTGGCTTTCTGCCCTGTCTTCTAAATGGAGGTCCGAGGATGCAGAATCCTCTTATCTAAAAAGTCTCAAGGATAGGGGGTTGTCCACTGTGGATGACCACTTTTTAAGGTGCTCTAATGTGGCACCTTCTTGCGTGGTATCTGTGACTCTCTACCATATGGTAAGCAGTACTTGGTACAAGCAAGGTACATGTGATAGCATCAAGTCAAGAATTAGTAAGGAGAGTGAGTGACAGAAAAGACCTCAGCAACACATTATAAAGGTCATTTATGGAGGAATGGCAAGGGCAAGTGGTTGGAAAACTAACTGGAGCCACAGGTGAGTGCACATGGGCAAGGAGAAAACAAAGCAGGAGAATTTTACTAACTGATTATATTTGTAGCAGCTGGGGTACTAGTGCCTGCTCTATGACATACATTTTTGTCAGGCTGACCTTTTGGGTGCTACATGTGCACCCTGGAGATTAGTAGCAGGAGTGAGACCAAATTACTTAGTCCTTCTTCTGCTGGGATCAGTGCTAATGCCAATCCTGGAAGTGTAGCTCTCCATGCTGGGGTCAACAGTGATCGCTGAATCTAGGCAATCAGCCAGAGGGAGTGGGCTCCCTTTTGTAACCCGTGGGCCCATCCCTGCTAACAATGGACCCTTGGCTGCATGTTACTACGGCTTTTAGACTAGCTATCGTTGTTTTGTTACGTATTGCACTGCATTCAGTATATGAGCGATCAAGTTCCCTAGTGGGAATCAAATAAAAAGAAAATGTTTTCCTGTTAATGTTTTATATTGTAGAAATATAAATAGAAAAGAAAATTTCACATCATTGGTATCCCTGCTTCTGCAACAACTTGATATTTAACCACTTCCTGACATGTGATGCAATAGTATGTCAGAGGTTGGGTCCCTGAGTCAATCTTTGACAGTGGCATTTAAAAGGAACCTGTCACATGAAAAAATGCTATTAGCCTGCAAATATGGGGTTAATCTGCAGATATCACATACCTCCCATGCTGACATGGAGTCCATCATATCACACTTTTGTCTACTGATATATTAGTCTAGTACTAGATTTCTCCTTCGCCTCATTGGGGGACACAGGTACTGTGGGTGTATGCTACTGACGCCTGGAGGCTGACACTAAGTGAAAAAAAGAGGTTAGCTCCTCCTTCGCTTTACACCCTCGCCCTGATTGCAGGCGGAAATCAGTTCATGCTTAGTGTCCGTTGGAGGCACACGTCTGTTTTTCTCCAGACTCTTTTTTTCACTATGAAGATGAGACGGGTCCGATCTCCCCAAACCATCAACGGGCGAGCACGTGTGAGTATCGCCTCCACGTATCCTCTCCCACAACGTGGGACATGATGCCGGACTTAGGCCTGACCACCCTAAGGTATTGAAACCCTAGGCTGTACAGAGGCACAAGCATAGTCCGTGCGGCCCCCACTGCACCACCAATGCTAGACTGCGGTGCTTCAAGGCGGCGGACGGTCCCTCTCCTCATCCCTGAAGAGAAAGATGGAGCTAGGGTGCCTGCGCCGTCCTATATGTGTTCCCCCCTCCCCTCTACCTGAGCTGGGAAGCTGAAGCATCATCACAGAGGGGGAGGGCTCCTGCAGCAGTGTCCACAGGGCTGGAGCCCTTAGCTTTTTCCTCGGGGGTCAGAGCGGCAGCATCCAAAGATAGCGAGCGCGCGCGCCCCCCCCCATCAGGCACGGCAGCGGATCCTGACGTCCAGCTGTGTAGCCTCGGCCTAGAACTCCGTGGGAGGTGGGTCCACCCCCCCCTCGCGGGCAGGTGCTATAAATCTAGCCCACGGCTTCAGCCGGCGCTAGGCTGCGGTCGGAAGTCCCGCCTCCTTCGCGTCACTTCATGCGGCCCGCCCCCTATGGCCTGGGCGGCCGCCGAAGAGATTGACCCCCCGGCTTCGGACCAGCGCTAGGCCGAAAACCGGAAGTACCGCCCCCAGGACTCTCCTTCCGACGGCCCGCCCCGCAGCTGTGGTGCGCTTCTTTGAGCTGCAGCAACGCCCGGCACTTCCAGGACACGTGGGGGCACAGGACTGGGGTAAGTGCTGCCCCCCCAACGCGAGAGGCCACTCTATGGGAAAACGAGGATTGCTCCCCCAGCGGTATGCATTGATGATGCAGGGCAGACACAGCATGTCCGGAAAAGTGAAGACGCACACGTTTCTATACACTGCATGCATCTCTTGTCGGGCCGCTTTTCTGCGGGTGCAGAGCAAGCAGTTATGCGAAGCCTGCGATTCCGAACGCACCCAGGAGCCCTCCCCTGCGACCGAGCCCAGTACCAAGTCCCCCGGAGTGGGCCCTGTCACTGTTGCAGTCCATGGCGTCGCTTACGAGAGCAATCGAGTCCCTTCGCGCCCCAGATAAGGGCAGGGATAGTGGCTCGCCTCCACCTCACAGGAGCCTCCGGCCTGCAGGGGCCGCCCTCACTCCAGGCAGACGCAGGGGAAACGATCCCACACAGCGTCTCCCGGTCCATCCGGTGCCTCGGGTTCCGTGAGTTCTGCTTCTCGCTCTCCTTCACCAGTAGTCGATAGCGAGCAAAGCTCAGATTTCGACTCAGACGAACCCCTTGACCTAGATGCTCCGGGGTGTCGTGAAACAGTGGACAGCCTCATCGAAGCCGTCAACCAGACTTTGGGGATTGAGGATGATTACACCTTGGGTTCGGGCCATAAGGTGTCATTTAAGCAAGTTAAGCGGCCGCATAGAGTATTATGTACTCACCCAGAGTTCGAGGACATAGTGCAACGACACAGGGAGCGGCCGGACAGACGTTTTTCGGACCAGAAGGCGCTCAAAGCGAGGTATCCGTTTGCCCCAGACCTCTGTAAAAAAATGGACGGAATCCCCAACGGTGGATCCACCCGTGTCACGCTTGGCCTCTAAAACCCTGTTATCCGTACCTAGTGGTTCTTCTATTAAGGATCCCACAGATCGTCTCATAGAGAGCTTGGTTCGCGCAGTATTTGAGGCATAAGGGTCGGCACTCTCTCCCTCGTTCGCGGCAACATGGGTGGCCAAGGCCATGATTTCTTGGTCAGAATCATTGAACAAAGCCTTCCAGGATAGGGACCTACCTGCAGAAGTATCAGAGATTGCATGTCAAATCGCTATGGCTGGGGACTACTTAATCAATGCATCTTTGGATGCGGCCAATTGCGCGGCACTTGCTGCCGCAAACACAATTTCCATTAGGAGAGCTCTATGGTTAAGGACATGGCGGGCCGATTCAACCTCCAAGAAGTCCTTGCCTTCCCTACCTTATCAGTGCGGCCGCCTATTTGGAGAGGTTAGATCAGCTCATCTCTGACTCCACAGGAGGAAAGAGCAGTTTTCTCCCTCAACAAAAGGTCAAACCGCTGTTTCGTCACCATTTTCAGGCACGTTTTCGGGCCTTTCGCAACCCCGGGTGGACTACGGCGGCCAACTCCGCCGCTTCAGGTCGCCCCAACCAGGATAGAGGTCGGCAGGTCTCATATAGAGCCAACCCATTGGGGAGAATGCGTACTTACCAGCCGAGGTCGAGGGGATCCAGGTCCCCAAGATCTTCAGCCAAATGACTCGAGGCATTTGCCAGGCGACACCAGCAAGGTTGGCAGCCGCCTACTCTGGTTTCGCCACATCTGGCTCACCGTCTCACACGACACATGGGTAAGAGAGCTGGTGTCCTCAGGGTACAAGGTAGAGTTTGTCAGGTACCCCCAAGACAGTTTTTTCTTTCCCGTCTTCCCAAGGTGGATACCCGGGCAAGGGCTTTGCTAGGAGCCATCAAATCTCTCCAGCGCAACGGAGTCATTATGCCCGTGCCAGAACACAAAAAAGCTCATGGCTTCTATTCCAACCTATTCGCAGTCACCAAAAAGGACGGGACTGTCAGACCTGTTTTGGACCTGAAGCTCTTGAACAAATTCATCAGGGTCAGACATTTTTGGATGGAGTCTCTCCGTTCAGTCATATCGGCAATGGGGCAAGGAGAATACATACCTCTATCGATATCCAAGACGCCTACCTACATATCCTCATTTTCCCTCTGCATCAAAGATCTCTACGCTTCGCCATCAACGGTCTACATTTTCAGTTCGCAGTTCTGCCCTTCCGGCTAGCCACCGCCCCTAGAGTGTTCACAAAAGTCAAGGCAGTCGTCATGACCATCCTGCACTCCCGGGGCATAGTCGTCTTGCCTTACTTAGATGACCTCTTGGTCAAGGGCCCTTCAATTCGGGCATGCGAGGAAAGTGTCATCATCACGCTAGATACTCTTTGCCGCTTAGGGTGATTGGTCAACGTGAAGAAATCATCCCTTGTTCCAGCTCAGAGGATTTCCTTTCTAGGGATGATCTTCGACACCTTCCGAGGGTTGGTAATTCTCCCTCAGGACAAGGCCTTAGCTCTCCGGCATGGAGTCCGGACACTTCACCAACCAGTCCCTCATACCATCCGTTTCGGGATGACGATTCTAGGAAAAATGGTGGCAGCAATGGAAGCGATACCGCTCGCCCAGTTCCATCTTCACCCCCTGCAGCATTCCCTCTTGTCATCTTGGGACAAGAACCCATTCACGCTCGATCACCGGTGCCGGTTGTCCTCTCAGGTCAGACGGTCACTCGAGTGGTGGATAACCTTTTCCCCCAGACCATTGGTTGGTGGTCACAACCGACGTCAGCCTCCTCGGCTAGGAAGCGGTTTTTCACCACTACACGACCCAAGGACGGTGGTCGCCGCTGGAGACATGCCTCCTGATCAACTTGTTGGAGATAAGAGCGATCCGGCTGGCTCTGCAACATTTTCATCACCTTCTAGCAGGCCGCCCCGTCCGGATTCAATCGGACAACGCCACGGCGGTGGCTTACATAAATCATCAAGGGGGCACCCGCAGCAGAGCAACCATGCGCGAGGTAGGGCACGTTCTTCATTGGGCCGAGAGGAACCACTCGATATCAGCAATCCACATCCCGGGCGTGGAGAACTGGGCGGCAGACTTCCTCAGCAGGCAGGGTCTTGCGTCCAGGGAGTGGTCACTACACCCCGAGGTCTTCCAGCAGATTTGCCAACGGTGGGGGACACCAGATGTGGACCTGATGGCTTCCAGGGTGAACGCCAAGGTGCCCACGTATGTCGCTCGGTCCAGGGACCCGCAGGCAATCGCTGTGGATGCGTTGGTTCTGCCATGGAACCAGTTTCTCCTCCCATAGCCATTTCCCCCGCTGCCACTACTTCCGAGAGTCATCAAAAAGATCAAAACAGAAGGGGTTCCAGCGATTCTGCTGGCCCTAGACTGGCCTCGTCGAACGTGGTACGCAGCTCTAGTGCAGCTGCTTGCCGACGTTCTTTGGTGACTGCCAGAGTGCCCAGATCTACTGTTCCAGGGCCCGATCTTCCACCCGAGCTTAGGGGGGCCCCTGTGTTTGACAGCATGGCCGTTGAATCTTGGATTCTAACCCAAGTGGGGTTTGAGCGAGAGGTGGTCGCTACAATGGTTAGCGCCCGGAAGCCTGCCTCAGCACGTATTTACCATCACACCTGGAAGGTTTTCTTTTCTTGGCGTCAAGACCGCGATTGTTCTCCACTGAGATTCTCTATCCCCAACATCTTGGCATTTCTCCAGTCTGGCCTAGACTCAGGGTTAGCCCCAAGCTCCCTCAGGAGTTTCCCATTTGGTACCTCCCTATAGGGCGCCCCCGGATGCCTGGGACCTTAACCTGGTCCTAAGCGTTTTGCAGGAAGCCCCATTTGAACCGCTTTCTCTTGTACCTTTCCTGGAAAGTGGTGATCCTGGTCTCGGAGCTGGCGGCCCTATCCTGCCGAGTCCCGTTTCTCACTTTCCATAAGGATAAGGTGGTGCTCAGACCAGCCCCTCTCTTTCTGCCGAAGGTCGTTTCCTCATTTCACATTAATGAGGATATTGTCTTGCCATCCTTTTGTCCAGCACAGGTACACCGTGTGGAAAAGGCTCTTCACACGTTAGACCTGGTAAGAGCCCTCCGGACGTACGTGTCACGGACGGCACCCTTTCGTCAGACAGGCACGCTGTTCGTGCTCCCCGAGGGGCGCAGGAAGGGACTCGATACCGCAAAATCGAACATAGCTAGATGGATTCGTTTGACTATTCTGGAGTCCTACCGCATCAAAGGTGCGCCGGTTCCAGCAGGGATCAGAGAACACTCGGGCAGTGGGTGCCTCTTGGGTGTTTCGGCACCAGGCTTCGACGGAACAGGTTTGCAAGGCAGCGACCTGGTCCAGCCTGCACACATTTGCCAAACATTACAATATCCATACTCAGGCCTCAGCGGATGCGAGCCTGGGTAGAAGGATTCTCCAAGCAGCGGTGACGCACCTTTAGACAGGAGGTGCATGTAGCTTGGATCGGTGAGTCAACTCCCACCCAGGGACTGCTTTAGGATGTCCCACAGTACCTGTGCCCCCCAATGAGGCGAAGGAGAAACATGGATTTTTGTGATAAACTCACCGTAAAATCCTTTTCTCCGAGACGCTCATTGGGGGACACGACACCCACCCTGTTAGCCAGTTGGCTCTTGTTTGTTTAATTAATATGCATTTTCGTTTGATATTAGGGTGTTTTTTTTCTGGACATGTTGTTACCTGCATTAAGGCTGATTTTGTTGTCCTCCTACTGCTTTTGCACTAAACTGATTTCCGCCTGCAATCGGGGCGAGGGTGTATATGGCGGAGGAGGAGCTAACCTCTTTTTTTTCACTTAGTGTCAGCCTCCAGGCGGCAGTAGCATACACCCACAGCACCTGTGTCCCCCAATGAGCGTCTCAGAGAAAAGGATTTTACGGTGAGTTTATCACAAAAATCCATGTTTTCTATTACTATTATCCAGATAATTTTTCCTATATTTGGCGTCCATCAGGTTTTCTATTTTTCACAGTAAAGGCCTTTCTATTTTACAGGTGGTAAAGACACTGCTACATCCGCAACGGATCTTAAAATCCTTCCCTTTAACCGAAAAATGATGACTGCAGATAAACCGTTTTATTGTGACGACTGTGGTGGCTTCTTTAAGAACCAGTCCAGTTTGATCCTGCACCGTAGAATTCACTCCGGAGAGAATCCATTTTCCTGTTCCCAATGTGGAACAGAGTTTATAAAGAAGGCATATTATATTCGACACCAGAGACTTCACGAAGGCGAGAAGCCGTATAAGTCTACTGAGTGCAGGAAGCTTTATGCACAGAAGCAGAGTCTGATCAAGCATCAAAAGTTTCATGCTGAAAATGAACCTCTCTCGTGTCCGGAGCGTGGGGAAAACTTCATCCGTCAGTCTCATCTGGTCAATCATAGTAAAACCCACAAAGGTTTAAAACGCTACTCATGCCCTGACTGCGGAGATTTCTTCATGTTGCGTTCCAGTCTAGTAATTCATCAAAGGGTTCATAGCGCCGAAAAGCCGTTTTCTAACTGAATTGATGGAAGCATATTGACGTGAGAATCTCGGACTCTGTTCGCTGCCTTATGTGTACCTGTATAGTCAGCTGATGTTTTGGCAGGAAATAAGCGTTAAATATGCACCTTTTTGTCTTGGCTTTTACATGCGTTTTTGATGCGGATTTTTCCCCATTCATTAGTACGGGTGAAATTTTCAGCAAAATTGCTGCAAGAATTGACATGCAGCAGATTTAAATGTGCTGCAAATGTGCAAGGAAAAAATAACGTGGGCATGAGACTTCAGGGATCTCTTTGCTAGTATCAGGGAATCCTACAGGTTTTGTGACAAATCTGTGAAAAAAAACTTGTGCACAGACCTCAAGTGTATATATATTTATGCAAATGAAGGCAGGATCATGTAATGTAGGAAGAATACTAGAGTCAATGATTTATTTCAGCTTTTATGTTTTTCATCACATTCCCAGTGTCTCGGAAGTTTACATTCCTTGGGTTTGTCCAACTTGGTCCAAATGTTTCAAGTACTGTAGTTTTCCATAGGCTTCTCGCCTTAAGTTGCTAGAATATTGGTCAATTCCTCCTGAGATAACTGTTGTAACGGAGTCATGTTTGTAGGCCTCTTTGCTCGAATAAGCTTTTTCAGTTCTGGATTTACTTTTTCTATGGGATTGAGGTCAGATCTCTGTGATGACCACTTTGTTGACTTTAAAGTGAGCCTGACACCTGATTCTTGCTGTCTGACTTACAGGCAGCAGGAATAAGGGCCCCGTCACACATAGCGATCTCGCTAGTGAGATCGCTGCTGAGTCACAAGTTTTGTGACACAACAGCGATCTCACCAGCGAGATCGCTGTGTGTGACAGCGATCAGCGACCGGCCCCCCTGCCGGTATCGCTGTAGGAAACCGCTGGACATTTCTTGTGTCGCTGTTCTTCCGCTGGCCAGCACGCATCGCTGCGTGTGACAGGCGGGAGACCAGCGATCTGCTGGTAACTAACGTACACATCGGGTATCCAAGGGACGTCCCTTGGATACCCGATGTGTACGTTAGTTACCAGCTCCCTGCATCAGCACGCTGGTAACTAACGAACTCATCGACGCCACGCGCTCGGCGTCGCTGTGCTGATTGCTGGTGAAGCTGTATGACAGCTCACCAGCGATCACATAGCGACTCACCAGCGATCCTGACACGTTGATATCGTTGTCGGGATCGCTGGTGAGCCGCTATGTGTGACTCCAGCTTAAGACACATGCTCTGTTATTTCAGCCACTTATGTATTACACATTTATAAATGTTTTAAACGTACATTTAAAAACCAGCCTAGGACCATGTCACTCAGGTGTCTAGTCTAAGAGGCGGGTCCCCTGCAGCTTCTCTCCACCCTGTTCTTCTATACACACATGTAGTTGAAGACCTGTCACTTAATGGGTGAGGAGCAGGGAGAATCTGCTAAAGACCAGACTTTTACACTAGTTCCCCTGGCCGGCATAATCCCTGGTCGTCTTTTCAATTATTTTTTTTTATCTGAAATGTTATGGCGTTTCAGAGTAAAACACACTTAAGGGCCTGTCACACTAAGCGATATCGCTAGCAATATTGATGTAACGTCACTGGTTTTTGTGACGTAGCAGCGATATCGCTATGTCTGATACTTACCTCCGACCGGCTCCCCGCTGATTGTGCGAGATCGTTCTGGACCGTTTCTCGTCATCAGCTTCCTGCTGGGCTTCCTGTGGCGCCGACGAGCGACGCGAGCGGGAGGACGTCAGGATCGCCTCGTCTAACAGGTAAGTAGCGACTCCCGACCTTTGCTATGTCGTTGGTGAGATCTGCCTGTGTGGCAGCTCACTAGCGACCACTTTGCGATGCACCAGCGATCCTGACTGCGTTATATCGCTGGTTGTGATTGCTGGTGCATCGCTAAGTGTGACAGTACCTTAAGACTCTGATTCATGGTGGTCCTTATCTCAGGCAGTATGAATCAGCTGACAGATTCCCTTTAAACCATTTTGCCAAGACCTTGGAAGTATGCTTGTGGTCATTGTCCAATTAAAACACCCATTTGCGCCCAAGTTGTAACATCATGGCTGATGTCGAGAGATCTTGCTTTAATATCTCAAGTTTTTTTCTTTCTTTTAATATTTAGTGACGTCTACTAGCCACTCATGCAGCAGAGCACCCCCACAACATGACGCTGCCACATTCAGACTTCAGGTTTCGCTTTTAAACCTTCCCCTTTTTTTTCAATACTACACAATGGTTATTATGGCCAAATAATTCCATTTTTGTTTCTTCAGACCACGGAAAGTAACATTATTTATGCCGTTGCCATTCAGCCACAGCTTAGTAAAGTATTTATCAACACTTGGTTAGTGCTTTCACAATGACGTTGGCCACAAGATTCCGTGGGCTTTGCTTACTGGAATCCCACAGACATTCAAATGTAACTTTTGCTAGAAAGTCGGATGCTTTATTGGGCATTAGGGACACTTTTGTGACTATTCGATATTGTGTTGTTTACAAAAATCACCATTCTGAGGCTGCCCATTTTTTTCTTAACCCCTTGGTGAACGAGCTAATGTTGACTTTATCCCCGAGGGTGGTTTGCACGTTAATGACCTAGCCAAATTTTTTTAAATCTAACCACTGTCATTTTATCATGTTATAGCTCTGAAACACTTCAACGTATCCCACTGATTCTGAGATTGTTTTTTGTGACATATTGTACTTCATGGTAGTGGTAAATTTTGGTTGATATGATTTGTGTTTTATTTATGAAAATATTTAAAATTTGACAAAAAAATTGAAAATTTCACAATTTTAAAACTTTCAAATTTTAGACCCTTAAATCAGATACCGTATATACTCATGTATAAGCTGGCCCCCTTAATTTTGCCACAAAAAACTGGGAAAACATTGACTCGTGTATAAGCCGAGGGTGGAATCCATAGACTATGCCCCCATATGCTGCTCCATAGATTATGCCCCCATATGCTGCTCCATAGACTATGCCCCCATATGCTTCTCTATAGTTTATGCCCCCATATACTATGCCCCCCATATACTGCAAAAAAAAATGCCATACTTACCCCTCCTGGGTCCATCGCCGCTGTCTGCTTCTTGTGTCAGTGACTGTTCTGCCAGCAGAGGGGCGGCGCGACCATGTCACCGCGCCCCCTGCTGCCTAAACGTCACTGACACAGGATGCAGCAAAGACAGCGGTGAGCAGCGATGGACCGGGGGACAGGTGAATATCACTATACTCACCCATCGTGCTGCGGTCTCTGCAGCCTCGCTTCTCCTCTGTCTCCCTGTCTTCAGCGGTCACGTGGTACCGCTCATTACACTCATGAATATGCGCATATTCATGAGTGTAATGAGCGGTACCACGTGACCGCTGAAGACAGGAAGGGAGACAGTGGAAAAGCGATGCTGCCGTTGCAGAGAACGTGCCAGGACTGGCAAGTATGATCTCTGACACCCCCACTCCCGCGACGACCCCCAGGTATATGACCCTTGTATAAGCCGAGAGGGGGACTTTCAACCCAAAAAAATGGGCTGAAAATCTCGGCTTATACACGAGTATATACGGTAATTATACTACACAAAATAATGAATAAAGTTTCCCAAATGTGTACTTTACATCGTCACAATTTTTTTAAACTTAATTTTATTTGTTAGGATGTTATAAGGGTTAAAAGTTGACCAACAGTTTCTCAATTTTCCAACAAAATTTACAAAACCATTTTTTCATGGACCACATCTCATTTGAAGTGACTTTGAGTGGCCTATATGACAGAAAATACCCCAAAGTGACCCCATTCTAAAACCTGCCGCTCTCAAAGTCCTCAAAACCACATTCATGAAGTTTATTAACCTTTCAGGTTCTTCACAGGATTTATTGAAATGTGGAAGGAAAAAATTAACATTTTACCCTTTTTCACAAAAGATTAACAGGAGAAAATGGAGCCCAAAAGTTGTGCAATTTCTCCTGAGTACGCCGATACTCCATATGTGGGGGTAAACTACTATTTGGGTACACGGCAGGGTTCAGAAGGGAAGCAGCACCATTTGACTTTTGGAACATAAAAATGGCTGGAGTCGAGAGCAGACACCATTTTGCGTTTGGAGAGCCCCTGATGTGCTAAAACAGTGGAAACCCCTCACAAGTGATCCCATTTTGGAAACTGCACCCCTAAAGGATTTTATCCAGGGGTATAGTGAGGATTTTTAACCTAAAGGTATTACACTGAATTTGATAACATTAGGTCGTCATATTGAATGTCATTAGTGTTGAGCACAAGCGCTAGCTACTCAAGTTTGCGTCAGGGTTCTCAGGTATGAACCAAGTATCGCGGGTGCTCATGTGACCCCGATGCAAACTCGAGTAGCGAGCATGTGTACTCAGCACCAGTCATATCGGCATTATTTTTTTAAACTTTTGAAAAAGCCCAAACCCCAATGCTAACACAAGCCTAACCCCAATCCTAACTGAAATGGCAAAGAATGAAATAAATGAAAACTATAAAATAAAAAAAATCTAACCTAAGGGGATGAAACATGGGTTATGACATACTAGTTATTGGCTTTTGATCACTGTAATGGGATCTATCAAAGTGATCAAAATGAACCAATAAGAAAAATTGGTGCCCGCCATTTTTTTTCCTGAAAGTTTTGGCGGAGGGTTCGGGACGGGAGATGGCAGGGGTACCTCAGTTCTCTGTCCTCTGACATGTATATCAAGTCAGAAGAGAGAGAAATATCTTAATAGTAGGCACACTTTTTTTCCCGTGATCACCGTTGTTCATGGAATAATGGAGATCATGTGATCGGGGACAGGAAAAACAGCCCCGATTGTGTTCTCCAGGGTCTCAGCTACCCCCAGTAGCTCTATATCCTTATTCCCAATCGCCATTTTAAAACGAATATATTTATTATTATAGCGCCATTTATTCCTTGGCGCTTTACATGTGAGGAGGGGTATAAGGGAATAAGGCCTTCTGATGGCCGCTGGTTTCAGCGACATGATTTCAGCACTGCAGACGATATCAGACACAGGGACCACTGACAGACTCAGTACTGGCCTCGGAGAGTAAAGGATCTGCAGCCAGGAAAGAGGGGTTTTCTGAAACCTCGAAATCCCCCTTAATAAACTTTTCATTTTAATAACCGTGTGCTTTGTCTTTGTTTTGTATGTGTTCCTTAAAGGAGTGGTTTCCGAAACATTAAGAATGCATTCAGCATTTTTTGACTAACACCATCTCATGTCTCAACTATCACTGGTTGCATTTCTTCTTTTAAACATTTAAACATCACACATCCTTAAAGAGGACTTGTAGACTCCTGTGCATTCCCCGACACAGTATGATGTCCCCACAGTGCATCCCTCCTTACGAAGTATAATATCTCAACACTGCAGTGTCACTCAAAATAGTGTAGTGACTTGTAATAATTATGAAGGTACTATGGAATCTGATTGTGTGGGATAAAACGAAACTGATACCAAAGTTGAGACAAACTGTATTAACAAAGGAAAGAGTATAACACAAACTTACAGAGTAATTCCTGAAATTAAAGTGAAGTGCAAACAGCACAAACGGAAATGTCCAGCAACTATGCTAGCAGAGCGCGGCCGCTAATACAAGCAAGTCCAGAATTTATATGCGGTAAGAGTGCGACCTGCACTTATATGTGGTAGTCCAAGAATATGCAAACAGTGAAGCTAACACTATTCATGAAAGTACAGAAATATGCAGATGGTGAACAACAAGAAGAAGGGTTTCCCAGTGTACTTCTTTTAGGGCTGAAAAAGTCCAGCACCACATCCTGCACAGACACAGTTCCAGGAGTAAATACTCCGATAATAATGACAGTCTTATGATCCAGCAGTTGCAGAGATGTGTAGCTTCTCTAGTCTGGACAATAGGTAAGCACAACCAGGACCAGGAAGCAGCGTAGAGAACTGAAGGCAGCTGGAACTGATGAGGCAGAGCACAGAGTAAACTAGCAGCAGTTGGAACACCAGAAGCGAGTCCGGAGGATGCTCAGAAGCCACCAGCAGCAAAATACTCAGGCAAGGAGTCTTTCCGAACTTAAGTAACAGGACATTTGTTGGGAATCTCTCTCAGGCAAAACTAACAGGTCAAGGAAATTCTTATCCTCTCTTGCTGACAACTTTATCTTCCAAAAGGTAAGGGAGAAAACAAGGGGAACTGCTACCTTGGATCTAATCCTTATAAACAGGGAGGAAATGGTTGAGGAGGTAAAAGTGGCTGGGACCCTAGGAGGTAGCGACCATGCTATTTTAGAATTTTGGATAACTAGAGGCGGAAGACCTGTGAAGACTCAAACGTCAAGGTTAGATTTCAGAAAGGCAGATTTTAAGGGATTCAGAAAGAGAATTGGAGGGATCCAATGGCTGGATATCCTTAAAGACAAAAATGTCCAGGAAGGATGGGAAATCTTGAAAAATGAAATTCTCAAAGCACAGTTGTTAACAATTCCGAAAAGAGGGAAGAATAGGAAGCATTTAAGGAAACCAGGATGGATGAACACAGAACTTAAGCACATGCTAAAAAGGAAGAAAAAAAATGTTTATAAAATGGAATGAGGGAGGCATATCTAAAGAAGAATATAATGCTGTCTGCAGAACCTGCAGGGCACAAATCAGATTATCTAAAGCTGACAATGATTTGAGGCTTGCAAGAGATGTCAAAAGCAATAATAAAGGATTTTGGGGATATGTCAAAAGTAAAAGAAAAGTCAAAGATGCTATAGGATTTTTACAGGATGAAAATGATGAAATGGTAAGACAGGATGTTGAGAAGGCTGAACTTTTAAATTCCTATTTTGCATCTGTTTTCTCTCAGGAAATGTAACATCAACTGTTATTCACTGTCCTATTAAGGAAATAGAAGAATCCAGGATATCTATAAACAGAAAGATAGTGAGGAAACACTTAGCTAACCTAAATGAATTCAAGTCTCCAGGTCCAGATGAATTACACCCCAGAGTACTGAAGGAGATAGCAGAAGAAATTTTTGAACCCCTCTCCATAATCTTTGAAAATTCTTGGAGAACAGGAGAAGTGCCAGAAGACTGGAGAAGAGCAAATGTTGTTCCTATCTTCAAAAAGGGGAAGACGGTGGACCCAGGCAACTATAGGCCGGTGAGTCTGACTTCTATACCAGGAAAGATCTTTGAACAAATTATTAAACAACATGTATGTCAATACCTGGATAAGAATGAAGTGATTAAACAGAGTCAGCATGGGTTTGTAACTAATAAGTCATGTCAGACTAAATTTCCTTCTATGACGGTATCACTGATTGGGTGGATCAAGGAAATGCTGTAAATATAGTATATCTTGACTTCAGCAAAGCATTTGACAAAGTCTCTCATACAATCCTTATTGAAAAAATGACTAAGTATGGAATGGACAAGGAAACTGTTAGGTGGATTCATAACTGGCTTAGTGATTGGACCCAAAGAGTGGTCGTAAATGGCTGCACATCCAGTTGGAAGAATGTCTCAAGTGGGGTACCACAGGGCTCTGTCCTGGGCCCTGTATTGTTCAACATCTTTATCAACGATTTAGATGAAGGAACTGATTAAATTTGCTGATGACACAAAGCTAGGAGGGATAGCTAATACTAGAGAAGAGAGAGAGAGGATTCAAAAAGATTTAAATAAACTGGAGAAGTGGGCAGCAACTAACAGAATGGTTTTTAACAGGGAGAAATGCAAAGTACTACATCTGGGCAATAAAAATGAAAAAAGCATATATAGAATGGGAGGAATAGGGCTAAGTGACAACACATGTGAAAAAGACTTGGGTATACTAATAGATCACAGACTGAATATGAGTCAACAGTGTGATGCAGCAGCAAAAAAGGCAAATGCAATTCTAGGATGTATTAACAGAAGCATACAGTCTAGATCACGTGAAGTCATTATTTCCCTCTACTCTTTGGTCAGACCTCATCTGGAATATTGTGTCGAGTTTTGGGCACCACATTTTAAAAAAAGACATCAAACTGGAGCAAGTTCAGAAAAGAGCGACCAGAATGGTGACCGGTCTGCAAACCCTGTCTTATGAGGAAAGGTTGCAGGATTTGGGAATGTTTAGTTTGCAAAAGAGAAGACTGAGAGGAGACTTAATAGCTGTCTACAAATATCTAAAGGGCTGTCACATTGTAGAAGGATCAACTTTATTCTCATTTGCACAAGGAAAGACTAGAAGCAATGGGATGAAACTGAATGGGAGGAGACACAGATTAGATATTAGAAAAAACTTTTTGACAGTTAGAGTGATCAATGAGTGGAACAGGCTGCCACGAGAAGTGGTGAGTTCTCCTTCAATGGAAGTCTTCAAACAGAGGCTGGACAGACATCTGACTGGGATGATTCAGCGAATCCTGCTTTGAGCAGGGGGTTGGACCAGATGGCCCAGGAGGTCCCTTCCAACTCTACGATTCTATGATTCTATGACTGACAGGAAGTTCAAGGACAGGGCGAAGTACCAGACTCCATCTTGGACAAGGGCAAAAACAGCTCAATGGAACATCCAGAAACCTTACATTACTCCCACCTTAGAATTAGAAGTGGCCTCAGGACGATCCAGGACCAGGTTTCCCAAAATATTTCCGATGAAATAGAGAAATCTTTTGCGGAGCACAGATATTACAGGCTCCCAAGAGTTCTCAGCTGAACATCCCTGCAACTTAATGAGGTCCAGCTGATTCCTGCAGATTCTGGAGTCCAGAATTTCCTTCACCACAAATTGTTCTTACCCGTCCACCAGCACAGGCTGAGGAGGAGATGCAATACGACCCTGAAAAGCATTCAGAGAAACAGGTTTTAATAAGGAGACATGGAACACAGGATGTACCTATTGGTAACTTCAGATGGCTGGCAAGAGCACACGATACCAGAGATCTTGAATAGACCAATGAATTTTTGTCCCAGTTTCTGTGAGGGAACATTCAATTTCAAATTCTTAGTGGATAACTACACAGGTCTCCTACCTTGAACATGGGTGCAGGTCTCTGGAACCTTTCTCTCCTGTGCAGTTGATATCGATTCCTTCATAGTCTCCAGATTTTGCTTCATCACCGCTAACCTCTCATCTTCTTCAGGCACCAGAGCATCGATTGGACATCTAGGAAATATATTCGGATGATTACGCAGGTTGACAAAGAAGGGTGTTACCTTAGTATATGCACTCTGCAAGTTATTGTAAGAGAACTCTGCTAGAAGAAGCAACTCTAACCAGTCATCCTGCGAGTGGCTGATATAGCACCGAAGATACTGCTCCAGAGTCTGATTAGTCTGCTCCGTCTGCCCATTAGTCTCAGGATGATACAATGAAGACAGAGACATTGATACCAAGTGCAGAACAAAATCCCTTCCAGAATCTGCAGTTGGAACACATTCTGAATGACCAGATCTACTGTCTCCTTAGCTGAGGGAATATCGATACAAGGAATGAAGTAGGCAGCTTTAGTAAGAACTGCTAGAACCAGGATAGAATTCTTTCCCCCAGATGTGGGCAATTCCACTATAAAGTCCATAGAAATAGACCCCCAAGGGCCAGAAGGAACAGGTAGTGGTTGCAGCAATCCAGTAGGTGATACATAAGGTGTCATGGTTACGCGTGTGCCTGGACACAGCGAGTACCGCAAGGTGAACCCATATGACACACGTGACCCTGGATACACCACCTCCAGTGGGGCGAATTTAAATAATAAACACGTGCAGCTGGATACACCGCCTCCAACTGGCGAATTTAGACATTACACATATATACAAGTCTGGAAACCCCGCCTCCAGTAAGGCGAATTTAAACAATAAGGGAAACCTGGGAAACATTAACAATGGTGGGCCCTGCGATAGGGAAGTGGAGACCTCCTGAACTCCCCTGAGCCAGTGTCCCTGCACTCCTAACGATCCCTATTCCGGTTCCGCACCGGGTGACGCACAGGAACCTAAAAACCCTAGCTCGCCCTGACCTAAACCCTCACTAGGGAATTGGTCGGTGCGGAAACTAATCCCACCACAGCACTAAAACACATGAGGAAAGATGACAAAACAGGGGAAACACCACTTAGCTTTGCTCTGTTGCGTACGCTCCTAGCAACAGCCCACCACCTGCGTGCATCTTCTCCACCCAGATCCATCACCATAACTGGATCCTTCACCATAGTGCAGCCTTGGAGCAGAGTCCACCACCAATTGCAGAAGTCCAGTAACAGAGTCCCAAAGAGGAGTTCAGCTCCTGCCCAAAAAGTCAAGCATGCTTGAGTCCAGCTCTCAGCAACCAAGTCCCGCATGCTGAGTGCAACTCTCTCCATAGTCGCCACTCCACCAAGCCATGCAAGCACTTCCTGCCGACACCTTAAACTGTGACCACCACGCCATGACAGCCCTTCTTGCAGACCTCATAGCTGCCACTCGTCCCCTCTGGCTGGGCTGCGCAGGACTCATGTTCAGCTCCTTCCTCACCAGGCTTCCTTGTGAATGACTAACACACAATCAATATCACCAACAGTGATTGAACACACCTGACTCTTTTATAGAGCCTAACACCTGATTTATAATTAACGTGCACTTTAAAACTAAAGTGTGATACCACTAACCACCACCGGGGCAACTTAGAACAAACAACACCAATAATGCAATAATTCTAATGGCCACCGGGGGCAATTAACCCATCTTTGGCACCAAGCCAAAGGAAAGAAAGTTCACTTTGTCCATTTAAACTGTCAGATCCAAACTGGATCATGACAGTACCCCCTCATTAATGAGGGGCCTCTGGACCCTCAAGACCATTCCTCATTAGGGAAACACCTACAGCGGGGACGCCCAGATCCTGAGTTCACCCCACCACTACATGACACTTCAGGTTAATGACAAACGCACCGCTGGTATTGGCAATGTATGTTCTGGAGGCACCACTCATCTCCAAAGCGCCGACCTGGGGAACGAGTTTATGTATGTGTATGTTTGCTATGAGCTGATCAGACTCCACAACACACTTCCACAAGATGTTTTTTGGTGGCCACCCATACATGCTCGTTCACACAGGTCCAGACCTGAACGTTTATTGCCACACATTCGTTTGTCATATTTTGGTGAACTCATTCTGGAGTCGACAACAGAGGCGTCCCCCTGTGTCCACACTCACACCCCCCGCTATTCACCAAGGGACACCACCCTCCAACCCTTTCACCATGAGGTCTGCCCTCCCAGGGTTGGCTAATGGTGAGGGGTGAGACTTGTCCCTACTCCCCCGCAGCACACCTGCCGCTCACACCTGAAGGAGAAGGGGACAGGAATATGGAGGAAATATACACTCAATGGTCGCCTTCCTCCAAACGACCAGGAGGGGGCGGCCTCTTCGGTGGTATAGGAGATTTGGCGTCAGCCCCGCGGACTATACACCAGTCTGCTCACTACAGGGACGTACCCCTTCACCTCGGGGAACCCCAGACAGAACCATGGGGTTCACCAACTCCACCCACCTGTCTGGTTTCGTTCGCATGTATGAATAAGTCCCGCTCCCCAGCAGCGACTCTAGGGGCTTTTTGCCAGACCGCAGCCGCCATTTTGATTTCCTGGTTATCTGAGCAGAGGCCCCAGACTCTGATAACTGCTGCTGCAGCGGCTCTAACACCATGCCGCTCCTCACTCACCTCAGTGAGGCCCGGCAGCAATTACTCACAGGTCTCCACATGGCCAAGGCTCACCAGAAAAAAAAGTAGGGTTGGTGATAATGTCATGGTCACGCGTGTGTCTGGACGCAGCGAGTACCGCAAGGCGAACCCATATGACACGTGACCCTGGATACACCGCCTCCAGTGGGGCGAATTTAAATAATAAACACGTGCAGCTGGATACACCGCCTCCAACTGGCGAATTTAGACATTACACGTATATACAAGTCTGGAAACCCCGCCTCCAGTAAGGCGAATTTAAACAATAAGGGAAACCTGGAAAACATTAACAATGGTGGGCCCTGCGATAGGGAATAGGGACGTGGAGACCTCCTGAGCTCCCCTGAGCTAGTGTCCCTGCACTCCTAACGATCCCTATGCCGGTTCCGCACCGGGCGACGCACAGGAACCTAAAAACCCTAGCTCGCCCTGACCTAAACCCTCACTAGGGAATTGGTCGGTGCGGAAACTAATCCCACCACTGCACTAAAACACATGAGGAAAGATGACAAAACAGGGGAAACACCACTTAGCTTTGCTCTGTTGCGTACGCTCCTAGCAACAGAGCCCACCACCTGCGTGCATCTTCACCCGGATCCATCACCATAACTGGATCCATCACCATAGTGCAGCCTTGGAGCAGAGTCCACCACCAATTGCAGAAGTCCAGTAACAGAGTCCCAAAGATGAGTTCAGCTCCTGCCCAAAAAGTCAAGCATGCTTGAGTCCAGCTCTCAGCAACCAAGTCCCGCATGCTGAGTGCAACTCTCTCTATAGTCGCCACTCCACCAAGCCATGCAAGCACTTCCTGCCGACACCATAAACTGTGACTCCACCACGCCATACCAGCCCTTCTTGCAGACCACATAGCTGCCACTCGTCCCCTCTGGCTGGGCTGCGCAGGACTCATGTTCAGCTCCTTCCTCACCCAGGCTTCCTTGTGAATGACTAACACACAATATCACCAACAGTGATTGAACACACCTGACTCTCTTTTATAGAGCCTAACACCTGATTTATAATTAACGTGCACTTTAAAACTAAAGTGTGATACCACTAACCACCACTGGGGCAGCTTAAAACAAACGACACCAAGTGCAATAATTCTAATGGCCACCGGGGGCAATCAACTCACTTTGGCACCAAGCCAAAGGAAAAAAGTTCACTTTGTCCATTTAAACTGTCAGATCCAAACTGGATCATGACATAAGGAGTCTTAAAGTGTGCATATACCTCACAAGAGAGTACATAGCTCTTCACATCCTTCAGACAGGTAGGCCACCAAAAGAAACGGCTCAGGAACTCCTGTGTCTTCTGTTCCCCCGATGACCAGCCAACTTGTAGTCATGGAGAAACTTGAGGACTTGCAAATTTACGGCCACCTCTGGAACGTATAAACGTTGATCCTGGACCCACATACCGTTCTTGAGAACCAAGTTCACATCAGTCGGGTTAGAGAGAAATGGGTCATTGTCGTAGGCCTCCTTAAGTCTTCCACAAGTCCTTATTCTGGATGTCTCCGACAAAGTTGGCATCCAACAAAATGTTCTTGGACTGAGTCCCAGGTACGGAATCCGTGGCATGGATTCGGGACAAAGCATCCGCTTTCCCATTACGTGAACCTGGGCGGTACAAAATGACAAAATTACATTGATTCAAAAATAAACTCCAACGAGCCTCCAACGGGGAGAAAGACATCTAGCAGATCTAAGAAATTCCAGATTGCGGTGGTCCGTGAGCACAATAACTTGTGCTGCCCCCTGCAGATGGTGCCTCCATTTCTTAAATGCAGCGATAATGGCTAGAAGCTCTTTATCTCCCCCATCATAATACTTCTCCGCAGCAGAAAGTCCACGAGAGAAAAAAAGCACACAGATGTAACAGACCTTTCTCTCTTGTTCTTTGCGAGAGGATGGCCCCCAGAGCACAATCCAAAGCGTCCACTTCCAAGATGAAAGGATGTGCTGCATTAGGATGAATCACACAGATGCAGAAATGAAATGGAACTTAAGAGAATCAAACGCCTCTTGAGCCTGTGTAGACCACAAGAAAGTCTTTTCCTTCTTAGTTGCGTAATAGGTCGAACAATCTCAGAGAAATTACGTGGTAGTCCAAGAATATGCAAACAGTGAAGCTGGAACTTTTCATGGAAGTCCAGAAATATGCAGACGGTGAACAACGAGAAGGATTTCCCAGTGTGCTTCTTTTAGGGCTGAAAAAGTCATGCTAAAGTCCAGCACCGCAGCCAGCAGAGACAAAGTTCCAGGAGTAAACACTCAGATAATAATGATAAAGTCTTACGGAGCACAGGATCACAGTAGTTCCAGAGAGGTGTAGCTCCTCTTTTTAGAAGTCTGGACAATAGGTAAGCACAGCCAGGATCAGGAAGCAATGCAGAGAACTGAAGGCAAGTTGGAAGTGATAAGGCAGAGCACAGAGTAAATGAGCAGCAGTTGGAACACCAGAAGCGAGTCAGGAGGCAGCTCAGAAGCCACCAGCAACAAAATAATCAGGCAAGGAGTTTTTCCTGAACCAGACTTAAATAACAGGACTGACAGGAAGTTCAAGAACAGGGCAAAGTACCAGATTCCATCTTGGACAAGGGCCAAACAGGCTCCGTGGAACATCCGGAAACCTTACATTACTAATACATAGCCTAGTTCTCACATTGAGCTGTTCTGGCCTGGGCTGTGTTTGGCTCCTTGCAGTAGACAGGTTCATTTGTGGATCCCAGGTGGACTAACACATCGGATCTCAGATATCAAAGTATAATTTAATCCGCCTCCATATGATTACATGTCCATATAGACTGCATAGGAGGGTTGATTTTACTGCCTGCTTCCCTTCAAAATCAGGGTGCCAACCTCCACATCCCTACCCCCTTCCCCAAACTCATGGGCTGCAAAGCAGCTCGTGGTGCATGATCTGCCTCCTTTGGAAGTATGCCACTGCTTTTCGATGCAGTTATGTCCTCTTGCAGGTTAACGTTTTTGAAGGGACTGTATTCTCTATCTGGACTGCAATTTACACAGATATCATATTACCTGCCTGATAATAAAAATATTGGGTTGGCAGTAAGGTTCAGAGTCCTTGTGAAGGTTACATTCTCATGTTTGTATTTCTTTTTGGTGAATAAATTCTACACTATTCTATTATATTTGGCCAAACCTGTGAAATAAGCCAAACCTTCCCAGATCCAGGACAAGGCCTCCTTTACCATTCAGATTGCTGTATAGATTCACCTCCTGCTTCATCACAGTTGGTATCTCTCATAAAAGAAAAATCTTACTAGACTTTACACTCACTATGGAAGAATGAAAGCTACTGGACTTTGTAGCTCATTAAGTGATTGTTGTATTCTCCCATATCCTACAAAAAGTGAGCCATAGGAAGTGGTCACAGCATATAATGGGCTGGGTAATGGAACGACTTTGGGGCCCAAGGAAAGCCTGAAGAAGTGTAACTAGGAGCCTCACCAAAGTCAACGTTGGATACACAGTGGCATACGATACCGTGATCTGAGGAGAGACAAAGGAGATGCACTAGGTGCTACACCAGGACTGACCTTGGGTAGATGGCAGCTAACCCCCTAGAAACGGGTAGCTGGGATGGCCCGAAGAATGGTACAGTAGATGCACTCAGGCGCTGTAAGAACACAGTAACCATGGATGCAGATGGGACTGGCTGACATAGAGAAGAGCATTGGCAGGTTCAGCTGGACCGGCTGACATAAAGATGAGCCCTGGCAGGTGCAGCTGTATAAGCTGATGTAGAGATGAGCACTGGCAGGTCCAGCTGGACTGGCTGACAGAGATGAGCCATGGCAGGTGCAGGCAGTCACTGCAAATTCAAATCTAGTTACATGCCCTTTGTAGGTAGAGTTTCATGAAGACTCTTGAACCCTTAAGGTGATCAAATAGCTTGCAGATGAGAGGCAAAGGATACTTATTCTTATTCGTGATTTGGTTGAGGACCCTATAGTCGATTCAGGGTCGCAGAGAACTGTCCTTCACAAAGAAGAACCCTGCTCCTGACGGGGAGGAATATTTCCGGATAAATCCCCTGGCAAGGTTCTTCTCTTTGTATTCGGACATGGCACAAGTCTCAGCATGTGACTGGATAGATTCGTCTTCATGAAGGAGATGTGTCAGGCAGAAGGTGAATCGGACAGGTGGCAAAGTCTTGACCTCTTTCTTGTCAAAGACATCTGCGTATGTCCAATATGCCGCAGGAAAATTAGTAGGGGAAGTCGGAGGTCAGACAGGACGAACGGAAACAAGGCAACTCTCATTGACCCCAGTAGAGTATATCTCCGGACTTCCAGTCCAGGACTGGCTCATGTTTTTGCAGCCATGGCAGAACTGGAAGCAGAGATTGAGACAAACTGGACAGCACATAAAGAGGAATTGGAGATGGGCGAACCTGAATAGTAAAGTTCGGCATCCATACTGAACACCTACTGTTTGGGCATGGACACCAAACACAGACTTTACCAGGAAGTCCATGTTACTGTTCAGGTTCAGCTGTCTAAACACCGAGTGTTTGTCACGCTGTCATGTACATGACAGCGCGGCAAACACCTCTTCTGATTGGCGGTGAAATCATTACTGCCAGTCAAAGAGCCGCAGTTCCCACGTTGTCAAAAGAGCGTGAGCGTGCAGCTGTAATTGGATGTATAAAGTTTACCTCCAGTCACTGGTGTCAGCTGATGGGACTACCGCTCCCATCAGCCGACGTCTGCTGCCGCTAATAACAGTGAGAGAAGGAGCAGCTGATGGAAGTATTCATCAGCCAGCTCCTGCGTTGTAAATAAATAATTAAAAAGAAAATGGAGTGGGACCCCCCGTATTTTTGATAACCAGCAAGGCAAAACTCACAGCTGCGGGCTGCAACCCTCAGCTTCAGCAAGGCTGGTTAGCAAGAATCGAGGGGTCCCCAAGTCGTATTTTTTGTTTAAATCATGTTATATTAAATGAGTAAACAATACTAAAATAAGATATGTCTTTGAACAATCACATGACCTAGTATAGTCTTAAGACAAGTAGTACAGCAATAGATAATTACATAGGTAGTACTAGCAAATTAGCGAACTACCTCCTCTGCTTATTTATTAATAGAAATATCAGTACAACCAGAAGGAGATGTACATAGTCATAATGACAACTAGATTATGCATAGTGATAAAAATTGAAGTATAAAGATCATATTTTATTGATGAGAAACAAAAGAGAGAGAAGAGAGGGGAAAACAGCAGGAGAAAAAAGGAGTAGGTACAGGAAGGAAGGTCATAACAGGAAGAGGATGAGATATCTGTATCCCTCTCTCGAATTCGTCCGAGTCTCCCATCCTGAAAAGCAAGAGGGAGGATGTTGAAGTATGCAGAATCGTACCAGACTTAGGTCGAGTCAAATGTCCATTCTCTAACCCCGAGAATAGCCAAATGCACCTCGAAAGTTGGTTAATGTCCAGAAATCCAGGAGTCCAACTCTGGAGTCTCTCAACACGCTATCCAAGGAGCCCAGGTACTATAAATTTTATCAAAGTCACCTGTAGTTTGTTTTATCAACTGCTCGATTCTGTAAATATCGTTGAGTTCTGACACAAATTCAGTGCGTGAAGGGCACTTTTCTTGCTTCCAAAGCCGAGGTATTAAGTGGGTTAGGTGGGTTTAGAGCTGGCTCAGGGATAGGAAACAAAGTGTGGTTATTAATGGAGCACACTCGGACTGGGTCACGGTTAGCAGTGGGGTACCACAGGGGTCAGTTTTGGGCCCGCTTCTATTTAGCATATTTATTAATGACCTTATAGGGGGCATAGAGAGTAGAATTTCAATATTTGCAGATGACACTAAACTCTGCAGGGTAGTCAATACAGAGGAGGACAATTTTATATTACAGGAGGATTTATGTAAACTAGAAGCTTGGGCTGATAAATGGCAAATGAGCTTTAATGGGGATAAATGTAAGGTCATGCACTTGGGTAGAACAAACAAGATGTATAATTACGGTATGTGCTTAATTGTAAAACACTGGGCAAAACTGTCACTGAAAAAGACCTGGGTGTATGGGTGGACGACAAACTCACATTTAGTGGCCAGTGTCAGGCAGCTGCTGCAAAGGCAAATAAAATAATGAGATGCATTAAAAGAGGCATAGATGCTCATGAGGAGAACATAATTTTACCTCTATATAAGTCACTAGTGCGACCACACTTAGAATACTGTGTACAGTTCTGGTCTCCGGTGTATAAGAAAGATATAGCTGAACTGGAGCGGGTGCAGAGAAGAGCGACCAAGGTTATTAGGAAACTAGGGGGTCTGCAATACCAAGACAGGTTATTACACTTGTGGTTATTTAGTTTGGAGAATCGAAGGCTTTGGGGTGATCTTATTACAATGTATAAAAATATGCGGGGACAGTACAAAGACCTTTCTAATGATCTTTTTACTCTTAGACCTGTGACGGGGACAAGGGGGCATCCTCTACGTCTGGAGGAAAGAAGGTTTAAGCATACTCACAGACGCAGATTCTTTACTGTAAGAGCAGTGAGACTATGGAACTCTCTGCCATATGATGTTGTAATGAGTGATTCCCTAATAAAATTTAAGAAGGGACTGGATGCCTTTCTTGAAAAATATAATATTACAAGGTATATACACTAGTTTCCTTAATATTGCGTTGATCCAGGGAGCTAGTCTGATTGCCGTATGTGGAGTTGGGAAGGATTTTTTTTCCCCAATGTGAAGCTTAAAAATTTTCCTTCAACCTTAATAACTGTGTCAAGTATGACTATCTTAAGTTCCTAGTAGCTGTAAGGAAGTGTCTGAGTATACTTTTTTTGAACCTAGAGTTCGACATATTGCATAGGGATGAGAGCTAATTCCACTGTGGGCTTAACCTATTATAGAGATCAAAAATTGACAGCCATAGTTTCTTTATAGGTAGACAATCCCACAATGTATGGATATATGATCCTTTTTCTTTTAAGCATCTCAAACATGTATCCGGGATCACCGGGAACATGGAATGTACTATGGATGAGCATCTGTACCACCTTGATAAAACCTTGTAGCTCCTCTCCTGTGACACCGAGCACAACGACGCCCTAAATGTAAATAGAAGGATCCTGACTCTCTCCACTTGATTCAGAGATCTCCCCAGATCACACTCCCATTTTGAGAAAAATATTGGGAAATTATGTGTTGGTGTTTGGTTCTTTTGAAACAGATTATACTGTAAAGAGACTGTGTGCCCATGACGTATTTTTTAATTATTTACATAAATAATTTAGAAGAAAACAGCGTGGGGTGCCCCCATTTTTGACAACCAGCCTTGCTAAAGCAGACAGCTTGGGGCTGGCATTCTCATGAATATTGGCCCCCAGCCTAAAAATAGCAACCCGCAGCCACCCAGAAAAGGTGCATCTATTGCGCCAATTCTGGCGATTTGCCCAGCTCTTCCCACTTGCTGTGTAGCAGTGTCAAGTGGGGTTCATATTTGTAGGGTTGATGTCACTTGTATTGTCAGGATTACCAATGGCGAGTGGTGCTAGGGGGGGGGGGGATCTCACCGAGGTCACGGCAGTTCAGCTCGGTTGGGAACGCAACCTCAGTGACCTGTGGTAATCTCGATGATGTCCCCGCCAGTCACCGAGGCTGCGCTCGCAGCAGTTCAGTCACCAGTGGTTCTCAGCCTGGACAGTCGCATCTTGGCACAATCCAGGTTGAAAACTGTTTATCCCCCAGACGGATAGGGGAGAGAAATTGTTGTTTGTGTTTTCTTTCAGGAGACAAGGGATTCAGTGGAATTAGGCATTAGGTAAGCATAACTGTGTTTGTTTATTTTTAAATAAAAAAGTAAAAGTTTGTTTTATTTCAAATAAAAGACTTTATTCTGGCTGTGTCTTTTACCATATAACTATAGGATTAGTAATGGATAGGTGTCTTATTTATTTACTAAGCCATGGGCTTGATGTCATCTGACAATACAAAGGTGACCTCAACTCCACAAACATGAACCCCACTTGCCACCGCTACAAGGCAAGTGGAAAGAGTCGGGCAAAGTGACAGAATCTATTAGATGCGCCCTTTCTGAGCGGCTGCGGGCTGATATTTTTAGGCTAGGGGGGCCAATATCCATTGCCTCTTACCAGCCTGAGAATACCAGCCCCCAACTGTCTGCTTTAGCAAGGCTGGTTGTCACAGTGGACCTACACCAGCAGATGACATGGCTCCCAAAACCATCATTGATTGTGGATACTTCACACTAGACCTTGGAAATCAAGGTTCCAGAGTTTGGAGGAAGAGTGGAGAGGCCACAATCCAAACTGCTTGAGGTCTAGTTTGAAGTTTCCACAGTCAGTGATGGTTTGGGGAGATATGTCATCTGCCTTTTATAGGTTCACTGTGTTTTATCAAGACCAAAGTCAGCGCAGCCGTCTACCAGGACATTTTAGAGCACTTCATGCTTCCCTCTGCCGACAAGCTTCTTGGAGATGGAAATTTAATTCTCCAGCAGGACTTGTCACCTGTCCACACTGACAAAAGTATGACAAAAGTATGAGTACCTGGTTTAAAACCAACAGAATCACTGTGCTTAAATGGCCAGCAAACTTGCCTGACCTTAACATCATAGAGAATCTATGGGGTATTGTCAAGAGGAAGACGAGAGACACCAGACTCAACAATGCAAACAAGCTGAAGGCTGCTATCAAAGCAACCTGGGCTTCCATAACACCTCAGCAGTGCCACAGGCTGATCGCCTCCATGCCATGTCGCATTGATGCAGTAATTGATGCCAAAGGAGCCCCGACCAAGTATTGAGTGCATTTACTGAACATGCATTTCAGAAGGCCAACATTTTGAATTTTAAAATCATTTTTTCAAGCTGGTGTTATAAAGTATTCTGATTTACTGAAATAATGGCTTTTGGGTTTTCATTGGCTGTAAGCCATAATCATCAGCATTAACAGAAATAAATACATGAAATAGATCACTCTGTAATGACTATAGAATATAGGAGTTTCACTTTTTGTATTGAAGAACAGAAATAAAATTAACTTTTTGATGATATTCTAATTTTGTGAGATGCACCTGTATATAGGGTCCTACAGGGACATCATCCTACTATATGAAAAGCTGTTGGGGACCATCATATTATATAGGGGCCAATGGGTGGGACAATCATATGAAAAGCTGTGGGGGATCATTAAAGTATATAGGGGGCTAGGCGGGACCATCGTACTACAGTTGGGTCCATATATATTTGGACAGAGACAATATTTTTCTAATTTTGGTTCTAGACATTACCACAATGAATTTTAAACAAAACAATTCAGATGCAGTTGAAGTTCAGACTTTCAGCTTTCATTTGAGGGTATCCACATTAAAATTGGATGAAGGGTTTAGGAGTTTCAGCTCCTTAACATGTGCCACCCTGTTTTTAAAGGGACCAAAAGTAATTGGACAGATTAAATAATTGTAAATAAAATGTTCATTTCTAGTACTTGGTTGAAAACCCTTTGTTGGCAATGACTGCCTGAAGTCTTGAACTCATGGACATCACCAGACGCTGTGTTTCCTCCTTTTTTGATTCTCTGCCAGGCCTTCACTGTGGTGGTTTTCAGTTGCTGTTTGTTTGTGGGCCTTTCTGTCTGAAGTTTAGTCTTTAACAAGTGAAATGCATGCTCAATTGGGTTGAGATCAGGTGATTGACCTGGCCATTCAAGAATATTCCACTTCTTTGCTTTAATAAAATCCTGGGTTGCTTTGGCTTTATGTTTTGGGTCATTGTCCATCTGTAGTATGAAACGACGACCAATCAGTTTGGCTGCATTTGGCTGGATCTGAGCACACAGTATGGCTCTGAATACCTCAGAATTCATTCAGCTGCTTCTGTCCTGTGTCACATCATCAATAAACACTAGTGACCCAGTGCCACTGGCAGCCATGCATGCCCAAGCCATTACACTGCCTCCGTCGTGTTTTACAGATGATGTGGTATGCTTTGGATCATGAGCTGTACCACGCCTTCGCCATACTTTTCTCTTTCCATCATTCTGGTAGAGGTTGATCTTGGTTTCATCTGTCCAAAGAATGTTCTTCCAGAACTGTGCTGGCTTTTTTAGATGTTTTAGCAAAGTCCAGTCAAGCCTTTTTATTCTCGATACTTATGAGTGGCTTGCACCGTGCAGTGAACCCTCTGTATTTACTTTCATGCAGTCTTCTCTTTATGTTAGATTTGGATATTGATACGCCTACCTCCTGGAGAGTGTTGTTCTCTTGGTTGGCTGTTGTGAAGGGGTTTCTCTTCACCATGGAGATTATTCTGCGATCATCCACCACTGTTGTCTTCCGTAGGCGCCCAGGTCTTTTTGCATTAATGAGTACACCAGTGCTTTCTTTCTTTCTCAGGATGTACCAAACTGTAGCTTTTGCCACTCCTAATGTTGTAGCAATTTCTCGGATGGGTTTTTTCTGTTTTTGCAGCTCGAGGATGGCTTGTTTCACCTGCATGGAGAGCTCCTTTGACCGCATGTTTCCTTCACAGCAAAACCTTCCAAATGCAAGCACCACACCTCAAATCAACTCCAGGCCTTTTATCTGCTTAATTGAGAATGACATAACGAAGGGATTGCCCACCCCTGTCCATGAAATAGCCTTGGAGTCAATTGTCCAATTACTTTTAGTCCCTTTAAAAACAGGGTGGCACATGTTAAGGAGCTGAAACTCCTAAACCCTTCATCCAATTTTAATGTGGATACCCTCAAATGAAAGCTGAAAGTCTGAACTTCAACTGCATCTGAATTGTTTTGTTTAAAATTCATTGTGGTAATGTCTAGAACCAAAATTAGAAAAATATTGTCTCTGTCCAAATATATATGGACCTAACTATATGGAAAGCTGTGGGGTATGATCATACTATATAGGGGTCTGTTGGGGGACTATCATACTATATGGAAAGCTGTGGGCGGACCAGCATACTTTATTAAAGCTGTGGGGGTCGTTACACTATATAGAGTCCTATAGGGGGACCATCATACTATATGAAAAGCTCTGGGGGACCATCATACTACATAGGGTCTTATGGGTGGGACAATTATACTATATGAAAAGCTGTGGGGAATCAATAAACTATACAAGGGAATGTGAAGGGACCATCATACTATATAGGGTCCTGTGGGGGGCCATCATAATATATGGGGGCTTATGGGTGACCCTCATACTGTATTGGGGCTGTGGGGGACCATCATACTATATAGAGGCCTGAGGGAAACTAATATATGGGGGCTGTGGTGATCATATTGTTTTGGGGTTAAGGGGCACCATCATTCTGTATGGGGAACTATCATAGTATATGAGGGATTGTGGGGGGACCATCAAACTCTATTGGGGCTGTGGGGGACTAATATACTATATGGTAGGATGTGGGGGCACATCATACTGTGTGGGGTTCCATCACACTGTATTGGGGTTGTGGGGGGACGATCATACTTTATTTAGGTTGTGGGTGGACTATCATATACTATATAGGGGCCTATGGGGGAATCATTAGTGGTGTGGGAGGATCAGTAAACGTTATGAGGTTGTTGGGGAACGATCATACTGTATTGGGGCTGTAGTGAACCATCATACTGTATTGGATCTTTGGAGAACCATTGTACTATGTGAAGGGCCATCCTGGAACCATTTTACTGTGTGGAGGGATCATCATACTATATGGAAGGCTGTGGAGGGGACCACCAATATGTGTATGATGATACTGTGTGTAGTGACCAGTAAACTGTGTGGGGGGGGGTGTAGGTTAACCATTATAATGTGTGGGGAAACAATCATACTTTGTTGGGGGCTGTTGAGATTATCATGCTGTGCAGGGAACCATCATACTGTGTTGGGGGGGCAGGGGTGACCATCTTATTGTGTGGTGTATGTGGAGGAATGTAGGAACATTATTCTGTGTTGGGGCATCATACTTCATGGTGGCAAAGGAAAGGATAAGATAGTGGGCATGAACAGTAAGGGGATTCAGTAGGGGCAAAATAACTGTGTAAGGACTGAAATACATTTGTTTCTCTCCAACTTGGAAAGTCTGAACTCTAGAGGGAATATTACTGTGTAGGTACACAGAGGATCCACTGCTATTGTGTGAGGCACAAAAGGAGAATAATATTACTGTACAGGTTACTGAGGGGAATTACCCTAGACACACATGGTCAAAATTGTTTGTAGCTCTCATTTAATGACAGAAAAATGTTTTTTTTTTCAGTTTTTGACTTTCCACAAAAATTTAAAATAACCAATGGATGCCATGTATACCAGGGTAGAGATGAAGGGGCCATGTATACCAGGATGGGGATGAGGATTCCTTGCATACCAGGATAGTGATAAGGGGGCCATGCATACCAGGAAAGTATTATAGAATGCTGTAGATAAGCCCTGAAAGGCAATGGACATATCTTATAGCAGCCAAAACAGGTGTCAGGTGCACTTTAACCTGTAAATCTTGATTCCCGCACAGGGTAGGAGAGCCAATTGGGACACGTTCAGACTGTGCAGACAGGATGGCCACTTGGGACAGGTTCAGACACATCTCGAGTAACCGTTCAGGTACCGCTGATTTGGTCACAGGGTACAGATACTGCAAAAGCCTTTTCAAGATACAGACACTACCAAAGCGGTCACAGGAAACAAGGACAGCTTATACTGGACTAACGGCACACAGGATACGGGAATAACTTTAACAGACTAGGGATGGGGGACCTTGCAGTATACTGTTACACACACCAAACCACCTAACCGTAACTATATGTACTCAGGTACCTCCCTATTGAGGAGGGTGCCTTTTAGACAAGTTGCCTCCCAGCTATTGGCTGGGAGACACCTTCCATGCGCACACATCAACTGAATGCCTCCCAGCAGATAACTGGGAGCATTTCACTATATGTGCCCGCTGCCTCTTTAAAAACGAGGGAGTGCGCATGCGCGCTTTAGGCGCACCGCAGGACCACAGTGCAGCATGCACAGAAGTCGACAGGCAGTATGCTTGGACCATGCTGGAGGGCTGAGCGGTGAGTAAGCTAACGTCACTGCATGGAGGGAGAAGGGAACACCATGCAGGGACACCAGCCATAGCACTACACCTAGTAGTGAAAACAGCCGTGATCTCATCTATCACTTGTCCATCAATTGCGTAACTGTCCTTTAGATTGGATTCAGTGGAAAGTGTTCTCATGGCAAATTGGTGGCAGCGGAGGGGGATCTGCTTGATTCGTCGGTTGGTTTCCTGACAAATTGGAGGCAAGCGGTGGGATAGAGAGCATAGTGTCAAGAATATTTGAGATATACTGTAATTTAATGTCAACTATTTGTATCCTATTTTGCATGGGATTATAAAACCCCCTTCCCATGTGCAACTGTAACAAGACACCAGGTAGTCAAGCCTCAAAAAGCTGTGAGTGACAGATCTCAGACCTTGAGCCAGCTAAGTTCAGAACAAAAGGCTTGCTTGCCATGTGATCTAACTTTGTAACGATTCTGGATGTTTCCATGGAGCCTGCTTTGCCCTTGTCCAAGATGTAGTCTGGTACTTCGCCCTGTCCTGGAACTTCCTGTCTGTCCTGCTGTTTAAGACCAGGTCGGGAGATCCTCCTTGCCTGACTATTTTGCTGCTGTCTGCTTCTGAGCTTCCTCTTGGCTTGCCTCTGGAGTTCATATTGCTTCTTGTTACTCGGTACTCTGCCTCACCACTTCCAGTTGCCTTCAGTCTTATAAGCTTCTTCCAGATCCTGGCTGGGGTTACTTGCTGTCCTGACTTCTGAGACTGTGTTCTGTTGCGGGCTGCTTTGTGGGACTTCTCAGCCCAAATGGTACATTTAAGGACCTACTCCCTGTTATGCTCCACCTATGTATTTCTGGACTTCCATGAAAGGTGTCATCTCCTCTATCTGCATAGTTCTGGAATTCCACGTATAAGTGCCCGTCGCACTCTAGTTTGCGTACTATTGGACTTCCACGTATAAATGCTCATCGCTTTCTTGCTGTATACTACTGCTGGACTTCCACGTATAAGTGCTGGTCGCACTCTTGCTGCTGGACTTGTTTGTGTGAGCGGTCACGCCCCACTACTAAGTTTGCTGACATTTGTTTTGTGTTGTCACTTCGTTACAAATGCAGGAAAGTCCCTGCTTGTTCATGTTCTACTTCTTGCTTTGTGAAATTCACTTATTTGTCTCAGCTTTGGTCTCAGACTCGTTTTATCATACGCAATCAGATTCCATAGTACCCACATAATTGTTACAGGATACTCAGGCCATTAATGAATCTGCTGGGATAATGACGGCTGAGGCAAAGTTGGATCAGTTATTTTCCATGATTAACTCTTTACAAGGGGATGTGGAGGCTTTACAACACAAGGTTGTTAACTGGGAGGGCCATTTCGGGCAGGCGCTTCAGGACTTAGGTAATCAAAGAACAGTACGGGCGCCTGCACCTTCGAGGCATTTACCGTCAGCTAGCCCTCCCAAGTTACCGCCGTTTAGATTTAATGAGGACCGCTACAAATTTTGTGGGTTTGTTAATCAATGCATTTTGTATTTTGATGTGCATGCTGCCTACTTCAATACAGATCGATCCAAAGTTTTATGTATGCTACTTACCTCATGAGCACTCGCTTGGGCAAATCCACTAATCGAGACTCGTGACCCTCGACTGAATCACTTGGACGATTTTTTACCTGCAATGTCTATGACATTTGATGATCCTAATCGTCACACTACTGCTCGGACTGCATTGTTGTCATTACGTCAGGGTAAGTGTTCTGTTGTTGACTTACTGAGTTTAGACGGCTAGCAGTGGATACGGTTTGAGACTGTTATGCTCAATTACCCATTTTTAAGAAGGGTCTTTCTAGTGTGATTAAGGACGAGTTAGCCCATGCGGAAGCTCCTCAAGAGTTAGAGGTGTTTATACAGCATTGCGTGCGCATTGATATCCATATTACAGAAAGTAGACTGGATAGATTTGCTGCCTCTAATCGTGTCACTAACTCTCCTCTTCCTCCTAAAGAACCGGCAGGCAGATACTCTTGGGAAGTTGAACCAGTTCCCATGCACAGGGCCGGTTTTAGGCAAAGTGCGGCCCTAGGCAAAAGTTTAAAATGGGGCCCCAAATGCTGACATATTGCACAACACACAGAAGCATTTCTGTTGTATTTACGTGCGCTGTGTTCAGGCCGCTAAACAAGTGTGATCGACAATACTGAAGTCGTTCATTGCTTGTTTCCTAGCCTCTTTACAGCAACTGAGAAAAAAAATGATGGAAACAGAACAATCACTATTAGATCAATCTGTCCCCATACAGTATCATGTTATCAGGAGTATGTCTGCAGTTTACACCGGGCGATGTGCTGCTGAGAACAATGATTTTTCTTCCGGTATAAACAATCCAATCACTCGATAAATATGCATAATTTTGCCTGTTTAGTATAATACACAAATATCATATAAATCCTCTATTAAAATTATACTTTATTAGATAAAACAACCAAAAAATTGGTTCACACCAAAAATAGTGACCACACAAAAAACAAGAAAGGTGCTCAGAAAAACCATATAGATAAAACCTTGGGGGTGTTCTAGAAGTCCCTGGTGTATCACATGAGCTTACACCTTTCTGGCTGCGGAGTTGGCACCCTGGGGGGGAACGTTGTGGCGCCCCCGCTCCACGATGGCTGTCCCTAGGGACCTTGATATACCCTGCAGCAACTAGGGAATCCCTCTACCCAATCTCTAGAGGGACCTCTACCAATAAACACAGACCGAACCTATGTCTAAGGCGACCCTAGTCCCAGACAGAGATAAAAACAATGAGAAAGAACACAAGGTAAACAGTGGCACATGTAGTAAAGATTAGAAACCTTTCACAATCCAAGCTATTAATGTTGGTGGATAACTGATATACCACACTGACAACAAATTACTTGGTTGAAAGGTAGCGCTACAAGAAAACTGACCCCTAATTTTCGTGCCTCAATATAATGCCACCACGCAAGGCAAATCTCTGGGCGCATATACCAGCAGCATTACGCGATATCCTTCATGGTATGCTGTAGTCACTCTCATATAGTATCCCAAGTGAACATCCAAATTCACATATTCACCACTGACCCAGCATTTACCAGTAAAATAGTGCCACCCAATCTGAACACCATGCCCATATTAACAAGAGAAATGTCATAAGAGGTCAGATAAATTCATACAGAAAGGAATGCCAGATAGGCACATCAGATGAAAAACTGCTTGATACTCATCTTATTATCGGCCACTTGCCATGTACAGATTAGCACCGCAACGCGTTTTGCCTCTATTGGCTCATCAGGAGGCTTGATGTATAGATAACATGTGTCCAATAAGGTGTGATAGCTAAATGAGGATGCACAACTCCTCCATTTAAAAACATACCGCCATAGCCATATTGCAAACGTCCACCAATACCAATAGACCGGATGTCCCAATTGCAGCCGCCCCTCATATCGAGTGCGGATGCCCTAGTTGGAATGCATAAGTTATCCCACCAATAGAACACCAGGAACTGGAGCGCAGAGATATTATACTCACTCAGATGCCAGAGGTTCCGCTTCCAGGTAGAAATGCTGCGGCGTCCGCGCCAGACTACTGCGCCTGCTCCGGATCTCCGCCAGCACATCCGGGTCAACTCCATGGATCGCAAGATCCTCCTATAATAGCCAGCAGACTCAAATACGCAAACTCATGCTGGAACACACCTCCATACTAGAGGATACAGTACATATGCTAATTCATCAAATCATGAAGATTATGAACGGGACATAATAAATAAATGATATGCTATAAGGTAAAGGATCATTCATCACGAACAAAATGTGGAGCTTATAATGCATAGCTATAAATAAAAATACTCTTCTGTAAATAAATGCCTTACATAAATAGAGCACTTCACCAATATTAAAATAAACCATACCAATTCACTCTTAAGAAGTGGGCATACACTACAGCAAACGTTTTGCAGCCTGGAGTAGAAGATTATATACAGTTGTGGCCAAAAGTATTGACACCCCTGCAATTCTGTCAGATCATGCTCAGTTTCTTCCTGAAAATGATTACAAACACAAATTCTTTGGTATTATTATCTTCATTTAATTTGTCTTAAATGAAAAAAAACACAAAAAGAATTGTCCTAAAGCCAAATTGGATATAATTCCACACCAAACATAAAAAAAGAGGGTGGATAAAAGTATTGGCACTGTTCGAAAAATCATGTGATGCTTCTCTAATTTGTGTAATTAACAGCACCTGTAACTTACCTGTGGCACCTAACAGGTGTTGGCAATAACTAAATCACACTTGCAGCCAGTTGACATGGATTAAAGTTGACTCAACCTCTGCCCTGTGTCCTTGTGTGTACCACATTGAGCATGGAGAAAAGAAAGAAGACCAAAGAACTGTCTGAGGACTTGAGAAACCAAATTGTGAGGAAGCATGAGCAATCTCAAGGCTACAAGTCCATCTCCAAAGACCTGAATGTTCCTGTGTCTACCGTGTGCAGTGTCATCAAGAAGTTTAAAGCCCATGGCACTGTGGCTAACCTCCCTAGATGTGGATGGAAAAGAAAAATTGACAAGAGATTTCAACGCAAGATTGTGCGGCTGTTGGATAAAGAACCTCGACTAACATCCAAACAAGTTCAAGCTGCCCTGCAGTCCAAAGGTACAACAGTGTCAACCCGTACTATCTGTCGGCGTCTGAATGAAAAGGGACTGTATGGTAGGAGACCCAGGAAGACCCCACTTCTTACCCCGAGACATAAAAAAGCCAGGCTGGAGTTTGCCAAAACTTACCTGAAAAAGCCCAAAATGTTTTGGAAGAATGTTCTCTGGTCAGATGAGACAAAAGTAGAGCTTTTTGGGCAAAGGCATCAACATAGAGTTTACAGGAGAAAAAAAGAGGCATTCAAAGAAAAGAACACAGTCCCTACAGTCAAACATGGCGGAGGTTCCCTGATGTTTTGTGGTTGCTTTGCTGCCTCTGGCACTGGACTGCTTGACCGTGTGCATGACAATATGAAGTCTGAAGACTACCAACAAATTTTGCAGCATAATGTAGGGCCCAGTGTGAGAAACCTGGGTCTCCCTCAAAAGTCATAGGTCTTCCAGCAGGACAATGACCCAAAACACACTTTAAAAAGCACTAGAAAATGGTTTGAGAGAAAGCACTGGAGACTTCTAAGGTGGCCAGCAATGAGTCCAGACCTGAATCCCATAGAACACCTGTGGAGAGATCTAAAAATGGCAGTTTGGAGAAGGCACCCTTCAAATATCAGGGACCTGGAGCAGTTTACCAAAGAAGAATGGTCTAAAATTCCAGCAGAGCATTGTAAGAAACTCATTGATGGTTACCGGAAGCGGTTGGTCGCAGTTATTTTGGCTAAAGGTTGTGCAACCAAGTATTAGGCTGAGGGTGCCAATACTTTTGTCTGGCTCATTTTTGGAGTTTTGTGTGAAATGATCAATGTTTTGCATTTTGCTTCATTCTCTTTTGTGTTTTTTCATTTAAGACAAATTAAATGAAGATAATAATACCAAAGAATTTGTGTTTGCAATCATTTTCCGGAAGAAACTGAGTATTATCTGACAGAATTGCAGGGGTATCAATACTTTTGGCCACAACTGTAGATATATCATAGTAATCTATGAAGCTCCCGTTAATTAGGGGAGACTATCTGAAAAATGGAACAGCCGGCTTTCCCTAAAGGTCAGAACATACATATTTACACCAAGACTATTTAAGTATCCACTCACATTCTCTTTTCAAAATTGCCTTATCAAGGTTATCCCCCCTCGGGTTCACGTTGACCACCTCAATAACCATAAATTTAATTTCCCAAGGTTACCCTTGTGAAACTTCTGCATGTGTTTCGCCAGCAGGATATCTGTGTTGTTTCTAATGTCCCCCATGTGCTCGCCGACTCGCCTTCTAAACTCTTGTTGTTTAACCTACATAGTCTTTTCTTGTATGGTCACTATTTTTTGTGTGAACCAATTTTTGGTTTTATCTAATAAAGTATAATTTTAATAGGGGATTTATAGGAAATTGGTTTTGAGGCCCTATATGTATCTTTAATTTAAGTTATTAGTATAATACACCCCATAGTCCTCCATATATTATAATGTTCCCCACAGTCCTCCATATAGTATAATACACTCCCCATGGCCCTCCATATAGTGCAATACATTCCCTATAGCCCCTCATATAGTAGAATACACTCCCTATAGTCCCTCCATATATTAAAATACACTCCTCAGTCCTCCATATAGCATAGCTCTCCATATATTAAAATACACTTAGTCGTCTGTAAAGGAAAATACATTACTCAGTCCTCCATATAGTATAATACACTCCTAGTAGTGCTCCATATAGTATAATGCACCGCCATAGTCATCCATGTAGTACAATTCACTTATATTCTTCATATAGTATAATGTATTCCCCATAGTCCTCGATACAGTATAATGCAGCCCACATATAGCATAATGCAGCCACCCCACAGAGTATAATGCAGCCACCCCAGAATATAATGCAGCCACCCCAGAGTATAATGCAGCCACCTCACAGACTATAATGCAGCCCCGCCATACAATATAATGTAACCCCCCATAGAATATAATGCAGCCCCCCTCATATAGTATAATGCAGACCCTCCATAGAATATATTGTAGCCTCCTCAGAGTATAATTCAAGCCACTCCATAGAATATAACGCAGCCCCGTCATAGAGTATGATGCAATTACCCCTCATAGAATATAATAAATATAATACAGCCTCCAATAGAATATATTGTAGCACCCCATAGAATATAATACAGCCCACCTCCCTATAGAATATAATGCCCCACATAGTATATAACACAGCCTCCCCCATAGAATATAATGTAGCACCCCCCATAGTATATAACAGAGCCTCCCCCATAGAATATAATACAGCTCACCTCCCTATTGTCAGGGTCCTGACAGCGCCGGCGTACAGCCTCCGCTAGGCAGGGACTCACCCGCACCGTAGGGACTCCTGGGGACAAGAACAGCAGGAAAAAAAAAAAAAAAAAAGATGCACGGGACCTGAATGTAGAAGTTTAGAAAGCAGGCACAGGACCTACGGCCATGTGAACAGTCATGTGACTGCAAGGGGGCGGGGCTTAGCAACCTGCTTTCAAAGAAGGTAGAAAACTCAAAGACGGGCAAAGCGGGGGTCATGCACAATACAGGCAAGCGAGGTACAGGAGGCATAAACAGACAGGAGGTCAGACAAAGCCAAAGGTCATACACAAGATTTCAGTAAAGTACCAGGGATGAGACAGAATGGATAGTCAGAGCCAAGCAGAGATCAAAACCACACAGACATAGAAGGTACCAGGCAGAATCCAAAGCAGAATCCAGAGAACAGACCGATTCATACACAGAGAATCATGCAACCAGAACACAGCACTAACACACTCAGGGGTCACCACACAATGCCAAGGGCGAAAGTATAACTGACGGGGGATGGGAGCTTCCTGAGGCTATAAGAAGCCTCCCCAGAACCAATGAGAGGCCACCATAATAGGTCCCAGGTGTGCAGGAGAGAGTCTGCACTGAGGTCAGAACATTAACCCCAGCAGTGCCGGTCACCCAGCACTGGTATCATGACACCTATAGAATATAATGTACCCCCCATAGTATATAACACAGCCTCCTCCTCCCCCTTAGTATATAACAGTCTCCTCCTACCCCCATAGTATATAACACAGCCTCCTCCTCCCCGCATAGTGTATAACAGCCTCTTCCTCCCCCGTAGTATATAACAGCTACCTCCTCCCACCATAGTATATAATACAGCATCCTCACCCCCCATAGTATATAACACAGCCTCCCCTCCACAAATAGCACCACAGTCCAGTACTCAGGGTTATATTAAAAAAAAACCAAAAACCTCACCTTTCCTCGTGCCCTGCGCTGCTCTCGGCTCCGGTGTCAGATGCTGCACTGCAGTCTGCCCAGCACACAGCGGGTGCGCAATGATATGTTGTCATCGCACACCTGCAGTGTCAGAGGGGAATGATGGGAGAGGGAGCGTTAGCTGATGCTCTCTCCTCCATCATTGCTTTGAACGCTAACGGCGTCTATGACGCTGGTGTAGTTCAAAACGGCGGCAGAGGGGGAGTCGGCGCAGGCGGGCCCCCCGCCTCATGGGCCCCATAGCGGCTGCATGATGTGCCGCTAGCTGGGGGCCCTTGGGGGAGCAGGGGCCCTAGGCAGCTGCCTGGTCTGCCTGCAACTAACGCCGGCCCTTCCCATGCAAGTGAATGCTTTACAGCGGCGTGAGAGTAACGAGCGCAGGGAGCATCATTTCTGTGAGATCTTGTGTTTTTACTGCGGTCAGTCTGATCATTTCCTTATTAACTGTCCTAAGCGGCTGCACAAGGTACTAGCCACTGTGGGGGAGTATGAAGATCAGGATGCTGAATCTGTTGTTTCTGGGTCCAGTTTTTCTGTCAATGCTGTCTTTCATTCCCTTTCAATGACTACCTCTACTAAGATACGGAAGGATAGAGATACACATTGCTCTCTCACCATTAAGATCTTGTTGTCGGGACAATGGATCTGCTGTGCAGCTATGGTGGATTCTGGGGCGGGGTGTAACTTTATGGACCTCACCTTTGCCAAGGAATATAGCATACAGATGCAACAGAGAGCCACCCCAGTAACCATGGAAACAGTGGATAGTTCCACTCTAGTTTCAGGACCAGTGGATCAGGAGACGGTACCTCTGGAGATTTGCATAGAACCCAATCAAGAGTGCACACGGCACTTAAACATGGAAATCCAGCAATAATATGAGTGAGAATGCACACAGCACTTAAACATGGAAGTCCAGCAATATTATGAGTGAGAATGCACATAGCACTTAAACGTAGGAGTCCAGCAGTACAGGGGTGGAGCGATAGCAGGAGAAGGTCTCTAAAAGTACTTTTTGGGCTGAAAAGTCCTGTTCAAGTCCAGCAGCACAGCTCAACAGACACAGTCCAGGAAGAAATAATGGTGTCAGAATTTCTTACTGACCACAGCAGTTCCAGAGGCGAGTAGCTCAACACCAGAAATCCAGACAACAGGTAATCCCGGTCAGGCTTAAGGAGCAGGACAGAGGACTGAAGGCAGCAGAACGTGGATAGGTAGAGCACCAAGTAATGAGCAGCAGCAAGAAGTCCAGAAGAAACAGGCAGAAGCTTAGGAGCCAACAGCAACAAAATACTCAGACAAGGAGGATCTCCCAAGCTGGACTTAAATAGCAGGGCAGACAGGAAGTTCCAGGACAGGACGAAGTACCTGACTCCATCTTGGACAAGGGCAACAGGCCCTGATAAGGGAATATGTTATGAATGAGTCACCGTTGGAGGCAAAAACAGAAATACTAGCTAAGTCCAGAAAACCAGAGAAGTTGGCAGCTATCGGATTGCAGACCCCTGAGCCTATCAACAACAACTAGCAGTAGCCGTGGGGGGTTCCTACAGTGCCCTAGACCCCTCGATCACAGCCGGAGAACTACATAGCCTAAAGACAGAAAGGGAAATCTAAACTGCCCCAGAGCAGACCCCAAAGCAATAGGCAGCCCCCAACATATAATGACGGTGAAGCAAGATGAAAAAACACTCACACAGATAGAAAGATAGGCTGAGCAAATGATGGGGCCCAAGCTAACTAGATAGGACAGGATAGAAAAGCTGCTGTCTGTAATCCGCCAAAACCCTATCAAAAACAAGAGCCAACAGCTGATAGGGAGAAAAGCCCTGAAGATGCTAGGCTTCAAAAAGACTATATCAGTACTCAGGTATTTTCTGAAGACAGAGCAAAAAGGAATTCAGCACACCCCAGCAGGGAATGGCAGAAATCAAGGAAAACAATGCAAAACGAAACCAAAACACAATTGCAAAAAGTAGAGCAGAAAATTTAGCTTTTGAGGAGCAGGAATCAGACTGGTCTCCTAGAATCCCTCAGAGAGATCACCAGCAAGGCAGAAGGGCGTCAGCTGCCTTATATCCAGTCAGTAATTCCCGTCACCCAGTCATCATCATCCTGCCCAGGTGCTTGGTAATCAGCCTCACTACCTTCCTTCACCAGAAGAGGGAGTTCATCAGACCTCAATGGTGAAGGGGAAAATGAACTTACAACAGTACCTCCCCCTTGAGGAGGGGGTCACCGAACCCTCATCCACGCCACCAGGGCGATCAGGGTGAGCCCGATGAAAGGCACGCACCAATCTTTTGGCATGAATATCAGAGGCAGAGACCCAGGAATTATCCTCCTGACCATAACCCTTCCACTTAACCAAATACTGGAGTCTCCATCTAGCCAGACGGGAATCCAGTATCTTCTCTACCTCATATTCCATGTTACCATCAACCAATACAGGGTCCGGAGGTGCCACCCCAGGAGCTACTGGTTCAACAAACCTCTTCAACAAGGACTTATGAAACACATTATGGATTTTAAATGTAACAGGAAGAGCCAAACGAAAAGAGACCGGATTAATAATCTCCAAAATCTTGTAAGGTCCAATAAATCTAGGCTTAAACTTAGGAGAAGCCACCTTCATAGCGATATTTTTTGATGACAACCAAACCATATCACCAACCTTAAACTGGGGACCAATGGTCCTATGTCGCTTGGAAAACCGCTGGGCCTTTTCCTGGGAGAGAGATAACTTATCCACCACTTGGTCCCAGATCTGGTGCATTCTCTCCACCACAGTGTCAACACCTGGACAGGCAGAAGGCTCCACCTGCCCTGAAGAAAATCGAGGATGAAACCCAACGTTACAAAAAAAGGTGACATCAAAGTGGCAGAACTAGCTCTATTATTTAAAGCAAATTCGGCCAAGGGCAAAAATGAAACCCAATCATCCTGATCAGCGGAAATAAAACATCTCAAATACGACTCCAAGGTCTGGTTTGTTTCTCCATCTGCCCATTGGTCTGAGGGTGAAAAGCAGAGGAGAAGGACAACTGAATTCCCAGCTTGGAACAGAAAGTCCTCCAAAATCTAGACACAAACTGAACTCTTCTGTCAGATATAATGTTCTCAGGAATCCCGTGAAAGCGAACCACCTGTTGCAAAAACAGGGGCACCAACTCAGAGGAAGATGGCAACTTAGGGAGTGGTACAAGATGAACCATCTTAGAGAACCTATCACAAATCACCCAAATAACAGTCATTCTCTGAGAGACAGGCATATCAGAGATGAAATCCATTGAAATATGGGTCCATGGCCTCCTGGGAACCGGCAAAGGCATCAACAAGCCACTAGAGCGAGAACAAGGTTTAGACCGGGAGCAAGTCCCACAGGACTGCACAAAATGCCTGACATCACGAGACAAGGCGGGCCGCCAAAAAGACCGACTCACCAGATCTCTAGTACCAAAAATACCTGGATGACCAGCCAATGCAGAGCAATGAATTTCAGACATCACTCTCTTCTTCCACTGGTCAGGAACTTTCCACTGGGACAACGCTCAGGTTTGTCCTCCTGGAACTCTTCCAGAGCACGACTCAAATCAGGCGAGATGGCAGAAAGAACTACCCCTTCGCCTAAGATGGTAGCAGGCTTGGTCACCACAGGAGAATCGGCAAAGAAGCTCCTAGAGAGAGCGTCAGCCTTGACATTCTTAGTGCCAGGAAGAAAAGAGACCACAAAATCAAAATGTGTAAAAAACAAGGCCCACCTAGCCTGTCTAGGGTTCAAGCGTTTGGCCGACTCCAGGTAAATCAAATTCTTGTGGTCAGTGAGGACCACGACTTGATGTTTAGCTCCCTCCAACCAATGTCTCCACTCCTCAAATGCCCATTTCATGGCTAACAGTTCCCGATTCCCCACATCATAGTTACGTTCAGATGGAGAGAACTTTCGGGAAAAGAAAGCACAGGGATTCATTTTAGATGTTACAGGATCCTTTTGGGACAAAACAGCTCCTGCACCAATCTCAGAAGCGTCCACGTCTACCTGGAACGGGAGTGAGACATCAGGTTGCCGCAAAACCCACCATAGTATCTTTTACGGCTTCTGACAAACCCTTCCGAAAGAGCTGCCAAGGCATTATCATTCCAGGTAGTAAGGACCGCCCACTTTCGGAATTTTTGACAGTACAATTCTGCAGAATCTCGACCCTGGCTCAATGACAACAGGGTCTTTTCAGCCTGATCAATAGCATTAGGTTCGTCATACAACAACCCCAAGGCTTGAAAAAATGCGTTCACATTAGTCAGAATAGGATCATCTGGTTTAAAGAAAATGCCCAATCCTGGGGATCGCCACGCAGCAAAGAGATGACAATTTTAACCTGCTGCGCGGAGCTCCCTGACGAGTTAGGCTTCAAGGCAAAAAATAATTTACAATTATTTTTGAAATTCAAAAATTTTGACCGATCCCCAAAAAACACATCAGGAGTAGGGATCTTTGGTTCAGCAGCATGTGAATGAGCAAGGTAGGCAGAAATTCTCCGCACTTCCGCAGCGAGCTGCTCCACACGATCAGACAATTGCTTTATCTCCATTGAGAGAAAAAAAAATTCCCCATACGGCCTCAGAGATATAGAGGAAAGAATATACACACTTTTTTTTTTTTACAATTCTTTCCTGCTATTGAGTACCCTAGGATCTGCGGTATGGCTGGTGATTCTGTTATGAATGAGTCACCATAGGAGGCAAAAACAGAAATACTAGCTAAGTCCAGAAAACCAGAGAAGTTGGCAGCTATCGGATTGCAGACCCCTGAACCTATCAACAACAACTAGCAGTAGCTGTGGGGGGTTCCTACGGTGCCCTAGACCCCTCGATCACAGCCGGAGAACTACATAGCCTAAAGACAGAAAGGGAAATCTAAACTGCCCCAGAGCAGACCCCAAAGCAATAGGCAGCCCCCAACATATAATGACGGTGAAGCAAGATGAAAAAACACTCACACAGATAGAAAGATAGGCTGAGCAAATGATGGGGCCCAAGCTAACTAGATAGGACAGGATAGAAAAGCTGCTGTCTGTAATCCGCCAAAACCCTATCAAAAACAAGAGCCAACAGCTGATAGGGAGAAAAGCCCTGAAGATGCTAGGCTTCAAAAAGACTATATCAGTACTCAGGTATTTTCTGAAGACAGAGCAAAAAGGAATTCAGCACACCCCAGCAGGGAATGGCAGAAATCAAGGAAAACAATGCAAAACAAAACCAAAACACAATTGCAAAAAGTAGAGCAGAAAATTTAGCTTTTGAGGAGCAGGAATCAGACTGGTCTCCTAGAATCCCTCAGAGAGATCACCAGAAAGGCAGAAGGGCGTCGGCTGCCTTATATCCAGTCAGTAATTCCCGTCACCCAGTCATCATCATCCTGCCCAGGTGCTTGGTAATCAGCCTCACTACCTTCCTTCCCCAGAAGAAGGGAGTTCATCAGACCTCAATGGTGAAGGGGAAAATGAACTCACAACAGAAATAACAGCTTACTCCAGAAGGGTACTGCAGAAGGTTCCGGACCCTCCAACATAGACTTCACAACAGTTACGGTGATGTGGTGGATGGGCTCATAACCAACTTAAAGCAGTGGGCCGATTGCCGCTTTCAAGGATTTGAAGGACCTTATGGTAAAAGACCAATTTCTGCATCTTTGCCGTCTGTAGGTGACACAGATTCTGTTGGACCGAGAGCCAAAGAAGGCTGTCACGGCAGCACTGACCTCTGAGGCTAACCATACACCAGAGTTGTGGAAGTTATCCATCGCCAGCTGGAAAGGAGATAAGCCAACAACCACCACCAATGCCACTTCCAATCGATCTTCAGGAGATCTCGCTTCATCTTTCAGGATCTTTACCTTTAACCAACCTGGACATATAAGTACCGTTTGCCCGAAGAAGCAGAAGACGAACCTCACTTCCAAGGCCCAGGGGCCAAATATAACTGCTTTTTGTGGGGGCAGCAGTTGGGAGGGTCTGTGACAACTTCAAGCCAGTTTCTGTGGCCTACACCATCACAGTGGGGCTCAAGGACACTGGTGCAGAATGAACCTTCATCTGCCCTGAATTGGTGTCCCATGGGAAGACCTTGACTGTCACAGGGATTGGGGGTGTTCACCAATTTTTGCCGATGACCCAGATTTTCCTACACTTGGTTGCCGGGAGGGGATAGAGGGAAGTGTTTTATTGGGGACCAATCGGAGATGGCTGGTCGCTATATACAGTGGGTACGGAAAGTATTCAGACCCCTTTAAATTTTTCACTCTTCGTTTCATTTCAGCCATTTGGTAAATTAAAAAAAGTTCAATTTTTTTCTCATTAATGTACACTCTGCACCCCATCTTGACTGGAAAAAACAGATCCAGCGTGCTGTCTCCTCTTCCTCCTGCTTCCGTCCTGCTCCAGCCCCGGGCTTGCGCCTTAGGACGAGGGCGCACGCTCCTCTCTCCTCTTAACCTTTGTTGTCCCTTCCCAGTGCAGTGCACACTCCAATCAGGTACCTGCACAGGGTATATCAGGCGCCTCCTCCATCATGGAGGCGCCTGATTACCATGTGCATATTGTACGCTACTCTGGCCCGTCCTGACTACCTGTTCCTGACTACCTGTTCCTGACTAACCTGCTCCGTGGCTCTATCCTGACTACCTGTTCCTGACTAACCTCCCCATGCCTCCTTCCTGACTACCTGTTCCTGACTACCTGCTCCTGACTACCGGTCCCGTCTGGCCTTCCCATCCTGTCCTGATCTCAGTCCCATCCCGTTCCTGAATCCTTGTCTCCGCCCAGGTCTCCTGTCTTGGTGCCTCATTCCCCTCAGCCTCGGTTGGGCTCTCTCATTCCCTCTTGAGCTGCCCCTCTTGGTATCAGCTGTCGCGGTACTTGACTCCCTCGGGTCTGCCCATAACGATCCCTGTATAGGGGTCGGCACCACCTGGTCCGCTTGCTCCTGGGAGCTTCAGTGCTGTGACCCAGAGGGTGCACTCTTGCAGCACGTCATTCCCTAGATGTCACACAGAGTGTACAACAGATAGGCAAGACATGGGGCTAAGGACGTGTTCACACAGTCATACGTGAAAGACCGAAGAAAAGAAAAAGGAACCAAAAAGGCCTTTGGTATATATGAGAAAGCATGTAAAGGTAGATTCTAAATGTAGCAAAATGGGAAGATTGCTGGGAAGGGGAACACGCAAACAAACCACAGGAGAAGCAATAGAGAAAACCTCAACAAGATAATACTTGACTGGGAAGCTGGGACTCCAAATATCCATCTAAGGCCGGGGTCACACTTGCGAGAAACTCGCACGAGTCTCACGTCTCAATACCCGGCACTGCCGCCGGCACTCGGGACCGGAGTGTGCGGCTGCATGTATTTCTATGCAGCTGAGGGCTCCGGTATGAGTGCCGGCGGCGCAAGTGTGACCCCGGCGTAACTTGGAATATAGCCAGCAAAGATTGCATGTACATGGTGAGAATAAATAGGCCCTCCCAAGATGTGATAAGACAAATCAAACGAGGAAGTGAAAACACCTGTATAGAAACAACAAGGGATGAGCGGACCCGTGGATGCTTGTGTTTGTCTGATTCGGTCAAACTGTAGTTAAAAGTTCGGTTCGGATATCAGGACTTGACCCATACTATACCATGAACCCGAACACAATAAAAGGTAATGGGGACCTGAACTTTGGTGCTGTAAAATGATGGTAGTAAGGGATAGGGGGCTGAAAAAGGAAGCAAAATCGGGGTAAGAGCAGGAGAATTGCCCTGCAAACAAATGTGGATAGGATAATGCCTTAACATAGAATAACAAGAAAAAAAAAAATAGTAATATTGAACCAGGAGGTGGAGGTCAAAGTGAAGGAGGAGGTGGAGGTGGTCATGGCGGTATAGATGGAAGAGGCGGAGGAAGATGAGGTAGTCAACACTGTTTTTATTTTTTTGTGGGTACTTTAAAAATAGGCTCTGTGAGGGCACTGTGCATACAGGCAATGTAATAATCTGATGGCCACTCTCTCTTTGTATACAGGCCGTGTAATACTCTGCAGTTTTTTGGAGTGCAAATAATGAGGAGAGCTACAAATAGGGAGCTTGGTTATTTTGCTGCTGGTGGTGATGTAGCTGCTGCAGGGAGGATGTGGTCGATCTCTGCCTGCTGCGCACCCAAATGAAACAGCTTCCTCTAGTGCACGCAGGTGGCAAGACGTTCTGCACAATTTCGTAGGTGTGAGTACCGCTAGATGAATGGTCAGGCTAGAACAAGTAGAGGTTGTTTTAGGTTGGATGGCTGAGAGTGCCTTCAGTTCCTTCGCGTTAACACCTGCGGCCCATGGGAATTCAACTTCCAACTCACCCCCTTCCAAATCAGGCAAGCAGTCTGAGCCCCAAGTCATGTAGCAGTCACTTCTGAGTTTTGATGACTCTGTTGGCTGTGGTTCTGTGGGCCTTCTACCTGGCCCTGCCCCACAAGTGAAAGAGATTGCGCACACTGATGCCCAACTACTTGTTCTGTTTGAGGATGAGTACGTGGGAGGGTTAATGCAAATGGTCAGTGGACCACCGCAGCACATCTCTGATGATGCTGATGAAAAACACAGGTGCCAACTGCTGTGGCTTTCTACTGTGTACAGACCATCAAGAAGGGCAGGGGTGAGGACTGGATGGAACATCATGTGGGGGATTATTAATATTATTTATATTTTGAGCACCATTGATTCTATGGTGATGTTCATGAGGAGGGGTTATATACTAAACACAAACAGAAATTACAATTAAACTAATAAAGACAGACAGGTACAGATGGGAGAGGACCCTACCTTTGGGGCCTTACATTCTACAGGATAATGAGGAAGTAGACTGTAGGTTCGAGGTTGCAGCAAGCAGCTCCGGTGTTGGTGAGGAGGCAGCTCTGGTAGTGGGGAGGTTGCAGAGGGGTCATTGTAGGCTATAAGTTGTTCTGAAGAGATGGGTTTTCAAATTCCACTTGAAAGTTCTGAATGTAGGTGATAATCGGACATGTTGGGCCACAGAATTTCAGAGGGGGGATACTCGGCAATCTGATGAGGAACATATGATTGTGGAGGAGAGGAGGTCTGGAGAAGACTGGAGATTACGTGGTGGGAGATGTTGGGAAATTAGTTCAGAATTATATGAGGGAGACAGATTATGGACAGCTTTGTAAATGAGTGTTAGTAGCTTGAAGTGGATACATTGTGGAATTGGGAGCCAATTAAGGGATTTGGAGAGTAGAGAAGCAGAGCAGTAGTGAGGACTGAGGTTGATTAGTAAAGCATAGAATGGAGAGGTGCGATGATGTAATGGTGGATGACGAGGTCCTAGACCCCACATGGAGTCTTGGAAAACATCGCCGAATTTTTGCCTCTAGGACATTATTGCAAGAAAGCTTGCCTGATTGAGTAGATTACACAAGAAGGAAGACATGCAGCAAGTCAGCAGGATCTAGGAGCAACATGGAAGATGTGACAACCTACATGGTGAGCTGCAACATGTGTTACATGTTCACAGATCGACCAGAAGAAGAATCCAACTTCACCTGCCAGAAGTGTAGATTATGGCCCTTTTAGAAGAAAAGGTGCGTCGTCTGGAAAAAAGAATTGCAACTTTGAAACTCAAAGAAAATGAAGACTTCCTAGACAGAACAGAAGCATCTCTACTGGTCACAGAAGGTGAAGAAAGTGTCAGAGAACCTCCAAAAGCAGACGAGTGGAAGCATGTGACCAAAAGAAACAAGAAGACCATAGAGACATTACCAACCACACAACTGACAAACCGATACCAAGGCCTTGCGGAGGATGACGATGGTACGCCTAAGGATGAGGCAATACCTGCAAGCAAAGAAGAAAAGGGCACACAGCAACACCCAGAAGTGACAACAAAAAGTACAGCCAAGAAGCGAAGAAGAGTGGTAGTGGTGGGAGACTCACTACTGAGAGGCACAGAAGCAGCCATCTGCAGACCTTATATAACCACAAGAGAAGTATGCTGCCTCCCAGGTGCGAAGATCAAGGATGTGACCGATAGGATACCAAAGTTCATCAGTTCCAAGGACGTCCACCCATTTCTTCTGATACATGTTGGCACCAATGACACGGCAAGGAAGGACCTACCGACAATCTGCAAGGACTTTGAAGAGTTGGGGAAGAAAGTAAAGGAACTGGATGCACAGGTATTTTTTTCTTCTATCCTTCCAGTAGACGGACATGGCACCAGGAGATTGAACAGGATCCTTGATGCGAACAACTGGCTAAGACGATGGTGCAGACAACAAGGATTTGGATTCCTGGACCACGGTGTGAATTACCTGTACGATGGACTACTCGCCAGAGACTGACTACACCTCAACAAACCTGGGAAACACACATTCGCCAGAAGACTCGCTACACTCATCAGGACTAAACTAGAAGAAGAGGGGATGGGAAGAAAAACATTAGACATGAAACCAGATATTATACTGATGAATGATATGAGGTGTGGCAAAGCAGATCCAAGACAACATACTCAGAAGGGAGGTAAGAAAATTTCTAAAACAAACAGGGAGGAGATTGGAACAAAGCAAAATTCTCTAAAATGCATGCTCGCAAACGCCAGAAGCCTGACAAACAAAATGGAAGAACTAGAAGCAGAAATATCTACAGATAACTATGACATAGTGGGAATAATCGAGACATGTTTAGATGAAAGCTATGACTGGGCAGTTAATTTACAGGACTAAAAACACATGTGAAATGCACAAATGTGAACACGTCGGTCAGACAGTGTTCACACCACCCATTGACTAAGATATAACAAGAGAACATAGAATGGCAGATTTGCAAAAATTTGCAAAAATTCTCTGCAGCCAAAAATATGGCAGTAATCAGCAAGTGCTGAACAACAAATACAGGGTATTTAGTCGATACGTTTTTTTGCAAAAAAATGTATACCAAGCTGCCTCACCAACGTCAAGGTAACCCGTGTCGAAGCAGTCCCTATCTAATGTATTTAATACCTGAACATCTGAACAGTGTCTTGACATGAACAGGATTCAGACAGGCTGCTCCACAGTGTGGGCTTATGGTCTGAGACAGCTCTTTTGTACACCTCACACAGGAGAGGGGTGGGGTCTCCCAAACCATGCTAAGCAAGGAAAAAATGGATTAAAAACACATGTGAAATGCACAAATGTGAACACGTCGGTCAGACAGTGTTCACACCACCCATTGACTAAGATATAACAAGAGAACATAGAATGGCAGATTTGCAAAAATTTGCAAAACTTCTCTGCAGCCAAAAATATGGCAGTAATAAGCAAGTGCTGAACAACAAATACAGGGTATTTAGTCGATACGTTTTTTTGCAAAAAAATGTATACCAAGCTGCCTCACCAACGTCAAGGTAACCCGTGTCGAAGCAGTCCCTATCTAATGTATTTAATACCTGAACATCTGAACAGTGTCTTGACATGAACAGGATTCAGACAGGCTGCTCCACTAAATACCCTGTATTTGTTGTTCAGCACTTGCTGATTACTGCCATATTTTTGGCTGCAGAGAATTTTTGCAAATTTTTGCAAATCTGCCATTCTATGTTCTCTTGTTATATCTTAGTTAACTTACAGGGTTACAGTCTGTTTAGAAAGGATCGTAAAAAATCGGAGAGGAGGAGGGGTTTGTCTTTATGTAAAGTCTTATCTAAAGTCCACTTTAAGTGAAGATATTAGCGAAGGGAATGATGATGTCGATTCCATATGGGTCGAAATACATGGAGGGAAAAATAGTAACAAAATTCTCTTTGGGGTCTGTTACAAACCCCCAAATATAACAGAAATCATGGAAAGTCTACTACTAAGGCAGATAGATGAAGCTGCAAGCCATAATGAGGTCCTTGTTATAGGGGACTTTAACTACCCGGATATTAACTGGGAAACAGAGACCTGTGAAACTCATAAAGGCAACAGGTTTCTGCTAATAGCCAAGAATAATTATCTTTCACAATTGGTGCAGAATTCAACCAGAGGAGCAGCACTTTTAGACCTAATACTATCTAACAGACCTGACACAATAACAAATCTGCAGGTTATTGGGCATCTAGGAAATAGTGACCACAATATTGTACAGTTTCACTTGTCTTTCGCTAGGGGGACATGTCAGGGAGTCACAAAAACACTGAACTTTAGGAAGGCAAAGTTTGACCAGCTTAGAGATGCCCTTAATCTGGTTGACTGGGACAATGTCCTCAGAAATAAGAATACAGAAAATAAATGGGAAATGTTTAAGAACATCCTTAATAGGCACTGTAAGCGGTTTATACCTTGTGGGAATAAAAGGACAAGAAATAGGAAAAACCCAATGTGGCTAAACAAAGAAGTAAGAGGGGCAATTAACAGTAAAAAGAAAGCATTTAACCCCTTCACCCCCAAGGGTGGTTTGCACGTTCATGACCGGGCCAATTTTTACAATTCTGACCACTGTACCTTTATGAGGTAATAACTCTGGAACGCTTCTATGGATCCCGGTGATTCTGACATTGTTTTCTCGTGACATATTGTACTTCATGTTAGTGGTAAAATTTCATTCAAATAACTTGCGTTTATTTGTGAAAAAAACGGAAATTTGGCAAAAATTTTGAAAATTTCGCAATTTTCCAACTTTGAATTTTTATGCCCTTAAATCACAGAGATACGGCACACAAAAAACTTGATAACTAACATTTCCCACATGTTTACTTTACATCAGCACAATTTTGGAACCAAAATTTTTTTTTGTTAGGAAGTTATAAGGGTTAAAAGTTGACCAGCGATTTCTCATTTTTACAACACAATTTTATTTTTAGGACCACATCACATTTGAAGCCACTTTGAGGGGTCTATATGATAGAAAATACCCAAAAGTGACACCATTCTAAAAACTGCATCCCTTAAGGTGCTCAAAACCACATTCAAGAAGTTTATTAACCCTTTAGGTGCGTCACAGGAATTTTTTTGAATATTTAAAAAAAAATGAACATCTAACTTTTTTTCACAAAAAAAATACTTCAGGTTCAATTTTTTTTATTTTACCAAGGGTAAAAGGAGAAATTGGACTGCAAAAGTTATTGTGCAATTTGTCCTGAGTACGCTGATACCTGATTTGTGGGGGGGAACTACTGTTTCGGCGCATGGCAGAGCTCAGAATGGAAGGAGCGCCGTTTGACTTTTTCAATGCAAAATTGGCTGGAATTCAGATCGGACGCCATGTCACGTTTGGAGAGTCCCTGATGTACCTAAACAGTGGAAACCCCCTACAAGTGACCCCATTTTGGAAACTAGACCCCCCAAGGAACTTATCTAGATATGTGGTGAGAACTTTGAACCCACAAGGGCTTTACAGAAGTTTATAACGTACAGCGGTACAATTAAAAAATCATATTTTTTCCACAAAAATGATCTTTTCACCCCAATTTTATTTTCCCAAGGGTAACAGGACCCTAAAAGTTATTGTGCAATTTGTCCTGAGTATGCTGATACCCCACATGTGGGGGTAAACCACTATTTGGGCGCATGGCAGAGCTCGGAAGGGAAGCAGCGCCATTTGACGTTTTTGGCTGGAATTGAGATCGGACATCATGTCGCGATTGGAAAACCCCTGATGTACCAAAACAGTGGAAACCCCCCACAAATGACACCATTTTGGAAACTAGACCCCCTAAGGAACTTATCTAGATGTGTGGTGAGAACTTTGAACCCCCAAGGGCTTCACAGAAGTTTATAACATAAAGCCGTACAATTAAAAAATCATATTTTTTCCACAAAAATGATCTTTTCACCCTCAATTCTTATTTTTCCAAGGGTAACAGCACCCTAAAAGTTATTGTGCAATTTGTCTTGAGTACGCTGATACCCCACATGTGGGGGTAAACCACTATTTGGGCGCATGGCAGAGCTCGGAAGGGAAGCAGCGCCATTTGACGTTTTTGGCTGGAATTGAGATCGGACACCATGTCGCGATTGCAAAACCCCTGATGTACCTAAACAGTGGAAACCCCCCACAAATGACACCATTTTGGAAACTAGACCCTCCAAGGAACTTATCTAGATGTGTGGTGAGCACTTTGAACCCCCCAGTGCTTCACAGAAGTTTATAACGCCCGGGCGTGAAAATAAAAAATTCGTATTTTTTCCACAAACATGATCTTTTAGTCACCATTTTTTTTATTTTCCCAAGGGTAACAGGAGAAATTGGACCCCAAAAGTTGTTGTCCAATTTGTCCTGAGTATGCTGATACCCCATATGTGGGAGAAAACTACTGTATGGGAACACGTCGGGGATCGGAAGGGAAGTAGTGACGTTTTGGAATGCAGACATTGATGGAATGGTCTGCGGGTGTCATGTTGCCTTTGGAGAGCCCCTAATGTACCTAAACAGTGGAAACACCCACAAATGACCCCATTTTGGAAACGAGAACCCCTAAGGAACTTATCTAGATGTGTGGTGAGCACTTTGAACCCCCAAGGGCTTCACAGAAGTTTATAATGCCAGGGCATGAAAATAAAAAAATCGTATTTTTTCCACAAACATGATCAATTAGTCCCCAATTTTTTCATTTTCCCAAGGGTAACAGGAGAAATTGGACCACAAAAGTTGTTGTCCAATTTGTCCTGAGTACGCTGACACCCCATATGTGGGAGAAAACTACTGTATGGACACATGTCGGGGCTCGGAAGGGAAGCAGTGCCATTTTGGAATGCAGACTTTGATGGAATGGTCTGCGGGTGTCATGTGCGCTTGGAGAGCCCCTGATGTACCTAAACTATTGAAACTCCCAACAGGTGACCCCATTTTGGACACTAGACCCCCCCACGGAACTTATCTAGATGTGTGGTGAGCACTTTTAACCCCCAAGTGCTTCACAGAAGTTTATAACGCTCGGACGTGAAAATAAAAAAATCATTTTTTTCCACAAAAATGATATTTTTGCCCCAATTTTTTATTTTCCTAAGGGTAACAGGAGAAATTGGACCCCAAAAATTGTTTTGCAATTTGTCCTGAGTAGGCTGATACCCTACATGTGGGGGTAAAACACTGTTTGGGCGCATGGCAGAGCTTGGAAGGGAAGGAGCACCATATGACTTTTTCAACTCAGAATTGGTTGGAATTGAGATCAGACGCAATGTTGCATTTGGAGAGCCCCTGATGTGCCCAAACAGTGGAAACCCCCAATTCTAACTCCAACCCGAACCCCAACACACCCTAACCCTAATCTCAGCCCTAACCCTAGCCCTAGTCCTAGCCCTAACCCTAACCCTAACCCTAACCGAAAAATGGAAATAAATACATTTTTTAAATTTTATTATTTTTCCCTAACTAAGGGGGTGATAACGGGGGGTTTGATTTACTATTTATGGCGGTTTTTATTTTTGGCAGCTGTCGCACGCTAAAAGACGCTTTTTATTGTAAAAATAGTTTTTGCATCACCACATATTGAGAGCTATAATTTTTCCGTATTTTGACCCACTGAGTCATGTGAGGTCTTATTTTTTGCGGGACGAGTTGACGTTTTTATTGGTAGCATTTTCGGGCACGTGACATTTTTTGATCGCTTTTTATTCCGATTTTTGGGACGCAGAATGAACAAAAACCAGCGTTTCATGAATTTCTTTTGGGGGAGTGCGTTTACACCGTTCCGCGTGCGGTAAAATTGATAAAGCGGTTTTATTCTTCGGGTCAGTACGGTTACAGCGATACCTCATTTAGGTCGTTTTTTTATGTTTTGTCGGTTTTATGCAATGAAAACTATTTTATATAAAAAATAATTATTTTTGCATCGCTTTATTCTGCGAGCTATAACTTTTTTACTTTTTTGCTGATGATGCTGTGTTGCAGCTCGTTTTTTGCGGGACAAGATGATGTTTTCAGCGGTACCATGGATATTTATATGCGTCTTTTTGATCGCGCGTTATTACACTTTTTGTTTGGCGGTATGATAATAAATCATTATTTTTTGCTTCGTTTTTTATTTTTGTTTTTTAAGGGGTTCGCTAAAAGGGTTAACTAATGGGACAGTTTTATAGGGCGGGTCGTTACGGACGCGGCGATACCTAATATGTGTACTTTTATTGTTTTGGGGTTTTTTTATTTTCAAAAAATGAATTTATTGGGGAATATTTTTTTTTTTTTTTACTAATTTATTTGGCGATTTTTTTAAAATTATTTTTACACTTTTTTTTAATTTTTTTTTTACTTTATTACATAGTCCCAGGTGGGACATCACTGTCCTGTGACAGATCGCTGATCTGTCACATCACAGATCACTGTGACAGATCAGCAATCTATCACAGGCAGTGCACAAGGCTTCCTCATGCCTGCGCTTTGCAGGCACTGAGGAAGCCAGCTTCCTCCATGCCCCCGAAGGCCCCCGTCGCCATCTTGGATCCAGGGGCCTGGAGGAAAGGAGTCCCCCGCAGCAGCGCTGCACATTGCTCACCACGTGGGCGCCGCTGATCGCGGTAGACGTACTATCCCGTCCATGGGCATAGGGGCCCGGGTCCCATGGACGGGATAGTACGTCTCATGTCAGGAAGGGGTTAAACTACAAAAGCAGGATGGCACCGTTGAAGCTCTAAAAAACTATAAGGAGAAAAATTCTTTATCTAAAAAAATAATTAAAGCTGCCAAAAAGGAAACAGAGGAGCACTTTGCTAAGGATAGTAAAACTAATCACAAGCTGTTCTTCAACTATATCAATAGAAAAAGAATCAAAAGTAAAAGTGTAGACCCCTTAAAAAATTGTGAGGAAAGTATGGTTGTAGATGATGAGGAAAAAGCTAATATATTAAACACCTTCTTCTCCACGGTATTCACGGTGGAAAATGAAATGCTAGGTGAAATGCCAAGAGACAAAGAAAACCCTATATTAAGGGTCACCAATCTAACCCAAGAAGAGGTGCAAATCCGGCTAAATAAGATTAAAATAGATAAATCTCTGGATCCGGATGGCATACACCCATGAGTACTAAGAGAACTAAGTAATGTAATAGACAAACCATTATTTCTTATATTTAGAGACTCTATAGCGACGGGGTCTGTTCCACAGGACTGGGGCATAGCAAATGTGGTACCAATATTCAAAAAAGGCTCTAAAAGTCAACCTGAAAATTATAGGCAAGTAAGTCTAACCTCTATTCTTGGAAAAATTTTTGAAGGGTTTCGGAGGGATGTTATTCTGGATTATCTCAATGAGAATAACTGTTTAACGCCATATCAGCATGGGTTTATGTAACGTCGGCGGCCGTGTCCGCCCTCGCGTCCTCTCCGGCGGCACCAGCTGCCACCACCCCTTACCGGCATCCTTGCCGCAGCGCGCACTCCCTCCCTGCCTCCTGTCCTGCGACGTCCCTGCGCTCCTTCCTTAGGCTGCAGGCGCGCGCCAGCACTCCCCCTTCTGCCGGCGGAGGGCGGCGCTGAGGGCGGTGCGGACTTGCCACTTCCGGATCCTATGGTATTTCAGGCATTCTCTCTGTAGAGAGGACGCCTGAGGATTGTGTGTGTTACCCACGCTTTGTTCTGGCCTCTATAGTGTTGCTATAGGCTTCTTGTTTAATTCCTCTCACCTTCTCCCTGTCAGCCTCCGTCTTGTCCTGCCCTTCTCTCGCCTCGCTCTCCTGGTTCCCTGGGTCACTTCTCTTCTGCATATCCGCCCCTGTACCCCCTCCTGGGTCTTCCTCGTATGCACTCCCTCGGTCCTCGTGGCTACTCCTGTTGCTCCTACTAGTAGCTGCGGCTTGGCCTCCTCCTCATCCTATAACCCTGCTCGGGTTCTCTAATCCTTTGTCCAGTGTTCTTGCTCCCGCTGGCGCTCCGTGTCCTTGAGACGTCCCTCCTGGTACCGGCTGTCGTGGTTCTGTCCTCTGCGGTTTTGCCCCTAACGATCCCTGTATAGGGGTCGGTCATCACCTGGCGCGCTCGACCCAGGGGCTCCAGATCCACGACCCAGAGGGTCCACTCTCGGACGTGGTCCAGTCCCTGAACGTCACAGTATCCTCAGGCCATGGACCCCACCGGTGCCGCGGCCGCACGCAGAAGGAACTGCTGTTCCTGCGTGAAAATCAGACCGGGATAATGTTCTTCATGAAGTCCATGGACACCCGCTTGTCCGCTCTGCAAACCTCTGACCCAGGGCATGCTCCCCTCCTAGTCAGCCTTCAGCAGGAGCTCGCGCAGCAGCGTGATGCCCAGTCCCACATTTTGGGTTATATGGCGTCCGTTGACGATCGACTGCTTGCCTTGCAGTCCGCTGCGGCCGCCTCTACCCCACCCAGGGACGCAGTTTCCTCTCCGCTCCCCGGTATAGCGGAGACCCTAAGCTATATCGGGGTTTTTTAAATCAGTGCAGATTGCACTTTGAGCTTTTGCCCCAACAATACCCCACTGATCGCGCCAAGGTGGCGTTCATTGTCTCCCATCTTGAGGGAGAAGCCCTGGCCTGGGTGAATCCTTTATGGGAGAGGGATGATCCCGTTGTGTCTAGTATCCAGAACTTTCTGGAGACGTTCCGCAAAGTGTTTGACGAACCCGGATGCTTAGCGTCTACCACAGAGGCCCTCTTTAACCTCCGTCATGGGTCCCTTACAGTGGGACAGTACGCCATCCGCTTTCGGACATTGTCGTCGGAACTTGGATGGAATAATGAGGCACTTGTGGGTGCCTTCTGGAGAGGCCTCTCAGGTAAAATTAAGGATGAGCTTGCCGAACGAGATACCCCAACCACTTTGGAGGATCTCATATCCCTGGCTACGCGCATAGATCTGCGTTTTTTGGAGCGCGCTAGAGAATCGGTTAGGGAGAGCAGACCCTACAGGCTGTATCAAGCGCCCATTCCGCGCTCCTCAGCTCCCTCTACTAGCTCCGCTCCCGAGCCCATGCAGGTGGATCGGATCAGGTTGACCGAGCAGCGACGCAGGGAGAGGATGAGGAACGGGCTCTGCCTGTACTGTGGTGGAGCCAATCACTTTGTGCGCACCTGTCCTGAGAGACCGGGAAACGCCTCCACCTAGGTCAGGTAAGAGAGGTCTCCCTAGGTGATCATAATTCCTCTCTGCCCCTTACCCTTTCAGCTTTAATTATTTCAGGTCGGGGGCGTAGATCTGTGGAGGCGTATGTGGACTCGGGTGCGGCTGGTAATTTCATCCGGCAAGAAGAGTTGGATAAACTTCAGATTCCGGTCGTCATCTTAAAAGACCCGCGTGCTATCACCTCTGTCGATGGAAAACCTCTTCCCGAGCTCATCACCATGATTATGGCCGAAGTAGACCTACAAATTGGAGTGCTTCATCTCGAAAGAATAGCCTTTTACGTCCTGCCTAATTTGTCCCATGCTGTCCTCCTAGGATTACCCTGGCTTCGGCTGCATGAGTCAGTTGTCGACTGGCACTCAGGGGAGATCCTACGCTGGGGTCATTCCTGCCACGCACGTTGTTTGCAGTCCATCCTTCGTCCTCGTTCCCTGCCTATCTATGCCTGCCAATCTTCCGGGCCTTCCCGCACCATACTACGCGTGCGCCGACGTTTTTAGTAAAAAAGAAGCAGATTCCCTGCCTCCGCATCGGGCCTATGACTGTCCTATCGACCTGATTCCCGGAGCCACCCCTCCCAGAGGGAGAATGTATCCCTTATCCCCAGCAGAGACCACGGCCGTGACTGAATACATACAGGATAACTTGGCCAAGGGTTTCATTCGGAAATCCTCATCCCCAGCAGGCGCAGGCTATTTCTTTGTTCGGAAGAAAGACGGATCACTTCGACCATGTATCGACTACCGGGGCCTGAACAATATCACGGTTAAGAATTGATACCCGCTTCCGCTGATCTCGGAACTCTTCGACCGGCTGAGAGGGGCTCGGATCTTCACGAAGCTGGATCTGCGGGGAGCGTACAATTTGATCTGGATCCGCGCAGATGACGAGTGGAAGACGGCCTTCAATACCCGTGACGGTCATTATGAGTATTTAGTCATGCCGTTTGGTCTCTGCAATGCTCTAGCTGTATTCCAGGAGTTCGTTAACGAGGTGTTTCGGGATCTTCTGTACTCGTGCGTAGTAGTGTACTTAGATGATATTCTCATCTTTTCGCCAGACTTATCCTCTCATCGGAGGAGCGTACGCATGGTCCTGCACCGTCTCCGGGAGAATCACCTCTACGCCAAAATTGAAAAGTGTCTCTTTGAGCAGACCTCGCTGCCCTTCTTGGGTTATATAATCACAGATTCCGGCCTGAAGATGGATCCCGAGAAACTCTCTACGGTACTCAAGTGGCCCCGTCCTGTCGGTATAAAAGCCATCCAGCGTTTCCATGGATTCGCAAATTACTACCGACAGTTCATGCCGCATTTTTCCACGGTGACCAAACCCATCACGGCCCTGACCCGTAAAGGAACTAAGCCAAACAGCTGGTCCCCCGAGGCTGAAGACGCCTTTCTGGCGCTGAAGCGCTCCTTCGCATCAGCGCTGGTCTTACATCGACCGGCGGTCAGTAGGCCTTTTGTTCTAGAAGTGGACGCCTCTTCCACCGGAGCTGGGGCGGTCCTCTCCCAGCAGGTCCCCTCAGGATGACTGGTTCCCTGCGGGTTCTTTTCCAAATCCTTTTCGCCTGCAGAGTGCAATTACTCCATTGGAGACCGGGAGTTGCTGGCCATTAAGATGGCTCTAGAAGAATGGCGGTACTTGCTCGAAGGGGCTGTGCACCCCTTTACTATCTTCACGGACCACAAGAATTTGGCTTATCTGCCGTCCGCTCAGAGGCTCAATTCCAGACAAGGCAGATGGGCCTTGTATTTTTCTCGGTTTGATTTCAAGCTTCACTTCCGTCCCGGCGATAAGAACATCAAAGCGGATGCACTCTCCAGGTCCTTACAGTCGCCTGAGGAGGACGAGGGTCCATCATATATTATCGAGCCTGCCAAAGTGATCACCGTAGCCCCTGTGAACTTTTCTACTCCTCCACCAGGCAAGACCTTTGTTCCTCAGAATAAACATCCAGAGGTGTTGCGCTGGGGGCACTCCTCCAAGGTTGCTGGGCACGTTGGGACCAAGAAAACCCTCTTGCTTCTCTCCCGTTATTACTGGTGGGCCACCCTTCGCCAAGATGTGGTGGATTATGCTGCCTCTTGCACAACCTGTGCTCAGAACAAGGTCTCAAGGATCCTGCCCTCCGGTCTTCTCCACCAGTTGCCTGTTCCGGAGGCTCCTTGGCAGCAAACTGAGATCTTCATCCACCAGATCTTCAGGTTACTTGGTCTCCCGCTACGGATTGTGTCAGATCGTGTGGTCCAATTTACTTCTCGCTTTTGGAGGGCCCTCTGTCGGCTCATGGGTACATCCCTCGACTTTTCCTCTGCTTATCATCCACAGACCAACGGGCAAGTGGAACGGATTAATCAGGGTCTGACAGCCTACCTGCGTCACTTTTCCAACGCCCATGAGGACAATTGGGTCTCACTTTTACCTTGGGCAGAATTCTCCCATAATAACCATCCCAGCGAGTCGACCACCAAATCACTGTCCTTTGTGGTCTCTGGTCGCAATCCGGGTGTTCCGCTGCCCTTTATCGCGTCATCAGGAGTTCCCGCAGCAGATGCTCTCGCCATGGAATTTTCGGAGATTTGGAAGGAGACCAGAGAGGCTCTCATGAATGCCAGTGCCCGAATCAAGAGACATGCGGACAAGAGACGGAGGGACCTTCCTCCGTACCATCCTGGCGACAAGGTCTGGCTCTCGACCAAGCACATCCGCTTGAAAGTTCCTTCCTATAAGTTGAGTCCTCGTTACATCGGTCCCTTCGAAGGGCTGAAACGCATCAATGAGGTGGCTTATAAACTGAGATTGCCGGCTTCACTCCAGGTCCCTAACGCCTTTCATGTCTCGCTCCTGAAACCTGTAGTTCTGAATCGGTTCCAACCTGTCTCCACTGCCCCTCCTTCACCTATTGGGTTGGATGACATCTTTGAAATAAAGGACATTTTAGCCATGAAAAGGGTCAGGGGGAGGACTCTCTTTCTTATTGATTGGAAGGGGTTTGGCCCTGAGGAGAGGTCCTGGGAGACTCGAGAAAGTATCAACGCCCCCCTAATACTGAAAAGATTTCTGGCCAATCTCAGAAAGGGGGGATGTAAAGGGGGGGTACTGTAACGTCGGCGGCCGTGTTCGCCCTCGCGTCCTCTCCGGCGGCACCAACTGCCACCACCCCTTACCGGCATCCTCACCGCAGTGTGCACTCCCTCCCAGCCTCCTGTCCTGCGACGTCCCTGTGCTCCTTCCTTAGGCCTCGGGCGCGCGCCAGCACTCCCCCTTCTGCCGGCGATGGGCGGCGCTGAGGGCGGTGCGGACTTCCCACTTCCGGATCCTAAGGTATTTCAGGCGTTCTCTCTGTAGAGAGGACGCCTGAGGATTGTGTGTGTTACCCACGCTTTGTTCTGGCCTCTATAGTGTTGCTATAGGTTTCTTGTTTAATTCCTCTCACCTTCTACCTGTCAGCCTCCGTCTTGTCCTGCCCTTTTCTCGCCTCACTCTCCTGGTTTCCTGGGTCACTTCTCTTCTGCATATCCGCCCCTGTACCCCCTCCTGGGTCTTCCTCGTATGCACTCCCTCGGTCCCCGTGGCTACTCCTGTTGCTCCTACTAGTAGCTGCGGCTTGACTTCCTCCTCATCCTATAACCCTGCTCGGGTTCTCTAATCCTCTGTCCAGTGTTCTTGCTCCCGCTGGTGCTGTCCATGAACCGTCCTTCCTGGTACCGGCTGTCGCGGTTCTGTCCTCTGCGGTTTTGCCCCTAACGATCCCTGTATAGGGGTTGGTCATCACCTGGCGCGCTCGACCCAGGGGCTCCAGATCCGCGACCCAGAGGGTCCACTCTCGGAAGTGGTCCAGTCCCTGAACGTCACAGTTTATGAGGAATCGCTCCTGTCAAACCAATCTAATCAGTTTTTATGAAGAGGTAAGCTATAGACTGGACCAAGGTGAGTCATTGGATGTGGTATATCTTGATTTTTCCAAAGCGTTTGATACCGTGCCACACAAGAGGTTGGTACACAAAATGAGAATGCTGGGTCTGGGGGAAAATGTGTGTAAATGGGTAAGTAACTGGCTTAGTGATAGAAAGCAGAGGGTGGTTATAAATGGTATATTCTCTAACTGGGTCGCTGTGACCCGTGGGGTACCGCAGGGGTCGGTGTTGGGACCTATTCTTTTCAACATATTTATTAACGATCTGGTAAAAGGTTTGCACAGTAAAATATCGATATTTGCAGATGATACAAAACCATGTAAAGCAGTCAATACAAGAGAAGATAGTATTCTGCTACAGATGGATCTGGATAAGTTGGGAACTTGGGCCGAAAGGTGGCAGATGCAGTTTAACAATGATAAATGTAAGGTTATACACATGGGAAGAAGGAATCAATATCACCATTACACACTGAATGGTAAACCACTGGGTAAATCTGACATGGAGAAGGACTTGGGGATCCTAGTTAATGATTAACTTACCTGGAGCAGCCAGTGCCAGGCAGCGGCTGCCAAGGCAGACAGGATCATGGGGTGCATTAAAAGAGGTCTGGATACACATGATGAGAGCATTATACTGCCTCTGTACAAAAATCTGGTTAGACCGCACATGGAGCACTGTGTACAGTTTTGGGCACCGGTGCCCAGGAAGGTGTGAGGTAGCACTGTTATACTGGTAGGGGATACTCGCTCAGCAGCCACAAAATCAGATCCAGCACAGATTTTCCATAAAGCAAGCATAGTCCATGCAGTTTATTCAACATCATAAACCCACAGCAGCAACAAAACTTCATATAAACAGCAGAGCATCCATGGCAGAGTTTCACTCTGTAAACCCTGTGTTCACACAGGTTGTACAATGTCCAGCATACAGGCTCTCTTAGTCTCACTTATCTCACCCATGTCCGGGATTCCTCATGGCTGCTTCAGCTTACTGTAGACCAGGGGTGTATCTAGGGGGGGGCAGCCGGCGTTCTGCCGCCCCCCCGGCCTGGGATTCGGCGGTACTCTGTGTCAGCTGTCAAGCTGACAGCTGGCGCAGAGAAGGTGCGCGTGCCGGCTCCCAGGGTCAGGAACAATTGTACTGGCATCTGACCGCCAGTACAATTGAAGCTCTGACCGCCGGGCCAGAGCGACGTCAGCAGCGTGATCAGGTCATGTGATCACGCTGCTGACGTCACTCCCCGGTGCCCAGAGCGAACGCTGGTGGTAAGTGCTCCACTGTGGAGCTGAAGACACCGAAGATGGGGGGTGTTAATGTGGGGAAGGGGGTTAATGAGTGGGGATGGGGGTTAATGAGTGGGGATGGGGGGTTATTGAGTGAGGATGGGGGTTAATGTGAGGGGGGGTTAATGAGGGGAAGGGGGTTAATTTGTGGGGGGTTAATGTGTGGGGGATTAATGTGTGGGGGGGTTAATGAGTGGGGATGGGGGTTAATGAGTGGGGGATTAATGTGTGGGGGGTTAATGAGTGGGGATGGGGGGTTAATGAGTGGGGATGGGGGTTAATGTGTGTGGGGGTTAATGAGGGGATGGGGGTTAATTTGTGAGGGGTTAATGTGTGTGAGGGGGTTAATGTGTGTGTGGGGTTAATGTGTGGGGGGTTAATGAGTGGGGATGGGGGTTATTGTGTGGGGGTTAATGAGTGGGGATGGGGGTTAAAGTGTGGGGGGTTAATGAGTGGGGATGGGGTTAATGTGTGGGGGGTTAATGAGTGGGGATGGGGGTTAATATGTGTTGGGGGTTAATGAGTGGGGTTGGGGGTTAATGTGTGTGGGGAGTTAATGAGTGGGGATGGGGTTAATGTGTGGGGGGTTAATGAGTGGGGATGGGGTTAATGTGTGGGGGGTTAATGAGTGGGGATGGGGTTAATGTGTGGGGGGTTAATGAGTGGGGTTGGGGGTTAATGAGTGGGGATGGGGTTAATGAGTGGGGATGGGGTTAATGTGGAGGGATTTGGAGTGGGGGGTACATAATGTGTGGGGGCATTTGGGAGTAGGGATGGGGGGTTGTTTAATGTGTGTGGGGAGATTTGAGGACACAAAATGAAGAGTATGTATGAGGAAACAGTATGGGGGATGGGTGCAGACAGTATGGTGAACAGAGGGATGTTAGAGGAGACAGTATGAGGAGGGAGGGGAATAGTGTGAGGCGACAGTATATTGCAGACATTTTTATTTAAGAGCATTATAATGACACTTCTATCTTTAAGGGGATCGTGTGGAGAGTTGGAGCAGAAGACCGGAGAAGATGGACGTCTACAGAGATGGCTGTGGATGAGAAAACTCATCATGGGGTCTGGACAAGAAGAAGAAAAGAAGACCGACTGCAGAGACGACGTCATCTATAAGGTACCTGGATGTAAATATTATGTGTGATACTGACTAATTCTCATGTTTTTATTTGCTAGGAACATTAAAAGGGTTGTCCAGGCTTATGCTGAGTCTGCAGTCATTCTATGTGACTGCAGACTTCTGAATTCTCACAGTGCTCACTGAACGCTGTCAGGATTCTCTCGTGCCGGTAATTTACATACATGTGGTCACATGCTGACTAGACGTGTGTGGCCTCACTCAATGAAAATGAACAGAGCGAGGCCGGGCACGTCTAGTTGGAATGTGGCCAGAAGTATACAAATCACATACTTGTGCTGACATGACTGTATATCGGCAAGGGAGAATCCTAAAAGTGTGCAGTGCTTTAGTTGTGAGAATTCAGAAGCCTGCAATGTCAGGATTCAGCTCTGCAGGTTCCAGTGCCATCACATAGACACTTCACTCATATGTGATTTTCATAGTTATGGTCCTGTGACAACGAGCTTCTCTTCCTGCTTTCAGTTTTTTACTGAACATTGAGAGGATTAGGGAGAGCAGCTCGTGGGTACATGACTAACTGTGCAAGTCGTATATGTACTTGGGGGGGCGCCGAACCAAATTCTTGCCCTGGGTGCCAGAAAGCCTAGATACGCCTCTGCTGCAGACGTTCATTCCCTCCCCTGAGAACTCTGACACGTGCAGCCATTCAGCACAGCCACTCCACAGGCTGTTAGCCAGGAAGCTCCATCTCAGCGGGACCTTCCACACTGGACCAATCGGGTCCCAGCATTCACCCCATGTGACCTACCCTGGCCACATTATATGGTCCATAGCCACGCCCACCGGGTCACATGACTATGACCTCATCACAGGTCCTTCACACACTCACATAGTCTTTTACAATAGAGTAAATAAACACACCCCCTGGGTGGGTTTGGAGGTAACTAGTTCCTGACACATTGAACCAGCACCTCAGCAGTATCACTGCTGATTAACACACATAAATCTCCATCTCAAGGCCACCCACCTTGAGATACATAATGGTCATTCCATATTTTGCCATTCATCCACTCTCCTGGGACATCCATACAGCGCCCCCTAGCGGACACAGTGGTCACTACACCACATACCTCCCCCTCTGTTCAAACTTGTGGGGTTGAACACACAACCTTACACCAGGCTCTCGAGACCGGGCACTTGCTACACCTTGCCCCACAGGTCGAGAGAACCGTCTCCAACCGTCATACGGCCTCATCTCTACATTATGCCTCCCCCGCCCCCAGCGGTCATATGTCTTAGTTAAGCCTGAGTCTGACTCATACTTCATCTCACAGGAACTACGGTCTCTCAACGTTGTCCTGCCAGTCGAACTACCACTTGCTGACATTCTTCGGCCACCTGCCATGTCACTTCTTGGAGGAACCCTTCGGGTCCTTACATCTTGGGTTGAAGGCGGCCACCACCTGGTATTCCGTACTTTATTGATTCGCTGACGGTCCAGCCTCAACTGCTCAATCTCTTGCAGGTACCCCACTCGATACTCCAAGAGCATCCGAAAGTTTCTCAGGCTTTCCACGGAGCCAACCACCAGAACGGGAATCCTACCCTCTTCACTGGATACCTGGTCTTCATCATCAGGAGGGATCCTCACCCTCACCACACCGGAGCTATTTTCAAGGTCTTGCATTACCTTCCTGAATCTTCCAATGATTCTTCCAATCAGACCTTTGGGAACCGGAACTACCTCTTTCTGCAAACCCAACTGATCCATAGCCTCTCTTGCTAACTCTAGGCGTTGAGCAGCTTTCATATTACTCCACCTAACCAACTGTTTGACATGGAGACACTGCAGATGCATGTTTTTCAGAGCAGCCACCCGCTTTGCTGTGTCTTCCCTGGCTGACATTATCAACAACTGCCGAGTCTCAGGCGCCCAGTGCACCTTACATGCTTTCAGCACCTCTTTGAAAGCTTCATGCACACCTTCCTCAGCGCAGGTCTCTTGCATGTCTTTTGGTACATCAATCACAAACTTGAAGGTCGTGGTCTTGCTCTCTTCCTGACCAGGAGGCTCTGGCTTTACCACGGACACTTCCCTCACTACAGTTGCCCCGACCAGGTAACTGTCTTCTTCATTTCTCAGCTCCTCAACCGCACGAGATCTCATCTCTTCACGACCGTCTGCCAAGACGGGCACGGGCAGCTCCATTCCACCACTAGTTGGACCCGGCCGCTGTTCATCACTGTCCAAGTTCTTCTCCCGCAGAAGAGCACTTACAGTTTCTTTGAGCTCCAAGACTTCTTTCTCGAGCTCCTCAACCCTGTGCTCGGCCATTTGTCTCAGGACTCTTTCTTGTTCGAGATGTCCTTCCACTGTCTCCTTTATCAGCTGTATCTCATGATCCTGTTCTCTTTTGGCCAGCACGTGTCTCACTACTACCTCTTTAATTATATTGTCAAAGGGTACCACTGGGTCAGTCCCGTCAGCCAAGTGAACCGTCCCGTTACCGTTTAACCGTGTTTTCCCCCCAGTCGTCTCATCTCCCAGCCCACCATCCGTCATATCACGAGACGTCAGGTCCGTAAGTTGGGCAGATGTACTTCTTTCGGTCAGATCTACCTCTGACCTGTCCACGTCAGGAGCCGTCACCGTCTCAGTGTCTGCTGGCCCCACTGTCGAAACGTCTCCATCGTCCGACCATACGTCATCAAACAAAACAAAGTCCCGGCCCCTCTCCAAGGCATAGACTAAGTCCCATGGTATCCCGCCCCCTTGGCACTCACCACCTTTGGTCCCCTCGAACATTACTCTGTCTACGGCATAGTTCACCATGACCCCGTGTTTACAGCGAACCCTGGCGTTTTTCTCGGTTAGAGATAAAATGAGAGGAGTTCCTGTCAGAGTCACCTGACTCTTTGAGTCCAGTCTACCAGAGACTCCTTCCTGGTGCAGTGTCATGGTACACACCTGTGGCCCGTCATTATCCGGAAAATACATGCCGCACTCCTCAAAACTCATACAGACACACTGCGGTTCCCCAGACATATCCACTGAGGCAACCCGTGCTACCATTTCCTGACCCACCCCAATTTGGGTCACCGCCCCCTTCCGGAACTTCACCCCTTCTTTTTGGGTTACCACCCCAATTTTGGTCACCGCCCCTTTTGGGACTCCACCCCCTTTTGGGCTACCACCCCAATTTGGGTCACCGCCCCCTTTTGGGACCCCACCCCCTTTTGGGTTACCACTCTGATTTGGGCCACCGCCCCCTTTCGGGATTTCCCCATGTTCGTTCTGCAGAACTTCTTATGCCACAGTTCAGTTTATGTCTTTTTGGGCTGGTACTGGCCCTTTAAGCACAACACCACACCAGTTCCTTCTGGCGCTGCCACAGCTCCTGCTGTCACAAATCACCGGCACCACCGGTTGCTGTTCACACACAGCAGCTGTTGTCTTCTTCGTAACCCCGCCGAGTTACCGGAAGCCGCTTGTCCCCTTCGTAACCCTGCCGAGTTACCGGAAGCCGCTTGCCCCCTTCGTGACCCCACTGAGCCACAGCAAGTTGCCTTGCAAAAAAACTTCGTGACCCCTCTGAGCCACAGTAATCACCTTCAGGTTTGCAGAGGAAAAGAGGAAAAATAAAAAATAAAAACACCACACAAAAAACTCACGTGTCCTGTCTGTGTGCTATTCAGGACGTACCATCTCTGCCTGAGATCGTCCAACACACAGGGTGCATCAGGTGCTATTCAGGGAGCCGACCCTCCTCCCAGGGTTTCCCAACACACCGGACTCACCAGGTCCAGGGGCTCAGCGGGTGCTATTCAGGACATCCGTCTCCACCTGAGACTGCCCAACACTCACGCCTCACCAGGTCCAAGGTCATACCACGTTCTCCAGGGATCCAATTCTTCTCCTAGAACCTCCCAACACTGATCCTCCAGGACCTTGCTCACTGAATCCTCCAGGTACAAAGTCTTTCCCACTGACCCAGGTCAGTACAACACGAACACCTGTCCGTTACCTGTGTCGGTCACACAGGTCCTCGGATACCTCTTCTCCACAGAGGCACCCTATAGAAAACCACAGTCTCTCTCTCACTGACCCCGGTCAGTACAACACGGTTTTCACGACCGTCACCTGCTGGCCGCGCAGGTTCTCGGACCCTCTACCGCAGAGGTATCCTATAAGTCTCTTTCTCCTGGGGAAACGGCCGCACTGGGCTCACCGATCCGGACAGTGCCTTACTCACTAGGCCGCCCCACGGTTCCAGAACCCCAGCCGGGCAGTGGCTTCCCCACCCGTCAACCTTCCTTGCTCAGCGTTGCCCTCAGCAACCGACTTTGCAGTCCTCTTCCGTTGCTCACAGCAACAAGGCTACAACAATGCCCATAGTTTTCTCCACCAATTGTGAGGTAGTGCTGTTATTCGGGTAGGGGATACTCGCTCAGCAGCCACAAAATCAGATCCGGCACAGATTTTCCATAAAGCAAGCATAGTCCATGCGGTTTATTCAACATCATAAACCCACAGCAGCAACAAAACTTCATATAAACAGCAGAGCTTCCATGGCAGAGTTTCACTCTGTAAACCCTGTGTTCACACAGGTAGTACAATGTCCAGCATACAGGCTCTCTTAGCCTCACTTATCTCACCCACGTCCGGGTTTCCTCATGGCTGCTTCAGCTTACTGCAGACGTTCATTCCCTCCCCTGGGAACTCTCAGACACGTGCAGCCATTCACCACAGCCACTCCACAGGCTGTTAGCCAGGAAGCTCCATCTCAGCGGGACCTTCCACACTGGACCAATCGGGTCCCAGAATTCACCCCATGTGACCTACCCTGGCCACATTATATGGTCCATAGCCACACCCACCGGGTCACATGACTATGACCTCATCACAGGTCCTTCACACACTCACATAGTCTTTTACAATAGGGTAAATAAACACACCCCCTGGGTGCGTTTGGAGGTAACTAGTTCCTGACACATTGAACCAGCACCTCAGCAGTATCCCTCTGATTAACACACACATAAATCTCCATCTCAAGGCCACTCACCTTGAGATTCATAATGGTCATTCCGTATTTCGCCATTCATCCACTCTCCTGGGACATCCATACAGCGCCCCCTAGCAGACACAGTGGTCACTACACCACAAAGGATATAATGGAACTAGAGCGGGTACAAAGGAGGGCAACAAAATTAATAAAGGGGATGGGGGAACTACAATACCCAGAGAGATTAGCAAACTTAGTATTATTTAGTCTAGAAAAAAGACGACTGAGGGGCGATCTAATAACCATGTATAAGTATATAAGTGGACAATACAAATATCTCTCCGAGGATCTGTTTATACCAAGGAAGGCGACGGTCACAAGGGGCCATTCTCTGCGTCTGGAGGAGCAAAGTTTTTCCACCAACATACTCGAGGATTCTTTACAGTTAGGGCAGTGAGAATCTGGAATTCCCTGCCTGAGGAGGTGGAGATGGTGAACTCAGTCGAAGGGTTCAAGAGAGGCCTGGATGTCTTCCTGGAGTGTAACAATATTGTATCTTACAGTTATTGTTAGGTTCTTTAGAAGGTCGTAGATCTGGGGATTTATTCTGATGGAATTTTATACGCTGAACTGGATGACTATTGTCTTTTTTCGGCCTTTCTAACTATGATACTATGAGTCAAGCCCATCCAAGTGATGTGGGCAGGTCAGAGGAAGAGGTGGTGGTCACGCTGCCCTAGCTGCTCAGAAAAGAGGGTGCAAAAGCACAGAGGCCAACCCCTAGCCAATACGTCGGCTGCTACTGACCACTGCACCGATGTACTGAGCATACCATTAAAGCCAGCTCAAAGGAGCTCCATAACAAGACACAAGTGGTTTGCATGCTGTGCATTCAGAGATTGAAGGGAGGCATAAATATTCTTAACATGAGCACTACCTGCATGATGAGGCATGTGAATGCAAAGCACGAACTGCAGTGAAGTACACACCTGAAAAAACAGAAAAGATCTGAGCATCCTCCGGCTCCCTCTTCTGCTGCAGTCTCAGAAGCTTCCTCCTGCTCCTGAGCAACAGGGCCACCTGGCTCCCTGCAAAGAGAGTATGTGACAGTACCACCACCAGCAATGTCACCGAGCATCTCCACACCATCCCATTTAAGTGTTCAGAGGTACATCCCCCAAACACTGGATCCCATATTCACTCACAAGTGATTTCTAATATGCTAAAGATACACTGGGATGACAGGAACCACAGTGCATGCTTTCCAGTCGCCACTACTTTTCCAAGTGGGCCATCCTTGCCCTGCAGCAACATATTGTTGGATCTGTGTGTCATCAGCCTAGAGATGATACTGAAAGCCGTGGGACTCTATGAGCTGTTCCAGACCGAAAGTGTAGATGAAAAAGGGCAGGGGTCCTAGAACTGAACCTTGGGGGGGTACCGAGAGAGAGGAGGCAAGATGAGGAGATGGTGTGTGAGTGGGAGATTCTGAATGTCCGTTCTGTTTTCTCCCGAGTACGCCAATACCCCATATGTGCGGGAAAACCACAGTTTGGGCGCACGGCAGGGCTCGGAAGGTAAGGAGCACCTTTTGACTTTTTGAACGCAAAATTGGCTGGAATTGAGAGCAGGCGCAATGTCACATTTGAAAAAGAGCCCCTGGTATGCCTAAACATTTTAAAACCCCCACAAGTGACCCCATTTTGCAAACTAGACCCTTCAAGGAACTTATCTAGCTGTGTGGTGAGCACTTTGAACCCCCAGGTACTTCACAAAAAATTATAAAGTAGTGCCGTGAAAATAAAAAATCTAATTTTTTTTCCCCAAAACTGATCTTTCAGCAACGATTTTTTTTATTTTCACAAGTGTAATTTGTCCTGAGTATGTCGATACCCTATATATGGGGGAAAACCACTGTTTAGCAGGGCTCGGAATGGAAGGAGTGATGTTTTGGATTTCAGACTTTGATGGAATGGTCTGCGGCCGTCATGTTGCGTTTGCAACATGATATGCCTAAACAGTGGAAATCTCCCACGAGTGACTTCATTTATACTAACATGCTACCTATAAGGGTATGTACACACGCTGCGGTTTTGCTGGGGTTTTGGCCCTGCAGAACTGCAGCATTTCCACAGACATGGTACTTTACCATGTTAGCCTATGGGTTTTAAAAACCGCAGTGCTCACGCTGCGGTTTTTTACCTGTGGAAAAGCTGCATTTTTTTTCCCGCAGCATGTCAATTGTTTCTGCGGATTCTGCTGCGGTTTGCCACCTATTCCATTGTCCAGGTGTCAAACCGCAGGGCAAAACCGCAGGCCAAACCGCAGCAAAACCGCAGGTCACTTTACCTGCGGTTTTACCTGCGGTTCCGCAGGAAAAAACCCGCAGGTGAATCTGCAGTGTGTGCACATACCCTAAAACTACTCTGTACGATTTTTTTTTCTCTAGAAGAAGATTGGTCATCACTAACACTGTGATGCCGGCTACGCTACCTCTAAAACTACACTGTACTATTATTATTTGTTTTTCTAAAATAAACACCGGCTACACTACCTTGCTGCATCTAAAACTACTCTGTACTAAGTATTATTATTTTTTTCTTAAAAAAATCGGACGTCGCTTAGACTGCTATGCTAACTAGCTAAAAAAAAGTCCCATGGTGCAGTCTCTAATCAGCAGCGATACTGATCAGAGCGCTGCGGACACAGGAAGAGTAGGAATGTTCTGCGCAGAACACTGCGCACAGGAATAAAAGCGCAAAAAAGTGCACTAAAAATTCAATGGGGAGGGGGGAGAGGGGGTACTGGAACAGGGATGGGGACTGGGAAAGGGATGGGGAGGTGCTACTGCAGCAGGCATATTGCAGCACAGAGCAGGAAGCTGGAGCAGGATGCTGAAGCAGCAGCCAGGAGATTGCTGGGGAGATCACACTGGCCACCTATGAAACTTTCAGGTGACACAGAGGCGCTGGAGAACCACTCTGCATGCCAAATCTGAGGTAAAGATGGCGTGCAGGGCAGTGATCGCTATTTTAGATTATCCCCAGTAAATGGCGGCGCTGTACTAGTACTGCTCTGGACAGAAATGCAGTTCCCACAGAGCCGTACTAGTACGGCGAAGGTCGTGAAGGGGTTAAGATGGACATGCTCTTCCAGTATTTTGAGGCATAGAGGAGAAGTGATATGGGATGATAGCTAGACACAGAGGATGAGTCAAGAGAAGGCTTTTTGGGGATTTGTGTGATCAAGGTATGTTTAAAGCATGAGCCGAAGACACTAGTTGTTTAGATGTAGGTTAAAGACATGGGTTAGGGTTGGGATGAAGACTGTGGTGAGGATGCGAAAACACCACCACCAGCAGTGTCACCGAGCATCTCCATGCCATACCATTGAAGCGTTCAGCTGTACATCCCCCAAACACTGGATCTCATTTTCTACATGTGGCCTCACAAGTGATTTCTAAAGGGCTAACAATATGTTGGGATCAAGATAACCACAGTATGTGGTTCTTAGTCACCACTAATTTTGCAGGTGGGCCATCGCTGCCCAGCAAGAACATGTTGCAAACAAAATCAGGTGTGCACAGTGCAAAGCCATCAGTGTAAAGGTCCAGCTTAACCACTGATATGTGGACCAATATGCAAGGACCTTATATCTCCTTAACTGCCCACTAAGTAAATGTTGTGGTGGCTGGGCTTGAGGCAGAAAGCGTATTGGCGCATGTCCTACCACCACTGAAGATTGGTGGATTTTTTTTTCATGTTTCTCTGTCTATGTAGCCTCCTACTCCGCTTCCTCCATCACCTCCTCCTCCAGTCAGCGTAACACCTGCATGACCAACTTCAGCCAGGGGGAAATTACAGCAGGCTGCTCTGAAACTCATCTGTTTCAGGGAAAAACCCCACACCACGAAGGAGCTGTGGATGGGGATCAAACAACAGACAAATGAGTGGTTGGGGCAGCTGAACTGCAAGCCCAACCTTGTGGTGTGCGATAAAGGGCGAAATCTCGTAGCAGCTCTGGGCCTAGCCGGTTTGCCGCACATTTCTTGCCTGGCATGGTCACAGCAGGGTGGTACTCAAAGCAGCTCATGGGCATCACTGGTGTGTGGCTGGGGAGATACAGAGGACACAGATGATACACCTCCCAATGAGGACTGATTGTCATTGCTTCAGGGCAGCTTGCCACACATGAGCCAACACATAGTGATGTGCCTGTGCAATGACCGTCAAGTAGCCCGGATTGTTACGATTGTTACAAGTTCTGATTACTGGGTGGCCACCCTGCTGGATTCCCACTACAAGCACAACGTGCCATCTTTATTTCTGCCACTAGAGCGTGATCAGAAAATGCGGGAATACAAGCGCACGTTAGTAGATGCACTACTGATAGCGTCCCAACCTGACAGTGGGGGTTCAGTGGAAGCACAAGGCAGATAAGGAGAAAGAAGAGGCCAATTAATGTGACTGACACCACCTCGGAAGGGAGGATTATCCTGACCGAAATGTGGAAAACCTTCAACACGCAAAAACATAGAGCACAGCCATCTGAAATGGTCTGCATTAGCAGGAGGCAGTGTTTCTGTTATGCATGTGTAGCAACTCAGGATTAATAGGTTATACACTAAAAAAAAACAAAAAACTGACTCTGCCGATTCCAGTACAGACTAGATTTCCTGGCACTACAGTGTCTAGTGAAGCTTGCAGGTACAGAGATAGCCCTAACCACAGAATTAGGAGATGGCAACTATAACCTAATCTGCCTAAACGGGCGTCGAATTACTTCACGTTCCAACAAAAAAGAAATGCAAGGCAGAGCAGAGTGTGAATTAACTAGGAGAGGAGAAGTGTGCTGAACAAAGATAATATCTCACAGTGAGTAAAGTGTAAAGCAAGTACTGTTAACAAATATTCTTTCTACTTACTAAAGGTAAACATAAGTATAGCAAAGAAACAGGCAAAAATCCTTAGATGAAAGCTCGAAAACTGGCTGCAAACATCAATAGAATGTCAGAACATCAAAATGAATCTATCACCAGCAGGAAACACCAGCTGGGGATAGAATGTAAAGCTGCACCCAAAAGGTGATAGACGGACAAATGAAAACACCTGTATAAAGCTAGAGAGACTGCAACCAGAAAACAGAACCTAAACTCCCAGAGAAAAGGTGTGTCTCCTTTGGCTTGGCAGAAAGAGAAGCAAACCATAGAACACAAGCTCAAGGAATCAAATCTAGGAGAATGACAGTTTCAACAACATGGTAAATTGGGCAGACCCATCACTCACTCTAACTTCTGGGTCTCCAAATTGGACACATGGCCTGAGTTTGCCCTTTACGTCGCAGAGGTACTGGCCTGGCCTGTTGCAAGTGTACTGCAGGAACATGTGTTTAGCACAGCAGGGGGTGTGATCTGTCCACAGCCAACGTGGGCAAGCTCACATTTATTAAAATAAATCAGGCATAGATACCACAGGACTTATCTGTACCTTTTTGAGAAGCATACAAGTCGCACCCAACCGTTATTATACTCCAACGCAGTTTGTTCATTCTATTTGCCATTTACAATGTTTTGGGGCCTCCCCAAATTAAAATAAAATCCCTAAAGAAACAAGGCTGTTTTGCAGAGTACCCCCACAGAGGCTGTTTTGCACAGTACCCCCATAGAGGCTGTTTTATTATATCCCACTTTCGAGTTCCGGTTTGGAACTTGCAGCTCTCTGGTGCTCCCCTTACCCTCAGGTCAGTCAGAGAACTACAGCTAGGATAAGTAGTCGCCAGAAGGGCTGCCTGGTCATGTACTGGCTATTGGGCACTCGGCAGGGAGGGCGGTATGTATGTCCCCAGTCTCAGTCGGGTAATACACACATATAACCTCTGTTCCATCACTAGCAGAGTCTCCCTAAATCCCTAGAACACTTGCTGTCACCAGCTCCTAGTTCTATATTAACCCCTTTACCCCCAAGGGTGTTTTGCATGTTAATGACCAGGCCAATTTTTACAATTCTGACGACTGTTCCTTTATGAGGTAATAACGCTGGAACACTTCCATGGATCCCAGTGATTCTGACATTGTTTTCTCATGAGATATTGTACTTCATGTTAGTGGTACAATTTCTTTGATATGACTTGCGTTTATTTGTGAAAAAGCGGAAATTTGGCGAAAATTTCACAATTTTCCAGCCTTGAATTTTCATGACCTTAAAACAGAGAAATACACTCACTGGCCACTTTATTAGGTACACCTGTCCAACTGTGTGTTAAGACTTAATTTCTAATCAGCCAATCACATGGCGGCAACTCAGTGCATTTAGGCATGTAGACATGGTCAAGACAATCTCCTGCAGTTCAAACCGAGCATCAGTATGGGGAAGAAAGGTGATTTGAGTGCCTTTGAACGTGGCAAGATTGTTGGTGCCAGAAGGGCTGGTCTGAGTATTTCAGAAACTGCTGATCTACTGGGATTTTCACGCACAACCATCTCTAGGGTTTACAGAGAATGGTCCGAAAAAGAAAAAAAATCCAGTGAGCGGCAGTTCTGTGGCCGGAAATGCCTTGTTGATGCCAGAGGTCAGAGGAGAATGGGCATACTGGTTCGAGCTGATAGAAAGGCAACAGTGACTCAAATTGCCACCCGTTACAACCAAGGTAGGCAGAAGAGCATCTCTGAACGCACAGTGCGTCGAACTTTGAGGCAGATGGGCTACAGCAGCAGAAGACCACACTGGGTACCACTCCTCTCAGCTAAGAACAGGCATCTGATGGCTACTTTCAGCAGGATAATGCGCCATGTCATAAAGCTCGAATCATCTCAGATTGTTTTCTTGAACATGACAATGAGTTCACTGTACTCAAATGGCCTCCTCAGTCACCAGATCTCAATCCAATAGAGCATCTTTGGGATGTGGTGGAACGGGAGATTCGCATCAGGGATGTGCAGCCGACAAATCTGCGCCAACTGTGTGATGCCATCATGTCAATATGGTCCAAAATCTCTGAGGAATGCTTCCAGCACCTTGTTGAATCTCTGCCACGAAGAATTGAGGCAGTTCTGAAGGCAAAAGGGGGTCCAACCCGTTACTAGCATGGTGTACCTAATAAAGTGGCCAGTGAGTGTATATCACACAAAATAGTTAATAAATAACATTTCCCACATGTCTACTTTACATCAGCAGAATTTTGGAACAAAACTTTTTTTTGTTAGGAAGTTATAAGGGTTAAAAGTTAAACAGCGACTTCTCATTTTTACAACACCATTTTTTTTTTAGGGACCACATCACATTTGAAGTCACTTTGAGGTTATATATGATAGAAAATACCCAAAAGTGACACTATTCTAAAAAATGTACCCCTCAAGGCGCTCAAAACCTCATTCAAGAAGTTTATGAACCCTTCAGGTGCTTCACGGGAATTCTTGGAATGTTTAAAAAAAATTAACATTTAACTTTTTTTCACAAAAAATTTACTTCAGATCCAATTTGTTTTATTTTATCAAGGGTGACAGGAGAAATTGGACCCCAAAAGTTGTTGTACAATTTGTCCTGAGTATGCTGATATATATGCAGGTAAACCACTGTTTTGGGCGCATGGCAGAGCTCGGAAGGGAAGGATCACCATTTGACTTTTCAATGCAAAATTGGCTGGAATTGAGATCGATGCCATGTCACGTTTGGAGAGCCCTTGATGTGCCTAAACAGTGGAAAACCCTCACAAGTGACACCATTTTGGAAATTAGACCCCCTAAGGAACTTATCTAGATGTGTGGTGAGCACTTTCAACCCCCAAGTGCTTCACAGAAGTTTATAATGTAGAGCCGTAAAAATAAAAAATCATATTTTTTTTTACAAAAATGATATTTTGCCCCCAATTTTTTATTTTCCCAAGGGTAACAGGAGAAATTGGACCCCAAAAGTTGTTGTGCAATTTGTCCTGAGTATGCTGATACCCCATATGTGGGGGTAAACTACTGTTTGGGCGCATGGCAGAGCTCGGAAGGGAAGGAGCACCGTTTGACTTTTTCAACGCAGAATTGGCTGGCATTGAGAACAGACGCATGTCGCGTTTGGAGACCCTCCCAATTCTAAATTCAACCTTAACCCCACCACACCACTAGCCCTAATCCTAACCACAAACCTAACCCTAACACACCCCTAACCCTAATCCAAACCCTAACCCTAATTTTAACTTTAGCCCCAGCCCTAACCCTAACTTTAGCCCCAATCCTAACCCTAACTTTAGCCCCAACTCTAACTTTAGCCCCAACCCTAACTTTAGCCCCAACCCTAACCCTAAATTTAACCCCAACCCTAACCCTAATGGGAAAATGGAAAAAATATATATTTTTTAAATTTTATTATTTTTCCCTAACCAAGGGAGTGATAAAGAGGCGTTTGAGTTACTATTTATAGCGGGTTTTGATAGCAGGTTTTTATGTTTGGCTGCTGTCACACACTAAAATATTCTTTATTGCAAAAAATAGGTTTTGCATCACCACATTTTGAGAGCTATAATTTTTCCATACCTTGGCCCACAGGGTCATGTGAGATCTTTTATACATGGCGGTTTTATACAATAAAAACTAAAAACTATTTTATATAAAAAATAATTATTTTTGCATTGCTTTATTCTGAGAGCTATAACTTTTTTATTTTTCCGGTGATGGAGCTATATGGCAGCTTGTTTTTTTGCGGGACAAGATGTTTTCAGCGGTACCACGAATATTTATATCTGTCTTTTTAATCGCCTGTTATTCCACCTTTTGTTCGGCGGTATGATGATAAAGCATTTTTTTTGTCTTTTTTAATGGTGTTCACTAAAGGGGTTAACTAGTTAAATAGGTCATGTAGTTACGGACGCAGCGATACTATATATGTGTACTTTTATTGTTTATATTTTTTTCATTCAAATGTTGATTTAATGATAGAATAAATATTTATTTTTTAATTATTTTTAAAAAAATATTTTTACAATTATTTAAAAAAAAAATTCATTTTTTTATTTCATTTCATTTTTATTTCATTCTTACTTTTACACTTTGTCCCACTCTGGGACACTTATTTAGTGCAGGCTGATCGCTTCTATAGCACTCAGATCTGCATGCTATAGAAGCAGTCAGCGCTGCATGGATTTTACACTGACCTGAGACACTTCCTGATCATCAGTGCACATGACAGGAAGTCTTTTAGGTCTGGAGACCCCGGATGTCCGACACTGGGTCTCCATGGCAGCGATCCGGACCCCGCGTCATGTCACGGGATCTCCAATCCAAAGGCAGAGGGGCTGTCAACCCCTCTGCCAGCTCGGGAGCGCTGCGAGAGGTCCGTGACCACTCCTGGCACTTAGTGCCGGATGTCAGCTGTGAGAATCAGATGACATCTGGCCGCGATCAGCCGCGCTCCCCCATGAGCGCAGCTGATCGCCTATGATGGTCGTGTACTGGCTATTGGGCACTCTGCAGGGAGGGTGGTATGTATGTCCCCAGTCTCAGGCGGATAATACACACATAAAACCTCTGCTCCGTCACTAGCAGAGTCTCCCCAAATCTCCAGAACACTCGCTGCCACCAGCTCCTAGTTCTATATTAGTATCAATATCGGATCAGGAGCCAACCCACTAGGTAGTGTGAATTTAGCATGGAGACGTGGCAGTAAGTTTATAGAACAAGGAAAATGGAACTAGTAAATTTTTATAGATTTTACTCCAAAAAGAATAGGCAATGTTTACAAAAGTACAATGATATTACAAAGAGAGACAGATTACAATATATACAGGCAATTACAAAATAAAAGTCAATTACGATACGAAACTTACAGTTATCAGTCAATAGCATGCCATGTGGAGGTGGGGGGAAGGGAAACGTCTCAAATCATCAGGTCAAAATGCACAGCCTCTCATAGCTGATTCCCTGGGCAAGAAGACAACTTCCTAATTGGGCTTCATAGCCTTATACACTCTTTGTTCCAAGACCTCACTGGGTGGGCGGAGCTAAGGAATGCACTCCCTTTTGCAAGCTACTAGAAAGCTTAAAAGTACCAGAACTCTGGCTGCGAGGCTCGTAGAGTGGCGACAGGGCTATCATTTTTCTTATTATGAAATTAGCTTTCTATTGCTACCAAACACCAACTATCTGCCAGCTAGGGGAAGGCAGGAACCCTTTTCTCAGCTCCTGATGCGTGCATAAGTCAGAAAACACCACTGTGGATAGCTTTGAGGATGCAGATTCCAAAAATATATTTGCCCTGCTTCTCTGCCTAATCTGCGTTATTAAATTTGATCTGAAATGAACAAAGAGACATCAGATTGCCAGGTGCTTGAGACAGACCGAATTTATCTGGTTAGGGCAATAAACTTGCCTAGCTGCTGGTCTCACATTACACCTTCACATTACTCAAAACTATAGCAGCCAGAGGGAGGGGAGAAGAGGAGGGGGGCTGCCGCCTCGTGAGGGGGATGTCTCTGAGCTGTACCTGCATGTCTTTACCAAACCAAGGAGATGCAGTAGAACTCTGTATGTGTGACTAGAACAATAAACAATATATGTCATTAGAGTTGAGCGAAACATGTCGGTCAGATTCAAAAATCGCCGACTTTCGCCAAAGTCGGGTTTCGCCGATCAAAACCCGACCCTAGGTCGGCCATGAGGTCGCCGATCAGCGCAACAAAGTCACGTTTCAAATTATGCTTTCAGCGCCTTTTCTCACCCAATGATGGAGGACGCACACTGTGGGCAACGCGATGACATGCGCAGCGGCCAGCACCATCTTAGAGAAGGGCATTGAAGTGATTGGCTGGCTTTGTGTGGAGTCACAGTGGGTATAAAAGGCTGTGAACGCCGACCGCCATCTTACTTCTGCCGATCTTACAATAGGGAGAGGTGCTGCTGCTGACTCTGAGCAGGGAGAGCGTTAGGCAGGGAAGAAGAAAAAAACCTACTTCTGCTGATAGCGCTTTTCACTGTACAGTTAGTGTGCAGTGAAAGGGGAGGATTTTTGTTGTGTGCAGCAGCGCTGGTGGTGATTAGGCTGCCTTTTAAGGCTACCTGCTAGCTGCATTGCTGTGTGCACACTGCTGTTCAAACTGCTTTTTTCAAAGCACTCCAAATTTTATTATTTTGTCCTGGTGAGTTACTGAGCGTTCATTTTTTCACCCACCGTCTAGCGGTGTACGCTCCTCACACACTACCGTGTACCGGCTGGTATCACGGACAAATAGAAGCTATCTCGGTGTGACTCTGGAAGAAAAAGCCGAGGAGTTTGTCCGTTTTTCCAGACCTACACCTTAGAGTTGTGTCCGTTTTTCAAACAGTTTCGTATATCTGCTGTTTGATTTCAGTCAAAACTAGACAGACAGCGTGTGTCAGTCCGTATACAAATACACGGAGCTTGACAATTTTCCATACAGACACCATCTAGCGGTGTACGCTCCTCACACACTACCGTGTACCGGCTGGTATCACGGACAAATACAGTTGCGGCCAAAAATATTGACACCCCTGCAATTTTGTCAGATAATAGTCAGTTTCTTCCTGAAAATGATTGCAAACACAAATTCTTTGGTATTATCTTCATTTAATTTGTCTTAAATGAAAAAGCACAGAAGAGAATGAAGCAAAAAGCAAAACATTGATCATTTCACACAAAACTCCAAGAATGGGCCAGACAAAAGTATTGGCACCCTCAGCATAATTCTTGGTTGCATAACCTTTAGCCAAAATAACTGCGACCAACCGCTTCCGGGAAACATCAATGAGTTTCTTACAATGCTCTGCTGGAATTTTAGACCATTCTTCTTTGGCAAACTGCTCCAGGTCCCTGATATTAGAAGGGTGCCTTCTCCAAACTGCCATTTTTAGATCTCTCCACAGGTGTTCTATGGGATTCAGGTCTGGACTCATTGCTGGCCACCTTAGAAGTCTCCAGTGCTTTCTCTCAAACCATTTTCTAGTGCTTTTTGAAGTGTGTTTTGGGTCATTGTCCTGCTGGAAGACCCATGACCTCTGAGGGAGACCCATCTTTCTCACACTGGGCCCTACATTATGCTGCAAAATTTGTTGGTAATCTTCAGACTTCATAATGCCATGCACACGGTCAAGCAGTCAAGTGCCAGAGGCAGTAAAGCAACCCCAAAACATCAGGGAACCTCCGCCATGTTTGACTGTAGGGACCGTGTTTTTTTCTTTGAATGCCTCTTTTTTCCTCCTGTAAACTCTATGTTGATGCCTTTGCCCAAAAAGCTCTACTTTTGTCTCATCTGACCAGAGAACATTCTTCAAAACATTTTAGGCTTTTTCAGGTAAGTTTTGGCAAACTCCAGCCTGGCTTTTTTATGTCTTGGGGTAAGAAGTGGGGTCTTCCTGGGTCTCCAACCATACAGTCCCTTTTCATTCAGACGCCGATGGATAGTACGGGTTGACATTGTTGTACCCTCAGACTGCAGGGCAGCTTGAACTTGTTTGGATGTTAGTCGAGGTTCTTTATCCAACATCCGCACAATCTTGCGTTGAAATCTCTTGTCAATTTTTCTTTTCCGCCCACATCTAGGGAGGTTAGCCACAGTGCCATGGGCTTTAAACTTCTTGATGACACTGCGCACGGTAGACACAGGAACATTCAGGTTTTTGGAGATGGACTTATAGCCTTGAGATTGCTCATGCTTCCTCACAATTTGGTTTCTCAAGTCCTCAGACAGTTCTTTGGTCTTCTTTCTTTTCTCCATGCTCAATGTGGTACACACAATGACACAGGACAGAGGTTCAGTCAACTTTAATCCATGTCAACTGGCTGCAAGTGTGATTTAGTTATTGCCAACGCCTGTTAGGTGCCACAGGTAAGTTATAGGTGCTGTTAATTACACAAATTAGAGAAGCATCACATGATTTTTCGAACAGTGCCAATACTTTTGTCCACCCTCTTATGTTTGGTGTGGAATTATATCCAATTTGGCTTTAGGACAATTCTTTTTGTGTTTTTTCATTTAAGACAAATTAAATGAAGATAATAATACCAAAGAATTTGTGTTTGCAATGATTTTCAGGAAGAAACTGAGTATTATCTGACAAAATTGCAGGGGTGTTAATACTTTTGGCCACAACTGTAGAAGCTATCTGGGTGAGACTCTGGAAGAAAAAGCCGAGGACTTTGTCCGTTTTTCTAGACCTACACCTTAGAGTTGTGTCCGTTTTTCAAACAGTTTCGTATATCTGCTGTTTGATTTCAGTCAAAACTAGACAGAGACAGCGTGTCAGTCCGTATACAAATACACGGAGCTTGACAATTTTCCATACAGACACCGTCTAGCGGTGTACTTTCCTCACACACTACCGTGTACCGGCTGGTATCACGGACAAATAGAAGCTATCTGGGTGTGACTCTGGAAGAAAAAGCCGAGGAGTTTAGTCTGTTTTTCCAGAACTACACCTTAGAGTTGTGTCCGTTTTTCAAACAGTTTCGTATATCTGCTGTTTGATAACGGTCTAAACTAGACAGAGACAGCGTGTGTCAATCCGTATACAAATACACGGAGCTTGACAATTTTACATACTCACACCGTACAGCGGTGTACGCTCCTCACACACTACCGTGTATCGCTTAATAGCACGGACAAATAGAAGCTACCTGTGTGTGACTCTGGAAAAAAAAAACGAGGAGTTTTTCCGTTTTTCAAGACCTACACCTTAGAGTCGAGTCCGTTTTTCAAACAGTTTCGTGTATCTGCTGTTTGATAACGGTCTAAACTAGACAGAGACAGCGTGTGTCTGTCCGTATACAAATACACGGAGCTTGACAAATTTCCTTACACACATCGTATAGAGCTGTCCGATTCTCCAACAGTATTGTATATCTGCCGTTCGCATTACAGTCACTTTTATACCTAGTCAGCGTGTGTGTGTGACACTTCGTAAATACAGTACATATACGGAGATTGTTAGTTGCACAAAAATCGAATACAGCTGTACACTTCTGATACAGTTCTGTATATCTGCTTGTTGGATTACGGTCCAATACATACTGTGAGAGCATCTGTGACTAACATAATATATACGTTGATTTAATTTGTTTAATACACCTTACACAGCTGGACGCTCCTCATACAGTACCATCTCTGCTGGTATTTTTGGTAGATTTTCCCAAGCATGAGGAAGTATGGTGGAAGAGGCCACAGACGTGGGCAGAGGGGCGCAGCTGGTACTGATGGTGGTGGTGCATCGGCTGGTTCTGGCAAATCACAATAGCAGCTAAGGCAGGAGGTGTTGAGCCTGTGTCATCCTCTGGCCCAAGAAGGCCTGTAAGGTTGCCTTTTCTTGGAGTAGGAAAACCACTTTTAAAGCCGGAGCATCAGGAACAGGTTTTGGCTTACATTGCCGAAACAGCCACCAGCTCTATTGCCTCCTCTTCTGAACGGTCAAAACCTGCAAGCACGGAGTCATCAGTGCAGGGTTCTGGTCATAAAAAACCCCTTTCCATGTGTCCTTCACCCCCACCAAAAGTTAAGTATGCGGCAGCCCACACTTCAGATTACTCTATGGAGCTCTTTTCACATACCATGCCTGGGTTATCCAGTCAAATCCTGAATTCCCCAGTCCAAGATGAATCTTACATGGAGTACTCTGATGCATAGCCACTGCTAGATGATTCTGCTGGTACATTGACCCACAGCACTACATTGCCCTCGCAGTCTATTGAGCCAGAATCTGACCCTGATGAAACCCAGGTGCCCCTTCCCGCAAGCTATACCACCTTACACGGTGACACAGAGGAAGGTAAAGAGGAAGGTGCAGATGACTTTGAAGAGTAGGTGATGGATGACCCAGTTCTGGTCCCGGATTGGCATCCATTGGGGGAAGAGGGTGGCGCTGGCAATAGTTCAGATAAGGAGAAGGATCCGCAGCAGGCATTGACATCGCAGCAGCGGTTATCTAGCAGGCCCGTAGCTGTCCTAAAACGTGGAACAAAAACTAAAAGAGTTGCAGGACAGCTTGACCAGATGGTCAACTTAGCACAGCGTGCAAGGCCAGAAAATGTTTACCATAGTAGGAAGAGTGCAGTGTGGCACTTCTTTGCCCAAAATTCTACTGATGAGGCAAAGGTTACCTGTAAGAAGTGCGGAAGGACCTTTAGCCGAGGTAAACAACTCAGAAATTTGAATACCAGTTGCATGCTTAGACATTTAATCAACATTCACTTGCAAGCGTGGACGGACTACAAAACCTCAGGTAGCACATGTGCACCTGCTCCGACTGAAGGTAGCCAACAACGGTCCATCGCTACCCCCACTGTAAGACCACCGCCACCATTAAGCACACCACCAGCACTAAATGTGGAGGTGTCATCGCAAGGCCAAAGCACTCGGAATCACAATGGTTTTGCAACACAACACTGAATCTATCAGGATCCTGACAGCGCCGGCGTACAGCCTCTGCTGAGCAGGGACTCACCCGCATTGTAGGGACCCCTTGGGACCAGGACAGCCAGAAAGTATAGGTGCACAGGACCTGAATGCTGAAGTTTAGCAAGCTGGCACGGGACCTACGGTCATGTGACTGCAAGGGGGCGGGGCTTAGCGTCCTGCTTTCAGAGAAGATAGAAAACTCAGAGTCGGGCAAAACGGAGGTCATTCACGGTACAGGCTAACGAGGTACAGGAGGGATAAACAGACGGGAGATCAGACAAAGCCAAAGGTCATACACAAGAGGGGGTTGCTGTACCAAAGAGACGAGCAGAGAGTAGTCGAGTCACAAGCAGAGAGTCATACATGAGAGAGCGGTGAGGTACAAGAGGGGCAAGCAGAACTCGTAACAGGGACAGGACCGGATCACAACCAAACAAGCAACAAGTTATCAGGCACAAGGCACACGTATACAAGAGGTCAACTAACTCAGCCGAGGGCAGGAGTATAATTGACACTGGACCTAGGTCCAGTGAGCATTAAATAGCCGCCCTCTGCCAGAGAGAGGCAGAACAATTAACCCCCAGTCAGACCAGGACGGGCCAAAGCGAAACCCCGTCCTGGATCATGACAGAATCTAGGCCATCACCACCAATACCATCACCAACCTCCTCTCACTCCATCCAGTCCACCGCTACTTCCCCCATATGCAGCTCTCCAGTCCAGCTCTCCCTACCAGACACTCTGAGTAGGACAAGAAAGTACTCATCCTCTCATCCGCATACACTGTGTTTGAAAGCAACATGGCCAAACTAATCTCATTAGAGATGATGCCCTACTGTTTGGTTGAAAACGAAGCTTTCCACGACCTCATGGCCTACGCTGTCCCACGCTATGACCTACCCAGTCGGCACTTCTTTTCTGAAGAAGCCATCCCTGCCCTCCACTGGCATGTGAAAGACCGCATTGTCCATGCACTAAAAGAGTCAGTGAGTGGAAAGGTGCACCTCACAACGGATGCATGGACCAGTAGGCATGGTCAGGGCCGTTACGTGTCCATCACTGCACACTGGGTTAATGTGGTGGATGCAGGCTCCACTGGGGACAGCGGCGGTGGAACAGTGCTGCCTAGCCCACGGTATAGGAAACAGTTGGCTGTAGGCTTTCGCTCCTCCTCCTCCTCGTCTATTAGCGAAAGCTCGTCCACAGAGCGCAGTCGCACGAGCACTACATCCTCAGCTGGCAGTGTTGCACACGAGGTGTCCCACTATCGAACAGCTAGTGGTAAGCGTCAGCAGGCTGTGTTAAAGATGATGTCTTTGGACGACAACAGACACACCGCGGAGGTACTGGCCGACTACTTGCAGCGACAAACAGAGTCATGGCTGGGCAGTTTACATCTTGAGGCAGGCAAGGTAGTCAGTGATAACGGCCGTAATTTTGTGGCAGCCATAGCCCGTGCAAAACTCACACACATACCTTGCCTGGCTCACACTTTGAACCTGGTGGTGCAGTGCTTCCATAATAATTATCCGGAGTTAACATCCCTGCTCCATAAGGTGTGATGACTGTGCTCGCACATCCGTCGCTCGGCCTTACACTCCAGTCGTATGCAGAAGCTGCAGCGATTGCTCCACCTCCCCAAGCACCGCCTAATCATAGATGTTGCAACAAGGTGGAACTCCACCCTGCACATAGTTGAGAGGCTGTGCGAACAGAGGCAGGCTGTAATGCATTTGTGGAAGGATACACGGGCAGGCAGTTTGAGGGAAGACATGGAATTGTCGGGTGTGCAGTGTTCAAAGCTGAAAGACCTCTGTAAAGTCCTTCAGTGTTTTGAGGAATGCACACGGCTGGTAAGCGCAGACGATGCCATCATAAGCATGAGCATCCCACTTATGCGTCTGCTCATGCAAAGTTTGATGCACATTAAGGATCAAGCGTCTGCAGTGGAGGAGGAGGAGGAAGGAAGCCTTGATGACAGTCAGCCATTGTCTGGTCAGGGAACTGTCCTGGACGAGGTGGAGGAAGAGGAGGAGGATGAGGGGGATGATTATTTTGGGCAGGAGGATGTTTCTCAGGGGGCAACAGAATGTTGGCGTTCCAAGGTCAGGGACAGTGTTTGTGCGTGACTGTAGGGATGTGGATTTGCCAGAAACTGCTCCTCCACCCACCACGGGCAGTGCATCATTGACACCTGGAACATTGGCCCACATGTGCGATTATGCCTTGCGGATCCTAAAAAGGGATCCCCGCATTGCCAAAATGATGAGGGATGACGACTACTGGCTGGCCAGCATCCTCGATCCACGCTGCAACGGCAAATTACACAACATCATGCCTTAGGAGAACCTAGACATAATATTGGCAAACAAGCAAGCAACTCTGGTAAACCGTTTGTTTGAGGCTTTCCCAGCACACAGCAGCGGTGCTGGTTCTCCCACGAGCCGTAGTGGGCACAATGGAAGAGGTGTTCATGCTGCACATGTGGTAGGGCCCAGATTGGGGGGTGGTCCACTGCTTACCGCGCACAGCTGACACAGAGACGAGATGGAGGCAGATTTCAGTTGCAAAAAGTCCGGGTTTTATTGGCAGTCCTCCTGATGACCGTAGCCATACACCGCAGTTCCTTTACTGCTCTCTGTACTCAGGCCCGGGTACCTTCACCTTTCCTTCAGTCGTAGTGACATTCCTTGCGGATCTTTCGCTGGGGCTGTCCTAGACCTATCTACCGCCAGCGCTTCACCTGCCCGAGGTTGTCGTCCAATCGGTACCCCCGGGGCCTCGTCTGTCCTGCGGTTCTTGATGTCAGGGCCACCCCCTGACTGTCTCTTCCCATCAGTCCCCTGGTCTAGCTCTCCACTGTTGTCAGTCTTCTGCTCCTGAGCTCCTCCCGGGACTAGAACTCTCTGGAACCCACTCCTGTTCTATTTATCTCCCTCCTTGGGAAATCCCCTCCTTGGTTCCTATCTCCCCGCCCCCCATGACTAAGCGGTTTCTATAGCCTTATGCTGCTGTCAAGTCCTAAACTACGCTCCCCCCTGCCATCTTGTGGTCAAATCCAGGTATTGCACTCCCTTTTCTATCTTCCGCAGTTGTTACCCTTCTGTCATTGCCAATCTCCGTCTATAGTGCACAAACCATCCCCTCTTCCTCCAGTTAGGTCTGTCCATCAAGTCACCTTCCCCACACACACAGCAGAAGTGGCGTTGGAGACAGGGGTTTAATGACCATGTTGTGGAATGATTTCTCAAGTACGGCTCACACGACTGCTAATACTGCATCGATTAAAAGTGATAGGAGGCAGCAGTTGTCAACTATGGTTACAAACTACTTTTCCTCCCATATCGATGTTCTCCCTCACAGGTCATTCCCCTTTGACTATTGGCCCTCTAAACTGGACGCCTGGCCTGAATTGGCACAATATGCCTTACAGGAGCTTGCTCGCCCTGCTGCTAGTGTGTTATCTGAAAGAGTCTTCAGTGCTGCTAGATCAATCCTGACAGAAAAAAGGACCCGTCTGTCGACCCAAAATGTTGATGATCTAACCTTCATTAAAATGAACAATGCATGGGTTTCAAAGGATTTTGTCCCACCTTCCCCTGATGACACATAGGTTACCAGAAAAGTGACTGTTTTTTCCTTCTCTTCCTCGGACTTGCCCAATTACGCCCTTTGCAGCAGCTGAATGTCCAGCCAGCACATCTACATATGCCAATTTTTAAACCTCCCTAACTGGGCTGCCCACCCCTCCCCCAACAGCTGGGGTCAAGACCTGGCGCACCCGGGCAAGTGTTGATGCTCTGAACAGGTGGATGGGTCCACTGATGGCCGACGGCAATGGCACAGGGCCCCTCATAGTACAATACAGTGTCTCAGACGGTGGGAGGGCCCACTCGCTGTCAGACACACCAGCGCACTATGAGGGGCCCTGTGCCAGTACCGTCGGCCGCGATTGTGGCCCCCCTGCTTGGTCATGGCCACAGCACTTGCAAGTTGCAATACTTAGCTCTCCTTGCTCCACCGCTGTGTAGTCTGTGCAGTTAAATCCTTCACAGGGACGGCCACTAGAAATTTGGTGCATTGATCAATGTTGGTTAAGATGTAGCTATTGTCATGATCCCAGTGCAGGTTTTTGAGCTGCATGTCAGGGGTTAATGTCTGGAGCTCAGTGCAGGTTTTGACCTGCACACCTTGGGTTAATGATTGTAGCCTCTTTTTGGTTCTGGGAGAGCTTCTTAAACCCCTGGAAAGCGCCAATCCCTGTCAGTTATACTTTTGCCTTTGGCCGAGTGTGGTGACCTCCGTGTGCCTGTTCGTTGTTATAGCTTGTTTATATGGTTCTGACCCGGTTCTGTTCCCCGTTGTGAGTTTGCCTGTTGATTCGGTACTGCGCTATCCTCTCTGTGTATGACTCGTTGCCTGTTATCTGACTACTCTCTGCTCGCCCCTCTTGTACCTCGCAGCTATCTCTGTGTATGACTCATTGGCTACATCCTGACTATCCTCCCTGTCTATGCCCCTTGGTAACTTTGTCTCGCAGTTACCCTGCTAGGAGTTCTCTTGCAGCTCCTAGCTCTCTAGAGCTTAGGCCACGCCCCCAGCAGTCACGTGCTTCAGGTCCTGCTGTTCTGAAGTACGCACCTACTCGGCTGCTGCCTGCTCCACAGGTATCTTTGAGCACAGTTCGCTTTACTCAGGACACTCTCACTGGCTCAGTGAGCAAGTTCAGTGCGGTGTTCCTGACATTATAACTGACCTTGAATTTTTCTTTTTTTTTCTTTTCTCTCCTCACTTCTGCAGCATGGACCCAATGTGTGTTTTATCTGAGCAGGTGAAATGCTTGACTCAGTCGCTGCAGAAGTTTAGTTTGGAACACCAAGCTCTGGCTCAGTTCCAACGGCGGGTTGAGGACTCAGTTCAGGGGGTGCTTTCCGCAGGCTTTCAGCAGGTGGGGAATAGAAATGTCATTTTAGTCCCACCCGAATCCCCGGTTAAATTGCCAGATACGTTTGCTGGTAACAAAGATGAATTCAGAGCATTTAAGGAGGGCTGTAAGCTCTTTTTCTCTTTGAGACCCTGCTCCTCTGGGGATGAGAAACAGAGGGTGGGGGTGGTTATGTCCCTGCTTAGGGGGTCCCCACAAGCCTGGGCATTTTCGCTTTCCTCTTTTGCCCCGGAGAGAATGTCTGTGGATGCGTATTTTGAAGCCTTACGGCTTATTTATGATGAGCCTGATAGAGTGCGTTTGGCTGAGGACAAGGTGATGAGTGTCTGTCAGGGGGAGCACTCGGCCGAATGGTTCTGTACGGAATTCAGACATTGGGCAGCCGAGATTTCTTGGAGTGCAGCCGCCCTTCGGGGGCTGTTCCATAGAGGCCTGTCTGAACATCTGAAAGATGCCTTGGCACTCCATCCTCCACCTGACTCCCTGGAGGATGCCATGACCCAAGCGGTTCGCATGGATCGCAGACTACGGGCTAGAGGCGTTATGCAACAGGAAACACCATTATTCTTCAGTGGAGATGAGACCCGGACTCTTCCTGTGGCTATGGAGGTGAGCGCTGTCACCTGTGAGAAGGAAAGAAGACGCCGCCGGGAGAAGCAGTTGTGCTTCTATTGTGGGGAATCTGGACACTGGAAGAAGGACAGCCCCTCCTGTCCGTCATCCTCCAAGATGGCGGGAAACAACTAGGTCTGGGTAGTAGTCAAGGAGGCTACCCAGACCTTCAGGTACAATTTTCCTCATGTGCAAAAATGGTGCTGCAGGTCGAACTGGAACTTGGTAATGGTCCGGTTCAGACTACTGCTTTTGTTGACTGTGGTTCTGCTGTGAACCTGATTGATACCAAAATTATGACTCTTAATAAAATAGGGACAGTCAGGCTTCAGGATCCTGTTAAACTTGTGGCAATTGACTCGTCCCCTCTTACCCAGGATGGTATCTGTTGCAGGTCTGAACTTTTTTCTCTAAAAGTGGGTTCCATTCATGTGGAAAAGCTAAGTTGTTTTATGTTAGATAACTTGCCTGCAGGATTGGTACTGGGGATGCCTTGGCTTCAACGCCATAATCCTACCATTGATTGGGTTACAGGGGAGATCACTCAATGGAGATGCAAGGATAAATGCGGTAACCTGGGACACCTTGTTAACGCTGTTAAATCCGTGTCGTCTGTCGGTCTGGAAGGTATTCCGGAGTACCTGAAGGATTTCGAAGACGTTTTTTCTGAAAATGAGGCTGAGGCGCTGCCACCACATAGACCCTACGATTGTGCCATTGATTTAGTACCCGGAGCCAAGTTACCTAAGGCTCGATTGTTCAAATTGTCTGGGCCTGAGCGCCAAGCCATGAAGGAGTACATAGCTGAGAGTCCCCGCAAAGCGCATATCAGGTGTCATGATCCAGGACGGGGTTTCCCTTTGGCCCGTTCTGGTCAGACTGGGGGTTAATTGTTCTGCCTCTCTCTGGCAGAGGGCGGCTATTTAATGCTCACTGGACCTAGGTCCGGTGTCAGTTATACTCCTGCCCTCGGCTGAGTTAGTTGACCTCTTGTATACGTGTGCCTTGTGCCTGATAACTTGTTGCTTTTGGTTGTGATCTGGTTCTGTCCCTGTTACGACTTCTGCCTGCCCCTCTTGTACCGCACCGCTCTCTCTTGTATGACTCTCTGCTTGTGACTCAACTGCTCTCTGCTCGTCGCTTTGGTACTGCACCGCCCTCTTGTGTATGACCTTTGGCTTTGTCTGACCTCCCGTCTGCTTATCCCTCCTGTACCTCATTTGCCCGTACTGTGTATGACCTCCGTTTTGCCCGACTCTGAGTTTTCTATCTTCTCTGAAAGCAGGACGCTAAGCCCCGCCCCCTTGCAGGCACATGACCGTAGGTCCTGTGCCGGCTTGCTAAACTTCAATGTTTAGGTCCTGTGCATCTGTACTTTCTGGCTGTTCTTGTCCCCAGGGATCCCTACAGTGTGGGTGAGTCCCTGCTCAGCGGAGGCTGTACGCCGGCGCTGTCAGGATCCTGATATCAGGCCTTCTGCGTCACCTGTGGCAGCAGGATTCTTCTTTGTGAAGAAGAAAGATGGTGGTTTGCGGCCGTGCCTCGACTTTCGGGAACTAAACAAGATAACGGTTAGGAACACTTACCCGCTTCCCGTCATCCCAGACTTATGTAACCAGTTATCTGGGGCCCAGTGGTTCTCCAAGTTAGATCTCCGGGGGGCCTATAATCTGATAAGGGTTCGGGAAGGGGACAAGTGGAAAACTGCGTTCCTCACATCAGAAGGACTCTTTAAAAACCTGGTAATGCCGTTTGGGTTAACTAATGCGCCCGCTATTTTCCAGAATTTCATCAATGTGGTGTTTTCTGACCTGATAGGCCGTTTTGTTATTATTTATTTGGATGACATTTTGGTGTATTCCCCGGACAGCCAATCTCACTTGCAACATCTACAGACAGTTCTCCAGAGACTCAGGGAAAACCAATTGTTCGCTAAATTGGAAAAATGTTCATTTTTTGTACAGGAACTGTCTTTTTTGGGGTTGATAGTGTCCTGTGAGGGGTTTCGTATGGATCCTAAGAAGGTGCTGGCGATCGCTGACTGGGTTCAGCCTTGAGATTTCAAGGGGCTCCAGCGATTCTTAGGATTTGAGAACTATTATCGGAGATTCATTAAAGGTTTCTCACAAGTGGTTAAACCACTCACGGATCTTACCCGGAAGGGCGCTGATGTAAAATATTGGTCTGTACTCGCTAAGGAGTCCTTCTCAGCTATTAAGAAATGTTTCATGTCCGCGCCAGTGTGGGTCCAACCAGACCCGTCCAAACCATTCATTGTGGAGGTGGATGCTTCTGAAGTATGGGTGGGGGCAGTGCTATCCCATGGTCCGGCCACCCTTACCAGTCTCAGACCCTGTGCCTTTTTCTCCAAGAAGTTCTCTTCAGCCGAGAGAAACTATGATGTAGGCAATAGAGAACTTCTTGCGGTCAAGCTGGCGTTTGAGGAATGGAGGCACTTTTTGGAAGGGGCTGGAAAAGAATGTAAGAGCGCACTGCAAATACTTTATGAAATAATTAATGTCGGGGGTGCAAATGGTCACATGAAGAATTAATGCAACAAAAAAGGAAAGAAAGACCACATAAAAATGCACACCACCGATAGATATAATAATAACAAGAAAAGCTTTATTGACAACAATATAAATTTAAAAGCATGTAAAAACAAAAAGGGAATACAATCCCCCATTAGTCCTGATCAATACAATAACGAATTGAGTCTCATGCATATATCATCAGCATAAATAAAGGAACAAAAAAAGGAAAACATCCACAATAAGGTGTATCCATATGATAGATGTAAATATATAATTACACCAAAGAGCACCTAATGGCGCACAATCCTGATCAAATCCCCCTAATGCTGGAGACTCAAACAATAAAATAGCCTTCACGTGGAAAAATACCATGGATCACATGTCAATCACAGCTGAAGTGCCACATAGTCTGGTAGAATATATAGCATCCACAATACTTGAGATGAAGGTCCAGGAAAAATATATGTAGACCAGCGCACAAGATGTGCAGAAAATGGTTCAATCCCATAAATATGAATAAATAACTGCACTGAATGCTGAGCTGCGCGCATAAAACCACTTAAATGAGTGGTAATAAAATACCAGAAATGCAGATATTATTCAAAAAGCCATGATAATACCAAATGAAAACCACACTAATGTGGATCTGCATGAAAGACGCCACATAAATAAGTGGCAATAAGATATCAGGCAAACAACGCTGTTGAAAAACAGCCAAGTATGCCCAGTGAATGGCAGCCCATTACTCCATTGTATTAGGGCCTGGTGGTCCCCATGAGCCTTATTTTAGGGTGGTTGCTGAGATATTCTTATATAGGTTGGACGGTATATGGATTATCATATTGGACATACATATGTCATACATGTTCAACCATTATATTGTATAATTGTGGGTTGCCTATCATGTTTTTAGCATGTTTTTAATATCTTTTTTGCATCAATAAACATTTCTACTTTATTGAGTTTAGTGTGCGCTTCTTGCAGTGGTGCCTTTTTCTTCTTTTTGTATCTCATATACAGGCCCATCTGAACTTATTCGACGTAGTACTCGGTAAGGCTCTTCCTCCCACCGGTGCTCCCATTTGTTTTGGGGGCACCGGTCCCGTACGAGAACGTGATCTCCCACGTGGAATTCTGTGGGTTGTGATGGGGCTTTTCCTGGGTGTTCCAGATCTCTGAGCTTTGTTTGTACTAGTCTGTGTATGGTCTGCAGACGGTACCGGTGATCCTGGACCCACGAGGAGACCCCTGCCCATGGTCGTTCCTCATCTGGGTCCAACTCTACCCCGGTGATCCCTTTGGATTCTCAGCCGAAGAGTAGCGAGTATGGAGTATAGCCGGTGACTCGATGTACCCGGTTGTTATAAAGTATATCCAGACCAGCTCAGGGATGTACTCGAGCCAACGGGTCTTTCGGTCGTCCTCTAGGGTACTCAGCATTTGGATTAGGGTCCGATTAAATCGTTCGCAGGCCCCGTTCCCCTGCGGATATTATGGTGTGGTCCGAGATTTGTCAATGCTGTACAGACGATGTAGTTCCTCCTTTACTTTTCTCAGGAAGCAGGCGCCCTGATCCGAGTGGATACGCTGAGGGCAACCATACGCTTGAATAATGTTCTTACAAATAGCGTAGGCTGCGGATTCCGCCGTTTGGTCTCTGGTGGGGGTTACCACGGCGAATTTGGTAAAATGGTCTACCATAACCAGTGTCACGTCGCCATCGGATACAGGGACTGCTGTTCCTGCTTCGGCCACCAGGAGGCACCAGACTGGCACGTTGCAGTCAGACCCGAGCTCTGCTATTCCGGTTTCGGCCTCTGGGAGGCGCCGGACTGTCATGTCACGGTCAAACTCGGGGACGGCTGTTCCTGCCTTGGCCACTGGGAGGCGCCGTGGTCCACCCATGGGTACTGCTAACAGGGAGGAGGCTCCTCTGCAGGCATCTGGCGGCCGCAGGCTGCGCTCCTCTGTCGGTCATGAAAGGGTTGGTGCATCACCATCTGGCATGGTCCTAATGACATCATCAGACCGTGAACCTGTGAGGGATGATCTGATCCCTCAAATACCTAGGGGCTGGTCTTGCAGGCTACAAGATATAGTCTTGGCTTCTCGAGTGTGCTAGTTTGTTGTTTGCTATCTTTGATTCTGACCTTTGCCTGGATTTCTGACCCTGCTCCTACCTGACGATTTTGTACCTCTGCCGCCCTCCTGGTTTACGACTCTGACCTTGGCCTGGATTTGACTCTGCTACTGTCTGCCGTTTTTGTACCTTTGCTGCCCGCCTGGTTTAAACTTGGATTCCTGACTACGCTTTTGGTTCTGTTTTTTAACCCTTTCTGATGACCGTCCTGCTCTGGTCCGCTGCTCTTATGCGGACAGCTACCTCCTGGACTCTGCTGTAAATCCAGATCCCTGCATAGGGGTAAAGGGTATCGGGGTTGCTCGGGGTGCTGTCTTACTGCAGCCCAGACTCGCAGACGGACGTCACAACTAGGCAGTGCTCGTACCCCTGGTAGGCTGGACCGATGGTCAGGTAGTCTATCATTAATAGCTCGATGGGTGCTGTTGTTATTATCGTTTGTATAGGGGCTGTTTGCTCTGATGGTTTGGTAAGCTGACATTGGCGGCATTTTCTGCAAACCTCTTCCACTTCTGTTTTTAACCCGGGATGGTAGGCTATCCGCTGTAGCCACTGGAAAGTCTTTTGCGCCCCGAAATGAGCCCCCTTTTCATGAGCTTCCTGGGCAATTTCAGCTAGTTGGACCCCCGGCACTACCACCTGCTATGCGGCTGTTGGTTCTGCGCGTAGTTCCGCTTTTCAGTACAACAGTCCATCTTTAATCACTAGTCTCTCCCACTGGCGTAGCATTATTAACGTGTCCCGAGAAAGCGTCCTTCTTTGAGCATCACTGGGCAGCTGTTTCGCGGCCACCCATCGACGTAGGGGGCCGATTTCCTCATCTTCCTGTTGCTGACGTATCTATTTGTCCCAGGACTGTTCTAGGATGTCCCTTGCGGGTCCCGCATGGGACTGTTCTATTGTAACTGCCATTGTTTTGGCGGTGCCTGAGGAAAATGGTGTTTCTTCTTCTTCCAACTCTTCATCCCGGCTCCGCCCTGGGGCTGTGTGTCGGATTCGGGACAAGGCGTCAGCATGGACATTCTCTGCCCCTCATTTGTAAATGATTTTATACTTAAATTTGGCCATCCTGGCTACCCAACGTTGCTCCAGGGCCCCCAACTTGGCATTTTCGAGGTGGGCTAGTGGGTTGTTGTCTGTTCACACCAACACCTCGGAACCCACTGGGTACTCCGCGAATTGCTCCATCATGGCCCACACCAACGCGAGGAGCTCGAGCTTAAAGGAGCTGTAGTTGTCGGGATTTTGTTCGGAGTCGTGATGCGACCTGCTGCCATAGGCGATCACCTTCTCTCGACCGTCCTGCATCTGGGACAACACAGCCCCAGCCTGTGCAAACTCCCGTCGGTGTGCAGAATAAACGGTTGCGAGAAATCCGCGTAAACCAACACCGGGGCTTCCGAGAGTGCGGCTTTGAGGTCTCGGAAAGCTTCCTCCTGCGGTTCACGCCATTGTATCTTCCAGTTGTTGGCACCAGCCGGGGTTCCTTTTAGTAGGTCCTGCAGGGCTCGGGCTCGGTGGGCAAAGTTTTTCACGAAGTGATGATAATATCCAGCCAGCCCCAGAAAGGCCTGCACATCCTTCTCCATCTCGCGGGTAGGTCACTAACGTATCACAGCGACCGCCAGAGACGGTTTCACGCCCTCGGCGGAGACGACATGTCCTAGGTACTCAATCTGTGTGCGGAACAGATGGCACTTCTGGGGCTTTACCATCAACCCGTACTTTTGTAGCCGGCCGAGCCCCTGGCCCAGACGATACAAGTGGTCCTCAAATGTGGCGGCGTAGATGATGATGATGTTGTCGTCCAGGTATATTAGGGTGGCCTCGAAGTTTAGGTCACCCAAACACCGCTCCATTAATCGCGGGAAGGTTCCGGGGGCATTGGCCAGTCCGAAACGCATCCGATTAAATTCAAACAGCCCCATGGGCAAGATGAATGCGGTTTTTGCACGATCTTGTTCCGACATCGGTACCTGCCAGTATCCACTGGCCAAGTCTAATGTAGAAAAATATTTTGCCTTCCCATGGGCAGACAGGGACACCACTATACGGGGAAGCGGATATGAGTCCTTGATGGTGCAGGCGTTCAGCTTCCGATAGTCCACGCAGAAACGTAGCATGCCGTCTTTTTTCCGCACCAGCACAATGGGGGCTGCCCAGGGGCTCTGGCTTTCCCTGATAACCCCCTTTCGTAGCATTTGGCCCAATAGTGTCTTTACCTCCTGGTACAATTGTGGAGGAATCTGCCAATAGCGCTCTCTGATGGGGGCTGTCCCCCCGGTGGGGATGCCGTGCGTAATCGCCGTGGTGCAATCTAAGTCGTCTTTGTGGCTAGCGAATACCACTTTGTAATGGCCCAGGAGGGCTTCCACCTGCTGTATTTGGGCTTGCCCTAGCCCGGAGAGTTCCGCTCGCATTTGCTCTAAGATCGCTCGTCCCTCCTGCTCAGGCAGGGACCCCGCGGTCTGGATGGAATTCACAGTCATGGCCCAGGGGTCCCTTGAACTCACCCCCATCCCCAGCGCCAGGGCGGGAGCACCTCTTCCAGGGATTTTACCAGTTTGACCATTTCGCTGCGAGGTTTTATGACGATGTCTTGGTCCTCCAGATTGACACAGCGTATAAGGGCTGTCCCCTTTCTTACGGTGGCCAGGGCGTGAGCCACCAGGAGCCCGGGGGGGTAAGTGATCGGAGAAGGTCAAACGCGGGTTCACTCGTACCCGCTCCCACAAGGCCTGTTTTGTCAGGGGGTCCCCCAGTCCGGTCACCAAGAGGTCGCGTAGGGTTATGTCGATGGGCCCCACACCTACCCCGCCCTTTTGTTCAATGGCTGTATATAGCTCCTGCAGGACATTCATGTATTGTGTTACCGCCTCCCTCTCCCTCTGCATGGGACTAAACAGCTGGGTCCTCATTTCTCCCACGTTAATAGGGTCCCCATGGATTTCCTCCAGGGTCTGTAATACCCTGGCGAAAGTGTTTCGCTGTCCGGGGGGGGTCTTAACATCACTGAGTCCCTGGCTTCCCTGTCCAATGCCATTAGGACCACCTCGGCCTCCTGGTCAGGGGTCATCGGGTGCATCTGTTGTATGTGTGCCAATTGGGGGGTGGTCCCTTTCGGCTGCGGAACAGACTGGAGGCAGAGGCAGAAATCCGTTCAATCAGGTCCAAACTTTATTTGGTGTCCTCTTGACATCCACAGCAGACACACCAGCTTTTGCTCCCTAGCCTGGGTACCTGTCACCTTCCTTCTACTTCGATTGGCGAAAACCCTCCGGGTTCTTTCACCATGGCTGCCGTTAGGCCCACGGCCACAGCGCTTCCCCCTGGCTAAGTCTGCCCGCTATACACCTACTCACTCTTCGGTGTTCCAGCCGTCGGGTACCCAAACCTTCCATCAGTCGCTGCTGTCCCTTCCTGCGGCTGCCTCCTCAGGGCCACCCCCTCTCAGAGTAACCATCTCTGGCTCTCCTCTGTCCTTCCTGAGCTTCTCCTCTCTCTGTCCTCTCTTGTGCTCTTCTCACTTCTTTCTTCCCCGTGGGTGTCTCTCTGCCCTGCCCCTGGGACTCTCCTCTCCTATATCTCCTCTCTCTGGAAATCCCCTTCTCAGTCCCGTAACTCCGCACCATGACTATGCAGTTTCCCCAGCCTAAGGCTTGCTGTTAAGTCCTTTTCTCACTGCTCTATGTCTCCATCTTGTGGCCAAAACCCGGTACTACGTCATCCTGCACTAATTCCCAGCTGTTAACCATACACATACAATAAAGTATAGTGCACATCAACCTTTACATGTTCTCTCCATCTCAGACAGGTCCACAGGTCAGTCCACCCCCTGCACCTCCTCAACAATCCCCGCATTTGCTCCGTCCAGCTCTACAGCATTGTATTACTGCCTATGAACCTTGGCAGGTTATTCAGCATAGCCCCTAAAGATAATGCTGGACCGGGGGCCACCCTTGCCCCCTTGGTCTGCAGATTCCCCGCTCGCGCTCGGAGACTGCATCCTGCCGACTACTCCAAATGTGGTACTAGCAGGTACGTAGGAGCCGGAGCCATATGGATAAACGGTAAAGCTGACAATAGTTTTCCACTCAGGGAAGCTAGACACTAATACACAAATAACACGATATCAAACAGTACAGCAAGTGCCGGTAACTAAATGGCCTTGATATGGCCGACTACGGGTCCTTGGACTATAGTTAACGATCAACGAAGTGTCACTTATAAGTCTCTGACGTCCTGCAGAGTTGTTGTCCGGGAGGTGTCTGTTCGGCGTCTCAGCCGAAGAAGAGTTGCCGCAGGCTTTGGGCATTCCTACGCCAAGGTGCGGAGGGGGCGAAGCAGGCCCCAGTCTGGTTCCCCACTGTCGGGGCTGCCCCTTTAGGAGGCGAGGTAGAGGCGGCCGCGGGCCTCAGCGTACAGGTCGCAGCTGCGGTATGGAGCGGGGCAGTGGCGGCTGCGGGCCTCGGCGTACAGGCCGCAGCCGCGGTATGGAGCGGGGCAGTGGTGGCCGTGGGTCTCGGTGTATCTCCTCCTCGTGCTGCTCGGCAGCATTCTTTCCCCTGTTCACACGAGCCCCCGTCCTTTCTGTCTGAAAGGCGCTGGCTCACTCTCGCTCTCCAGCGCCACTTAGACTCCTTCTTCCTGTCTCTCGTCTCTCTCCTCGCCAAGTCCCTCCTGCTGGTCTCCTGCGCTCGTTTTATAGTAGCCCCGCCTCCACAGTTCCTGGATGAGAGTCCATCCCGGGCCTGTAACTACTTCCCCCCGGGAACATACACTCTGGGAACCTGGGTGACAGCCCTCCCCCCCAGTTCCGGCCCGGTTACGCTGCAAGCCCTTATTACGGGGCTCTCTCTGCTACATATACTCGTTGCTCGGGTGATCTCCGAGTATTTGGATGTGCTCGGAGATTTAGTTTGTGTCGACACAGCTGCATGATTTACGGCTGCTGGACAGCCTGAATACATGTGAGGAATGCCTGTTGTTAGGGAATCCCCACATGTATTCAGGCTGTCTAGCAGCCGTAAATCATGCAGCTGTATTGACACAAACTAAATCTCGGAGCACATCCAAATACTCAGAGATCACCCGAGCATGATTGGGAAAACCCGAGCAATGAGTATACTTGCTCATCACTAATTGGGACACGAGCGTGCTTGGATAACACCTAATATGAGCACGCTCGCACATCACTATTTAGCACCTTTTGCTGCATTTTTATCACTTTTTGTGCTGCTCCATAATCTTATTGATCTATATATCTATTTATTAAAATAAAAAAATAAAAATTCCCCCTCCCCCAAATAATATAACACAATAATACAATACCATTTTATTACATATTAATGGGAACCGGCTCATGTTGGATAATGCTGCATACCTGCATATATTGGGTGAATTTAAAGTTTTAAAGTTAATATCATTATGCAGGTGCCCGGCCACCATACTGAGTGCAGCAAATAGGAGAAAATGAACTTTAGACCTGCAGGGAGCTGCTGGCTTGGCTTTCAGTCATAAAGGCTTGCTGATGTAGCTACAGTTACCACGTCTCGACACTTTGACTGACAGCCAACCCTGCAGTGCATCACTGCACATCTGGCTGTCAGTCAAAGTGTTGAGAGATTGCTGTAGCTACACCAGCAAGCCTTTATGACTGAAAACCGGCGGTACCTGGAATACATTTAATTTTCCTCCAAGAGTTGCACTTCCAATAGGGCAGCCAGGCACCTTCATAACACTATTAACCTGCAGATTAGCCCTATATTTGCAGGTTAATACTGTTATTGGACATCGCAGGTTTTGTTTAAATAACAAAAACATACATATTAATATATATGCACACAACCACAACAATCTGAAAGTATTTATATTAAGACTCTCCTCTCTGCCCTTAGTCCAGGCACAGTGTGAAAAATTTCCAACATGTCTTGGTCTGAGGGCAGAGAGGAACACTGAGGAGACTGACGAGATATCCCAAGGCAAAGCGGGACACTGACTGACTAAGGAGACAGCCCGAGAGAGAGCAGAGAGGAATGCTGACGAGACTGAGGAGACAGCCCAAGGGCAGAGTGGGAAGTGAAGACCCTCTAAAGGAAAAGTGGAGAGGACGCTGAGGAAACAGCACGAGGGCAGAGAGGGACGCTGATGAGACTAACGAGACAGCCAAAGGGCAGAGAGGGACGCTGATGAGACTGAGGAGACAGCCTGAGGGAAGAGAGGGATACTGCGGAGACAGCCTGAGAGCAGAGAGGGATGCTGACGAGACTGAGTAGACAGCCAAGGGCAGAGCGGGATGCTTAAGGAAACACTCTAAGGGCAAAGTGGAAAGGACGCTGAGCAGACAGCTCGAGGGCAGAGGGACATTGAGGAGATTGCCTTAGAGCAGAGAGGGACGCTGATGAGACTGAGGAGTTAGCCCGAGGAAAGAGAGGGACACTGAGGAGACAGCCTGAGAGAAGAAAGGGACGCTGTTGAGACTAAAGAGGCAGCCCAAGGGCAGAGAGGGACAATAAGGAGACAACATGAGAGCAGAGAGAGTAGCTGACGAGACTGAGGAGACAGCCTGAGGGCAGAGAGGGACGCTGAGGAGACATCCAAAAAGTAGTGAGGAATGCTGACGACACTGACACAGCCGGAGGGCAGAGAGGGACGCTGAAGACACTCTAAGGGCAGAGAGGAGATGGATCCCAGGACAGAAAGTTGAAGGAGTTTGTTATGCTCAGTGGGGACGGTCAGGCTTTCCTGTGCATTCGATGACAAATCTATCCCCTACTGCTTTCCCGTGTTCTGCTCCTATAATGGACAGGACAAAAAAAGGTTTAGTAGGCAGCTGTGTGAACACTGCCTTCATAGGGCTGTCCATCACTTTCTCTTAATTTGAACATGTGATAATGAAATGGTAAATTGGTGTGGCCATGGTTAAAGAAGCTACCCAAAATTTGCTGTGGGGAATGTAGCGTGCCGCATAGTCCGTCCCTCTTTCTCTTCTTCAAAAGTTGGGAGGGATTGACTAGGGACATTGTTAAAATCTGCTTAGTTTATCTCTTTTTTCTATTCTAGTCTGTATTACACCATATCTACATAACATATGAGGTGCATTCATAATAACTCTGTTCTGAGTATAGTAGTTAGCCCCCTTGGTTCACAGCGCGGCCATGATGTGTTTCGCATGGAGCTCCACCTCTTTATGTCGGCACAACTTCTGAGCAGCGGCCATTTTCACAGCGTCTACAATACATCTCCAGCTATCCAGCAGGCTACAGAAACATGGCTGCCGCGCAGAGGACGTGTGTGGCGCATAGCTCACTCCCTCTAGCGCCGACTATTCAGAGCCGATGACATAATAAAGAGCCGACATGTTGTTGGGAGTTTACATTTAGTGAGGGTGGAATGAGCCCGAGCTCGTTGTGCATGTAACCCCAGAGTTGCCTGCGCCTGACAGGTGAGACGCGGCCTCTAGGGCTGTACCGGATGCCATGCAGACCAATACTGTGCATGCCTATTATGTAGGTGGAGGGGACACGAAGTACACAATGAATAGTAACGGTAGGGCACATGGGGATGACTGGTACCTGTGCTCAGGGGATGTTTAGCACTGGCATCACTCGCTGACTAGACAAGAACAGGCAGAAGTTTTCTCATAGAGGCTGTGCTGCCACCATCAGAGATTGCCACCTGGAGGCTGAGGCACTCCTTATGTAAAGTGTTAGCACATACCTGGCTATGGCTTCCATGCCTCCTCACTGTGGCACAGCACATACAGACTTAGGTACCCCATTGTCAATGTGCACCAGGTGCAGGGATCCTATAGAAAGCGGATTCCTGATAGGATTTCTGACAAAGGGGAGACTTTTTGGGGACTGTAATGGGGGCTTTCCAGGGGGAGGAAGATGCTTCCTAGATTGGGGATTTTTTTGTGGCGGCCACATATAACATGTCGTTCCTGGTAAGCAGTCTGAAGTATTCTCTGTTAGGATGAGGCATGTCATCATTAGAACAAATCATTTCTCATTAAAGAAGGATTTGGGAGAACCAATAAATCCAATATCCTTGGTCAGGCGAAGACATTCAGAACAATAACCACAAGGCATTCCTGATGGTAAGAAGTTATTTTTGGTCAGCCAAGGATGTCCCTGGTTGGAACAAAGCTATCCTTAGGTCAAGGTGTTCCTGGTCAGCCACAGACTTTCCTGGGCAGAAGAAAATTAAGCGAGTGGGTTCCTAATAAAGAGAACATATTTTTGTTCGTAAGATGATGTGCCTTGTTAGACAAGGTCATTCGTAACAACACATGCCTGGTTAGCGCAGGTGTTACATAGTCACAAGGTGGCATTTTCCCATAAGTGATGGTGGTCTTGTCGAAGAAAGTGTTCCTTAAAGGAATAACTAGTAGGGTTGTCCAATGACATCAAGTAATCAGCTATCCGAGGTGATAACTTGAATGGTGGAGGTCGAACGACTGGTACCAGCACCAATTGGCAAAAAAGGTCGCTTATATTCCGTTAGAAGGGAGCAGCAGTGTGCATGGTCGACCACAGCTCCATTCATTCTGTGCGGAACTGTCAAGTGCTGCCCTCAACTTTTCTGGGAACTGATCTGCCCATGCTATTTGGAAACTGGGAATAAGATTATCCATCGGGAATGAAAATGCTCCAATCTGCCAATCGGTGTGGCTCCTGGTGGTGGGACACCCACAGATCAGCAAGTTATCACTTACAATAAGTTTTAGCTGGGTAACCCCATTAATGAAGATGTTCCTAGTTGGAAGGCAATTTTTCTTCTTTGGGCAAAGATTAGGCAAGGGCATGCTTTATAATATCAACAGTGTCCTTGTTAAAGCTGTATCTCAAATTCCAGATAATTCGGAGATCTAAAAAAATAAGGGTTTCTTATTGTAGCTTTTTAATGTTTTAGTCCCCCCCAATAATCTTTGTCAGAGTTGCTACCAGGACACCTAGCCACCCATTCCAGCCACCAGATATCACAACATTAGTTACTGGATGTCAACCTTTTTTTTTACAAGTATATAATTGGGAGGGGCAGGCAATGGAAATATTTGTTTGATTTACTTTGCATTGTTTTAGAGATGTGTCAAAGCTGTCAGTGTCTTACATATTCCTGATCTGTAGCTTATGTACATTTTGAATATGGTAGAATTATATATCTCCATTCTTTAAGCAAACTTGCGGGATTCATATTATGGGCTCTCGCCAGTCCTATCTTAATTTCAGAAGACATGCAGTAGGACATTCAGTCATCAGTGTCTTGTCTCAGATCTCTTCTAAGGTCACCTTCACATGTGCAATAGTTGTTTCCATTTTTGGATCTGATCTCGGAAGATGAAAGCGGAAATAAAATGATCTAGTACAAAATCTATTATTATGAATGGAAACAGAAATGTCTTAAAATGTCTTCCATTCTCCTCCTTTCTAGCTTCAATCTGTGTTTTTAGCTGGATCAAAAAGCGTAGTCTGCACAATTTTTTAAAGGGAATCTGTCACCTCATTTTTCCGATATGAGATGCGGCCACCGCCATCAGGGGCTTACATACAGCATTCTGTAATGCTGTAGATAAGCCCCCGATGTAACCTGAAAGAGAAGAAAAATGAGTTAGATTATACTCACCGGGGGGGTGAGGGGACGGTCTGGTGGCCGCATCTCACATAGGAAAAATAAGGTGACAGATTCCCTTTAATTTTTTTACCTCACAAAAAAAAACAACAACAAACAACTGGAACTGTTTCCTTTAAGATTGAAGGATATGGGAAACAGATCACAATGGATGTGATTTGTTAACAGATCTATTTTCTTTAGCACGAACAATAAAAGTGGTCAGAGACACCTCTAGTAAGAAAATTGATCCGATACAAAGCAGATGAAAAACTAAAACATCCATTTTTACTTCCTTTGTAATGGATCCAGCGTATTTTTTATTTATTGATTTTTTTTTTTAAACTGGATAAGTTTCAAAGGTGATGACAACTCAACGCGTAACCAGAGCCTAAAGGCCCCGTTACATACAACGATATTGTGAACGATATCGTTGCAAGTCACCAGTTTAGTGACGTTGCAGCAATGTTAAAAACAACATCGTTGCGTGTGACACATAGCAACGATCAACAATCAGTTGGCTGATCGTTAATCGTTGCCTAGTCGTCTGGGCCATAGATCTATCGTTGGTCTCCTGCTGGGCAGCACACATCACTGCGTGTGACAGCGAGAGACCAACGATCACCGAGCTCCCAGCGCCATACAGCAGACGCTGGGAGCTGGTATCCAGGGTAAACAGCGGGTAACTAAGAGACGCACGGCGCTTAGATACCCGCTGTTTACCCTGGATACCAGCGTGCTCGCTGGTCCTGATCGCTGGTGTGACAGCTCATTAGAGATCAGCTAACTATGTCCCAGCGATCCCATCCACGTCGGATCATTGGTGGGATTGCTGGGACATTGAAGCATGTAACGGGGCCCTAAGAAATTAATTGTGCAATGCAGGCAAAGCCTTTAGAGAGAGAAATAATGGTAATAACATAAAAAGTTGGTATGAGCATCTTGGCATTTCTTACTTTTCAAACTTGGTCCTTTTTCTATGGGTCTACCCAACAGTATAAAATGAATAAAACACACTAAACAAGTAATCAGTGCAGTCCCTACACCCCATTTTCATATCATACATATAGGTCATCACTATAGTTTTATACCATGTATGCACTAATCAGCTCTTGTGCAAAATATGCAAATATTTATGACATTAATATTCTGGATGTGTGTGAGTAGACATGTAGACCAAATTTTGGTGACAGTCCGTGAAATTATGGTCTTTCATACTACATAGCTAGAGATTGTGATGTGGCTCCTAGAGTGCTGCGTATTTACTGTGAAATACAGGGGAATGCCTGGTTCACATTCACACTGTGCTGCTCTATACTGAAAACGGATTCAGAGAGAGAATGAGTTTCTTTGGACGTAGTCTGACTTTCTTTCAGGCAGTATTCGTATTCTTAGGCGAACACAAAAGTGCAGTAGACAATGTTTTTGTGTGCTAAAAAGGAAGAGCACTGCCAGAATGGGAATAAGACAATGTACAAATTGGCTGGCCCCATCAGGGCTTCTGTCTGAATCCTGTTTTTTTGATGAAAACCCTGATGACATGCTCAGTGTAGAGCACAGAATCAATGTGAACCTACTAGATGGATATGTGGGTCATCTGTGAAAGCTTTTTTTTTTCTTTGATACCGTTTCTCTTCTTTCCTATGACAAAATCCAATCCGCACTTTCCGTGCCAAATAGATATCAGTCGCACAAAACTGTGATATACTGTATCTTTGGCTTCTTGATTACTGCCTGCCAACAAATAATTTTGATGGGTTATGCCAATATAAGGGCCCCCATACACATTAGACCTGTGAACCCTTCGATATTGACGGGTTCATATGAGGACACCAGCCTACTGATGGTCGGGAAAGATGTCTCTTGCACATGTCCGATTTCGAACTGCAATTCTCACTGTTCTTCCAGAGATAAGCCACCAGCTAATGTGTCAGTCAGCGGTTTTCTCATAGAGTATACAGGCGCACTCGACCAAGCGAGAACGCCTATGTATGGGAGTGTCGGCTGCGACGGCTGTTGGCCAAACAATGGGATGAAGCATCGTTTAGCCGACAGTCATCTAATGTATATGGCCAGCTTAAAGGGAATCTGTCACCCCATTTTCGGCCTATGAGCTGCGGCCACCGCCATCAGGGGCTTATCTACAGCATTCTGTGATGCTGTAGATAAGCCCCCGATGTAACCTGAAAGATAAGAAAAACTAGTTAGATTATAATCACCCAGGGGTCCGGTCCGATGGGTGTCGCGGTCTGGTCCGGCGTATCCCATCTTCTAGAGATGACGTCCTCCTTCTTACTTCAGCCGAGGCACCTGAGCAGGTGTACTTTATCTGCCCCGTTGAAGGCAGAGCAGAGTACTGCAGTGCGTAGGCGCCGGGAAAGGTCAGAGAGGTCCGGCGCCTGCACACTGCAGTACTTTACTCTGCTCTCAACAAGGCAGAGAAAGTACGCCTGCGCAGGAGCCGCGGCTGAAGTAAGGAGGACGTCATCTCTAGAAGATGGGAGGCGCCGGACCGGACCCCGACACTCATCGGACCACGCCCCCCGGTGAGTATAATCTAACTTGTTTTTCTTATCTTTCAGGTTATATCTGGGGCTTATCTACAGCTTTACAGAATGCTGTAGATAAGCCCCTGATGGCAGTCCACATTGTTGTTGTTGGAATCTGACACGCTTTATCTTTTATTCATTGTATTTTAATCACACCATGCCTAAAGGGGGTTTTACACATAGCGATATCGCTATAACGTCACCGATTTTGTGACGTTATAGCGATATCGCTATGTGTGATACTTACCTCCGACCGGCTTCCCCGCTGTCCATCGCTGATCGTGCGAGAATGTCCGGCTCCATTTCTCGTCGGGCGCTTCCTGCTGGCGCTGACAAGCGACGCGTGGAGGCGGGCGGGAGGACGTCAGGATCGCTGTGTGTGAAAGGAGAGTCGTGCGCTGCGTCACTGCTGCATCGCTGCTGCATCGCTGTGAGATCTGCCTGTGTGACAGCTCACTAGCGATCATTTAACGATGCACCAGCGAAACCTGACCGGGTCGGATCGCTGGTCGGATTGCTGGTGCATCGCTAAGGGTATGTGCACACGCTGCGGTTTTGCTGCGGTTTTGGCCCTGCAGAACTGCAGCAGTTCCGCAGACATGGTTCTTCACCATGTTAGCCTATGGGTTTTCAAAACCGCAGTGCTCACGCTGTGGTTTTTTACCTGCGGAAAAGCTGCAGGTTTTTTTCCGCAGCATGTCAATTGTTTCTGCGGATTCTGCTGCGGTTTCACACCTTTAACATAGTAGAGGTGTGAAACCGCAGGCCAAACCGCAGCAAGACCGCAGGTCACTTTACCTGCGGTTTTACCTGCGTTTCCGCGGGAAAAAACCCGCAGCAGAATCTGCAGCGTGTGCACTCACCCTAAATGTAAAGGGGCCTTTATCCACAGCTGGTTTTATGCATTTGTCTCAGGGACACCAATCTCTGCCCTTTTTGAGACTTAAAATCTTATCTAATGCTTAACGCCTCTTTACACAGACCGTTAAGTGTGTGTTAAGACCGCTGTGTGTGACATGTATCAGCAACCGCCCCCCCCCCCCGCCGGGTATCGCGCTCCAACGTCCAGGGCCGTTTTTTGATCGTTGGTCTCCCACAGGCCAGCATGCATCGCTGCATGTGACAGCGAGAGACCAACGATCAGCGACGTTGGACTCTGGTTTCCAATGTAAACAGCGGGTATCTAAGAGCCGCGTGGCTCTTAGATACCCGATGTTTATGTTGGATGCCAGCTTGCTCGCTGGTCCTGATCGCTGGAGGGGCTTTCTATGTGATAGCTCACCAGTGATCACCCTAACGATGTCCCAGCGATCCCATCCATGTCGGATCGTTGGTGGGATCGCTGGGACATCGTTATGTGTAACGGGGCCTTAAGACTATCACTCAGTAAACTTTTACCTGTCAGTGATGTTTAAAGACCAACGCAAACGATGTGCACTGAGCGATCTATACTACTCAGTGCACATAGGCTGCCATAGGTGGCCACCGACAACGATTCTTTTATGCTGTATAAAAGATCGTTTTACCTGACGAACAAGCGTTTTGCTGGTATGTTGAGTGATAGGCAGCCTGTTTACACTGCGAGATAATCAAAAATGATCTTGCACTGTAAATGCCCTTTTATGCATACAAGTCTAGGCCAGTTTCATAGTTGAAGGTATTCCCATCTCCAAGATCCCATCCCAATATGTAGTAGGTGTAGTAATAATAATAATATTAGCAAATACCTCCAATTAGAAATGTAGTATAGTTCTTCTGTTTTGATAAATCGCTTACCCCATTTACAGGGCATTGCAGTATTGATTGGTTTTGCCTACTCATACAGTGACGGTTAGCTGTTAGTGGTCGTAACCATGAATACCTAAGGTCCTGCAATGCCATGAACATGGGGTAAGCGACCCTGCAAATCAGAAGAACTATGCTACATTTCTAATTGGAGGTATTTCCTATTATTATTATTATTATTACTACACCAACTACATATTGGGATAGGAGCTTGGAGATGGGAATACTCCTTTAACCCCTTCACCCCAAGGGTGGTTTGCACATTCATGACCTGGCCAATTTTTACAATTCTGACCACTGCCCCTTTATGAGGTAATAACTCTGAAACACTTTCAAGGATCCCGGTGATTCTTACAATGTTTTCTCGTGACATATTGTACTTCATGTTAGTGGTAAAATTTAATTCATATAACTTGCGTTTATTTGTGAAAAAAATGGAAATTTGGCGAAAATTTTGAAAATTTTGCAATTTTCCAACGTTTAATTTTTATGCCCTTAAATCACAGAGATACGGCACACAAAAAACTTAATAAGTAACATTTCCCACATGTTTACTTTACATCAGCACAATTTTGGAACCAAAATTTTTTTTTGTTAGAAAGTTATAAGGGTTAAAAGATGACCAGTGATTTCTCATTTTTACAACACCATTTTATTTTTACGGACCACATCACATTTGAAGCCACTTTGAGGGGTCTATATGATAGAAAATACCCAAAAGTGACACCATTCTAAAAATTGCACCCCTCAAGGTGCTCAAAACCATATTCAAGAAGTTTATTAACCCTTCAGGTGCTTCAAAGGAATTTTTTGAATATTTAAAAAAAAAATGAACATTTAACTTTTTTTCACAAAAAAAATATTTCAGGTTCAATTTTTTTTATTTTACCAAGGGTAAAAGGAGAAATTGGACTGGAAAAGTTATTGTGCAATTTGTCCTGAGTACGCTGATACCGGACATGTGGGGGGGAACTACTGTTTTGGCGCATGGCAGAGCTCAGAAGGGAAGGAGCGCCGTTTGACTTTTTCATTGCAAAATTGTCTGGAATTCTGATCCGACGCCATGTCTCGTTTGGAGAGTCCCTGATGTACCTAAACAGTGGAAATCCCCCAAAAGTGACCCATTTTGGAAACTACACCCCCCAAGGAACTTATCTAGATATGTGGTGAGAACTTTGAACCCACAAGGGCTTCACAGAAGTTTATAACGTACAGCGGTACAATTAAAAAATCATATTTTTTTCCACAAAAATGATCTTTTCACCTCCAATTTTTATTTTCCCAAGGGTAACAGGACCCTAAAAGTTATTGTGCAATTTGTCCTGAGTACGCTGATACCCCATATGTGGGGGTAAACCACTATTTGGGCGCATGGCAGAGCTCGGAAGGAAAGCAGCGCCATTTGACTTTTTTGGCTGGAATTGAAATCGGACACCATGTCGCGTTTGGAAAGCCCCTGATGTACCTAAACAGTGGAATCCCCCCACGAGTGACCCCATTTTGGAAACTAGACCCCCTAAGGAACTTATGTAGATGTGTGGTGAGCACTTTGAACTCCCCCAGTGCTTCACAGAAGTTTATAACGCCCGGGCATGAAAATAAAAAAAATCGTATTTTTTCCATAAACATGATCATTTAGTTCCTTTAATGCCCGGGCATGAAAATAAAAAAATCGTATTTTTTCCACAAACATGATCATTTAGTTCCCTTTTTTTTATATTTTCCCAAGGGTACCAGGAAAAAAGGGACCCCAAAAGTTGTTGTCCAATTTGTCCTGAGTACACTGATACCCCATATGTGGGAGAAAACTACTGTATGGGCACACGTCGGGACTCGGAAGGGAAGTAGTGACATTTTGGAATGCAGACTTTGATGGAATGGTCTGTGGGTGTCATGTTGCCTTTGGAGAGCCCCTGATGTACCTAAACAGTGGAATCCCCCCACAAATGACACCATTTTGAAAACTAGACCCCCTAAGGAACTTATCTAGGTGTGTGGTGAGCACTTTGAACCCCCAAGGGCTTCACAGAAGTTTATAACGCCCGGGCGTGAAAATAAAAAAATCATATTTTTTTTCCACAAAAATCATATTTTTGCCCCCAATTTTTTATTTTCCTAAGGGCAACAGGAGAAATAGGACCCCAAAAGTTGTTTTGCAATTTGTCCTGAGTAGGCTGATACCCCATATGTGGGGGTAAAACACTGTTTGGGCGCATGGCAGAGCTTGGAAGGGAAGGAGCACCATTTGACTTTTTCAACGCAGAATTAGCTGGAATTGAGATCAGACGCCATGTTGCGTTTGGAGAGCACCTGATGTGCCCAAACAGTGGAAACCCCCCAATTCTAACTCCAACCCTAACCCCAACACACCCCTAACCCTAATCTCAGCCCTAACCCTAGCCCTAACCCTAGCCCTAGCCCTAACCCTAATGAGAAAATGAAAATAAATACATTTTTTTAATTTTATTATTTTTCCCTAACTAAGGGGGTGATAACGGGAGGTTTGATTTACTATTTATGGCGATTTTTATGTTTGGCGGCTGTCACACGCTAAAAGACGCTTTTTATTGTAAAATTAGTTTTTGCATCACCACATATTGAGAGCTATAATTTTTCCGTATTTTGAGCCACTGAGTCATGTGAGGTCTTATTTTTTGCGGGACGAGATGACGCTTTTATTGGTATCATGTTCAGGCACGTGACATTTTTTGATCGCTTTTTATTCCGATTTTTGGGACGCAGAATGAACAAAAACCAGCGTTTCATGAATTTCTTTTGAGGGGTGCGTTTACACCGTTCCGCGTGCGGTAAAATTGATAAAGCGGTTTTATTCTTCGGGTCAGTACGGTTACAGCGATACCTCATTTAGGTCGTTTTTTTATGTTTTGGCGCTTTTATGCAATGAAAACAATTTTATATAAAAAATAATTATTTTTGCATCGCTTTATTCTGCGAGCTATAACTTTTTTATTTTTTCTCTGATAATTCTGTGTTGCAGCTCGTTTTTTGCGGGACAAGATGACGTTTTCAGCAGTACCATGGATATTTATGTGCGTCTTTTTGATCGTGCGTTATTGCACTTTTTGTTCGGCGGTATGATAATAAATCATTATTTTTTGCTTCGTTTTTTATTTTTATTTTTTAAGGGGTTCGCTAAAGGGGTTAATTAATGGGACAGTTTTATAGGGCAGGTCGGTATGGACGCGGCGATGCCAAATATGTGTACTTTTATTGTTTTTTTTTTATTTCCAAAAAATGAATTTATTAAGGAATATTTTTTTTTTTTATTTATTTAGCGATTATTTTAAAATTATTTTTACACTTTTTTTTTTCTTTTTTTTTAACTTTATTAGGTTGTCCCAGGGGGGACATCACTGTCCTGTGACAGATCGCTGATCTGTCACATCACAGATCAGCGATCTGTCACAGGCAGTGTGCAGGTTTCCTCCTTGCCTGTGCTTTGCAGGCACTGAGGAAGCCGGCTCCTTGCAGGCCCCTGAAGGTCCCCGTCGCCATCTTGGATCCGGGGACCTGCAGGGAAAGAGCCCCCCGCAGCAGCGCTGCACATTGCGCTGCTGTGGGGGCTCAGGGAAGCGCGGAGGAAGCCCCCTCCCTGCCGATGCTTCCCTTTAACCCCCGGTACACCGCAATCGTGTTTGATCTCGGTGTGCAAGGGGTTAACGTGTCGTGGGCTGTCCGTGACCGCCCCTGACACATAGTGCCGGGTGTCAGCTGTGATAATCAGCTAACACCCAGCCGCGATCAGCGGTGCTCACCACGTGGGCACCGCTGATCGCGCTAGACGTACTATCCCGTCCATGGGCATAGAGGCCCGGGTCCCATGGATAGTACGTCTGATGTCAGAAAGGGGTTAACTAGCTAATGTTTTAGGAGTGTGTTCGGAAACCATTTTATGCAGAAGAAACCCAGTCAAGCATAAAGAGAACATACAGGATTCATATGTTGCTCAAATTCATGTTTAAGTTTTTTGTTGTTTAATTTCAACAGATATTCTACTTCGTGAAGATGGAAAAAGACAGAAGTCAAATGACTGACAGGATATTAAACCTCACACTGGAGATCATCTACCTACTGACTGGAGAAGTGAGAGAGTTCAGGAATAAGAAAATGTCACATCACATTTATTTAAAAAAAAATTTGGTTAACCCATTCATGACATGCGCCATACTAGTACTGCACATGTCGTGCCCCTCCCTTTGATGTTTTGAGCAGCTGACATGTGCCTTTAACCTTTGCGGGTGGAATTGCGATTCACCCACGGTTGTTAACCCGTTAAATGCAGCTGTCAATCTCTGACAGCGGCATTTAATGTGATCACGCCGAAAGCACGTCACTAATCCTGCCCATCGGCGCCCGTGTCACAGGACCGCAGGTCGCAGATGGGTTGGCATGACAACCCATTGTCTCCAGGAAACCCCTGTGGTTGTCAAGTGAGCATTTCTGCTACACACAAGTGATCTGAACATCGCCTGTGTGTATCAGAGCCAATCAGACAACTGCAGCTTCTAGTCTCCCATGGAGACTATTGAAGCATGCAAAAAGTAAAAAAAGCAATGTTTTTAAAAATATCTAAAAAATATAAACAAAAATAAAAGTTCAAATCACCCCCCATTTGTCCCATTCAAGATAAAGCAATAAAAAAATACACATATTTGGTATCGCTATAAAAAGAATTAATCCCATCGGTAAACAGTGTAGCGGAAAAAAAAAAAGTCAAAACTCCAGAACTATGTTTTTTTGGTCGCCACAACATTGCATTAAAATGCAATAATGGGCGATTAAAAGATCATATCCAGACCAAAATGGTATAAATAAAAATGTCAGCTCAGTGTGCAAAAAATAAGCCCTCACGCAGCCCTAGATCACGAAAAATAGAGACGGTAGGGGTTTCGGAAAATGACGGAATTTTTTTTTTCTTTTTAACAAAGTTTGCATTTTTTTTTCACCATTTAAATAAAAAGCAACCTAGACTTATTTCGTGTCTACAAATTCGTAATGACCTGGAGAATCACAATGGCAGGTCAGTTTTAGCATTTGGTTAACATGGTAAAAAAAAAATTAAAAAACAGTTGTGGAGTTGTTCGAGTACAAGATATGGTAAAACCAATGGTGTTGTTCAAAAGAACAACTCGTCCTGCAAAAAACAAGCTCTCACATGGCCATATTGACCAAAAAATAAAAAAGTTATGGCTCTGGGAAGAAGGGGAGTAAAAAACTAAAAAGGGCTGCGGCGTGAAGGGGTTAATAAAAACTGTATAAGTCTTTACATTGAGAATGTACTTTTTTAGGTTTTTAACAGATGGGAGAAATACATGTAATTATACATACTGATTGTTCTACTGCTTCATACTGGACTCGCAATATAAAGTACACATGTGGTCAAAATTGTTGGTACCTCTCGTTTAATGACAGAAAAAAACACAATGGTCACAGAAATAACTTGAATCTGACAGAAGGAATCTAAATAAAAAATCTATGAAAATGAACAAATGAAAGTCAGATATTGCTTTTCAACCATGCTTCCACAGAATTTAAAAAAAAAAATAAAACTCATGAAACAGGCCTGGACAGAAATGATGGTACCCTTAACTTAATATTTTGTTGCACAACCTTTGACGGCATGTTTCAGCTCTTTCCAAAGATGCTCGATAGGATTTAGGTCAGGGCTCATAGAAGGCCACTTCAGAGTAGTTCAATGTTTTCCTCTTAGCCATTCTTGGATGTTTTTAGCTGTGTGTCTTGGATCATCCTGTTGCAAGACCCATGACCTGCAACTGAGACCAAGCTTTCTGACACTGGGCAGCACATCTCTAGAATCCCTTGATAGCCTTGAGATTTCATTGTACCCTGCACAGATTCTAGACACCCTGTGCCAGATGCAGCAAAGTAGCCCCAGAACATAGCAGAGCCACCTCCATGTTTCACAGTAGGTACAGTTATCTTTTCTTGATATGCTTCATTTTTCCGTCTGTGAACATAGAGTTGATGTGCCTTACCAGAAAGTTCCATTTTTGTCTCATCTGTCCATAGGACATTCTCCCAGAAGCTTTGTGGCTTGTCAATATGTAGTTGGCAAATTCCAGTCTGGCTTTTTTATGATTTTATTTCAACAATGGTGTCCTCCTTGGGCATCTCCCATGAAGTCCACTTTGGCTCATACAACGACGGATGGTGCGATCTGACACTGATGTTCCTTGAGCTTGAAGTTCACCTTTAATCTGTTTAGAAGTTTTTCTGGGCTCTTTTGGTACCGTTCATATAATCCGTCTCTTTGATTTGTCATCAATTTTCCTCCTGCGGCCACGTCCAGGGAGGTTGGCTACAGTCCCATGGAGCTGAAATTTCTGAATATCGTGCAACTGTACTCACAGGAACATCAAGCTGCTTGGAGATGGTCTTATAACTTTTACTTTTAACATGTTTGTCTATAATTTTCTTTCTAATCTCCTGACACAACTCTTCCCTTCGCTTCCTCTGGTCCGTGTTCAGTGTGATACACACCATGTCACCAAACAGCACAGTGAGTATCTGTAGCCCTCTATACAGGCCCACTCACTGATTCCAAGATTGTAGACACCTGTGATGCTAATTAGTGGACACACTTTGATTTAACATGTCCCTTTTGTCACATTATTTTCAGGGGTACCATCATTTCTGTCCAGGCCTATTTCATGAGTTATTTTTTTTTAATTTCTGTGGATGCATGGGTGAAAAGCAATGTCTGACTTTCATTTGTTCATTTTCATAGATTTTTGATTTATTATTACTTTTGTCAGATTCAAGTTAATTCTGTGACCATTGTGGGTTTTTCTGTCATTAAACGAGGGGCACCAACAATTTTGACTACGTGTGTATACATTATGAAATTGATCTTTCAGACTTAACGAGGTACTTACTTTAAAAACGCAAGTGAGGATGCCTGTGTAATCATTTTTAAAAATGAAAACTCAATACCCACTCACTGAGCCTGTTTGACATTTTCTCACTGACCCTCCTCCCTGCTGAAATCTCACTCTACAAGCTGCAGCTGTAAATTAAACCATGTGGGTGGAAATTGAATACACATAGATTCATGAGCAATTTCTCACTTTACTGAACAGATAAAATACTTCTATTAATATCAGGAGTATACAAGTATGACATGGAATTTCAAATAAAGTACACCAGTGTCAACAGGTCTATGAGATTTAGTTTTAATAATAACGTATTTTGCAGCTTGAATTGTGAAATTTATTGCACGTTTGCTTTAAATAATTTTCCTATCTCCAAATATTAGTTTCCTTTTAATTAATTTCTGTCCTGATCTGTAACCTGTAACTTTCTAGGACTATGTACCTGCAAAGAAGTTAAGTGAGCCTGTCACACCAAGCAACTCACATGTGTCAGGAGGACTGAGCAGGACCCAGAGCCCTAGCACTCTGTCTCCTACTCACTCAAGGAAACAGGAGAAAAGCAATGATGAGAAGATCCTAGACCTCACCAACAAGATTATTCAAGTGCTGACTGGAGAGGTGAGCGCTGCTGGGAATACTGGGACATTACATAGCACCCCAAGGGACGTGTCTAAATAATGACAATTACAACGTGTGTCTCAGGTTCCTATAAGATGTCAGGACATCTCCGTCTATTTCTCCATGGAGGAGTGGGACTACATAGAAGGACACAAGGAACTCTACAAGGATGTTATGATTGAGAACCACAAGCCCCTCACATCACCTGGTAAAATGGCTGCGTATTGATGTTGAGTTTTGATTTGTGCAAGTACGCTAGTAATGCCATCTTTTAAATTGGAGTCTGACCTCTTCCAGATCTTCTTTTCCAGGTAAAAAATAGAAGGCAGAAGGCTTATGTCAAAGGGAGAGGTTTCATAATTAAAGTATAACAAAAGTAAAAAAAATTAAAAGTGTGTAATCTTTTTCTTTATCCCCTTCTAAATGGTTCATTTTAACATTGTTGTAGCATACATGAGAGGAAGGTGTGAGACTAGTTTTAATTAGGCGGGGCATGTAGTAGAATGACTCCAAGAAAAACCATGGATCTCCAAATTTAAACCCCTAGAGATGTCCCCATTTTTGTTGCTTTTTTTCTCACCTTCCAGGAGCCATCACATATTTTTTTCACCCATATAGTCGTATATTTTTCATCCATATAGCCGTATATACAGTATCAGCATGAAGAGTTACAGTTTCGAATTATACTGTAAAAACGAAGACAAAAACCCATGGTAAAATTGCATTTTTTCTTTTCCCCAACTTCATCACATTTAGAATTTTTATTCTCGTTTTTCAGTACATTGAATGGTAAAATCAGTGGTGTCGTTGAAAGCTACAACTCATCCCCCCAAAAAATGGCTCTTGGGAGAAGGGAAGGAATAAAAGCGCAAAAATGGAACTTGGCTGTTGAGGGAAGGGGTTCAAGGACTTGAATTTTCAATATGTAGTCTATTGTACAATTGCTGGCCATAATTCTGATTACCGTATTTTGATGTTAAGATTTAATGTACAAAGCTGGTGACATAACTACATTAAAAGTAGGTCCACTCTAACATTTTGGGGTTCATAGGTGTGCTAATATGGCAGACACGGAGTGGGCCTTCAGTATGCCACTGACTGCCATGACAACCTATTAGTGCCCCGTTACCACATTGCGGGGGGTAGTAGGTGTTAGACATCCCCCTCACCTCCCCATCCCATCTCTTTTACCTCTTAAATTTAATCTAAGAGGCTAAATTGTGACCCGAGCTAATATAGCTTAGTAATCACAGTATAGTTGCTTTTTATATTCAGTCAATTTCTATATTTCTCTATTTTATTTATTCAGTCAATTTCTATATTACTCTATTTTATTTCTCCAACAGATCACTTTAAAACCAAAATGCCTCCTGAAGATTTTCCCACTACTTTTCATCCCCCTTACTACATAGAGCAGAATAAGAACTTCAGTAAGACTAATCTGAGACCTGAATTGTTGAAATTATATAAAACAATCGAGAGACCTTGGAAATCAGTAAGTGACCAATTCGAGGACTCTTCTTCCAGTGAAGAAGACTATTTCTCAGAAAGTGACCTTTACATACACACTCAATACACGGCTACTGATGGCCAAGCCACAGAGTCCGACTCCAGTGACGAAGATGTAATTTATATATCCACACAACAAAATCAAACAAAACATCCTCCTTTATTTAGGAGGGAAGAATCGAGGCCACGAGCTGGAGCAAACCTCTTTCATGTCTATAACCCAAGAGCTTTAGCATACAGACCAGCTCCTAGTAAACAAATTCCTAAAACTAATACCAGCACCCAGAAAATGAATGCTATGTTAATAAAATATGGTGAATTTAACAGGAATTTTAATATTAAGCCAGCTCCTCCACCTCCTCGGCAGACTGTACCTCAGCAGACTTTACAAATGACCCGGAGGTTGTTCACCTGCACTGAGTGTCCAAAGGCTTTCACTAGTAACGCCGAACTGACTAGGCATTTTCGAGTACATAGGAGAAGGAAACTGACGTGCTCTGATTGTGGAAAGCTTTTCCCATACAAGTCACATCTGGTTAGACACCAAGCGGTTCACACAGGAGAAAGAGCCTTCGTGTGCCCAGAGTGTGGGGAAAACTTCCTCTGCAAGTCCCACCTGGTGACACATCTAAGAACCCATACAAGAGAAAAGCCTCTCATCTGTCAAGATTGCGGCAAACATTTCTCTTGTAACTCTGCTCTCATCACTCATCGGAGAATACACACCGGGGAGAAACCTTTTGTTTGCCCCATCTGCGGGAAGGCTTTTGCTCAAAGTTCGAACCTTCTCTCACATCAGAGAGGTCACACCGGAGTGAAGAAGTTCATCTGTCGGGAATGTGGCAAGAGCTTCGCTCAGAAAAATGACCTGAATAGACATTTGAAAATCCATAGAGGACAAATTGTTTTTCAACATATGTAGAGCTTTTTGATTTTAAATAAAACCTGTTAACCTTTCAAGTATCTTAAGTTGTTGTGCATTTTATGTTGTTAAAAGACTTTTATAAGGTTGCCCAATAGGGCAGCGTTAAGATGAAGATAAAATATAACCTGTGTTGTGATAAGATCTAATTTACCAAACTGGTGATATAACTACAAAAAAGTAGGTCCAGACTAGCATAGCACTTCTGTGTGTAAATGGTACTTAATTACGGCATTTTTACATTTCAAATTTGGGGGAAAACGTTTAATTCTAGAAAACCACAAATAGTAATTAAAAATAGCCATATAAAGTAAATTTACACAAAGCTGAGAAGTAAAAGAAATTATGGTCTAAGAGTAATGAACTTGTATATACAATGGTCAACAGAACACATCATGTGCAGACCTTTACATAGAAACTTAGGACAGACAAGATTGGAGTGGTGGATGCACTTTATGAGAACGCTATGTAACGGATGCGTTAACGCACCCATAGACTGCAATAGACAAGCGCATCGCTAACGCATGTCATAATCGGCAAGCGTTAGCGATGTGCCGTCATTCTGTGACGGACCCTCGGATGCGGTCTGCAGCGTCCAAGGGTCCATCACTGCTAGCGCAGATGAAACATCTGCGCTAGCGGTATAGCATAATGCGATCATACAAAGAAGTTGCGTTAGCGCAGCCCGTTTAACGCATGCGTTGAACGGACTGCTCTAACGCAATGTCAACCTAGCTTAACAACTCTTCGCAATGACCAGATAAGGATCTCAAAAAGGAGATTATCCTCTATTAACTTAGAATTACCTAATATAGTTTAATTCTTTTTCTGTAAAATTGAGATTACATTTAAGAGCTTAAAGGGTAGCCTCCAGAAACACCATGCTTTAGGGCTACACTAGCCATGAGAAACAAATTATATACATCCCCCCAAAAATACATATCCTGTAAATACACCTCCACCACAGTTGTGTGAATTTAGCCTTTTTATATCTGGTAAACACATTTTTACCATCGATTTCTTCTCCCTTAGTAGCCACAACAGAGCTCCCCTTACAGTAATATTAGTGCCTCCAGTCACCGCAACTTTCAAAGTAGTTATAGCAACTACCCAACATTGAACAGAAGAAAAAATGCAGCACTTACCTGTTAAACTTAAAAAACTACAGTCCTTTATTAAACCATCATGAATATGGACAAGGTTTAAATCGGGCTAGTTACGTACAGGCATGCGGTGAGCAGAGCAGAACGACGGCCGTTTCGCGCAAAAACACGCTTCCACGGGTCCAGGTCGTTGACTCAGGAGGATCTTATTCCACTAGTGAGTAGATTTGCCTTGGTGCCAGTTTTTTTTCTCATTGTTGCGTTATAGCAACTACCCCTACCTTCACAATGATCATAGCACATACGACAAACTTCCCTCATCGTAACAACGGTTCAACCACTTCCCCTGTTGTCATAACAGCTCCTCATTTACCAATTCTACTTTGATCAATGACCAGAATAGCCTCTCACCAACTGTGATTTTTCTTTTGAATAGGTTGTTCAGCCCTGTTGAAAAATTATTGATTTCATTGGGGCTAGAAGTGAGAAGAGTTATGAAACATTTAGGCAAAAAAGTAGGTGACATTGATTCTTCAGATTTTATTTTGATGAGGTGCTGTAAGGGTGATCCTCTCTTATTTTGTGTTTATTTTATTGCATTTTTGAACACAAAAAAATAGACAAGACTTAACAATGCCCATCCAAAGATTATCATGATGCTGTTGCCTAGATTACCTTAATTAAAATATGCATTATCTACATTATTCCAGTGGAGGATGGGAACGTAGCAGTCTACAATGTAACCAAATTCGGATAAACTAATTGAAAAATGGTGACTAGCTTGGGGCAAAGTTGTCCCAATTTGGTGGAGAACGCATAAACAAGTATAATTTGTTATCCATCTTAATAAGCTACCCCTTTTTAAGTGCTGTCAAGTCAAACCATTAATAAACAAAACAAATATATCAACAACACAAGAAAATTAGACTAGAAGAGTACATTGTAATAACATTGTGAAGGCACCACGTTAATCACAGACATTTGCATAGAAACTTGGGACAGACATGAGTGGAGAGGAATCATCTATCCAGGATCATCAAAACCAAGATGGCTGGGGACACTTTAGGACAGCACGCACTCTCCGTTTAAGAGGGCATGACCATGTGAAACCCTAAGCACAGTGGCCAGCGATCTGTGAGCCATGTGCAGACCCCGGGCAGCAGCAGCAAGAGGATGAGGGAAAAGTGCAGGACCACGACGGTGAGTGTCGGCGTCTCTGCCGGGGGATGCAGAGATGCCGAAGCTACAAAGATCTTCATATTGTTTCTGCTTCTGTTCGATTTGTGAAAGCCTGTGACTGAGGGTATGTGCACATGATCAAGTATGGCTCAGTGTTTGTTCAGGATTTGACGCAAGTGAAAGCTGCACCAAATCTGCATCTGAGGCCACTGGCAGGTTACCTGCGTTTTTTACATGCATTTTTGATGCGTTTTCAAGAAATCCCATGTCCACTATGCGTGCACCGATGCCCGTGGCTCACCTGCAGAGACGGACATGCTTCTTTCCAGACCGCAGCATTTCAATTTATGTAGCGGAGACGCTCAGTCTCTGCGTAAATTACCCATACACTTTCATTAGATGCGGTAAAACCGCATTATCTTTCTAGTCACGTGTATTAAGTGCGAAAACGTAGCTTACTACACATGTATACTAATTTAAATAATGGTAAATCTTGTGACACAGCTGGAAGTACATGACACCGGAAGTGTAGGAAAGCACAGAGAGAGGTCCCCTCCTTTTTCTAAAAAACATAATTAAAAAAATAGCATGGAGTCCCCCTTTATTTGTTAACCAGCCAGAGTAAAGCAGACTACTGGGACTGGTATTTCAGGCTGGTAAGGATCCAATATCCATGAAGCTTACCAGCCTGATAATACCAGTACACAGCAGTCTGCTTACCTTGAAGGGTTAGCAAAAATAGTGGGATCCCCTCAAAAAAATAGCATGAGGTGCCCCTATTTTTGGTAACCAGTCAAGGAAAAAGACAGCTGTGGCCTGGTATTCTCAGGCTGGTGAGGCCAATGGATTTTGGCCCTCACCAGCCTAAAAATAGCAGTTTGTAGCCGCACCACAATTGGCACATCCAAAGCTGCGCCATTTGTGGCACTTTACCCAGCTATTCCCACTTGCCCTGTAGCAGTGGCAAGTGGGGTTCATATTTGTGGGGTTAATGTCACCTTTGTATTGTCCAGTGACATCAAGCCCACGGCTTAGTAATGGAGAGGCGTCTATAAGACACCTATCCATTACTAATCTCATAGTTACATGGTAAATAAAGACAAAGCCAGAATAAAGTCTTTTAATTGAAATAATGACACAGACTCCTTTAATAAATCCTAATTAAACCATACTGCATCGACTATTCCACCGTCGCCCTTGTCTCCTGGAAGAGAATTAAAAAAGCAATAATATCCTTACCTATCCGCCGAGAAAATATACCGTCCCACGACGAGTCCAGCTCTGCTACATCTGGATGCCTTTGGCTTAACGGTGGCATTATGCCACCATTCAGCCTGACTTCCGGAACACAGCTGAGCTTAAAGATGATCACCGGAGATAGCTCAGTCCCCGGCGGTCACGTGCACTACAGTTCTCGCGGTCAGCTGACCGTGAGATCTTGGCAAGTGACCGGAGATAACCCCGTCTCCAGCTGTCTCGTGTACTGCAGTTCTCGCAGTCAGCTCAGCTCATCACGAGAACTGCAGTGCATGTGTACTTCCATCTGAAGCAAGGTACAACATTATTTAAATTAGTATACATGCGTAGTAAGCTGCGTACCCACACTTAATACGCATGTGACTAGAAAGGTAATGCAGTTTTTCCGCATCTAATGATAGTGAATGGGTAATTTACGCAGTGGAGACTGAGCGCCTCCGCTGCATACAGTTGTGGCCAAAAGTATTGACAGCCCTGCAATTCTGTCAGATAATACTCAGTTTCTTCCTGAAAATGATTGCAAACACAAATTCTTTGGTATTATTATCTTCATTTAATTTGTCTTAAATGAAAAAACACAAAAAGAATTGTCCTAAAGCCAAATTGGATATAATTCCACACCAAACATAAAAAAGAGGGTGAGCAAAAGTATTGGCACTGTTCGAAAAATCATGTGATGCTTCTCTAATTTGTGTAATTAACAGCACCTGTAACTTACCTGTGGCACCTAACAGGTGTTGGCAATAACTAAATCACACTTGCAGCCAGTTGACATGGATTAAAGTTGACTCAACTTCTGTCCTGTGTCCTTGTGTGTAACACATTGAGCATGGAGAAAAGAAAGAAGACCAAAGAACTGTCTGAGGACTTGAGAAACCAAATTGTGAGGAAGCATGAGCAATCTCAAGGCTACAAGTCCATCTCCAAAGACCTGAATGTTCCTGTGTCTACCGTGCGCAGTGTCATCAAGAAGTTTAAAGCCCATGGCACTGTGGCTAGCCTCCCTAGATGTGGACGGAAAAGAAAAATTGACAAGAGATTTCAACGCAAGATTGTGCGGATGTTGGATAAAGAACCTCGACTAACATCCAAACAAGTTCAAACTGCCGTGCAGTCCGAGGGTACAACAGTGTCAACCCGTACTATCCATCGGCGTCTGAATGAAAAGGGACTGTATGGTAGGAGACCCAGGAAGACCCCACTTCTTACCCCAAGACATAAAAAAGCCAGGCTGGAGTTTGCCAAAATTTACCTGAAAAAGCCTAAAACATTTTGGAGGACTGTTCTCTGGTCAGATGAGACAAAAGTAGAGCTTTTTGGGCAAAGGCATCAACATAGAGTTTACAGGAGAAAAAAAGGCATTCAAAGAAAAGAACACGGTCCCTACAGTCAAACATGGCGGAGGTTCCCTGATGTTTTGGGGTTGCTTTGCTGCCTCTGGCACTGGACTGCTTGACCGTGTGCATGGCATTATGAAGTCTGAAGACTACCAACAAATTTTGCAGCATAATGTAGGGCCCAGTGTGAGAAAGCTGGGTCTCCCTCAGAGGTCATGGGTCTTCCAGCAGGACAATGACCCAAAACACACTTCAAAAAGCACTGGAAAATGGTTTGAGAGAAAGCACTGGAGACTTCTAAGGTGGCCAGCAATGAGTCCAGACCTGAATCCCATAGAACACCTGTGAAGAGATCTAAAAATGGCAGTTTGGAGAAGACACCCTTCAAATATCAGGGACCTGGAGCAGTTTGCGAAAGAAGAATGGTCTAAAATTCCAGCAGAGCATTGTAAGAAACTCATTGATGGTTACCGGAAGCGGTTGGTGGCAGTTATTTTGGCTAAAGGTTGTGTAACCAAGCTTTAGACTGAGGGTGCCAATACTTTTGTCTGGCTCATTTTTGGAGTTTTGCGTGAAATGATCAATGTTTTGCTTTTTGATTCATTCTCCTTTGTGTTTTTTCATTTAAGACAAATTAAATGAAGATAATACCAAAGAATTTGTGTTTGCAATCATTTTCAGGAAGAAACTGAGTATTAGCTGACAGAATTGCAGGGGTGTCAATACTTTTAGCCACAACTGTAAATTGACATGCTGCGGTCTGGAAATACGCGCTGCATGTCCCTCTCTGCAGGAAAGCCGAAGGTGTCCGTGCATGCATAGTGAGCATAGGATTTCTTGAAATCCCATCCACTATGCTGTAACATCTGGACGCTGCAGGTTGGACGCTGCGGATGTACGGAGCATCCAACCCGCAATGTTTACTGACCGTGGGAACATACCCTTAGACTCGTCTGATCAGCAGGTAATGCTGTGGATGAAAGAAGTCTTAGAAATGTTTCATGTGCCTCTGTTTTTGTCCTTTTCCTCAATTTTTCTAAATTCATTAGCAGAACCTGATACTTATAATTACTTTTAACAGTAATATAAATTAAATTTGGTGGTCATTCTTAATGGATAACATTTAGTTACTGATCAGATGTTAAGGAAAATAATTAATAGTTGTTATATTTTACAATTTGCCAATATACTCTATTACTTAAAATAACTGCAAACTTCAGTGTGCATAACTATTCACCCTACCCCCCTTTCTCCAACGTTAGTACTTTGTAGAGCCCTCTTTTTCAGCAATTACAACTGCAAGTCGCTTTAGATAAGTTTCTATGAGCTTTATATGAACAGATACTCCAGTCTCTGTTTGGGAACTCTGCAGCTCCTTCAGGGTTACCTTTGGTCTCTGGGCTGACTCTTTGCCCGGGCTGAAATGGAAAGAACATGGTACCACAACAAGGGCTGCCCAGCAAAACTCTCAGCCCAGGAAAGGAAGGCATTAATCAGACAGGCAGCACAGAGACCAAAGGTAACCCTGAATGAGCTGCAGAGTTCCCAAACAGAGACTGGAGTATCTGTCCATGTCAATACAGCAAGCCCTACACTCCATAGAGGTGGCCTTTATGGAAGGGTGGGCAGAAGAAAAGCCTTTATTTACACATAAAAATTGTAAGGCTCGTTTTGAGTTTGAAAAAAGCAAACAATATCCTATCTGGGGAAATGTTAAAAATGTCTCAAAAATCCCTAACCAGGGATTGAAGCTTGAGGAAGACAATTTGGATATTCCAGGTGCCTTCTGGGAAAAGCTAAGAGTCTCCCTCGTTGTGTACAGCCAGGACCAGATGCTTGGAATGCATCGCCAAACCGCGCGACTTATGGAGCGCCAATTTTTGCCTATAGGACAGGAAATAGCAATAGCAAGAAAGCTTGGCTGACTGATTAGATTACACAAGAAGGAAAAAAACAGTAGATTACACAAGAAGGAAGACACACAGCAAATCAACAGGATCTAGGAGCAACATGGCAGATGTGACAGCCTACATGGTGAGCTGCAACTAGAGGAGTTGGTGTACTCTGTTTAAACCTTCGTATCACAGCGTGACAGGTTGCAGGTTTCTGCTAATAACCAAGAAAAATTATCTTTCACAATTGGTGCAGAATCCAACCAGTGGAGCAGCATTTTAGACCTAATACTATCTAACAGACCTGACAGAATAACAAATCTGCAGGTCGTCGGGCATGTAGGAAATACTGACCCAATATTGTACAGTTTCATTTGTCTGTCGCTAGGGGGACATGTCAGGGAGTCACAAAAACACTGAACTTTAGGAAGGCAAAGTTTGACCAGCTTAGAGATGCCCTTAATCTGGTTGACTGGGACAATGTCCTCAGAAATAAGAATACAGAAAATAAATGGGAAATGTTTAAGAACATCCTTAATAGGCACTGTAAGCGGTTTATACCTTGTGGGAATAAAAGGACAAGAAATAGGTAAAAACCCAATGTGGCTAAACAAAAAAGTAAGAGGGGCAATTAACAGTAAATAGAAAGCATTTAAACTACTAAAGCAGGATGGCACCGTTGAAGCTCTAAAAAAACTATAGGAAGAAAAATACTTTATCTAAAAAACTAATAAAAGCTGCCGAAAAGGAAACAGAGAAGCACATTGCTAAGGAGAGTAAAACTAATCCCAAGCTGTTCTTCAACTATATCAATAGTAAAAGAATCAAAAGTGAAAGTGTAGGCCCTTTAAAAAATTGTGAGGAAAGAATGGTTGTAGATGATGAGGAAAAAGCTAATATATTAAACACCTTCTCCACGGCATTCACGGTGGAAAATAAAATGCTGGGTGAAATGCTAAGAGACAAAGAATACCCTATATTAAGGGTCACCAATCTAACCCAAGAAGAGATGCAAAACCGGCTAATTAAGACTAAAATAGATAAATCTCCGGGTCCGGATAGCATACACCTACAAGCACTAAGAGTGTTAGAACGGCAGAACGCACTAAATAAAAACAATACAGTGCGTTCGCCGCTCAGGGTCCACCGTGCAGTAGGTGATATAACCGCTGCTAAGTGGTGGCAGGAGCAATATGACGGAAATGCACACAGGGTTAAACTTCACCCATGTGAGCAGTGCAATCTCAGTTAACTCACAGAGATGCCAAAAAGTACAAACACAAATGACTGAGCCTGTTGTACTCACAGTACTCAGTAAAAACACACACGGTATACGGTCACAGGAGTAGCTCAAGAAGGCGGCACTACGTCCGTCTAGACCTACCGTGTGCATGGCGTTGCAACTGCGAACGCAAAGGAGGCTGCTACTGCAGCGCGGCGTGGACACTGCCACTAAACGACAAAGGCAAGGCGCAAGCACAATGTCGAACGCTAGCAGCTGTGGATGTAGCAGCAGAGGAGCGCTGGCGCTGATTCTAACTCAGTCCCTATCCACATGCGTAATATCAGAGGGAAGGAGTTTCAAATGAGTCAGTCACCAGAATCATGCATCGTCCTCATACACACAGCAGCAAGTAAGTCTATACTAGCGCATGGCGGAACAGCCATGTGCGCCTTTTATAGCAGCCGAGACCTTCTGCACGCTTCCAGATCTCTGAGATGGACCAATGAGAACTGGAACGGGACTTGAGCACATGACTCACGATCTCCAATGGGAGATCATCCCATGAGCATGCTCAGTAGGAGGACAGAAGGACTTAGCCTCAGGAGAGATTTGCTGCAAGGCAATCTCCTCTGCAATCTCCTCTGCAGTGGAAAAATAGGAGGAGAGTGCAGAATGTGAGGATCTGGATCCCTGCTGAGTACATGCAGAAATCCGACTCCTAACAAAGAGAACTAAGTAATGTAATAGACAAACCATTATTTCTTATATTTAGCGACTCTATAGTGACAGGGTCTATTCCACAGGACTGGCACATAGCAAGCGTGGTACCAATATTCAAAAAGGGCTCTAAAAGTCAAAATGAAAATTATAGGCCAGTAAGTCTAACCTCTATTGTTGCTAAAATATTTGAACGGTTTCTGAGGGATGTTATTCTATATCTCAATGAGAATAACTGTTTAACTTCATATCAGCATGGGTTTATGAGGAATCGCTCCCGTCAAACCAATCTAATCAGTTTTTATGAAGAGGTAAGCTATAGACTGGACCAAGGTGAGTCATTGGACGTGGTATATTTTGATTTTCCCAAAGCGTTTGATACCGTGCCACACAAGAGGTTGATACACAAAATGAGAATGCTGGGTCTGGGGGAAAATGTGTGTAAATGGTATATTCTCTAACTGGGTCGCTGTGACCAGTGGGGTACCGCAGGGGTCGAGTACAAAAGAGGGCAACTATCAGGATCCTGACAGCGCCGGCGTACAGCCTCCGCTGAGCAGGGACTCACCCGCACTGTAGGAACCCCTGGGGACCAGAATAGCCAGAAAGTATAGGTGCACAGGACCTTAGTGATGAAGTTTAGCAAGCCGACACGGGACCTACGGTCATGTGACTGCAAGGGGCGGGGCTTAGCGTCCTGCTTTCACAGAAGACAGCAAACTCAGAGTCAGGCAAAACGGAGGTCGTTCACAGTACGGACAGCGAGGTACAGAAGGGGTAAACAGACGGGAGGTCAGACAAAGCCAAAGGTCATACACAAGAGGGCGACGCGGTACCAAGGGGACGAGGAGAGAGAAGTCGGGTCACAAGCAGAGAGTCATACACGAGAGGTAGCGCAGTACAAGAGGGACAGGTAGAACTCGTAACAGGGACAGAACCAAATCAAAACCAAACAAGCAAGCAAGATGTCAGGCACAAGGCACACGTACGCACAAGGTCAACTAACTCAGCCGAGGGCAGGAGTATAACTGACACCGGACCTAGGTCCAGTGAGCATTAAATAGCCGCCCTCTGCCAGGGAGAGGCGGAATAATTAACCCCCAATCAGACCAGGACGGGCCAAAGCGAAACCCCGTCCTGGATCATGACAGTACCCTCCTCTCAATGGGGGGCCACTGGACCCCATGAACCAATCGAGCCGGAACCCACGAGCATTCTTCAGGACCGTAGCCTTTCCAATGTACCAGATATTGAAGGGCACGACGGACCAACCTGGAGTCGACAATTCCTTCCACCTCGTACTCTGACTGCCCGTCTACCAAAACCGGTGTTGGGGAAGCTGATGATCCCTCCCCAGCAGAACTCACAGGTTTCAAAAGGGCCTTATGAAAAACATTTGGGATCCGCAGAGATGGCGGGAGACGCAACCGAAAAGCCACCGGGTTAACTGCCTCGGTAATTTCATAAGGATCGATAAACTTGGGTCCAAGCTTCGCAGAGGGGACCTTGAGTCTTATATTCTTGGTGGACAACCATACCTTATCCCCAATCTGCAATACCGGTCCCGCGGATCGTTTTTTGTCCGCAAAAAATTTAAACTTGTCCTGGGCCTTCGTAATATTACTCTGGACCTCTCGCCATACCTCCCCCAACCGCTGGATCGTCTCATCCCCCCAGGACACCCAGAATTCAAACGGGAAAATTCTCCAAAATGAGGATGAAACCCATAATTGCAAAAAAAAGGAGATGTACCCGTAGACTGGTTAACACGGTTGTTAAGTGCAAACTCAGCCACCGGTAACACAGAACACCAATCATCTTGTCGGTCTGGAGTCAAGCAACGCAGAATTTGCTCCAGAGACTTATTGGTCCGCTTGGTCTGCCCATTAGTCTCTGGATGATAAGCGGATGAAAAGGACAGACCAATATCCAACCTTTTACAAAAAGGTCTCCAAAATCTGGAAACAAATTGAACTCCTCTATCAGACACCACATTCAAGGGTAACCCATGCAACCGCACCACATGCTCAACAAACAATCTGGACAATGTTTCCGCATTAGGTAGAGCTGTCAAAGGTACAAAATGTGCCTGCTTACTAAACCTGTGCACCACAACCAAGACGACGGTATTACCCTTGGAGGGGGGAAGGTTGGTGATGAAATCCATGGACAAATGCGTCCATGGTCTCTCAGGAATTGGCAGTGGTACCAATTCCCCGGCCGGCCGGTTATGGGGGTTTTTTGCACGGGCACAAACATCACAAGCAGACACATATTCCCCAACATCAGAGGCTAAAGCAGACCACCAGAATACTCTAGCAATGGCCTTCCGGGTAGCTGAGATCCCTGGATGTCCACCCAGAACTGAGTCATGGAACTCCCGGAGGACCTTAAGGCGAAGCTGAGCTGGCACAAAAAGTTTGTCCACCGGCTTAGCCGGCGGTGCAAGAGACCGGGCTTCCCGAATCTGTCGTTCCAACATATTTGAAATACCTGCCACCACCACCCCAGGCTTAAGAATGGAGGATGGAGGTTCTGAGGGGGACACCGGATCTAGACTGCGTGACAAAGCATCTGCTCTGACATTTTTAGATCCTGGCCAAAAAGTGATCGAGAAGCTGAATCGGGAAAAAAAAAGTGACCATCTAGCCTGTCTAGGAGTCAACCTCTTAGCTGACTCAATATAAGCTAGGTTTTGTGGTCCGTAATTACGGTTATCGGATGGACAGCTCCCTCCAAAAAATGCCTCCATTCTTCAAAGGCCAACTTAACGGCCAGAAGTTCTCGATTTCCCACATCATAGTTTCTCTCCGCAGGGGAGAACTTCTTTGAGAAAAAGGCGCAAGGTCTTAAATTGGTCAAAGTGGCGGGTCCTTGGGACAATGCCGCCCCCACCCCCACCTTTGAGGCATCTACCTCAACAATAAATGGTTCAGACGGGTCCAGTTGAACAAGAACCGGGTCAGACATGAAACATGTTTTCAAAAACTGAAATGCCGCTACCGCTGCGGTTGACCAATTCTTGATATCGGCCCCCTTTTGAGTCATGTCTGTGAGGGGTTTAACCACCTGTGAGAACCCCTTTATGAATTTGCGATAGTAATTGGCAAATCCTATTTATGAAGTTTTGGAAGACCGCTGGAGCATTCGTCAAGCCGAAAGGCATGACCAGATTTTCAAACAACCCTTCAGTAGTGAGAAAAGCGGTTTTCCATTCATCTCCGTCTCGGACTCGGATAAGGTTATACGCTCCCCGTAGATCTAATTTTGAAAACCACTTAGCTCCGGACAATTGGTTGTATAAATCAGGAATAAGTGGAAGGGGATACGTATTCCTCACAGTTATCTTATTTAACTCGCGAAAATCGAGGCATGGGCGTAAACCACCGTCTTTTTTCTTTACAAAAAAGAACCCCGCCGCCACAGGAGAAACAGAAGGACGAATGTGTCCCTTACGGAGGCTCTCGGAAATATACTCCTTCATCGCAGCCCGTTCTGGACCCGAAAGGTTATACAAGCGGGCCTTGGGCAATTTAGCACCTGAAACCAGGTCAATGGCACAATCAAATGGGCGGTATGGTGGTAAAACCTCAGCCTCTTTTTCAGAGAAAACGTCTGTATAGTCTATCAGGCACTCCGGAATACCCTCCAGACCCATGGACGACACAGACACAGTATCAAGACATTTCTCAGAACAATAAAGACCCCATTTAACAATGTCTCGACATTCCCAATTAATTACAGGATTATGCAATTGTAACCAGGGGAACCCCAACACCAGTCCCGCTGGCAGGTTGTCCATCACAAAACATGAAATACGTTCCTGGTGCAAGGAACTCACTTTAAGGAGAAACTCTTCAGTACGAAACATAATATCATTTTTTACCAGTGGTGTTTTGTCAATGGCCACAAGGTGAATAGGAGTCTCCAACCTAACTGTCCCTAACTTACACCCGGATACCAAATCAGAGTCAATAAAGTTAAATGTTGATCCGCAATCCGCGAAGGCCAAAGTGGATGTGGAGACACTCCCACAACAAAGTTCCACCTGCAACAACATTTTAGAGAAGGCAGGAAAAGGTACCTGAGAGCCTGGGTGACCTCCACGACAATCACCCGGGCTCAGTCACTTGGTTAGTGGATGGGAGGGGCACACCTTTCTTCAGAATCGCCTGTTATGGATGAGTCACCGAAGGAGGAAAAAACAAAAACAATAGCTAAGTCCAGAAAACCAGAGAAGTTGGCAGCTATCAGATTGCAGACCCCTGAACCTATCCACAACAACTAGCAGTAGCCGTGGGGGATTCCTACGGTGCCCTAGACCCCTCGATCACAGCCGGAGAACTAAATAGGCCTAAAGTCAGAAAGGGGAAATCTAAACTGCCCCAGAGCAGACCCCAAAGCAATAGGCAGCCCCCAACATATAATGACTGTGAAGCAAGATGAAAAACACTAACACAGATAGAAAGATAGGTTGAGTAAATGATGGGGCCCAAGCTAACTAAATAGGACAGGATAGAAAAGCTGCTGTCTGCAATCCGCAAAAGCCCTATCCAAAAATGTACCAACAGACTGATAGGAAAAACAGGCCCTGAAGTCGCTAGGCTTCAAAAAGACTATATCAGCACTCAGGTATATTCTGAAGACAGAGCCAGAGATCAACAGATCAGAGACAAAAATGGAATTCAGCTCACCCCCGGCCGGGGATGGCCGAACTCCAAAAAACAAGGCAAACAAAACCAGAACTAAAGTGTACAAAAAGCAGAGCAAAAATTAGCTTTGAGAAGCAGAAATCAGACTGGTCTCCAAGAATCCAGCAGGAAGATCACCAGCAAGGCAGCAGGGCGTCGGCTGCCTTATATCCAGTCATCAGTTCCTGTGACCCAGTCATCATCTACCTGCTCAGCTGTTTGGTAATCAGTCTCACTACCTTCCTTCGCCAGAAGAGGGAGTTCATCAGACCTCACTGGTGAAGGGAAAAATGAACTCACAACAGTACCTCCCCCTTGAGGAGGGGTCACCGAACCCTCATCCATGCCACCAGGGCAATCAGGGTGAGCCCGATGAAAGGCACACACCAATCTTTCAGCATGAATATCAGAGGCAGAGACCCAGGAATTATCCTCCTGACCATAACCCTTCCACTTAACCAAATACTGGAGTCTCCGTCTAGCCAGACAGGAATCCAGTATCTTCTCATCCTCATACTCCATGTTACCTTCAACCAATATAGGGTCAGGAGGTGCCACCCCAGGAACTACTGGTTCAACAAACCTCTTCAACAAGGACTTATGGAACACATTATGAATCTTAAATGTGACAGGAAGAGCCAACCGAAAAGAGACCGGATTAATAATCTCCAAAATCTTGTAAGGTCCAATAAATCTAGGCTTAAACTTAGGAGAAGCCACCTTCATAGCGATATTTTTTGATGACAACCAAACCATTTCACCCACCTTAAACTGGGGACCAATGGTCCTATGCCGGTTGGAAAACCGCTGGGCCTTTTCCTGGGAGAGAGACAACTTATCCACCACTTGGTCCCAGATCTGGTGCATTCTATCCACCACAGTGTCAACACCAAAAATCTGCAATTTTCTTGATGGTCTGGGGCGACCCGCATTACCATCTGGGTCCAAAACTGAGGTTTATTTTTTGCCAAAGGAGTCGCATCATTACCCCTCAAAGGGATAGGCGTCCGCACTTGCATCATAGGAAATCCACAACGTTTAGCAAAATCCAAGTCCATCAGGTTCAGAGCTGCTCCCGAATCCACAAAAGCCTTGGCGGAAAATGTGGACAGGGAGCAGATCAGAGTAATTGCCAGAAGAAACTTAGGTTGAACACCACCCACAGAAAACGTGCGAGCACAACGTTTCTCTCGTCTAGGGCAGACAGAAATAATATGCAAGGCATCTCCACAAAAAAAACACAGCTCATTATGCCTTCTGAACTCCTGACGTTGCGCCCTGGACAAAACCCTATCACATTGCATAGGTTCAGACATTTGTTCAACAGGTGGCAACACCTCTCGTGCGGTCTTGCGTTCACACAAACGCCGATCAACCTGAATGGCTAATGACATAGAATCATCAAGACCAGAGGGAACAGGAAATCCCACCATAGTATCTTTTACGGTTTCTGACAAACCTTTCTGAAAGAGAGCTGCCAAGGCATCATCATTCCAGGTAGTAAGGACCGCTCACTTTTGGAATTTTTGACAGTACAACTCTGCAGAATCCCGACATTGTCTCAATGCCAACAGGGTCTTTTCAGCCTGATCAATAGCATTAGGTTCATCATACAACAACCCCAAGGCTTGAAAAAATGCATCCACATTATTTAGAATAGGATCATCAGGTTTCAAAGAAAACGCCCAATCCTGGGGATCGCCACGCAGCAAAGAGATGACAATTTTAACCCGCTGCGCGGAGCTCCCCGATGAGTTAGGCTTCAAGGCAAAAAATAATTTACAATTATTCTTGAAATTCAAGAATTTAGACCGATCCCCAAAAAACACATCAGGAGTAGGGATCTTTGGTTCAGCAGCATGTGAATGAGTAAGATAGGCGGAAATTCCCCGCACTTCCGCAGCGAGCTGCTCCACGCGATCAGACAATTGCTTCATCTCCATTGAGAGAAAAAAAATTCCCCCTACGGCCTCAGAGATATAGAGGAAAAAATATACACAAAGAAATTCTGACACCATTTTTTTTTTTTTTTACAATTCTTTCCCGCTATTGAGTACCCTAGGATCTGCGGTTTGGCTGGTGATTCTGTTATGGATGAGTCACCGAAGGAGGAAAAAACAAAAACAATAGCTAAGTCCAGAAAACCAGAGAAGTTGGCAGCTATCGGATTGCAGACCCCTGAACCTATCCACAACAACTAGCAGTAGCCGTGGGGGGTTCCTACGGTGCCCTAGACCTCTCGATCACAGTCGGAGAACTAAATAGGCCTAAAGACAGAAAGGGGAAATCTAAACTGCCCCAGAGCAGACCCCAAAGCAATAGGCAGCCCCCAACATATAATGACTGTGAAGCAAGATGAAAAACACTAACACAGATAGAAAGATAGGTTGAGCAAATGATGGGGCCCAAGCTAACTAAATAGGACAGGATAGAAAAGCTGTTGTCTGCAATCCGCAAAAACCCTATCCAAAAATGTACCAACAGACTGATAGGAAAAACAGGCCCTGAAGTCGCTAGGCTTCAAAAAGACTATATCAGCACTTAGGTATATTCAGAAGACAGAGCCAGAGATAAACAGATCAGAGACAAAAATGGAATTCAGCTCACCCCCGGCCGGGGATGGCTGAACTCCAAAAAACAAGGTAAACAAAACCAGAACTAAAGTGTACAAAAAGCAGAGCAAAACTTAGCTTTGAGAAGCAGAAATCAGACTGGTCTCCAAGAATCCAGCAGGAAGATCACCAGCAAGGCAGCAGGGCGTCGGCTGCCTTATATCCAGTTATCAGTTCCTGTGACCCAGTCATCATCTACCTGCTCAGCTGTTTGGTAATCAGCCTCACTACCTTCCTTCGCCAGAAGAGGGAGTTCATCAGACCTCACTGGTGAAGGGAAAAATGAACTCACAACAGTACCTCCCCCTTGAGGAGGGGTCACCGAACCCTCATCCACGCCACCAGGGCAATCAGGGTGAGCCCGATGAAAGGCACACACCAATCTTTCAGCATGAATATCAGAGGCAGAGACCCAGGAATTATCCTCCTGACCATAACCCTTCCACTTAACCAAATACTGGAGTCTCCGTCTAGCCAGACGGGAATCCAGTATCTTCTCTACCTCATACTCCATGTTACCTTCAACCAATACAGGGTCAGGAGGTGCCACCCCAGGAACTACTGGTTCAACAAACCTCTTCAACAAGGACTTATGGAACACATTATGAATCTTAAATGTGACAGGAAGAGCCAACCGAAAAGAGACCGGATTAATAATCTCCAAAATCTTGTAAGGTCCAATAAATCTAGGCTTAAACTTAGGAGAAGCCACCTTCATAGCGATATTTTTTGATGACAACCAAACCATTTCACCCACCTTAAACTGGGGACCAATGGTCCTATGCCGGTTGGAAAACCGCTGGGCCTTTTCCTGGGAGAGAGACAACTTATCCACCACTTGGTCCCAGATCTGGTGCATTCTCTCCACCACAGTGTCAACACCAAAAATCTGCAATTTTCTTGATGGTCTGGGGCGACCCGCATTACCATCTGGGTCCAAAACTGAGGTTTATTTTTTGCCAAAGGAGTCGCATCAATACCCCTCAAAGGGATAGGCGTCCGCAAAGGCATCATAGGAAATCCACAACGTTTAGCAAAATCCAAGTCCATCAGGTTCAGAGCTGCTCCCGAATCCACAAAAGCCTTGGCGGAAAATGTGGACAGGGAGCAGATCAGAGTAATTGCCAGAAGAAACTTAGGTTGAACACCACCCACAGAAAACGTGCGAGCACAACGTTTCTCTCGTTTAGGGCAGACAGAAATAATATGCGAGGCATCGCCACAAAAAAAACAGCTCATTATGCCTTCTGAACTCCTGACGTTGCACCCTGGACAAAACCCTATCACATTGCATAGGTTCAGACATTTGTTCAACAGGTGGCAACACCTCTCGTGCGGTCTTGCGTTCATGCAAACGCCGATCAACCTGAATGGCTAATGACATAGAATCGTCAAGACCAGAGGGAACAGGAAATCCCACCATAGTATCTTTTACGGTTTCTGACAAACCTTTCCGAAAGAGAGCTGCCAAGGCATCATCATTCCAGGTAGTAAGGACCGCCCACTTTCGGAATTTTTGACAGTACAACTCTGCAGAATCCCGACCTTGTCTCAATGCCAACAGGGCCTTTTCAGCCTGATCAATAGCATTAGGTTCATCATACAACAACCCCAAGGCTTGAAAAAATGCATCCACATTATTTAGATAGGATCATCAGGTTTCAAAGAAAACGCCCAATCCTGGGGATCGCCACGCAGCAAAGAGATGACAATTTTAACCCGCTGCGCGGAGCTCCCCGATGAGTTAGGCTTCAAGGCAAAAAATAATTTACAATTATTCTTGAAATTCAAGAATTTAGACCGATCCCCAAAAAACACATCAGGAGCAGGGATCTTTGGTTCAGCAGCATGTGAATGAGTAAGATAGGCGGAAATTCCCCACACTTCCGCAGCGAGCTGCTCCACACGATCAGACAATTGCTTCATCTCCATTGAGTGAAAAAAAATTCCCCCTATGGCCTCAGAGATATAGAGGAAAAAATATACACAAAGAAATTCTGACACTTTTTTTTTTGTTTTTTTTTACAATTCTTTTCCGCTATTGAGTACCCTAGGATCTGCGGTTTGGCTGGTGATTCTGTTATGGATGAGTCACCGAAGGAGGAAAAAACAAAAACAATAGCTAAGTCCAGAAAACCAGAGAATTTGGCAGCTATCGGATTGCAGACCCCTGAACCTATCCACAACAACTAGCAGTAGCCGTGGGGGGTTCCTACGGTGCCCTAGACCTCTCGATCACAGTCGGAGAACTAAATAGGCCTAAAGACAGAAAGGGGAAATCTAAACTGCCCCAGAGCAGACCCCAAAGCAATAGGCAGCCCCCAACATATAATGACTGTGAAGCAAGATGAAAAACACTAACACAGATAGAAAGATAGGTTGAGCAAATGATGGGGCCCAAGCTAACTAAATAGGACAGGATAGAAAAGCTGCTGTCTGCAATCCGCAAAAACCCTATCCAAAAATGTACCAACAGACTGATAGGAAAAACAGGCCCTGAAGTCGCTAGGCTTCAAAAAGACTATATCAGCACTTAGGTATATTCAGAAGACAGAGCCAGAGATCAACAGATCAGAGACAAAAATGGAATTCAGCTCACCCCCGGCCGATGGCTGAACTCCAAAAAACAAGGTAAACAAAACCAGAACTAAAGTGTACAAAAAGCAGAGCAAAACTTAGCATTGAAAAGCAGAAATCAGACTGGTCTCCAAGAATCCAGCAGGAAGATCACCAGCAAGGCAGCAGGGCGTCGGCTGCCTTATATCCAGTCATCAGTTCCTGTGACCCAGTCATCATCTACCTGCTCAGCTGTTTGGAAATCAGCCTCACTACCTTCCTTCGCCAGAAGAGGGAGTTCATCAGACCTCACTGGTGAAGGGAAAAATGAACTCACAACAATCGCCACAGTGAAAACAGTCTTTTCCCATGCACCGTGGTCTCCTTTCATTTTCCTTGAGGTCGATGGTTCCCATCTCCGCGATCTCCAAAATAGGACTGGGTCCCCTTCCTTGGGAGAATAACAGTCTTTCACTTTGCATCACTCCCCTCGCCCATAGCCTGCGATCCATTTGGACGGCCTGTGTCATAGCCTCCTCCAGGGAATCAGGCGGAGGGTGGAGAGCCAAGGCATCTTTCAGATATTCAGACAGGCCTCTACGGAACAAACCCCAAAGGGCGGCATCATTCCAACAGACCTTCGCTGCCCAGCATCTGAATTCTGTACAAAACCACTCGGCTGAATGCTTTCCCTGGCACACATTCATCACCATGTCCTCAGCCATACGCATGCGATCAGGCTCATCATAAATATGCCCCAGGGCCTTAAAAAATGCATCTACCGTCATACGCTCAGGGGCCGTGGTCGGAAGGGAGAAAGCCCAAGCTTGGGGGGCTCCCCTTAACAGAGACATAATGACCCCCACTCTCTGACTTTCATCCCCAGAAGAGTGTGGTCTTAAGGAAAAAAAAAAGCTTACAGCCCTCCTTGAAAACTCTGAACTCTTTTTTATTTCCAGAAAAGGTATCTGGTAACTTCACTGGAGACTCAGGGGAAACTAATGTAATATCCCGAGCCCCCGATGAAAAAGCCCCCTGCACAGCGTCAGCGATCAGCTGCTGAGACTGAGCCAGGACTCGTTGTTCTCCAAGGAGTTTCTGAGACATCTGGGTTAGGTGTTTAACCTGCTCAGAAAGAGCGTGCACAGGATCCATCACACACACAGGTGAATGGAAGCAGAGAAAAAAAAAATGGTATTGGTCAGTTATAATATCAGGATCCTGACAGCGCCGGCGTACAGCCTCCGCTGAGCAGGGACTCACCCGCACTGTAGGGACCCCTGGGGACCAGAATACCCAGAAAGTATAGGTGCACAGGACCTTAGTGATGAAGTTTAGCAAGCCGGCACGGGACCTACGATCATGTGACTTCAAGGGGGCGGGGCTTAGCGTCCTGCTTTCACAGAAGACAGCAAACTCAGAGTCAGGCAAAACGGAGGTCGTTCACAGTACGGACAGCGAGGTACAGAAGGGGTAAACAGACGGGAGGTCAGACAAAGCCAAAGGTCATACACAAGAGGGCGACGCGGTACCAAGGGGACGAGCAGAGAGAAGTCGGGTCACAAGCAGAGAGTCATACACGAGAGGTAGCACAGTACAAGAGGGACAGGCAGAACTCGTAACAGGGACAGAACCGAATCAAAACCAAACAAGCAAGCAAGATGTCAGGCACAAGGCACACGTACGCACAAGGTCAACTAACTCAGCCAAGGGCAGGAGTATAACTGACAACGGGCCTAGGTCCAATAAGCATTAAATAGCCGCCCCCTGCCAGGGAGAGGCGGAATAATTAGCCCCCAATCAGACCAGACGGGCCAAAGTGAAATCCCGTCCTGGATCATGATAGCAACAAAATTAATAAAGGGGATGGGGGAACTACAATACCCAGAGAGATTAGCAAAATTAGGATTATTTAGTCTAGGAAAAAGACGAGAGAGGGGAGATCTAATAACCAGGTATAAGTATATAAGGGGACAATACAAATATCTCTCCAAGGATCTGTTTATACCAAGGAAGGTGAAGGTCACAAGGGGATATTCACTGCGTCTGGAGGAGAGAAGGTTCTTCCACCAACATACAGTAGAAGAGGATTCTTTATTGTTAGGGCAGTGAGAATCTGGAATTCCTTGCCTGAGGAGGTGATGATGGCGAACTCAGTTGGGGGGTTCAAGAGAAGCCTGGATATCTTCCTGGAGTGTAACAATATTGTATCTTATAGTTATTAGGTTCTTTAGAAGGACGTAGATCTGGGGATTTATTCTGACGGAATATGGGCTGAACTGGATGGACAAATGTCTTTTTTCGGCCTTGTCACCTATGTTACTACCCTCCCCCTGTCAGCACTTAACAGGACACTCTACTCTCTGGCTGGCCAAATTGAGTCTTGGGACACTGTGAATAAGGCTGGACAGCCATCCTCCCCCCTCCCTCCTGTCAGTGCTTATCAGAAGCTCTCTAGCTGCCACAGAGATTCTGGGACTCTGAGAAAAAGTGCATGTCAGGCAGGAAGACCAGGTGGCAAAAGAGAGCTAATTGTTTCTACACTGGAGGCAGCAAATCCTCCCTGCTAAACTCTGGCAAAGCCCTCTCTGTATGAACTGAGGGAAGTGTATATGTAAAATCCGCTGGACTCTATAGCTAAGAGTTAACTGGATCCTGTGTCACTGAGGGGTTAAGTACTGTACTGTAGTCTGGAAGACCAGTGTGTGTGGGATATGGGCAGGAAAAGCAGGAAGCGCTCCACATCATTAATCCCAGCTTCTTCCAGATCCGGCAGCATCCCAAGATACTTAGACAAGCCAGGCTCTGCCCCAGATCAAGATTCTAGCATCTGATGCTCCCTCTCGCACAGCCTCCCCTTCCTCACAGGAGGATAGCTCGAGAGAAAATATGCAAGAAGACGCAGGAAGGAGAGATACCCACTCCAACACCTCTTCTATAGGTTCACCAAGCTCTGCTAATGCCCCTGCGGTGACACCATTCAGAATCTGGCATTGATTATGGAAGAAATCAAAGATCTCCGTTCTCAAATGGGGACTATTCTGACCAAAACAGATATGGAAGGTTATATTACCCGCTTGGAAAATCTATGTAAGTCTGAGATACAAGGCCTGAATGTGTCAATCTCACAAGTCTCTGACAGAGTGACCCACTTGGAGTCTTCCACTGCCTCAGCTGCCGCAGAACAATATGTGCAAAGTCAAATAATTGAACGCAATTCTACACAGATTGACTCATTATTTGGTATGATAGAGGACCTCAAAAATCGAAACCGCCGCAATAGTATTTGCATACGGGGTTTACCTGAAGCAACTGGCACAGCCAATCTTATTCCCACCCTTTGCGGCATCTTTAATATGCTCCTGGAAAGGCCACCTACCAAAGAAATACTTATTGACAGAGCACACCAAGCTTTAAGACTCCGCAACAATGACTCAGACATCCCCAGAGATGTAATTTGCCGAGTTCATTATTTCAAAACCAAAGAAGAAATTATGAGACAGGCTCGGTCCAAAGGACCAATGGATTTTGATTGGGCCCACTTACATTTTATTGTAGACTTATCTAGGTCAACCTTAGGAAAACGTACGGCTCTGCCCCCACTGTTGAAAGTTCTCAGAGAAAGAAATGTCCCCTACTCGTGGGGTTTTCCTTTCCAATTACAAATGCACAACCACCACGGAACTTTCTTTCTGAGGAACCCACACGGATTTTGGTCATTCCTAAAGGACCTGGATCAGAAAGAAATTACTATCTCTGATTGGCCCACCAACCCATTGGCTCCTTCGGACTCCTACGTGAATCGTTGACAAGTACAACAATCCCAAAGACTACCATGCTCTCGTTCTCGTCCAGCTGAACAGTTATATTTCTGATTGTTTCTGTTTCATTCTAGGAGATTCAATGAAAGCTTGTCTATTGAATTTTATATATCACTCACCAAGTTCCTTTTTTTTAGTGTTTATATTGTGGACTTAGGTGTAACTGGACCTATTAGAATCATAAGACACTTTATTTTATATAATGTAATCCGTATTGTGGATATGCGAGGGTGATGTCATTCGATCTATCTTGCCTGTGAAGGAGATTCTACTGAGCCCTTAGATTAATAATTTAGCCACAAATATGTGATCTACATTGTGTCAATGTGAGAAGATTTATGAACATACAAGTAGATACCTGTAGTTAGTATGATAGACTAACAAAACAGAAACACCTAACAGTCTAGAATGAACACTGCGATATGTTTTAATAGCGTTACTCCACTTACCTTTCCTTACAGGTTGCCTAGTGTTATGCATCTTTAAATGGGCATGATCCTTGTGATAGTTGGAACACAGGGTTATTGTTTTTGTTAGCATTTTTATATGCTTCTTACAATCTTTATTTTGCCTGGGCCAAGATCTCCAGGAGTTATTCAATGTTGCCTTGAAAGACACTCCCCAATTACAGCGACTTGTTTTATACAAGTTTACTTGGGAAGGTTTCCTTTTTCCTTCTTTACATCCTTGGCCTAGGATCGAGGATTTTGCCTATTCTCTATATAGGCTTATTTCAACCTCTTCTATCTTTATTCTTTACCTACTATATCTTCTCTAAAGTATAGCTGTCCTTTCTTCCTTGTTCATCCACCTAGACTAAGTTGAAATTGGTAATATCAGACATGGCATCAATTAAGGCAGCTTCTCTAAATGTTAGAGGGTTTAATGTCATGCAAAAAACATTCTCAAATTCTATATGGGATGCATAAAATGGGAGTGCAAATTCTTTTCTTACAGGAGACCGATTTTAAAAGTAATCACTTCCCAGAAATGAAGTCCGGTACTACATAACCTGGTATCATAGTTCGAATTCGATTGCTAAATCTAAAGTGGTCAGCATTGCTATTCACAAAAATTTCCCCTTCACCCTACTAGGGCTTGAAACTGATGATAATGGATGTTTTTTGTTATTGAAGATCTCTTTTTTTTAATCAGATCTACACACTAGCTAACTTTAATCTTCGGAACAAAGAGCAGGTGAGGACCAGGCTGAAATACCTGCGGTGACAGGAGAGTTTTATGGAAGGCCTTTTGATTTTGGGGGGAGACCTCAACCTGACAATGGATAAGATGTGGTCCTCCTCAGTGGGTAAGTCTATGATGCCCCCTATGCAATTATCCTCCTGGAAAAACAATTTCTTCAAATTGCAGGCAGTGGAAGTGTGGCGTGTCTTACATCCTAAAGATAGAGATTACACCCACTACTCATCAGTTCACAACTCATATAGTAGAATCAACTTTTTGATTAGTCATCATTTGCTTAGCTGGGGTCCCTCCGCTTCTGGGCACTATGACCTGGTCAGACCATACTCCTATCTTCTTTACTTTCCAGCCACCCACGTCTGTACCACGTCCATGGCATTGGCGCTTAAACCCAAACCTTCTTGAAGACATTAACACCAAAAATGCTGTAGAACAAGCCATCTCTGAGTTTTTGCATCATCACAGAACAGATGATATCCCCCTCCCCATCCAATGTGAAGCTCTAAAATGCGTAATTAGGGGTGTCCTAATCAAAGAAGGCTCTAGACTTAAGAAAGCAAAAACCCATGCAATAGAAAATCTTTTGAAGCAAATACATTCCCTTGAACAATCCCATAAAAAATCCATCTGCTGATATCTTGATTAACTTGAACAAGCAAAAAGATGACCTGAAGGGACTTCTAGACAAAGTTACTCAAATCATAGGGAAAGATTACAGCAGTTCTTTTATAAATTTTCAGACAAATGTGGTGGCCCTCTAGCTAGAATCATCCATCCTAAAACCCCAAAGACATTTATCCAATCGATACAGGATGCTTCAGGATCCGTAATCATTGAATCCAAACAACTTGAAGCATTCAAAGGATATTATAGCTCCCTGTACAATATTGAGGGCCAATATGTAGATACAGTATGTCACCAACCCAACTTAATTTGAAAATTGATCAATACATTGAACACACTGCTCTGCCCTCAATACCAGATGACACAAAGGCATCCCTAGAGCAATCATTTGACGAAGAGGATGTGCTTCAGGTCATCAAAATCTTCCCATCTAATAAATGCCCAGGTCCAGATGGCTAATAGGTAAGGTTTCTCCTTGTGGAGAGTGATATACCAGCTCTGGCTTGTCAAGGTAAGGAGGCCTATTCGCCGTGCAATGTTCCTCTGGGAAATTTAATATGCAAATTGCTGTCACGTGCCCCGTCCTGTGTGACACGGCCAGCAGGCCGGTAACTAATACAACAGGACACGACACGTGTAGTTGTCCAGTGTGATGCGGCCCGCAGGCCGGTAACTAATACAACCAGACACGGGATAGGGAAACATTTACAACGGTGGGCCCTGCGATAGGGAACGGGGGATGTGGACACCTCCTGCACTCCCCTGAGTCAGTGTCCCTAACGCTCCTAACGTTCCCTATGCCGGTTCCGCATCGGGCGCCGATCACTAACCTGTCGCCCTAGCACACCCTACACCTATTCCTTACTAGGAAGCTGGGTGGTGCAGGCACTGGCCCCACCGCTGTACTAACACCAACATGAGGAAAAGTGACAAACGGAAACACTTAGCTTTGCTCTGATGCACTTGCTACAGGCAACAAAGTCCAACACCTGAGTGCATCTTCCACCGTGTCCAACACCTGGGTGCAGCTGTCCAGCAACAGAGTCCAGCACCCGAGAGCTGCCTTGGAGCAACAGAGCCCAGCACCTGAGTGCAGCTGTCCAGCAACAGTGTCCAGCACCTGAGTGCAGCTGTCCAGCAAAAGAGTTCAGCAACTGAGTGCAGCTCTACACCATAGCTGCCACTCCATCAAGCTTTGCAAGAATTCTTCACTGACACCATAGCTGCCACTCCACCATGCTTTACACGAACTCCTCGCTGTCACCATAGCTGCCACTCCACCATGCTTTACACGAACTCCTCGCTGACACCATAGCTGCCACTCCAGGACTCTCCTCAGCTCCTTCCTTCACCCATCATGGTTGCAAAAGCCCAACAATATCACCCATGTCAGTGAGTACAACTGACACACCTTTATTGAGTAAACACACCTGTTAGTGATTCCCGTGCAATTACACTAACCACCACCGGCGGAAAACTATCTCTAAAAACACCAGTGCAATGACCATACTAGCCACCGGGGCAAAACTATCTCTAAGCACACAGTGCAATGACCATACTGGCCACCGGGGGCAAAACTATCTCTAAGTACAAAGCTTAGAGAGAGGAAAAAAAGGTTACCAGAGCTCTTATCTGACATGATCCCGCATGGATCATGACAATTGCCCATTCAGAGAGAGAAAGAGGACTTGAACTCTATAGCACCGCCTGTTGGTAGTAGCGATCCTACAAGTCACAATCGACCCTTTAATGAGTCTTGCAATATGACTTAGGATATATTGCAAGACTCGTTAAAGGGTCGATTGTGACTTGTAGGATCTCTACTACCAACATGTGGCGCTATAGAGTTCAAGTCCTCTTTCTCTCTCTGAAAGGCAATTTGCAGGTCCAGATTGTTACTCTGCCAAATTTTATAAAAGATTTGCTACACAATTAACACCATTCTTAACCAGTATTTAAGTATTTATTTCATTCTTGACTTCAAACCCTTTTCCCAGACAAACTCTGGAAGCCCATATTTTGGTGATACCGAAACTTGGGAAAGACCAAACATTATGCTCAAGTTATAGGCCAATAGCCTTAATTAACATTGATGTTAAACTTTTCTCTAAAATCATAGGGACAAGGTTAGCCCCCATGATGCCTCATATCGTGTACAACAATCAAGTAGGATTTGTGCCCTAGAGAGAGGCAAGAGACAACACGATTAAAACGATGCTGCTTATGTCCTATGCGAAATTGAAAAAGATCCCAGCATACATTCTATCGGTTGATGCTGAAAAAGCATTTGACCCGGTTAGCTGGTCATTTCGGCATAGTGCTCTTAAACAAATCAATTTAGGTCCCAACATTCTCAAAAAATAATGGCTTTATGTCAAGACCCCTCTGCCAAGGTCCGTTGCAATGGCACCTATTCAGAATCTTTTGGACTGTCAAATGGAACAAGACAGAGATGTCCACTCTCCCCGGTACTGTACGTTATTGTGATGGAACATCTGGCAATGGTCCTCCGGAAAAACTCCAACATTCAAGAAATCCTAGTGGGGCATGAATCTCATAAATTGGCGCTATACGCAGATGACTTCCTTTTGTACAGTTGTGGCCAAAAGTATTGACACCCCTGCAATTCTGTCAGATAATACTCAGTTTCTTCCTGAAAATGATTGCAAACACAAATTCTTTGGTATTATTATCTTCATTTAATTTGTCTTAAATGAAAAAACACAAAAAGAATTGTCCTAAAGCCAAATTGGATATAATTCCACACCAAACATAAAAAAGAGGGTAGACAAAAGTATTGGCACTGTTCGAAAAATCATGTGATGCGTCTCTAATTTGTGTAATTAACAGCACCTCTAGCTTACCTATGGCACCTAACAGGTGTTGGCAATAACTAAATCACACTTGCAGCCAGTTGACATGGATTAAAGTTGACTGAACCTCTGTCCTGTGTCCTTGTGTGTACCACATTGAGCATGGAGAAAAGAAAGAAAACCAAAGAACTGTGTGAGGACTTGAGAAACCAAATTGTGAGGAAGCATGAGCAATCTCAAGGCTACAAGTCCATCTCCAAAGACCTGAATATTCCTGTGTCTACCATGCGCAGTGTCATCAAGAAGTTTAAAGCCCATGGCACTGTTGCTAACCTCCCTAGATGTTGACGGAAAAGAAAAACTGACAAGAGATTTCAACGCAAGATTGTGCGGATGTTGGATAAAGAACCTCGACTAACATCCAAACAAGTTCAAGCTGCCCTGCAGTCCGAGGGTACAACAATGTCAACCCGTACTATCTGTCGGCGTCTGAATGAAAAGGGACTGTATGGTAGGAGACCCAGGAAGACCCCACTTCTTACCCCGAGATATAAAAAAGCCAGGCTGGAGTTTGCTAAAACTTACTTGAAAAAGCCTAAAACGTTTTGGAAGAATGTTCTCTGGTCAGATGATACAAAAGTAGAGCTTTTTGGGCAAAGGCATCAACATAGGGTTTACAGGAGAAAAAAAGAGGCATTCAAAGAAAAGAACACGGTCCCTACAGTCAAACATGGCGGAGGCTCCCTGATGTTTTGGGGTTGCTTTGCTGCCTCTAGCACTGGACTGCTTGACCGTGTGCATGGCATTATGAAGTCTGAAGACTACCAACAAATTTTGCAGCATAATGTAGGGCCCAGTGTGAGAAACCTGGGTCTCCCTCAAAAGTCATAGGTCTTCCAGCAGGACAATGACCCAAAACACACTTTAAAAAGCACTAGAAAATGGTTTGAGAGAAAGCACTGGAGACTTCTAAGGTGGCCAGCAATGAGTCCAGACCTGAATCCCATAGAACACCTGTGGAGAGATCTAAAAATGGCAGTTTGGAGAAGGCACCCTTCAAATATCAGGGACCTGGAGCAGTTTGCCAAAGAAAAATGGTCTAAAATTCCAGCAGAGCATTGTAACAAACTCCTTGATGGTTACTGGAAGCGGTTGGTCGCAGTTATTTTGGCTAAAGGTTGTGCAACCAAGTATTAGGCTGGGGGTGCCAATACTTTTGTCTGGCCCATTTTTGGAGTTTTATGTGAAATGATCAATGTTTTGCTTTTTGCTTCATTCTCTTTTGTGTTTTTTCATTTAAGACAAATTAAATGAAGATAATAATACCAAAGAATTTGTGTTTGCAATCATTTTCAGGAAGAAACTGAGTATTATCTGACAGAATTGCAGGGGTGTCAATACTTTTAGCCACAACTGTACATCACTGATCCTAAAATATCACTGCCCTCTATTCTGAAATAATTTGAGACATATAGTTGACGGAGTAATTTTGAGGTAAATCTTTCTAAGTCAGAGATTTTGAACATCAATATCCCACAAGAGGAGGCATAATTGTTAAAGGGATCCTTTCCTTTCCGCTGGTGTAATGGTTCTATGAAATTTCTTGGGGTCCAATTTTTCTCAGACTTGTCCCAGCTCTTCCATCTGAATCATGAGTCTTTGCTCGCTCATGTCAAAGCTGAGCTCATGGCTTATGACAAAACAAGATTATCTTTGTTCGGTAGAATTAATGTATTAAAGATGGACATTCTTCCGAAACTGCTTTATGTACGTAAAGCGGTTCCAATTGCATTCCCCTGTTCCTATTTTAAGAAACTAAATACAGTCTGTAACAATTTCATTTGGACATCAAAAAGGTCGAGACTGGCCATTCTTTTTTTGTCTAGATCTAAATCTCAAGGGGGGCCGGCCTCATGAATTTTCAACTCTATCATGCTGCGGCTGTGCTGGGGCAGATGGTGGACTAGTTTCATGGTGCAAATCAGAAACATTGGGTCACATGAGTCATTCCTATCGTACCTAGACTTAACTTTTCTACCCTGGATTTCTAAGCACTTTCGTTCTTCAAAATGACCACTCCCCCCATTAACATATATGCAACAAAAAATGAAAAAAAAAGTCATGAACCTATTTATCATTAATAAACCTGTTGTGAATTCGCCTTCTGGCCTACCTCTGGTTACTACTGAAGGTAGTGGAGCTGGTCATATTGACAGAGGGGTTGCGAGTTCTCTTTCTGGGCTCCCTCTGGTTGTTACTGGAGCTAATGGAGCTGATCTGATTAACAGAGGCTTGCCACCTGATAATGAGGAGGACGATTGGAGATCTGGGGTTTCAGACTGGATTTAAAACAGCCGACTCCCTCTATCCCTGTTGGTGATTTTTTCCTACCTCCTGAGGTCTTAGTTTCCAGCTCACTCCCTGCATGCTCAGCTAAGGGTTCTTTTGCTATAGTTCACATTTGATCTGGTTTTGTCTATCTCAGTTTTGTGTGGGACAGCCAGCTCTGGCTGGGGCTGTGCTGAATCACTGTCCTTATGTTACTGCTTGTGCCAGTTTGTTTTTGTCCCTTATTAGATTGGCCTCTTTTTGCTCTGCTTTCAGAATACAACAGAGTGCTGATATAGTGGGCGAAGTCGTGCGGCTTCAGTATTTTTTGCATCAGACGTGTTGGACTTTTGCAGGGTTTTTTGCATGATTGCAGACAGTGTATTTCCTTTCCTGTCCTGTCTAGTCAGTGTGGGCCCCATCGTTTGCTCAGTCTATTTTTCTACCTGCATTTGTGTTTTCATCTTGTCTCACCGACAATATATGTTTGGGGGCTATCTATTCCTTTGGGGTCTGCTCTGGGGCAGTTTAGATTTCCCCTTTCTTGCTTTAGGCTTAGTTAGCTCTCCGGCTGTGCCGAGGCATCTAGGATCATCGTAGGCATGCTCCACGGCTACTGCTAGTTGTGTGGATAGGATCAGGGGTCTGCAATCCGCTTAGTTACCAACCTCTCTGGTTTTCTGTGGCTTAGCTTGGGCTTGCTCTCCTCCTCGGTGAACCAATCATAGCATAAACCTATATGGAGAATTCACAACAGGAGTATATATTTGTTTACATATTTATTATAGCATTCAAATAACTGCACAATATCGTAGAGTATTCTCAACAGATAATGGATGCGGAGAGCGGAAAATGAATACATATCCAAGTAAAATACAGAATTCAATTAGCAGCCGGTATAGTAAATATTGCACAGAAAAAGGGGGAGGGGATAGATACAAAATATCTGGCACTGAAATTTATAATGGCATATATAAAATATTACATAATAAAGCAGTGCCAGGTATAATAATATTGCAACTATGCCCTGATCTAAAATATATGATTTACATCAGTACTGTATGAATATTTGTTGTCGTGCAGACAAAGGAGAAAACCAGCCTGATAACTGGAGTTGATGCAAACACTAACACAAGCACAATAATAGGATAAACAAATGGTTTAAAGTGAGTGGTGCATGGATAGCAAAATAGACATGAGTGTCAAATGAAGGTGAAGATTGCTTACCGCTCAGACTGCTGTGCCCAGCGCGCATTTCGCCGCAGCTTTTACAAGGGATAGAGACTGGAAGAAAGGAGAGCGTATTTAAAGACCCGCAGAGCCAATGAAAGAAGTTCTACCCAAGGTGATTAAATGTCCCGGTAACTATGTATGGTTTAAACCCAACTGACTTCCGATGCCGTGCTTTTTCTGTGCAATATTTACTGTTAGGCGTCGGATTCCTGCGGTTACACAGCAGGAGTCCAGAGCCTCACATACTGCTTTGCAGCAAGGTACTCCTGAGGCTAAGTCCCTCTGCCACTCCTCTGAGCATGCTCATGAGATGATCTCCCATTGGAGGTCGGGAGTCACGTGCTCAGGTCCTTCTCCTGATCTGATCTCAGAGATCTGGAAGGTCCCGGCAGCGCATGGCTATAAAAGGGCCGCATGGCCATTCGGCCATTCGCTAGTATAGGCTATTCTTGCTAGATGTGTGAATGGTGATGGATGTATGATTCTGGTGACTGACTCATTAAGATTCCCCTCCCTCTGATATTACGCATGTGGATAGGGGACTATAGTTAGAGTTTGCGCCAGTCAGTGGCAAGCCATAGGCCACTGTGCACACCGCACCTCTACACTAGCGTCCGGTGATTTCACGTCTCTCAAGGCACCATCGCTTAGCGGCTGTGTCTGCCGCCGCGCTGCATGTAGCAGCACTTACCGGCATCCGCAGCAGCGACGCCGCACGCACGGTAGGTCTAGACGGACACCGTACCCTGTCTTGGAACCGTGTCCTGTGACCAGATACCGTGCGTGCAATTTCACTGAGTCCGGTGAAGTCTAACTGGCTCAGTGTATACTTGTATCTTTTTGTTACAGCGACTCTGTGAGTTTAACAGAGTCCGCTCCACGCTCATCGTGTGACGTTGAACCCGAGCGCATTATACCACCATATAGCGCGTCTGCCATTGTTTAGCAGCGGTTTTAACACCTACTGCACGGTGGACCCTGAGCGGCGAACGCACTTTATTATTTATTTATTTAGTGCGTTCCACCGTTCCTAACAATTTACTATACTGGCTGCTAATTAAATTCTGTATTTTATTTGGATATGTAATCATTTGCCACTCTTCGCATCCATTATATGCTGAGAATACTCTATGGTATTGTGTAGATATTTGAATACTATAATGAATATGTAAACAAATATATACTCCTTTTGTGAATTCTCCAAATAGGTTTATTATCCCACAATTAACAGTTTCAGAGTTTGGGACAAACCGGTAAAGAAACTTAAGATTTCTAAGATTTCAGGACCTATGACACCGATCATTGACAATCCAAAATTCCCCTCTGGAGTTGGAGTAAATTCCTGGTCTTCAACTATAAAACTAGACTCCACCCCGATCAAACCATACCTTAGTTTTCATACTTCCAGTTCTGTTCATTCATTGATTCCCTTCAGCCGTTCTCGGTGCTCAAGTCTGACCCTTATCAGTTTGATTCGTTGTTAATCGGAGACGTTGCAGCCAAGCATATGATCTCCCAAATATAATATATTTTGTCATCTCAGACTAATACTGAGCTCTTATGGTTCAAGAAAGAGTGGGAGAGAGAGATTGGGATGACCTTCTCAGAGGATCAACGGAATAAAACTTTCTTTTGCACACACAGACTTCCATTGGCTTGCAAAGCTCAAGAAAAAAATTACAAAATCATGACTATGGTATGTTGCCCAGCAGATCTTCATACGATATTTCCCTCTGTCTCCAATAAATGCTGGAGATGTGAAAATGCTAAAAACACTATGCTTCATATCTCGTGGGATGCCCTCAAATAAGTGGCCTCTGGAGCAAAGTGTTTGATGTTCACAAACACATTACAGGGGAATCATCATCTAGAACTCCCCAGATCGGACTTCTTTCAATGATACCAGTGTCTTTTAAATCTGTCAAAAGAGGATTGCTGAGACACTGTTTATCCACCACTAGAACAGTCATTCCCAGACACTGGTGTTCTAGAATCACTCCATCTATCCAAGAATGGTCTCGAAATGGATTTTTATGTAGAATGGAAAGACTCTGCTCATAATAAAATTAGCTCAGACAACTTTTTCCGTACTTGGCAAGGATGGATTTTATTCAGAAATTCCCCGGAGTACTCCTCAATCCTTCTGTCATGATGGACACCGTATATTATACTTGTATATTCCTGAATCTGGGTGGATTCATAAACCTTGCTCATCTCTTCCTCTCCCCTTACGATCTCGTCTTGACTTTTCTATTTTGTTATAATTTTCTACTAAAAGTTCTTTTCTATCCTTTATCAGGCTTGACAAAGCCCAACTTGATTGCAGGAAGTTAATGAACTATTTGTTAATATGTCATACTTTTCTTAAAAAAAGGGGTATTCTGATATGTGATTTGACGTTAACATATTTTCTTGATATTTTTGAAACCTTTTGGCAGTATCACTATGGTCTGTACCACTATAATGAAAACTGCCTCTTTGGTTGTATTTAGAAATGTTGTAACTTTATGCTGTTCTCAATTAATAAATAAATTAGTTTATGAAAAAAAATATAGCTCTCAAAATATGGTGGTGCAAAAATTAGCTTTCGCAATAAAAAGCATCTTTTAGGCTGGTTTCACATTTGCGTTAAAACAACGCTGCGCCCTGCGTCGTTAAGCCCCGCCCCGAGCCGGCTCCCTGCCCGCCCCATCCGGGATCACCTCCTACTTTCGCATTTGCACGCATGCGATCGGCGCACCCTATCTTTAGCATAGGGTGCGCAGATCATGCGCTGCCAGTGTGAAAGTAGCGTGCTGCGCACGTTTGATGGTGCGCCGTGCGCGCCGAAATGCAACATGCTGCATTTCGGCGCGCACGGTGCACCGTCAAAAGTGCGCAGCACGCTACTTTCACACTGGCAGCGCATGATCTGCGCACCCTATGCTAAAGATAGGGTGCGCTGATCGCATGCGTGCAAATGCGAAAGTAGGCGGTGATCCCGGATGGGGCGGGCAGGGAGCCGGCTCGGGGCGGGGCTTAACGACGCAGGGCGCAGCGTTGTTTTAACGCAAATGTGAAACCAGCCTTAGTGTGTGACAGCAGCGAAACATAAAAACCCGCTATACATCTGGTATTGCTGTAATCGCACCGACCCAAAAAATAAAGTTGCCTAATCACTTATACCGCACGAACGGCATAAAAAATAAATAAAACCAATTCTTCATATGCTGTTGATTTTTTCATTCTGCCTCCCAAAGATCGCAGTAAGGCTTGGCGCACATTTATCCCGTGCTCTACGCTAAGTGCTTACACCTGGGTTTCCGTGTAAATCTCTGAAATACATGATTCAGACAGAACCTCTGGCTGAACAATCCCTATAATGAGGCAGATAGAGGCACTTTGGACGCCATAGCAGCTGTGTTCCGGGGTGTCCATCTTTTTAGGACTGCATAAAAGTGCTGTTCGCCACAGTTTTATGCACTTCTGAAAAGGAAACCTCAGAACAGAGGCCAGACAGAATCCAGAGTAAATCTGCTGACTCACTATAGTGAATGGATCCATCGGGGGTTTCATCTGAATCACGTCACTCAGAGATTTAGATGGAAACCTCAAAGTAAGTGGTCAGCGTACAGCAGGGTTCCCCAACTCCAGTCCTAAAGGCCCACCAACAGATCATGTTTTCAGGATTTCATTTGTATTGCACAGGTCAAGCAATTATCACCTGAGCAATACTAAGGAAATCCTGAAAACGTGATGTGTTGGTGGGCCGTGAGGACTGGAGTTGGGAAACCCTGGCGTAGAGCACCGGATAACTGTGATCCCAAACGTTGTATAAAATGTTCCCAATAAAAGCTTCCGCTCAATGCACATAAAAAGTTAGTCCTCACTCAGATCTGTCATCTGTTAAAGGAAATATAGGGGGCTTACACGTTACTGGTAGCAAAAAGGCTCTGGAAACGTGAAATGGTTTCTCACCCACCAAAAGAAATTCAGCAAATTTTCTGCTCCCAAAGCTAAATGCCCCCCTCCCTTCTGAGCCCCAGTGTGCCTAAACAACATTTAGCGACCACATGTGTTAGGCGTCGGGATTCTCCCGCTGCGCGGGATAGATCCCAAGCATTATCTGGTACTCTCATTCTGGCCGCTGCGGTTGCAGCTCAGCACAGACGTAGGTCCCAGCGTCTTGCTCAGGCTAGTGGTATATGTTTGGTTACTGCTGGCTCTCCAGCCAAGTCTATGGTAACCAGTGATATACAGATGCAGCCTTGCGCTCTGTAGTCAAAGTCCAGAGATCACCTTACTAAGCAAGTCCGTGAAGTGGCGTCTTCCTATTGGTGTTCGGACGTTAGCTGGTCTGGTGATGTGGCAGCTCTGGATTGGCCCGCGGGCGATGTCTTGACTGACTGGGCATGAGTGTTTCTGATGGAGCCTAGCATATAAAAGGTTCTCAGCAGCACACGCGGGCGCGCTAGTGTCATTTATGTTTGTGTGAGTGAGTAGTTACGTACTGTACTTCTCTACAAGTTGGTGTGTGTCTGTCTATGCTCTGAGACTGTACACGGCAGGCAGGTAGCACACTTAAGCGGTTTTGTACCCATGGCTCAACGCCTGAGTCTCTAGTCTGCTACGTGCTTTGGCTGCTGGTCAGGCACGGGATCAGTAGTGTCAGGATTGGGGTAACGAACTGCTTGGCTTAGCATCTGTTTCATTCCTGTGTGCGTTTAGCACAGTTCAGTTACAAAGCAAGCTCAACATTTATGCTATACTTCTCTTTGAAGACAACAGAGTATTGTACCTAGCATCATATGAGTTCTTTCTTTCGGCTCAGCATTTGTTTCATTCGTGTTTGCGGTTAGCACAGTTTAATAACAGAGCTAGCTCTATCCATGTGCTAACTTCTCTGTGATGTTAACAGGGCATAGTCTTTAACATACTTTGGGCAGTACCTCTCTGTGAAGTAACAGCTGGTATGTAGTGTTACGATCCCACTGTGGGGCGTTAACACAGGGTGTGTAAGGAGAAAGCTTGCTGCTTTTTTCTGTCATCTTTCACACTAGCAGCAGGTTACATCTTTGCGTGTCTCCAGAAGCACCGGCTGGGCATAATGTACTGGTGACTGCAACATACTGGTCACAACAGCGTACTGGTCACTATAATGGCAGTTTGCAATTTTCACTCAGCAACATCCACTTCTGCAGTGTTGCTATCAGTGAGTCAAGAGTGGGAGAAGAGGGTTGCTGTTGTGAGTTCATTTTCCCCTTCACCATTGAGGTCTGATGAACTCCCTCTTCTGGTGAAGGAAGATAGTGAGGCTGATTACCAAGCACCTGAGCAGGATGATGATGACTGGGTGACTGGAATTGCTGACTGGATATAAGGCAGCCGACGCCCTTCTGCCTTGCTGGTGATTTCTCAGAGGGATTCTAGGAGACCAGTCTGATTCCTGCTCCTCAAAAGCTAAGTTTTCTGCTCTGCTTTTAGCATTTGTGTTTTGGTTTTGTTTTGCCTTGTTTTTCTGGATTTCTGCCATTCCATGCTGTGGTGAGCTGAATTCCTTTTTGCTCTGTCTTCAGAAAATACCTGAGTACTGATATAGTCTTTTTGAAGCCTAGCGTCTTCAGGGCTTTTTTCCCTAGCAGTCTGTTGGCTCTTGTTTTGATAGGGTTTTGGCGGATTGCAGACAGCAGCTTTTCTATCCTGTCCTATTTAGTTAGCTTGGGCCCCATCATTTGCTCAGCCTATCTTTCTATCTGTGTGAGTGTTTTTTCATCTTGCTTCACCGTCATTATATGTTGGGGGCTGCCTATTGCTTTGGGGTCTGCTCTGGGGCAGTTTAGATTTCCCTTTCAGTCTTTAGGCTATTTAGTTCTCCGGCTGTGATTGAGGGGTCTAGGGCACCGTAGGAACCCCCCCACGGCTACTGCTAGTTGTTGTTGATAGGTTCAGGGGTCTGCAATCCGATAGCTGCCAACTTCTCTGGTTTTCTGGACTTAGCTAGTATTTCTGTTTTTGACTCCTATGGTGACTCATTCATAACAGAATCACCAGCCTTACCGCAGATCCTAGGGTACTCAATAGCAGGAAAGAATTGTAAAAAAAAAAAAAAAAAAGTGTGTATATTTTTTCCTCTATATCTCTGAGGCCGTAGGGGGAATTTTTTTTCTCTCAATGGAGATAAAGCAATTGTCTGATCGTGTGGAGCAGCTCGCTGCGGAAGTGCGGGTAATTTCCGCCTACCTTGCTCATTCACATTCTGCTGAACCAAAGATCCCTACTCCTGATGTGTTTTTTGGGGATCGGTCTAAATTTTTGAATTTCAAAAATAATTGTAAATTATTTTTTGCCTTAAAGCCTAACTCGTCAGGGAGCTCCGCGCAGCGGGTTAAAATTGTCATCTCTTTGCTGCGTGGCGATCCCCAGGATTGGGCGTTTTCTTTGAAACCAGATGATCATATTCTGACTAATGTGAATGCATTTTTTCAAGCCTTGGGGTTGTTGTATGACGAACCTAATGCTATTGATCAGGCTGAAAAGACCCTGTTGGCATTGAGCCAGGGTCGAGATTCTGCAGAATTGTACTGTCAAAAATTCCGAAAGTGGGCGGTCCTTACTACCTGGAATGATAATGCCTTGGCAGCTCTCTTTCAGAAGGGTTTGTCAGAAGCCGTATAAGATACTATGGTGGGATTTCCTGTTCCCTCTGGTCTTGACGATTCTATGTCATTAACCATTCAGGTTGATCAGCGTTTACGTGAACGCAGGACTGCAGGAGAGGTGTTGCCACCTGTTGAACAAGTGTCTGAACCTATGCAATGTGATAGAGTTTTGTCCAGGGAGCAACGTCAGGAGTTCAGAAGGCGTAATAAGCTGTGTTTTCTTTGTGGAGAAATATTATTATTTCTGTCTGTCCTAAATGAGAGAAACGTTTTGCACACACGTTTTATGTGGGTGGTGTTCAACCTAGTTTCTTCTGGCAATTACTCTGATCTGCTCCCTGTCCACATTTTCCGCCAAGGCTTTTGTGGATTCGGGAGCAGCCCTGAACCTAATGGAATTGGATTTTGCTAAACGTTGTGGATTTCCTATGACACCTCTGCGGATGCCTATCCCTTTGAGGGGGATTGATGCTACTCCTTTGGCGAAAAATAAACCTCAGTTTTGGACCCAGGTGGTAATGCGGGTCGCCCCAGACCATCAAGAAAATTTTTTTTGGTGTTGCATAATTTGCATGATACCATTGTTCTGGGGTTTCCCTGGTTGCAAATTCATAATCCTGCTTTGGATTGGAAATCTGTGTCTGTGGTGAGTTGGGGTTGTCGGTGTGACCTTAGTGAGGCTTCGGTTTTTTCCACCTCTCCTCAGTCGCATGATGTTCCTGACTATTTGGCAGACTTTTATGATGTATTTAGTGAGAATGAATCTGCATCTTTGCCTCCTCATAGGAGTTATGACTGTGCAATTGAACTGAGCCCGGGGTGTAAATTTCCCATGGGTCGGCTCTTCAATTTATCTGTACCCGAGCACGAGGCTATGCGATCCTATATTAAGGAGGCGTTGGAGAAGGGTCATATTAGACCATCCTCTTCACCCTTAGGTGCCGTTTTTTTTTCGTGGCCAAAAAGGATGGTTCATTAAGGCCTTGTATTGATTATCGTGCCCTCAACAAAATTACTATTAAATATCAGTATCCGTTACCCCTGATTTCGGATCTATTCTCCAGAGTTAAAGGTGCTTGCTGGTTTACCAAGCTTGACCTCAGGGGGGCGTATAATCTTATCCGCATTAAGCATGGGGATGAATGGAAGACGGCGTTTAATACTCCGGAGGGACATTTTGAGTACCTGGTGATGCCTTTTGGGCTCACTAATACCCCTTCTGTCTTCCAGTGCTTCATGAACGACATTTTCCGGGACTTTGTGGATAAATTTTTGATTATCTATCTGGATGATATTTTGATCTTCTCCAAGGATTGGGATTCTCATGTGGATCATGTTCGGACTGTGTAACGGATGTTGAGGGAGAATTCCCTGTATGTCAAAGGATCGAAATGCCTTTTTGGGGTACAGAGGATTTCTTTTTTGGGATTTATTTTGTCTCCGTCAACTATTGAAATGGACCCGGCCAAGGTACAGGCCATTTATGATTGGGTTCAGCCCACTTCTTTGAAGGCCCTCCAGAAGTTTTTGGGTTTTGCTAATTTTTATCGGAAATTTATAGCAAAATTTTCTAGTATTGCCAAGCCATTGACTGATCTGACTAAGAAGGGTGCTGATGTGTTGAATTGGTCTCCGGAGGCTGTTTCTTCCTTTCAGGAGCTGAAGCGAAGATTCACTTCTGCCCCGGTTTTGCGGCAACCTGATGTCTCACTCCCGTTCCAGGTAGAGGTGGACGCTTCTGAGATTGGTGCAGGAGCTGTTTTGTCCCAAAAGGATCCTGTAACATCTAAAATGAATCCCTGTGCTTTCTTTTCCCGAAAGTTCTCTCCATCTGAACGTAACTATGATGTGGGGAATCGGGAACTGTTAGCCATGAAATGGGCATTTGAGGAGTATAGACATTGGTTGGAGGGAGCTAAACATCAAGTCGTGGTCCTCACTGACCACAAGAATTTGATTTACCTGGAGTCGGCCAAAAGCTTGAACCCTAGACAGGCTAGGTGGGCCTTGTTTTTTACACGTTTTGATTTTGTGGTCTCTTTTCTTCCTGGCACTAAGAATGTCAAGGCTGACGCTCTCTCTAGGAGTTTCTTTGCTGATTCTCCTGTTGTGACCAAGCCTGCTACCATCTTAGGTGAGGGGGTAGTTCTTTCTGCCATCTCACCCGATTTGAGACGTGCTCTGGAAGAGTTCCAGGAGGACAAACCTGAGCGTTGTCCCAGTGGAAAGTTGTATGTTCCTGACCAGTGGAAGAAGAGAGTGATGTCTGAAGTTCATTGCTCTGCATTGGCTGGTCATCCAGGTATTTTTGGTAGTAGAGATCTGGTGAGTCGGTCTTTTTGGTGGCCCGCCTTGTCTCGTGATGTCAGGAATTTTGTGCAGTCCTGTGGGACTTGCTCCCGGTCTAAACCTTGTTCTCGCTCTAGTGGGTTGTTGATGCCTTTGCCGGTCCCCAGGAGGCCATGGACCCATATTTCAATGGATTTCATCTCTGATATGCCTGTCTCTCAGAGAATGACTGTTATTTGGGTGATTTGTGATAGGTTCTCTAAGATGGTTCATCTTGTACCACTCCCTAAGTTGCCATCTTCCCCTAAGTTGGTGCCCCTGTTTTGCAACAGGTGGTTCGCTTGCACGGGATTCCTAAGAACATTGTATCTGACAGAGGAGTTCAGTTTGTGTCTAGATTTTGGAGGAGTTTCTGTTCCAAGCTGGGAATTCAGTTGTCCTTCTCCTCTGCTTTTCACCCTCAGACCAATGGGCAGACGGAGAGAACAAACCAGACCTTGGAGTCGTATTTGAGATGTTTTATTTTCGCTGATCAGGATGATTGGGTTTCATTTTTGCCCTTGGCCGAATTTGCTTTAAATAATAGAGCTAGTTCTGCCACTTTGATGTCACCTTTTTTTCGTAACTTTGGGTTTCATCCTCGATTTTCTTCAGGGCAGGTGGAGCCTTCTGCCTGCCCAGGTGTTGACACTGTGGTGGAGAGAATGCACCAGATCTGGGACCAAGTGGTGGATAAGTTATCTCTCTCCCAGGAAAAGGCCCAGCGGTTTTCCAACTGACATAGGACCATTGATCCCCAGTTTAAGGTTGGTGATGTGGTTTGGTTATCATCAAAAAATATCGCTATGAAGGTGGCTTCTCCTAAGTTTAAGCCTAGATTTATTGGACCTTACAAAATTTTGGAGATTATTAAACCGGTCTCTTTTCGTTTGGCTCTTCCTGTCACATTTAAAATCCATAATGTGTTCCATAAGTCCTTGTTGAAGAGGTTTGTTGAACCAGTTGTTCCTGGGGTGGCACCTCCGGGCACTGTATTGGTTGAAGGTAACATGGAATATGAGGTAGAGAAGATACTGGATTCCCGTCTGGCTAGACGGAGACTCCAGTATTTGGTTAAGTGGAAGGGTTATGGTCAGGAGGATAATTCCTGGGTCTCTGCCTCTGATATTCATGCCAAAAGATTGGTGCGTGCCTTTCATCGGGCTCACCCTGATCGCCCTGGTGGCATGGATGAGGGTTCGGTGACCCCTCCTCAAGGGGGAGGTACTGTTGTGAGTTCATTTTCCCCTTCACCATTGAGGTCTGATGAACTCCCTCTTCTGGTGAAGGAAGGTAGTGAGGCTGATTACCAAGCACCTGAGCAGGATGATGATGACTGGGTGACTGGAATTGCTGACTGGATATAAGGCAGCCGACGCAATTCTGCCTTGCTGGTGATTTCTCAGAGGGATTCTAGGAGACCAGTCTGATTCCTGCTCCTCAAAAGCTACGCTTTCTGCTCTGCTTTTAGCATTTGTGTTTTGGTTTTGTTTTGCCTTGTTTTTCTGGATTTCTGCCATTCCCTGCTGGGGTGAGCTGAACTCCTTTTTGCTCTGTCTTCAGAAAATACCTGAGTACAGATATAGTCTTTTTGAAGCCTAGCGTCTTCAGGGCTTTTTTCCCTATCAGTCTATTGGCTCTTGTTTTGATAGGATTTTGGCGGATTGCAGACAGCAGCTTTTCTATCCTGTCCTATTTAGTTAGCTTGGGCCCCATCATTTGCTCAGCCTATCTTTCTATCTGTGTGAGTGTTTTTTCATCTTGCTTCACCGTCATTATATGTTGGGGGCTGCCTATTGCTTTGGGGTCTGCTCTGGGGCAGTTTAGATTTCCCTTTCAGTCTTTAGGCTATTTAGTTCTCCGGCTGTGATCAAGGGGTCTAGGGCACCGTAGGAACCCCCCACGGCTACTGCTAGTTGTTGATAGGTTCAGGGGTCTGCAATCCGATAGCTGCCAACTTCTCTGGTTTTCTGGACTTAGCTAATATTTCTGTTTTTGCCTCCTACGGTGACTCATTCATAACAGGTTGCATTGACAATCCAACACAATGGGCAGCACTTTGAACACATTTTATAAGTGGTCATAAACTTGTAAATAACTCATGAAAGAATAAAGCTACATTGTGAAATTCTCAATAAGATTGATGTGTCACATGACCCTCTTCCCTTTGGAAAAAGTAAAGTTGGATCCAAAATGGACAACTTCAAAATGGCCGCCATGGTCACCACCCATCTTGAAAAGTTTCCCCTCTCCCATATACTAATGTGCCACAAACAGGAAGTTGATATCACCAACCATTCCCATTTTATTTAGGTGTATCCATATACATGGCCCACCCTGTACAGTGGGGGGAAATAAGTATTTGATCCCTGGCTGATTTTGTAAGCTTGCCCACTGACAAAGACATGGGTAAGTTTATTTTTTAACATTGAGAGATAGAATATAAAAAATAAAATCCAGAAAAATCACATTTTATAAATTATATAAATTTATTTGCATTTTGCAGTGAGAAAGAACTATTTGATCCCCTGCCAACCATTAAGAGTTCTGGTTCCTACAGACCAGTTAGACGCGCCTAATCAACTAGTTACCTGGATTAAAGACAGCTGTCTTACATAGTCACCTTTATAAAAGACTCCTGTCCACTGACTCAATTAATCATTCAGACTCTGACCTGTACAACATGCTTTATAAGAATGTCAGTGTCACGCCGTCTCTGCATACTCACCCGGCCATCGCTCCCACACCGCAGTCCCTCGCCGACCGACAGCCACAGTGGTCACCTCTGACAGGCACGCGGCCGACGGCGTCTTTGCATGCAATGCGCTTGCACCATAGGCCGCGGCCGTGCCTCCCTTCTGCTTCTTGTGCTCCGGCTATGCCCTGACCTGGAAGCACCCCCTGACCAATGGCAGACCAGACAGGGGCATGTCAGGCTGCTTCCCCCTGAGGGAGGCGCCTGATCGCTGTATTTCCTAGCACACTGGGTCTCGCTTCATCGTGTGCTCTCTGCAGTCCTGCAGTCCCATACTTGTCTGCTCTCTGCAGCAGCCTCTCAGTCCTGTTATCCGAGTTCCCTGCTGTATTCTGCAGTTCTGCCTCCGGTGCTCCCTCCGTCCTACTCCTGCCGTCCTACTCCAGTCCTGCCTCCGGTGTTCCTGTTCCATCCTGCTCCAGTCCTGCCGTCCTACTCCAGTCCTGCCTCCAGTGTTCCTGTTCCATCCTGCTCCAGCCCTTCCGTCCTACGCCAGCCCTGCCTCCGGTGTTCCAGTTCCATCCTGCTCCAGACCTTCCGTCCTCCTCTAATCCTGTCTCCTCTGTTCCTGCTCCAGCCATCCCTCCACCTTCCACTCTACTGTCTTACTCCATTCCTGTCCCCTGTGTTCCAGCTCCGTCCTGTCATCTACACTTCAGTCCCTCCACGTTCCAGTCTACAGTCTTACTCCACTCCTGTCCCCTGTGTTTCAGCTCTGTTCTGTCATCTACTCTTCAGTTCCACAATCCTACTCCAGTCCATCCTGAGCCGCCCCTCTCGGTACCGACTACTGTGGTACTCGAACCCCTGGGCCTGCTCCTAACGGTCCCTGTATAGGGGTCGGTTTCACCTGGCAGCTCGCCCGGGTCCCCTTGGTGCCAGGGTCCAGAGGGTCCACTCCTAGAGACTCTGGCTCCAGACCAGCCACGCTAACAGTATGATTAGGCCATGGACTCCGCCGATACTACTGCTGCTACCCAGAAAGAGTTACTCTTCCTGCGGGAGAATCAGGGACGCATTATGTCTTTCATGAAGTCTATGGACACCCTTTTGTCGGCCCTGCAGGTGGCCGATCCTGGAACTGCGATGTTACTGGCCAGTCTTCAACAGGAGCTGGGCCAGCAACAAGATACTCAAGCCCATATTTTGTCTCACGTGGCCTCCTTTGATAGTCACTTGTCGGCTCTACAATCTGCCGCCGCAGCCCTGACTCCTCCATCCGCTCCTACAGCTCTTCCGACGCCCCGCCTCGCCAAACTGCCTCGCTTCACTGGGGATCCTAAGCTCTGCAGGGAGTTCTTAAATCAGTGTAGCCTCCACTTTGAATGGTTGCCGCAGCAATATCCCTCTGACCGGGCCAAAGTAGCCTACATTATGTCCCATCTGGAGGGAGAGGCCCTGTTCTGGTTGAATCCCCTCTGGGAACGTGACGATCCCGTTGTCTCAAGTCTTCCGGTTTTCTTGGATACTTTTCGCAGGGTCTTCGATGAGCCGGGTCGGTTAGCTGCTCTCACCGAATCACTCTTTAACCTACATCAGGGTTCTCTCACAGTCGGTCAGGACGCTATCTGCTTCCGCACTATCTCCTCCGAGCTCAGCTGGAATAACACGGCTTTGGTAGGGGCGTTCTGACGTGGTCTTTCAGGCAGAATAAAAGATGAACTCTCAGGTCGAGATACCCTGACTAACTTAGAGGACCTTATCTCGTTGGCTACCCGCATTGACCTACGCTTCCACGAGCGCGCTCGGGAGTTAGCGAGGGACAGGAGATTCACCAGGCCAGCTCCCTCTTTCACCCGTTCTGCCAGTCCTCGTTCTGCCAGGTCTTCTTCTTCCTCCTCGGTCGAGCCCATGAAGATAGACTGTCTCAACTTGGCCGAGTTGCGTCAGCAAGAGAGGCCGGCACAAGGTTTGTGCCTTTATTGCGGAGCTTCATCGCACTATATCCGCACCTGTCCTAGGAGACAGGGAAACTTCTCCGCCTAGGTCAGGTAAGAGAGGCCTCCCTAGGAGACGATGATCCCTCTCAACCTCTTACTATTTCTGTGCTTCTGGTTTCAGGGGAGAGACGTGGGTCCGAGGTGGCCTACGTGGATTCGGGCTCGGCAGGTAACTTCATTAGGCCAGAAGAGGTGGACAAATACCAAATTCCCGTGGTTGCTCTATCTAACCCTCTCCAGATCACCGCGGTGGATGACAAACCACTACAGGTGACCGTCACCTTGGTCACTGAAGAAGTGGAGTTGCAAGTCGGTGCCTTACATCGAGAGAAGATAGCCTTTTACGTTCTGCCTAAGCTCTCCCACGCCATTCTACTCGATCTCCCATAGTTAAGGACTCATCAGCCTGTTCTCGACTGGTCTTCTGAGGAGATACTCCGCTGGGGGCACCCGTTCCAAGCTCGCTGTCTGACTCCTGTCCGCCTGGCGGCCGCTCACCGGTCACCCCCAGACCTTCCGGGTCTCCCTCCAGCCTACAGTTCCTACGCCGATGTCTTTGATAAGAAGGAAGCGGAGGTCCTTCCTCCACACCGGCCTTTTGACTGCCCAATTGAACTTGTTCCTGGTTCAACCCCCCCAAGGGGCAGAATCTACCACTTGTCTCCCGCTGGGACCACAGCCATGTCCGAATACGTCTGGGAGAACCTCGCCAAAGGATTTATACGGAAATCCTCGTCGCCTGAGGGAGTCGGGTTTTTCTTCGTCAAAAAGAAGGACGGAACTCTATGGCCGTGCATTGACTATAGGGGCTTGAATGAAATTACCATCAAGAACAGGTACCCCCTTCCACTCATTCCGGAGCTGTTTGACCGTCTCATAGGAGCCCGGGTCTTCTCCAAGCTGGACCTCAGAGGAGCCTATAATCTGGTCCGTATCTGCGCTGGAGACGAGTGGAAGATGGCCTTCAACACTCGAGACGGCCATTACAAGTACCTGGTCATGCCCTTTGGTCTCTGCAATGCTCCTGCGGTGTTTCAAGAGTTCGTCAACGAGGTCTTCCGGGACCTCTTGTACTCCTGTGTGGTCGTGTACTTGGACGGCATCCTCGTCTTCTCGCCAGATCTCTCGTCCCACAGAAAGAGTGTCCGCTTGGTGTTACAGCGTCTTTGGGAGAACCGCCTTTATGCGAAGATTGAGAAATGTCTCTTCGAATAGACCTCCCTGCCGTTTCTGGGATACATTATCTCCGACGCTGGACTAAGGATGGACCCCAAGAAGTTGTCTGCCATTCTCAAATGGCCACGCCCCGTCGGGGTAAGGGCTATACAACGATTTCTCGGATTCGCCAATTATTACCGGCAATTCATCTCTCACTTTTCCGCAATCACAAGACCTATTTCTGCTCTCACCCGTAAAGGGACTACTCCCAAGGATTGGACTCCAGAGGCTGAAGAGGCCTTTCTGACCCTAAAACGGGCTTTCTCCACGGCTCTGGTCCTGCATCGCCTGGAGAGCAACCGACCTTTTGTACTCAAGGTGGACGCTTTTTCGACAGGTGCCGGGGCAGTATTGTCCCAGAGATGCGCCTCCGGTTGTCTGCACCCTTGTGGCTTCTTCTCGAAGGCCTTTTCTCCATCCGAGTGTAACTACTCGATCAGCGACCGGGAACTTCTGGCCATCAAGTTGGCCTTGGAGGATTGGCGTCACCTCCTGGAGGGAGCTGTCCATCCCTTTGTCATCTTGTCGGATCACAAGAACCTGGCCTATCTCCAGTCTGCACAGAGACTCAACCCTCGTCAAGCCAGATGGTCCTTATTTTTTGCCCAATTTGACGTCGAGCTCCGTTTCCGTCCCGGCAACAAAAATACCAAAGCCGACGCTCTGTCCAGGGTCTTCCAGCCACACGAAACCACGGAGGAACCCTCGCATATCATTGACCCCACTAGTATCATCACGGTGGCTCCAGTGAACTGGCTTGCTCCTCCTCCTGGCAAAACGCTTGTGCCTGAGAACCTCAAGCGAAAAGTCCTCCTATGGGGGCACTCCTCCAAACTGGCCGGCCATGCTGGGGCTAAGAAGACCATGGATCTTATCACGCGTCACTACTGGTGGCCCATGCTTCACCAAGATGTACTCGATTTTGTGGCTTCTTGTCCATCCTGTGCAAAAAACAAAGTGCAACAAAGACCTCTGTCCGGCTTGTTGCTACCGTTGCCAGTCCCTGCGGTTCCTTGGGAGAACATCGCCATGGATTTCATCACTGACCTACCCTGTTCTTCTGGCTGCACAGTCATCTTGGTGGTGGTAGATCGTTTTTCCAAGATGGCCCACTTCGTCCCTCTGCCCGGTCTCCCCTCGGCTCCGGAGCTGGCCAAAGTCTTCATCAACCAAATCTTCAGACTCCATGGACTACCTCAACGCATTGTGTCGGACCGAGGGGTTCAGTTCACCTCCAAGTTCTGGCGATCACTTTGTAAGCTCATGAACATTTCCCTTGACTTCTCCTCGGACTACCATCCACAATCCAACGGGCAGGTGGAGCGTACCAACCAGACGTTGACGGGGTACCTATGTAATTTCTCTAACGCCCATCAGAATGACTGGGTTGACTTACTTCCCTGGGTAGAGTTCGCTTACAACAACTATGCTGGCGAGTCCTTGGCCAAATCTCCGTTTTTCATTGTGTTCGGCAGACATCCTGGTGTTCCCCTTCCGATAACCCCTGCCTCCGAGGTATCCGCGGCCAACGCTTTGTCCTCCTAATTTTTCAAGATTTGGGCCGAGATCAACACATCTGTCAAGAAGTCCGCTGATCGGATGAAGAATTATGCCGACAAGAAGAGATTGGATCCTCCATCCTATCGTGTTGGGGACAAGGTCTGGCTCTCATCCAAATTCATCCGATTGAAACTGCCTTCCTACAAGTTGGGGCCGCGCTACATCGGTCCGTTTGAAATTCTTGGACGTATCATAGTAACATAGTTTTGAAGGCTGAAGGAAGACCTTATGTCCATCTAGTTCAGCCTATTCTTAGTGCAGCTGTTCTGCATTGTTGATCCTAGGGAAGGCAAAAAAACCCACAGAGTAGAAGCCAATTTTCTCCATAGGGAAAAAAATTCCTTCCCCTAAGCTGGGTCAACCATCTACCTATAATATTCTGTTATTCGTAACCTTCTATACTGTTACTCACAAGAAAATCATCCATTCCTTTCTTAAATTCATTCAGTGAGTTGGCCATCACCACTTCCTCGGGAAGAGAATTCCAGAGCCTCACTGCTCTTACCGTGAAGAACCCTCTTCTATGCTGGTGCAGAAATTGTCTTTCCTCCAATCGAAGAGAATGCCCCCTTGTTCTTGTCACAGTCCTTGGTACAAACAGTTCATTGGAGAGATCTCTGTATTGCCCTCTGATATAAGTCTCCCCTAAGTCTTCTCTTTTCTAGAGTAAATAGACCTAATTTTGATAACCTTTCTGGGTATTGTAGTGAACCAACTCCATTTATCATTTTAGTAGCCCGCCTTTGAACCCTTTCAAGTTCAATAATGTCTTTCTTGAGCACCGGCGTCCAAAATTGCACACAATACTCCAAGTGGGGTCTGACGAGTGATTTGTACAGAGGGAGAATTATGTTTTCATCTCGTGTCCCCAGACCTCTTCTAATGCATCCCATGACCCTATTTGCTTTGGTAGCAGCTGCCTGACACTGGGCACTCCAATTTAGCTTCTTATTGACTAAGATGCCTAAGTCTTTTTCCATGTCTGATTTCCCCAGCAGTTTCCCATTTAGTAAGTAATTGTAGCATCTGTTTCTCCTTCCCATGTGCATAACCTTACACTTATCTGTGTTAAACCTCATTTGCCATTTTTCAGCCCAATTCTCCAATTTACTCAAATCTGTCTGTAGTTGCAAACTGTCCTCCTTTGTGTTAACTACCTTACATAGTTTTGTATCATCTGCAAATACTGATATTTTACTGTGTAAGCCATCCACTAGATCATTAATAAATATATTAAATAGTAGGGGGCCCAATACAGAAGCCTGTGGTACCCCACTAGTAACCCTGGCCCTATCTGAGTATGCACCATTAATAGCTACTCTTTGTTTTCTATTACTAAGCCAGCTACCTACCCATCTACACACATTTTCCCCTAGCCCAAGCTTTCTCATCTTACTTACCAATCTTTTATGTGGGACAGTGTCAAATGCTTTAGAGAAGTCGAGATAAATGACATCCAATGATTCTCCTTGGTCCATTTGAGAGCTTACCTCCTCATAGAAGCTGATCCGGATAGTTTGACAGGAGCGATCCTTCATAAATCCATGTTGATATGGAGTTAAACATTTATTAACATTGAGATATTCCATAATGGTATCCCTTAGAAACCCTTCAAAAATTTTACCCACAACAGATGTTAAGCTTACCGGCCTATAGTTTCCAGGTTCCCTTTTACACCCCTTTTGAATATTGGTATCACATTTGCTTGCCGCCAATCCAAAGGAACAGACCCTGTTTCTATAGAGTCTTTAAATATAAGGAATAGAGGCCTATCTATCACATTACTTAACTCCCTTAATACCCGAGGATGAATGCCATCAGGGCCTGGTGATTTGTCAATTTTAATCTTACTAAGGCGGTTCTGCACTTCTTCCTGGTTTAGGCAGGTAATACTTAATGGGGAGTTTACATTATCACTCTGCATTTCCCCTGGCAAATCCTTTTCCTGTGTGAACACTGTTGAGAAAAAAGTATTTAAAACATTTGCTTTTCCCACATCGCTCTCTATGATTTCACCCTCATTGTTCTTTAAAGGGCCGACACAATCAATTTTAATCTTTTTACTATTTATATAATTAAAGAATAGTTTGGGGTTTTGTTTACTTTCCTTAGCAATGAGTCTCTCAGATTCCACTTTTGCTAAATCTATTTGTTTTTTACACATTTTATTTTTTTCTCTATAACTTTTTAATGCTTCTTCATTGCCTTCTCGTTTTAGCTTCTTAAATGCCTTGTTCTTGCTATTTATTGCCCTTTTTTTTTTAAAACCAGTTATTTTTATTTAGGTTTCAAAAGATTTTAAACAATAAACAGTGGATATCAATATACATGTAACAATTCACATATCTTGTAGTAATACAATCAAAGCCATCCCCCCCTCCCCCCTCCCCCAATACTCCTTGTGCCGGGTATACTTGAGAGTCTTAGCAATCATATCACCGCCATCCAGGCGGACCATATTTTTTCGAAAGTTCTTTCACCATGCCTTCGCCTGTAAATGCTTTCCTCTAAATGCATTACCGTACGTGTCTGAGCAATAAATTCCCTCCTAGTGGGGGGTTCCGAATCCTTCTATTTTTGTGCTATTAGTTTGCGTGCCACATACAGCAACCTCGCTATTGCCACTTTGTAATGTTCTGAGACAGGTATCCCATCCACATCCCCCAAAACACACAGCACTGGATTCCTGTCGAGCATACATGCATAAGCTCTCTCAATTTTGTTGATAACAACCAGCCAGTATGCCACCAGCCGCGGACACGACCATAGCATGTGTAACAGTCCGGCCTGGTCTGTGCCACATCTAGGGCAGCTAGAGTCTCCCCTTCAAGCCTGCCTTGAATAGGACCAGCGGTGTTTTGTATGTTCTATGTATTACATATAATTGGGAGAGCCGTGCCTGCTCGCTTAGAGAGATCTTCGGGACATATTCAAGAATAGCCTCCCATTGTTCTGTTGTGAGGGTACCCACCTCCCTTTCCCATTTACTCTTTGCAGTGAGGTGATTGTTCCCCAGATAGGAGTGTAGTAGATCATGATATATGCTCGATATAACTCCCCTCATCCCTCCCTTCATACACACAAAGTCTAGTACAATGTCGCCCTGAACCGTCATGGCTCCCAATCTACACTGTGCCCTCCAAGCATGTCGAAGCATATAGTATTGAAACCCCCATACCGAAGGCAAATCAAATTCCTCTCTCAATGTCTCAAAGGTCTTCAGGTCCGTTCCACTCTGCAGCTGGCACACATATCACACTCTTTTCGCCTTCCAATTGCCCATTTGACGCAGCTTATTAAGTTCCGGCAGATGCTCATTGTCCCACACCGGTGAGTACCTAGTCAGCTCATCCACCCCTCTGATCCTTTTAATGGTGTCCCATACCTTCTGAATCATGCCTATGGTAGGATATGGTGCTCCCAGTTTCTTTAAGGTACCATCCTCTAGACCCTGGATAAGTGGGCGTCTCCCCCGTCACATGTACCAGCACCCGGTGAGCTGCTCCTCCACAATCGAGCTCTCTCCATCCCCTGACATGCTGGCCCTGTACTGCCAAGAAATAGACCCATGGATTTGGTGCGGCCAGTCCTCCCTCTTCCTTTACTTTTTGCAGAGTTCCAAATTTAATCCGTGCCTGCTTCTTGCCCCATATCAAGGATCTGAAGATAGAATCAATGCCCCGAAACCGTTTTTTTGGTAGCCATATCGGCGAATTGTGCAAAACGTACATTAGTTGTGGCATAAGGACCATCTTAATCAGGTTAGTTCTACCCGTTACCGTTAAAGCCAATTTGCACCATGCACCTATTTTCCCTTTAAATTTCTCTAGCAGAGGAACCACATTCAGACCCGTGAATCGGGACAGTGGAAGAGCTACCCATATCCCTACGTATTTAAACTGTGAAACTGGCTGGAGTTGTTTCCCTCTCTCATCTATCTCCTCCGCTTCTATTGCTCTATCCACAGCCATGACATAAGACTTGTGCCAATTTATCTCCAGTCCCGAAATGCTCCCAAATTGTTTAATTACATCCATCGCGCACTCCAGTGTCTCTCCTGCACTTTCCAAAAACAACAGGATGTCGTCGGCATACAATGATATTTTTTCTTCCAGCTTCCCAAATTTAAATCCGACCACTCCCCTCTCAGCTCTGATCTTGGCCGCCAGGGGCTCCACTGCCACCGCGAACAATAGCGGGGACAGCGGACACCCCTGCCTTGTGCCGCTATGCAAGTCAAACATCCCGGACTGTTCTCCATTCACCTTAACTACCGCCTTTGGGGATGAGTACAATAACTTCACCCAGGCCATGAACGCGGGGCCGAATCCCATCAGTTCCATGATTTTCCATAAGTATTGCCATTCCACGCTATCACATGCTTTCCTAGCGTCCAATGACATCACTATTCTCCTGCCACCATTATCAGCAGGCAGTTGCATATTAAGAAATAATCTTCTTAAGTTAACAGCCGTGGAGCGGTTAGGCATAAAGCCCGACTGGTCCTCATGTATAATGGTATGCGCAACCCCGGTGAGCCGGGTGGCCAGGATCTTAGCGAGTATTTTGACATCCGTTGTCAACAACGAAATGGGCCTGTACAACTCTGCATCCATGGGATCTTTTCCCTCCTTCGGCAGAACTACTATCACCGCTTCCTCCATTGATCTCGGCAGTGCCCCGTCACTAAAGCCTCATCAAACACAGATTTCAATTTCGGAGCCAGCAGTTCCACTAACTCCCTGTACACCTCCCCAGGTAGACCATCAGCTCCCGGTGATTTGTTATTGGGCATAGACAGTATTGCACATTCCACCTCCTCCACACTCACAGGTTCTTCCAACCTCAACCTATCTTCCTCAGACAATTTAGGTAGTGAAATGCCTTCCAAAAAATTCTCCACATCCCCCTCTGTGTCCCGTGCTCTCGAAGTGTACAGTGCCATGTAATATGCCTTGAAGACCTCCAGTATGTCCTTTGTGTCTGTCAGAGTCGCCCCTGTTTGATCTCTCAGTTTATACACCCTGGAAGACTCCCTCTGTGCCACAGATATCACCGCTAACAAGTGACCTACTCTCTCTCCTTCTTCAAAGAATTGGGCTTGCTGAAATGCCCTTTTCCTCTCAGCTTGCATCATGTGCAGTTTATCAACTGCCTCCTGAGCCAATTTTAGTCTATTGTGAGCTTCACTCGTTGGCGCCAAAATCATGTCTGCCTCCGCTCTTGTCAGGTCATCCTTTATTTGTTGATCTGCCAATTTAGTTTTGGTCTTACACCTGGCAATCTCACTTATAAAAAGTCCCCTCGTAAACGCCTTCATGGCATCCCATACCGTTGTGGCCTCAGTACTCCCTTCGTTCATTTGGAAGAAGTGCTCTAGCTCTTTGGTTATGCCACCCATGTCCACCACTTTAAGCCACGTCGGGTGAAGACGCCAACCTCCCCTCTGACCCTGAGCAGATCTCACTAGAAGCGTGACCACCATAGGACCATGATCCAAGAGAGTCCTCTGTAGGTATTCCACCTCCCCCACCATCCCGTCCATAGCGGTATCCCCCAAAGCCAGGTCTATCCTCGACAGTGTTCCATGTGTTGCCGAATGACATGAAAAAGTCCTCTTACCCTTATTTCGTACTCTCCACAGATCTACCAGCCCAAGTTCCCCTACATACTTGCCAAAGGCAGTCATCCTGTCCTGTCCAGCTTCCGTACCTGCCGGTCTTACTTTATCCCAATAATCATTCATAGTGTTGTTAACATCTCCCATAATCAACAACGGAGTCTCCCCCCATCTGCCCGTCAGTTCCAGTACTGCTTGTAGTTTCTTTTTAGAGTAAGGTGGAGGGATATATAAAGCCACTAAAATCATTTTGTGTCCGAACAATCTGCAAGCAATCCATACATACTGCCCTTCACTGTCTACGTGCACTTCCAGCTTTTCATAATGTGTGTTTTTGTGTATTAGGACTGACACCCCCCTGGAGTACGAGGAATAAGTAGAATGATATGTCTTTAGCATCCAGGCTCTTGACAACCAGTGCATAGTGTCTCTAGTGAGATGTGTCTCCTGCAAGCACGCGATCATAGGTTCACAGGATTTGATATGATTCAGAACAGCCGCCCTCTTAACCTTATCAGATATACCATGTACATTCCAACTTAACATCCGAACAGTACGGTTACTCATTGTGCATTAGAAAGAACAATCCATCATCATCAAGTAACATCATTACATTGTGGTCCCAATCATACCCGGTCAAACAGCATGAAAACCCCCATCTCCCTACAAATCCGCCCCACCCACCTCCCCCCATCCCTCTCCGCTTCCCCTCCCCCCACCCTTCCCCTTTTGCAGTTGTCACTCTCTCCCCAACGTGAGAGTGGGAGCTCAAAGAACCTGAGCAACTTCTCAGTATTCCGCACTTCAACATGCGTCGTGTCCTCCTCCATCATTGGCAGCCTCTCCGCCATATTGTCAACAGTAAGCATAGTCCCGAACCATTAGTCAAACAATTAACCATAATACGTAGATCCCAGTGGGGAGTTCTCCCCCTCCTCTGCGCTCCTATTTCGCAGAGTAAAGCAGCGCCACAACCCTGTCCAGTGATCAGTCTAGCAGGGTCATGTGGTCATATTGCCATTATCTTCTCTCAATTTGCTCCGGTTGCGCTCCAACCACGAAGCAGCCTCAACCGGTGACGGGAAAGAAATGACCTTTCCAAAAGCTTCCACTCTTAATTTAGCAGGATAAATTGTAGAGTATTTCAAATGCAAAGAGCGGAGCTGTTTCTTCACTTCGCCATACCGCAGTCGCAACTTTTGCACCTCGGCTGAGTAATCCGGGTATATTTCGATTCGTTTGCCCTCCAGGTTAAGATCTGTCAACTTTCCAGCCTTTCATAAGATAGTGTCCCTGTCTCTACAATTCAGGATTCTGGCTAGCATCGTGCGAGGTCCATCTCCCGGCACTGGGGGTCTCATGGGTACGCGATGGGCACGCTCCACCGCAAAGACTCTCGACAAGTTATCAGCACCAAACTTGTCCAGCAGCCAGGTTTCAATAAAGGCTGTGGAGTCAGCACCCTCAGCTCTCTCAGGGATGCCCACAATGCGCAAATTGTTCCTAGGTGACCAGTTTTCCAGGTCATCATTTTTATTGGCTACTACTGTGATCCTCTGAGTGTGCTGTTGTTGTGTCTTTTGCACTGAGGTTAAGTGATCTTCTGTTACACCAACTCTGTCCTCCACCTCAGTTAATCTGGCTGTAACTTTCTGCATAGATGTTTTTATGTCTCCCATTTCTTCTTTCAGGCAATTCACCTGCTTTGTTAGAGCAGTTAAGGCAGTCTTGCAGTATAAGACAGCTTGGAATACATCCCGCAGGGTGGGCTCTGCTACATCTGCACTTTCAGCTAACTGCACAGTGTCACCATCCCCCTCTTCCTCCTGCTCCAGCTCTGCATTCAGCACAGGCATCTCCTCATCGTCTTCCTCCTCATCTCTGTGCTTCTCACTCCCTCCATTTCCTTCTTCATCTGTCTCCATGCCCCTCACATACCTGTTCAGCCGGGCTGAGACTTCCAGCCTCTGTGCATAGGCTGTGTTTCTTCTTCCCGCCTCCTCCTCTCTCTCAGCACCATCTTGGACTGAGGCACTGCTGCAGGCTCCGGCATCTTTCTGCCTTTTGCGGCCCATGTCTGTCTCTCTGAGTCTGGCAGAAGCTCGCCCCTGACTCCTGGGACCTTCAGACATCTGATCCTGGTAAAGGAATTAGCTGGTTCGGGCTCTGTGCAGGATAATTGAGGCTAATGGTGGCAGAGAAGCACAGCCACCCGACTTCTCACATCAAGAGCTAGGCCCCGCCCCATTTATTGCCTTTTTTACATCCTTATTTAGCCACATTGGTGTTCTCCTGTTCCTAGCCCTTTTATTTCTGTACGGTATGGCTAGCTCGCAGTGGGTGTGTAAAACTGATTTAAATATTTCCCATTTATTTTCTGTGCTCCTATTTTTGAGGACATTGTCCCAATCAATTCAGCGAAGGTCCTCTCTAAGCTGTTCAAACTTTGCTTTCCTGAAATTCAGCGTTTTTGTAACCCCCTTCCAGGGCACCTTACTGAAGGACAAGTGGAATTGTATTATATTGTGGTCACTGTTCCCTAGGTGCCCATCGACTCGTACTTCTGTTATTCTATCTGGCCTGTTGCTTAAAATTAAGTCCAGAAGTGTATCAACAAAGTCGCCTACAAATTGAGGTTGCCTGCTTCGCTCCGGGTCCCGAACACCTTCCACGTCTCTCTCCTGAAACCTGTGGTGCTGAATTGCTTCCACTCCTTGCCTGATTCCGATTCTCAGCCGGTGGGTGCCGATGATGTCTTTGAAGTAGAGGACATTATCGCCATGAAGAAGGTTAGAGGTAGGACATTTTTTCTTGTTGACTGGAAGGGCTTTGGTCCGGAGGAGAGATCCTGGGAACCTCGGGAGAATATGAACGCTCCTCGTATCCTCAAGAGATTTCTTGCTAATCTCCGGGGAGGGCGGCTTAGGGGTATTGTCACGCCGTCTCTGCATACTCACCTGGCCATCGCTCCCACGCCGCAGCCCCTCGCCGACCGACAGCCACGGCGGTCACCTCTGACAGACCCGCGGCCGATGGCGTATTTGCATGCAATGCGCATGCGCCATAGGCCACGGCCGCGCCTCCCTTCTGCTTCTTGTTCTCCGGCTATGCCCTGACCCGGTAGCACCCCCTGACCAATGGCAGACCAGACAGGGGCATATCAGGTCGCTTCCCCCTGAGGGAGGCGCCTGATCGTTGTATTTCCTAGCACACTGGGTCTCGCTTCATCGTGTGCTCTCTGCAGTCCTGCAGTCCCATACTCGTCTGCTCTCTGCAGCAGCCTCTCAGTCCTGTTATCTGAGTTCCCTGCTGTATTCCGCAGTTCTGCCTCCGGTGCTCCCTCCGTCCTACTCCTGCTGTCCTACTCCAGTCCTGCCTCCGGTGTTCCTGTTCCATCCTGCTCCAGTCCTGCTGTCCTACTCCAGTTCTGCCTGCAGTGTTCCTGTTCCATCCATCTACACTTCTGTCCCTCCACATTCCAGTCTACAGTCTCACTCCACTCCTGTCTCCTGTGTTCCAGCTCTGTTCTGTCATCTACTCTTCAGTTCCACAATCCTACTCCAGTCCATCCTGAGCCACCCCTCTCAGTACCGGTGTCATGATCTCAGTGCGGGTTTGACTCGCACACGTGGGGTTAATGTCTGGAACCAGTGCTGATGACTGGTATTTCTGGGGTTAAAGGTTGTGATCCCAGTGCAGGCTTACCTGCACACCTGGGGCTATGATTGTGGCCTCTCCCTGGTTCTGGGAGAGGCTTCTCAGGACGCTCCCATCCCCGTCAGTTATACTTTCGCCCTTGGCATAGTGTGGTGACCCCTGAGTGTGTTTGTGCTGTGTTCTGGTTGCTTGATTCTCTGTGTATGACTCGGTCTGTTCTCTGGATATTGCTTTGGATTCTGCTTGGTACGTTATATGTCTGTTTGGTTTTGACTTCTGCTTGGCCCTGACTATCCGTTCTGTCTCATCCCTGGTACTTTACTGATATCTCTGTGTATGACCTCCGTTTTGCCTGACTGAGTATTTCTGTATAGTGTCCTGCCATCTCTGAAAGCAGGACGCTAAGCCCCGCCCCTTGCAGTCACAGGACCGTAGGTCCTGTGACTGCTTGCTAAACTTCAGCGTCCACAGGTCCTGTGTATCTGTACTTTCCAGCTGTACCTGACCCCGGGCCCCCCTACAGTGCGGGTGAGTCCCTGCTCAGCGGAGGCTGCACGCCGGCACTGACAGGATCCTGACATTCGGCTACTGTGGTACTCGAACCCCTGGGCCTGCTCCTAACGGTCCCTGTATAGGGGTCGGTTTCACCTGGCAGCTCGCCCGGGGCCCCTCGGTGCCACGGTCCAGAGGGTCCACTCCTGGAGATTCCGGCTCCAGACCAGCCATGCTAACAGTCAGGGACAAGATCACAGACTTGCACAAGGCTGGAATGGGCTACAAAACTTTATGTAAGACGCAGGGTGAGAAGGAGACAAGTGTTGGTGCAATAGTAAGAAAAAGGAAGACATACAAAATGACTGTCAATCAACATCATTCTGGGGCACCATGCAAAATCTCATCTTGTGGGGTATCTTTGATCATGAGAAAGGTGAGAGATCAGCCTAAAACTACACAGGGGAAACTTATTAATGATCTCAAGGCAGCTATGACCACTGTCACCAAGAAAACCATTGGCAACACATTATGCCGTAAAAGTTTAAAATCCTGCAGTGCCCGCAAAGTCCCCCTGCTCAAGAAGGCACATGTACAGACCCGTCTGAAGATTGCCAATGAACATCTGGATGATTCTGTGAATGATTGGGAGAAGGTGCTGTGGTCATGTATGGGGGTGGTATTGCTATGAACAGTAGAGATAAACTGCCATTTTAAGAGACAGAACCCCCTTGGCTAGAGCAATAGGACATTCGGCTCTCCCTGCAATGAGACTGGTTTTGGTTTGCTCCTCCAGCTATGTAGAGGGGAGGGGCTGTTTTTCCAGTGAGTGTTCAGAACGGGAGTCTGCAAGAAGCTTGTGTGCTGTGAGCTGTGAGAAGAAAAACATGCAGCTTGTAACTGACTGAACTTGTGGGATTTTGTATACTCTTCTGGGGATAACGAAGGTGTCTTTCCCGTGTTGCTGCGAAGAGCCACGAAGATATACAAAGTAGAAGAAGAAATTCAGAGGAGAGAATTCACCATTTCCAGGAGCAGGCTTGGAATCTTCACACAAGGACAAGACCAGGTTGCACAGAGCTTCCAGGGAGGACATCGCATCATCTTGCAGAGAACTGCAGGGGGCCCCGGGAAGGAACTGAGACACCAATTTTACCGTGAGTGTTAACCCCGTGTGCGCACATGTTTAGGGCTTAGGATAGGCTGCAATAGACAGAGCACGGTAGCTGTGCGGACGGAGTAGCAGCGGCCAGATAAGCTATAGTTAGAGTAGCAGCATACTGTACTTTATTGTATTGTTTTGCCTTTTGAAAAATACACTGATCTGTAATAGTTGGTGCTCCGTGCCATTTGTACCGCCCAGCTAGAGAATATCACTTTTGCAAATTGTTTTCTGTCATTGCATACCCCTGTTTACACTTTCCTAACACTGCATTCCTTGCCTGTAAATAAATTAACCCTTTGTTGTTTGCACCTCATCTTGTGTACCATAGTCTCCCTGCATTGTGGTGGTCCCCCGGCCATTGCTTCAAGTGGCGCTGCGAGCAGTGTTACTATCACCAAGATGCAGGCAGAAGGCAGCAACGGCAGGAATGCTAGTGTTAGTGGGGATGCTGTGGGCATTGGTGGAACCCCTGCAAGGACACTCCCTATGGGCACCATTTTTAGCGTGCTTCCAAAGTTTGAAGGCAATAATATGGCCTTTATCTGTTTTTAAGTGTATACACAAAAGGACACATGATTGCATATTATTATATACTTAGAATGGTTTTTTTTATTGAAAAACCCAAAAAAAACAGAAAATAAAAAATAGCCGAATAAGAAACTGCCGAATAAGAAACCAACTTCAGCCCGAATAAGATACTCAACGAATAAGAAACCAACTTCAGCTTCATCACCAACTGCCACCTCCTAGCTCAAGAATCAGAAAATTTGTATTTACTGAATACAGATTTTACCCATGAATTGAGAGTGAAAGAAGGATCTAATGGGCGAAAGAATAAATTTTACATATATATCAGAGAAAATGTCTTATTTAACCCCTCTTCAGATAAATATATATTATAAAGTTTGTTAGTTTCATGTGTACTATCGATTTTTTAAATACAAATCAAAGTGATGGTTACTCTTTAGCCCCTTCACGACCTTTGACCCACCCATACATCATAGAAAGGGAGGGGTTCCTGATCTTTGACGTATGGGTATTGTGATGCAGCGGTGGCACACTATGCAGTATTAAGGATGAATACAGGGCTGCGGGCACCTGTACTGCATAGCTCCCAACCATCTCGGATTCGGCGGGACAGTCCCGTTTTTGCCCCACCCACCCGCTGTCCCACCCAGGACTCTATTTTTCACGCACTGCAGGGAGCCACACCCCCCCATGCACCCCATACATGCCCACCCAGAGACCCACCGCAGCCCCTTACAGGCTGCAATGACGTTGCTAGGCTGTTCTATTCTGTGCATACATGACCTGTGATGAGGTCAGAGGAGGGGAGGAGTCAGGGGTCACACGATCAGAAGCCTCGGTGTATGCAGGACTCTGCTGTGCTGGTCGTCATGGTGCTGGGTGAGGGAAGTTTACGTGTGGGGTCAGGAGAGGTTTACAGGGTGTACGGAGCAGAGCTGCGTGTTTACAAGGTGTACGGAGCAGAGCGGAGTGTTACGAGGTGTACGGAGCGGAGCCGCTTGTGTACGAGGAATACGGAGCTGAGCCGTGTGTGTACGGGGTGTATGGAGTGGAGCTGTGTGTGTATGAGGTGTACGGAATGGAGCCCTGTGTGTACAAAGTGTACGGAGCTGAGCCGTGTGTTAACGGAGCTGAGCAGAGCCGTGTGTACGGGGTGTACGAAGTGGAGTAGTGTGTGTACGGAGTGGAACTGCGTGTGTATGGAGCAGAGCCGCGTGTATACGAGGTGTACAGAGCGGAACCGCGTGTGTACGAGGTGTATGGAGCAAAGCCACATGTGTACAAGGTTTACGGAGTGGAGCCTTGTGTGTATAAGGTGTACAGAGCGTGGCCGCATGTGTACGAGGTTTACGGAGTGGAGCCATATGTGTGCGGAGTGTAAGGTTCTCAATCTCTTTGGACATGTTTTTGAAACTTAGGTTTTTCCATCGGCCATTTTGCTTTCTGTCCTGCTGCAGCTGTCTTGCCCTCACAGTTAGTATGGAGTTTCCAGCTTTTATGTTCCCGCCCTGATTCTCTCACTCTTGCCTTTTAAGCAGCCTCAGCTGATCAATCTGTGCTTCAGAATCATGTCTGCTGTTAGCCTGTGACCTGGCTCCTGGAATCCTTGGACTTGGTACTCCAGCCACCTCCTGCTGATGAACTTGGGAACACTTGTGGACGCTGGAAACTTGCTGCCTGCTAAATCCACAGTTACAAGGGAAGTAACAGAGAGAGACCCTGAACCTGTTGTGGAACTTCTGCTGTGCTAAAAGTTTACTCTGGCCTGCTGTGTCTCCTGCCTTGTATCTGCAAATTGTGTGAACCCTTTTGATTACTTGTATGAAGTAATACAAGTCCTTCCTAATCGCACCTGTGTCTCCTGTGTTTTCCTCGCACCCAAGCACAAGACGCTATATGAACTGTATGCTATACATCACACGGAGCCGTGTGTGTACAAGGCATACAAAGCGGAACCGTGTGTGTATGAGGTGTGCGGAGCCATACGTGTACAAGGTGTATGGTGGGGAGCATTCATACCTCCCGACAGTCCCGATTTTGAGTCTGCCCCACTGCCCCCACCAGGAGGTTACTTTTCCCGCGGACACAGGGAGTACACGGCGGAGCCCTGAGGAGCACTTTAAAATTCGCACATGATGTTCCACTGGAAGTGACGTGCTGGAAGCTGACCGGAAATGAGCTAATTTCGGGAGGAGATTATGGTGGAACCATGGAGGCACTTCAGGGAATGCTTCAGATCCATCACCGCGTCTCCTTCGACAGCGCGGACAGCGGGATCGCCTTGGACTCTTGGATGTTGGCCATGTAAGCGGATCATGATATGTCCCGCATCAGGAGGCTTTATCTCCTGTTTCTTTCTCTCTCTACTTTCTTTCCCCTCTTCCTTTCTCTCTCTGTTCTTTCTTTCTTTCTCTCTGTTCTTACTTTCTTTCTCTGTTCTCTTTCTTTCCCCTCTTTCCTTCTCTCTCTCTGTTCTTTCTTTCCCCTCTTTCTTTATCTCTCTAATCTTTCTTTCTCTCTGTTCTTCCTTTCTTTCTCTCTGTTCTTTCTTTCTTTCTCTGTTCTCTTTCTTTCCTCTCTTTCTTTCTCTCTGTTCTTTCTTTCCCATCTTTCTTTCTCTCTATCTCTCTGTTCTTTCTTTCCCCTCATTCTTTCTCTCTCTGTTCTTTCTTTCCCCTCTTTCTCTCTCTAATCTTTCTCTCTGTTTCTTTCTTTCCCCTTTCTTTCTTTCTTTCTTTCTCTTTCTTTCCCCTATTTCTTTCTCTGTTATTCCTTTCTTTCTCTCTGTTCTTTCTTTCTCTCTCTGTTCTCTTTCTTTCTCTCTGTTCTTTCTTTCTCTCTGTTCTCTTTCTTTCCCCTCTTTCTTTCTCTCTCTCTGTTCTTTGTTTCTCTTTCTTTCTCTCTCTGTTCTTTTTCTGTCCCCTTGCTTTCTTTCTCTGTTCTTTCTTTCTTTCTCTTTCTTTCCCTCTCTGTTATTTCTTTCTCTGTTTTCTTTTTTCTCTCTCTCTGTTCTTTCTTTCCCCTCCTTTCCTTCTCTGTTCTTTCTTTCTCTGTTTTCTTTTTTCTCTCTGTTCTTTCTTTTCCTCAGTACCAGTCAATGTGCCAACAGTACCAGCCACTGTGCCCATAATGCCAGCCACTGTGCTCACAATGCCAGCCACTGTGCCCCCAGTACCAATCAGTGTGATCAGCAATGCTAAATGGGTGCGGTTGGGCGTGAACATGGGTGGGACTAGTTGTGAAAGGGGTGTGGCCGGGGCATGGCCTATAATTTGTCCCTCTCTCCATTCTTCAAAAGTTGGGAGGTATGGTACTGCGCTGGGTCCGGAACTGTCAAGGCTGCGTCCCAGGTTGTCCAGGGGAAAAATAGGGGACCGGACAGACCTTGTGACCTGGAAGCATGGGGCACGGCAAAGAGAAAAGCATGCAAAACGACTGGCAATTTCGCCCGGGGGTGTCAGAGCAGAGGTGTGCGCAGAGTGCGGCTACACACAAGCAAGCCGTTGAGACCAGCAGCAGAGGAAGGGCCGTGGGCTCCTTTAAGCTGAGTGCCGCGTGCAGGCACAGGAACAGGGGTCGTGTTCAGGACTGTTCGTTGTGGCCCTCTTTGCCAGACAGCACGCCGCAGACCCCCCTTGTTCATAGACTGCACACAATCTCCTTGACTTGCACAAGTTTATGGACTAATTGGCTGAATGGGTAAAAACCAGAGACCTCCTGTTGCCACCAGAAGATATACCGTGAGCTGTGGAATCTTCTCTGAGGACACTGCACTGGCCATTGCTGGGATTACAGCCCTCATCGGATCATCCGTGGCCGAGGAAGCTACGAACACGATAAGTTGACAATGTGGACTGTTATCACATTATGGTTACCTATTTCCCTATCATTTGCCCCTTTAACTGTTTATCTCCCTGCGAGGAGTATCTTGATTGTTAAATTGTTACTCTTTGCTCTGACTTTCTTGTGTCACGGCATCCCGCAACCTGCTTACACTGTGATGAGGCAGTGACCCAGCAAAGTTCAATGCAAAAACGTCTCTTTAATGTTCAACTCCAGAAAACACAGCATTTGATATCCTCCGGATCGCAGCTGGAAAACATATTGTGGAGAAACGGGGTCAGTGGGTGCTCTCGTCCGCTGTCCTGGCTGCCTTTAGAAAGACTGCATGTACCAGGGCTCATACCACTGAACGCCCGCTCTATCTCCCCGTGGGCAACATACTACACAGACAAAGCACGATTAGGGTAAAACAGTGTGGCAATGCTTTATTGATCCACAACACCCAATAGCAAACAGAATAATCCCAGGAATTACCCCCAACATGATGCACATTACAGGGCCTAACCCTTCCGCTGACTCGCCTGGATAATGGTAGATGTTAAGTCTGAGATCCCAGAGTCGATATTCCACCTGTGATATACACACAGAGAAGAGATATTGACAAGCGTAGGGAGATGACCGAGAACAGTCCATAGAGTCCTACAAGGTCCAAAGCCAGTTGACACAATGTCAGAGCTCCTAGGGTCGCTATTCCACCTGTGATATACACACAAAGAGATAACAACAAGCGTAGGGAGGTGACAGTCCATACTGTCCATACAAGGTCCAAAGCCAGTTAACACGAGAGTCACCACCTGGATTATCTGACCATCTCCATGGAACCAGGCAACCAGCGGGTCCCAAAACCTGGCTTTCTCCAAACACATCCATGGTTCAGAGATGGTCACTGGATCAGATCTGTGTCCTTCCAACTGGAGCCGATCACTCCTAGGTTGTTTCCCTTAGAATCATAGATCCATGTCCCTCATGATGGTGCCATGATGATTTAGCTGCAGTCCTCTCGTCCATTGAGTGTTTTGAAGAATGTCATTCCCTGAGGAAGAAGAAGTTCTTACTTCGAAACGCGTTGGGAATAAATGATTGCTTTTTCACCGTAAGTGGGATTCTGTATTTTGTCAAGCAGCGCATGGAAGTCCATAAATTATTTCCATAAGAATCGACTGGTAGCTCTAGGAGATGAGATGAGATCTGGTCTCTCCATCTCAGGGTCTTTTTATACCCCAGGCAAGTAAGCTATTTTTAGAATTACCCAGTGTCCTTGAGTACACCCTCACAGCCTTTACCTATCTACCTTCAAAGTCAACAAACTGGTTATAGAATATGTGACGAACAGCCCACGGCCGTTCGTCCACTTACGGGCGACTAACGGGGGTCCCGCTGCCACCAAAACGCGACAGACAGCGGACCCTGTGCCACTATGTCACAGTCCCACCACTGACACGGGTGTATCAGCGGACGGAGGGACGAGACACAATGCCGGCACACGGCTATCACAGGCACAGTTGGGGCTTATCTTAGTTATCCCACCACTGGCACCATGTGACAAAAATATCCAGCAAGCTACTCTCGCTCTACAATTTGCCGCAGGGGGAGTTTAATTTGGATGCCCCGCCACTGCTATCAATCTTCCAAGTACTGCGGGGATTTATGTATATCCCACTTTCTCAGTTCCACTTTGGAACTCGCAGCTCTCCGGCGCCCCCCTTACCCTCAGGTCAGTCAGGGAACTGCACCTAGGATAATTAGTCGCCGGACGGACTGCCTGTTGTGAACCGGCAATTGGGCTTCTGCAGTAAGGGAATTATCAATGCTGTGGCCGCAGCCCCTTATTCAGCAATATAAGACCCTTCTGTACTGCCAGCAAGCCGCAATAGCCGTACACAACGCGCTGCCACCAGTCACGGTTACTTAATTCACAGTGTTAAATTAAGAGGGTCCGTGGCAAACCCCTTGAATTAGTAGCGATTATCTATCAAAGACGTATAGTTCGATTCTTAGAGCATGGAGACAGGCTAAATATTAAATCATTTATTTTCCGAAAGAGGACAGTGATTACAAATAAAAGTTGCTATAAAATTGAGACATAAAATATGTACATTAGACAAATATAAAGCAAAGTGGATGAAAGAAGAAGGTACACTCACATTTAGTCAATTGTTGTTAGGCATCCCATGTGGCTTTAAGGGGGGTGGAGGCGGAGCTGCACGTCTCCACTCATCTGGGTTCTGCTCAGCACAAGGATTGGAGCTCTTGTGAGCTGGTTTGCCCAGGGAATGCCTTATAGACTTTCCTATGTGACATCACGGAGAGGTGCATTCTGGGTTGATCCCACCTCTCTCATCCAAGTTATGTTTTGGCTACAAAACTTAGATTAGCTATAACTTTATGGGAGAAGCTGGTATGGACTCATCAGTGGTATCATGTTTCCCAGCGTAATGAGCACATCAAGAAAACATCAAACATCTATGCGATATGACCGTCCATTTGGGGACAAATCCTGTCTCATGTTCTGGACAGGGTAGAACTTCAAAAGATACGCGGTATCGAAGCTGGGACCGCTCAGGTTACAAAAATATGATTTTCATATCTCTACTTGGTACGGTTTTCGCAGGGCAGGCTCTTAAAGGTTTACTACTAACCTTTATTTCAAACAAAGACCTTTTTCCTTTCCCGCACTTTTTTCCCTCTTTCAGCTGAGGCTGAGAGAAGCCAAATGGTGTGGCAGGAAGTTTGACTGATAACACCTGGGGGGAAGGGAAGGGAAGCTGCTGCAGTGTGCAATGTAACTGAGACACTGGCAGGCAGCTTCTTACAAAATGGAGGATTTTTTAGCACATTGCAACAGAAAACATATCTTGCAGACATTGTACATCACACCTCCCCCCTTAAGAGGGCGCTAAGGAGGCATTACCTCTCGGTAATCGGCCATGCGCACCTCAGCGGGTTCGCCCCGGCGGGACAACCCATCGGCATTGCCGTTTTCACTGCCCTTCCTGTGTTTTACAGTAAAGTCGTACTGTTGAAGGGCAAGGCTCCAGCGGAGCAACCTTCCATTGGTTCCGGACACTGTGTGCAACCAGCTCAGAGGGTTGTGGTCAGTTACCACCGTGAAGGCGCTCCCGTACAGGTAGGGCTGCAAACGCTGCAGTGCCCACACCATGGCCAGACACTCCTTCTCGATGGTCGAGTATGCCACTTCCCTCGGCAAAAGTTTCCGGCTCAGATACAACACGGGGTGCTCTTGGTCCCCCGAATTGACCTGGCTAAGCACAGCACCGAGGCCAAACTCGCTGGCGTCGGTCTGTACTAGAAACGGGCGACTGCTGTCGACTGCTCTCAACACTGGAGAGTTGAACAGGGCTGCTTTCAAAGCTTGGAAAGCCGCCTCACAGTCATCTGTCCAGTTGACTGTTTGGGGTAGCCTCTGCTTGGTGAGGTCAGTCAAGGGTTTGGCAAGGGCGCTATAGTCCTGTACGAACCGCCTATAGTACCCTGCAGTGCCCAAGAAAGACTTCACCTGTTTCTTGGTCCTGGGGGTGGGCCAGGACACGATTGCGTCCACTTTTCTGGCTCCGGACTCATGGAACCCCCGCCTACCCGGTGCCCCAGGTAGTGGACCTTGCGCATGCCTATCTGGCACTTCCCCGGCTTGATGGTCAGGCCTGCCTGGTGAAGACGCTTGAGCACCTCCTGGAGGTGCTGAAGGTGTTCCTCCCAGGTGGAACTGAAGACGGCAATATCGTCTAAGTACGCCACCGCGTACTCCTCCAGTCCCCAAAGCAGGTGGTTGACCATCCGCTGGAAAGTGGCAGGGGCATTCTTCATGCCGAAGGGCATGACCGTGGACTCGTACAGTCCAAAGGGGGTGATAAAGGCGGATTTCTCCTGCGCCTCAGGGCTCAGGGGAATCTGCCAGTATCCCCGACTCAAATCCATGATGGATATGTAGTTGGCGTTTGTCAACCGCTCGAGCAGATCCTCGATGCGGGGCATTGGGTGGGCATCAGAGGTTGCGATGGCGTTGAGCCCCCTGTAGTCCACACAGAACCGCGTGGTTCGATCCTTTTTAGGCACGAGGACTACAGGTGAAGCCCACGCGCTTTTTGACCGTCGAATCACCCCCAGCCTTAACATCTCATCGATCTCTTGGCGCATGACTTGTTGCACCGTCTCAGAGATCCGATAGGGTGTTCGCCGTAATGGGGCGTGATTCCCGGTGTCCACCTCATGAACCGCTAACTCCGTCCTCCCCGGTTGGTTGGTGAACATGGCCCGGAAGGGTTCCAGGGTGGCCATCAACTGCAACCGCTGGGGTATGGTTAGCAAACCACTTATCTCCATGTCCTCAATGGACCCATCGGCCTTGGCCTGGGCCAGCATGTCCAGGAGGGGATCTTCCTCCCCATCCTCTGGCAGATTGCAGACCGGTAGGACGCAAGCTTCACGTTCGTAGTGCGTCTTCAGCATGTTGACGTGAAAGGCCTTGCGCCTACCCCGAGCATGGTCAAGCGTGACCACGTAGGTGACCGGGTTGAGCTGTTGGTGGACGACGTACGGGCCTTCCCAGGCTGCCTGAAACTTATCCGTTGGTACAGGGACCAGCACCCACACCTTTTGACCCACCTGGTAGGTCCGCTCCCGGGCGTTCTGGTCGTACCAGCGCTTCTGGTCAGCCTGAGCCTGCGTCATGTTGTCATGCACCAACTGCGTCAAGGTCTGCATCTTGTCACGGAAGCGCATGACATAATCCACGATGGACACTTCTGTGGGGTTTGGCTCATCTTCCCAGGATTCTCTTATCAACCCAAGGGGTCCCCGGACTCGCCTGCCATACAGGAGCTCGAAGGGGGAGAACCCGGTCGAGGCCTGCGGAACTTCTCTGTAAGCGAACAGCAGGTGTGGGAGGTACCGCTCCCAGTCGCGCCCTTGGGTCTCAACCAGTATGCGGAGCATCTGTTTGAGGGTACCGTTGAAGCGTTCACACAAACCATTAGTCTGTGGGTGATACGGACTCGATACCAGGTGCGTTACCTGCATTTTCTCACAGAGAGCCTCCATTAGGCGAGACATGAATTGGGGCCCTTGATCGGTAAGCATCTCCCTGGGAAATCCTACCCTTGAAAAGATGGTCACCAGTGCGTCAGCCACCTTATCTGCCCTGGTTGAAGACAGAGCTACTGCCTCTGGGTACCGGGTAGCGTAGTCTACCACGGTGAGAATGTATCGCTTTCCGGAGCTGCTGGGGACGGACAGCGGTCCTACAATGTCCACCGCGATTCTCTGGAAAGGCTCCTCTATCACCGGCAAAGGAATAAGGGGAGCCTTAAGAGCAGGCCCCGCCTTACCCACTTTTTGACAGGTGGCGCAGGAGCGGCAGTAGTGTGTTACATCTGTCCCCATCTTGGGCCAATAGAAGTGTTGAGACAGCCGTGCCTTTGTTTTGTTGATCCCCAAGTGTCCAGCGAGTGGAATCTCATGGGCAATCCGCAACAACTCAGTTCTGAACTGATAGGGGACGACCAGCTGTCTTTCCCTCAACCACTCCTTTTTAGGATCTCCAGGTACTGTCTCCCGGTACAACCTTCCTCGTTCCCAGAACACCCTCTCCTTATCAGACTCGGAGGTGGGCGTCTCGGCGAGACCTCTCAATTTCTCCAGGCTGGCATCTGAGTGCAGAGCAGCCTGGAACTCCATGCTGGAGGCTGCCAGAAGTGACGTCAGGGTACCTCCTTTACTGGGACCCTCTGGAACCGGCTCTGGGTTCACCTCTGGTTCAGTCTCTCCTGTAGCAGCAGAGGGTCCAGAAGACAGTGCGTTACCTGCGATCTGGGCACTCTGACTGTGTGTGACAGCTGCTATGTATGCTGCCTCCCTGGGGATTTCTACAGACCCACCAGCCGGTGCTGCCCTGGGCTCTACCTCCCCATCCACCCCCAACACTTCAGGAGCAGTGCTACTTATGGGCCAGTTACCTTCCTCGGTGGCACTGGTCAGCTGCATGGCATTACCTTCCTCATGGTCCCCATGCACCTCCCCATTTCCTTGAGCACCGTTGCTTGCTCCTGCCAGGGGTTCCTCAGCCGTCTCACTCCGCAGAGTGACGGGGCTGAGCACTTCGGTACCTGTGGACACATCTACCGCTTCAAAGAAAGGGTTAACGGGTTCAGTCGGCACAGATACATCAACATCATCATCATCCTTCCTAGGAAAAGAATGGTTATCAGTTTGCTTTGGTACATTCACATCAGCATCAGCATCATACCTTGGGAAAGAATGGTTGTTAGTTGCATCATTACTCATCAAGGCATTAGCAGGTAACACCTTCAGTTTCCCCTCATCAACATCACCAGGGGTGACGTTACCCTTATCAGTTTGGGGAAGGGTGTCAGGGACATAGTATAAAACCATCCTCCCCAAGTCAGTCCCCAATAAAACATCAGTGGGCAAATTTTCAGACACTCCCACCTCCCTCAACCCGCTCCCAGCACCCCAATCGAGATAAACCCGGGCCACTGGCAAGGGACAACGGTTGCCTCCAATCCCGGTGACAGTCAGGGTTTTCCCCTCAACAAACTCTTCAGGGGCCGCCAGTCCAGGACGGATGAGGGTTCGTTCAGCCCCAGTGTCCTTGAGGCCTGTAGCAAGACGGGCCCCCACCTGAACAGGTTGAACGTTGTCGTTAGCCCTCCCAACCACACCTCCCACCAAAAGAACAGAGGCGTTGGGCCCAGGGGCCTTGGCTGGGGGACTCTTCGGCTTTTCCGGACAGGTGTACGAGAAGTGACCAGGCCGCTTGCAGAGGTGACACAGGCGACTGTCAGTAGCCGGCCTGCTGTTGGCAACAGGGACTGGGCCTCCGGAGGGATGGCTAGCTGGGGCATTGGGGTTGGTTGCAGGCTTACCCCCTCTCCAGCTGGTGGTGACTGTCCTCCGCGTCTCTGGCTTCCGGTTGGCCTCATAGTTGTCGGCGATCTGCGCCGCTTTGTCCGCATTCGTTGGTTCGCGGTCCAGGATGAACTGTCGGACCTCAGCTGGGCAGAGATGCAGGAACTGGTCTTTGATCATCAGGTCCCGTAGCTGCTCAAAGGATTCAACGGACAGTCCATGGATCCACTGGTCAAAGTGGGTCCTGAGTCCTTGCACCACATCACTGTAGCTATCGTGTGGGCCACGTTGGAGGTGTCGGAACTTCTTTCGGTATACCTCAGGTGTCAGCCGGTATTTGGCGATCAGCGCCTGCTTTATGGCGTCATAGTCGTCATCGGCTTCTGGCGGAAGAGAAGCAAATGCCTCCAGGGCTTTGCCTTTTAGCCCTGGGGTCAAGTACCTTGCCCATTGGTCTCTAGGCAGCTGGTACTGTCTGCAGGCTTTCTCAAAGGCTCGCAGAAACGTGTCCAAGTCCCCGTCCTTTTCCATCACGGGAAAATGCTCTGGCCGGGGTTTAGGAGTCTGGACGCTGCTGGGCTCACGGCTTCGGGCTGTGGGGGCATTCCCACCCCGCTGGAGTACCTCCAGTTCATGGGCCCTCTGCGCCTGGCGCTCGGCCCTCTCAGCCTCAGCTTGGCGCTCACGTTCGGCTTGGGCCTCCTGCCGATATTGCTGGATCAGCCTCACCCGCCCATCACTGTCTTCGGCGGGGAGTTCGTCCAAGGCCATTTGCAGATAGGGGTCCACCCCGTTCTGGTTGAATGTGGGGCCAGCGCTCAGGAGTGGAGCCTCTGCTGCAGCCCCATTGCCACTTGGGCCAACTTCTGCACTCGCTGGATTCTGGTCGTTGTCCAGCTGCACTAGAGCTGCGATCATTTGATCTTTGGTTCCGCCTGCGGCGTCTATGCCTCGGTACGTGCATAACCCAGCAAGAACTTCCTTTGTCTGCCGTTTGTACCAAGGTTCTCCTTTTGCCGCCATGGTTGCCAAATAAAAGATAGAAAAAGAAAAACGAAGAAACGGGAGGGGGATACTTGCAAGTACACACTAATGTCTCAGGACTAGTAACCACTGAGTCTGTTCTCCAAAACCTATGATGCAGGATTCCCGCAGGAACCGTGCAGGTTTTTAGTGAGAGGAATGATTGCTCAAACCAAATCACTAATGCTCTAGGATTATCCCACCGCTCTGCCACCAATATGTGACGAACAGCCCACGGCCGTTCGTCCACTTACGGGCGACTAACGGGGGTCCCGCTGCCACCAAAACGCGACGGACAGCGGACCCTGTGTCACCACTATGTCACAGTCCCACCACTGACACGGGTGTATCAGCGGACGGAGGGACGAGACACAATGCCGGCACACGGCTATCACAGGCACAGTTGGGGATTATCTTAGTTATCCCACCACTGGCACCATGTGACAAAAATATCCAGCAAGCTACTCTCGCTCTACAATTTGCCGCAGGGGGAGTTTAATTTGGATGCCCCGCCACTGCTATCAATCTTCCAAGTACTGCGGGGATTTATGTATATCCCACTTTCTCAGTTCCACTTTGGAACTCGCAGTTCTCCGGCGCCCCCCTTACCCTCAGGTCAGTCAGGGAACTGCACCTAGGATAATTAGTCGCCGGACGGACTGCCTGTTGTGAACCGGCAATTGGGCTTCTGCAGTAAGGGAATTATCAATGCTGTGGCCGCAGCCCCTTATTCAGCAATATAAGACCCTTCTGTACTGCCAGCAAGCCGCAATAGCCGTACACAACGCGCTGCCACCAGTCACGGTTACTTAATTCACAGTGTTAAATTAAGAGGGTCCATGGCAAACCCCTTGAATTAGTAGCGATTATCTATCAAAGGCGTATAGTTCGATTCTTAGAGCATGGAGACAGGCTAAATATTAAATCATTTATTTTCCGAAAGAGGACAGTGATTACAGATAAAAGTTGCTATAAAATTGAGACATAAAATATGTACATTAGACAAGTATAAAGCAAAGTGGATGAAAGAAGAAGGTACACTCACATTTAGTCAATTGTTGTTAGGCATTCCATGTGGCTTTAAGGGGGGTGGAGGCTGAGCTGCACGTCTCCACTCATCTGGGTTCTGCTCAGCACAAGGATTGGAGCTCTTGTGAGCTGGTTTGCCCAGGGAATGCCTTATAGACTTTCCTATGTGACATCACGGTGAAGTGCATTCTGGGTTGATCCCACCTCTCTCATCCAAGTTATGTTTTGGCTACAAAACTTAGATTAGCTATAACTTTATGGGAGAAGCTGGTATGGACTCATCAGTGGTATCATGTTTCCCAGCGTAATGAGCCCATCAAGAAAACATCAAACATCTATGCGATATGACCGTCCATTTGGGGACAAATCCTATCTCATGTTCTGGACAGGGTAGAACTTCGAAAGATACGCGGTATCGAAGCTGGGACCGCTCAGGTTACAAAAATATGATTTTCATATCTCTACTTGGTACGGTTTTCGCAGGGCAGGCTCTTAAAGGTTTACTACTAACCTTTATTTCAAACAAAGACCTTTTTCCTTTCCCGCACTTTTTTCCCTCTTTCAGCTGAGGCTGAGAGAAGCCAAATGGTGTGGCAGGAAGTTTGATTGATAACACCTGGGGGGGAAGGGAAGGGAAGCTGCTGCAGTGTGCAATGTAACTGAGACACTGGCAGGCAGCTTCTTACAAAATGGAGGATTTTTTAGCACATTGCAACAGAAAACATATCTTGCAGACATTGTACATCACAGAATACAATACACAATTAGCATATCAGCTCACAATAAACACAGATAAGCACACACTATGTACAAGACACTATTACAGACTAAAGGTACTGTCACACTTAGCGATCTACCAGCAATCCCGACCAGCGATATGACGCGGTCAGGATCGCTGGTACATCGCTAAGTGGTCGCTAGTGAGCTGTCACACAGTCAGATCTCACCAGCGACATCGCAGGGGTCGAGGGTCGCTACTTACCTGTCAGACGCGGCGATCTGACGTCCTCCCGCCCGCGTCCATGCGTTGCTCGTCGTCACAGCAGGAAGCTGACGACGAGAAACAGTCCAGGACGTTCTCTCGCGATCAGCGATAACCAGTGGGGGAGCGGTCGGAGGTAAGTATCAGACATAGCGATATCACTAGATATATCGCTATAACGTCACAAAAACCAGTGACATTATAGCGATATTGCTAGCGATATCACTTAGTGTGACAGGCCCTTTATACAGTATGTTAAATGGTATGAAAGTCTGTCTTATTGACCCACCAGACATAAACACTTAAATCCACAAGCCAATATACAGATAAAACGTCAATTCTTGTGGGTTTAAAAAAACATGGTTTTCTGGAAAATTAAGATACAATCTGGTTTCTTCACACATATTCTCTGGATTACAGTCACTAAACATGCCAGTACACCTTCTGAGACCTGTTGCCGTGGGCGACTGCACCGCGTGTTAATGTTCTACTCACAGCATTACACAGTCCACTATATCCTCCAGATCATAGTCGGGAACCATATCCTCCAGTTTACAGTCACTAAAAACACACCAGTCCTCTTCTGACAGGTTGTTGTGGGTAACTGCACCGCTGTGTACATTGTGGGTGCCAGGCTTTCCAGCTGCCTTGGCTGTTTGGCTCCGCTGGCCTGTGTTCCCTCACAGGTGGAGTGATGCAGAGCCTTCTTGTCATGATCCAGTGTTGGATCTGGCGGTATTAAAAGCACAAAGTGAACTTTTTTTTACTTTGGTTAAGTTCAAAGGTGTTTTGACTGTCCCCGGTGGTGGTTAGTGGTATTGCACCTTAGGTTAGGTTGCACTTAATTATGGTTCAGGTGTTGGACTCTATAAATGGGTCTCAGGGTGTTCACTCACTGCTGGTGATATTCCTTGCTTAGTTGTTGGAGAGCCTGGTGGAAGGATGGAGCTGGATAGGAGTCCGGCGCAGTCAGCCAGAGAGAACGAGTGCCAGCTAATGGTGTCTGCAGGAAGAGCTGGCATGGCCTGGTGGAGTCGCAGTTTATGGTGTCGGCGGGATGTGCGGGCATGGCTTAGAGGAGTGGCGACTTGGAAGAGAGTTGCACTCAGCATGTTCGACTTGGTTGCTGAGAACTGGACTCGAGCATGCTTGGATTCTTGGCAGAGGCTGGACTCATCTTGGGACTCTGTGTACTGGACTGCTGCAAGTGGTGATGGACTCTGCTCCCAGGCTGCACGATGGTGATGGATCAGGGTGGAGGAGAAGATGCACACAGGTGGTGGGCTCTGTTGCTAGGAGCGTACGCAACAGAGCAAAGATAAGTGGTGTTTCCCCTGTATTGTCTCTTTCCTCATGTGTGTTATTAGTGCAGTGGTGGGATTAGTCTCCGCACCGACCTATTCCCTAGTGAGGGTTTAGGCGCAGGGCGAGCCAGGGTTTTGAGGCACGCGTGCGGCGACAGGTTCGGAGCCTGTATAGGGAATGTTAGGAGTGCAGGGACACTGGCTCAGGGGAGCTTAGGAGGTCTCCATGTCCCCATTCCCTATCGCAGGGCCCACCATTGTTAAAGTTTCCCAGGTTCCCCCCTTATTATTTAAATTCGCCCCACTGGAGGCGGTGTATCCAGGGTCACGTGTGTTATGGGTTCGCCTTGTGGCATCATCTGCGACCAGACACACGTGACCATGACATTATCACCAGCCCTTACTTTTTTTTCTGGTGAGCTTTGGCCATGTGGAGACCTGTGGTAATTGCTGCCGGGCCTCACTGAGGTGCAGTGGGGAGCGGCAAGGTGTGTTTAAGCCGCTGCAGCAGCAGTTATCAGGGTCTGGGGCCTCTGCTCAGTTAACCAGAGAAATAAAAATGGCGGCTGCGGTCTGGCAAAAGCCCATAGAGTCGCTGCTGGGGAGTAGGGACAAATCTCTACCCTCGCCGTTAACCAACCCTAGGAGGTGCAGTCCTCTTGGTGAAAGGGTTGGAGGGTGGTGTCCCTTGGTGAATAGCGGGGGTGTGAGTGTGGTGACACAGGGGGACGCCTCTGTTGTCAAGTCCAGAGTGAGTTCACCAAAAAATGACAAATGTATGTGTGCAATAAACGTTCAGGTCCGGACCTGTGTGTGAACGAGCATGTATGGGTGCCACCAAAAAACATCTTGTGGAAATGTGTTGTGGAGTCTGATCAGCTCTGAGCAAACATACACATACATTAACTCGTTCCCCAGGTCGGCGCTGTGGAGATGAGTGGTGCCTCCAAAAGGAACTTTATTGCCAATATCAGCGGTGTTTGTCATTAACCTGAAGTGTCAGGTAGTGGTAGGGTGAACTCAGGGTCTGGGCGTCCCCGCTGTAGGTGTTTCCCTAATGAGGGGTGGTCTTGAGGGTCCAGAGGCCCCTCATTAAGGAGGGGGTACTGTCATGATCCAGTGTTGGATCTGGCGGTATTAAAAGCACAAAGTGAACTTTTTTTACTTTGGTTAAGTTCAAAGATGTTTTGACTGTCCCCGGTGGTGGTTAGTGGTATTGCACCTTAGGTTAGGTTGCACTTAATTATGGTTCAGGTGTTGGACTCTATAAATGGGTCTCAGGGTGTTCACTCACTGCTGGTGATATTCCTTGCTTAGTTGTTGGAGAGCCTGGTGGAAGGATGGAGCTGGATAGGAGTCCTGCGCAGTCAGCCAGAGAGAACGAGTGCCAGCTAATGGTGTCTGCAGGAAGGACTGGCATGGCCTGGTGGAGTCGCAGTTTATGGTGTCGGCGGGATGTGCGGGCATGGCTTAGAGGAGTGGCGACTTGGAAGAGAGTTGCACTCAGCATGTTCGACTTGGTTGCTGAGAACTGGACTCGAGCATGCTTGGATTCTTGGCAGAGGCTGGACTCATCTTGGGACTCTGTGTACTGGACTGCTGCAAGTGGTGATGGACTCTGCTCCCAGGCTGCACGATGGTGATGGATCAGGGTGGAGGAGAAGATGCACACAGGTGGTGGGCTTTGTTGCTAGGAGCGTACGCAACAGAGCAAAGATAAGTGGTGTTTCCCCTGTATTGTCTCTTTCCTCATGTGTGTTATTAGTGCAGTGGTGGGATTAGTCTCCGCACCGACCTATTCCCTAGTGAGGGTTTAGGCGCAGGGCGAGCCAGGGTTTTGAGGCACGCGTGCGGCGACAGGTTCGGAGCCTGTATAGGGAATGTTAGGAGTGCAGGGACACTGGCTCAGGGGAGCTTAGGAGGTCTCCATGTCCCCATTCCCTATCGCAGGGCCCACCATTGTTAAAGTTTCCCAGGTTCCCCCCTTATTATTTAAATTCGCCCCACTGGAGGCGGTGTATCCAGGGTCACGTGTGTTATGGGTTCGCCTTGTGGCATCATCTGCGACCAGACACACGTGACCATGACATTATCACCAGCCCTTACTTTTTTTTCTGGTGAGCTTTGGCCATGTGGAGACCTGTGGTAATTGCTGCCGGGCCTCACTGAGGTGCAGTGGGGAGCGGCAAGGTGTGTTTAAGCCGCTGCAGCAGCAGTTATCAGGGTCTGGGGCCTCTGCTCAGTTAACCAGAGAAATAAAAATGGCAGCTGCGGTCTGGCAAAAGCCCCTAGAGTCGCTGCTGGGGAGTAGGGACAAATCTCTACCCTCGCCGTTAACCAACCCTAGGAGGTGCAGTCCTCTTGGTGAAAGGGTTGGAGGGTGGTGTCCCTTGGTGAATAGCGGGGGTGTGAGTGTGGTGACACAGGGGGACGCCTCTGTTGTCAAGTCCAGAGTGAGTTTACCAAAAAATGACAAATGTATGTGTGCAATAAACGTTCAGGTCCGGACCTGTGTGTGAACGAGCATGTATGGGTGCCACCAAAAAACATCTTGTGGAAATGTGTTGTGGAGTCTGATCAGCTCTGAGCAAACATACACATACATTAACTCGTTCCCCAGGTCGGCGCTGTGGAGATGAGTGGTGCCTCCAAAAGGAACTTTATTGCCAATATCAGCGGTGTTTGTCATTAACCTGAAGTGTCAGGTAGTGGTAGGGTGAACTCAGGGTCTGGGCGTCCCCGCTGTAGGTGTTTCCCTAATGAGGGGTGGTCTTGAGGGTCCAGAGGCCCCTCATTAAGGAGGGGGTACTGTCATGATCCAGTGTTGGATCTGGCGGTATTAAAAGCACAAAGTGAACTTTTTTTACTTTGGTTAAGTTCAAAGTTGTTTTGACTGTCCCCGGTGGTGGTTAGTGGTATTGCACCTTAGGTTAGGTTGCACTTAATTATGGTTCAGGTGTTGGACTCTATAAATGGGTCTCAGGGTGTTCACTCACTGCTGGTGATATTCCTTGCTTAGTTGTTGGAGAGCCTGGTGGAAGGATGGAGCTGGATAGGAGTCCGGCGCAGTCAGCCAGAGAGAACGAGTGCCAGCTAATGGTGTCTGCAGGAAGAACTGGCATGGCCTGGTGGAGTCGCAGTTTATGGTGTCGGCGGGATGTGCGGGCATGGCTTAGAGGAGTGGCGACTTGGAAGAGAGTTGCACTCAGCATGTTCGACTTGGTTGCTGAGAACTGGACTCGAGCATGCTTGGATTCTTGGCAGAGGCTGGACTCATCTTGGGACTCTGTGTACTGGACTGCTGCAAGTGGTGATGGACTCTGCTCCCAGGCTGCACGATGGTGATGGATCAGGGTGGAGGAGAAGATGCACACAGGTGGTGGGCTCTGTTGCTAGGAGCGTACGCAACAGAGCAAAGATAAGTGGTGTTTCCCCTGTATTGTCTCTTTCCTCATGTGTGTTGTTAGTGCAGTGGTGGGATTATTCTCCGCACCGACCCATTCCCTAGTGAGGGTTTAGGGCGCAGGGCGAGCAAGGGGTTAAGGTTCGCGTGTGGCGACAGGTGCGGAGCCTGTTTAGGGAATGTGAGGAGTTCAGGGACACTGGCTCAGGGGAGCTTAGGAGGTCTCCATGTCCCCATTCCCTATCGCAGGGCCCACCATTGTTAAAGTTTCCCAGGTTCCCCCCTTATTATTTAAATTCGCCGTACTGGAGGCGGTGTTTCCAGAAATGTATTTGTTAAAGTGTAATTCCTAAATTCGCCAGGTGGTGGCGGCGTATCCACCTGCACGTTCTATTATTTAAATTCGCCCCACTGGAGGCGGTGTATCCAGGGTCACGTGTGTTATGGGTTCGCCTTGCGGCATCAACTGCGACCGGACACACATGACCATGACACTTCTGCTCTGTACACTTGCCAACACCAGATTGACACTGATTCTGAATCTGACACACCCAAACCCTATACTGCAGGATTTTTAACTAGCAACCTGTTGTCTTCAGCCACATGGAAAACCTGGGCCGAGAATTAAACGAACTGCACCACTTCCATCTGTAGTCAGTTTCAATACACAAAAGCCTAGAGCAGGTATTCCCTAAACCTGCCTTGGACAGATAGAATGTCCAAGACCTATACTCAATTTAGTCTGCATTGCAACTACAGCTATGCCTGTGACTGCAATACACTACCATGGCCTCTATACACTTCCGTGCTCATCCTGGGGGAACACACAGCGCCCCTACATGTGACAGTATGTCATGTCTACTTACATTATAGCTGAGACTCAGCTTTCACAACCAGGTGCGGTGCCCACACCACCCCCTGCTGTTTAGTCTTCTAAATGCCACAATCGTTAATTTTCGCAATTTATAACATCATTCAAAAGCCTGATGCAGACTCCCTAATGAAACATCCCTACATGCTTAGATGGGAGAGATATTTGGGAAAAGCCTTGACTGAAGTAGATTGGGGACTTGTCTGGTCGAGAGCAGCTATATTGTCATCTTGTGTCATATATAAAGAAAACCAGTACAAGATCCTTCATTTCTGGTATCACACACCTGAATTCTCACATAGGCTGGACCCATCTATCTCTGCCCTCCGCTGGAGGTGCAACCTTTCGGGATGATTGATCTTTCACATATTCTGGGATGGCTCACTGATTTGCCCATATTGGAAGCAGGTGCAGGGATTGATAGAACAGGTTTTGGATTTGATGTTGCCTCTGGACCCCCAGCTTTTTCTTCTTAACATTTTCCCACCTTCCCTAACAAAAAAAACTACTAGGCTCCTCTTACACATCTTGACGGCTGCCAGATGTTTGGTGGTGTCCCATTGGAAGCAAACTTCTCCCCCATCTACACTTGACTTATATGCCAGATTTAAAGATGTTAGAAATTTTGAATTCCACGCAGACTGCATAACGGCACGATTGATAGATTTGATTCTATCTGGTTTCCTTGGGACTCTTTTTGGTCCTCAATAAATACAGGAACCTGAATCTCTAGACCTATATTACAACTCCCCGTCTCCCCTTTCTGATTTTCAGATACCCCCCACCCTTGTTAATGTCCTGTCTTGTGTCTGTTTGGTTGGTCCTCCATTTTTGAGTTTTGAGTATACCGATTCATATATACAATAGTTAATAGTTGAACATTCTGCTGGTATATCATTCGTTATAATGCCACCTAATATAATGTCGGAAACATCCTGCTAGCTCATTGATCTGACAATTTACTGTTTGACACTGTTTTTCTATAAGAGAATGTCAATATTCATGTTATATGTAAACTGTGTTCCAAATTATTATGCAAAAAGAGTTTAGGAGTGATAAGGTTAGAATTTTTTTGTTTGTCATTTAAACTCATTGATGTGATGTGTTTCAGGGCTCTTTATATCACTGAAAGCAATTGCAGATACCTGTGCAAATTAGTTTGGTACGTGTGTCCAAATAAAGGCAAGACTACTTAAGAAGGCTGTTCCACATTATTAAGCAGCCTACATTTTTTGCCAAAATGGGAAAGAAAAAGGATGTGTCGGCTGCTAAGAAGCAACAAATTGTGGAGTATTTAGGTCAAGGCATGACTACAATCAACATTGCCAAGACACTTCATCGTGATCATCGCACAATCAAGAAGTATGTAGCTGATTCCCAGCACACACGTGTGCGTGCTGATAAGGAAAAATTGAGGACTCTTTCCAACAGGCAATTGCGTCAGGTTAAAAGAGCAGCTGCAAAAATGCCTTCTCATAGCAGCAGACAAGTTTTTGAAGCTGCTGGTGCCTCCAACGTCCCCCAAACATCAAGATGCAGGGTCTTTCAGAGGTTTGCAGCTGTGCGTAAGCCATCCTGTCGACCACCTCTATCCACTGCACACAAGCAGAAACGGCTCCAGTGGGCCAAACGATACATGAAGACTGACTTCCAAACTGTTTTGTTCACTGATGAGTGCCGTGCAACGCTCGATGGTCCAGATGGATGGAGTGGAGGATGGATGGTTGGTGGACACCCCATGAAAACATGGCTAAGGCGCCAACAAGGAGGAGGTAGAGTAATGTTTTGAGCTGGAATCATGGGGAGAGAGATTTTTGGCCCCTTTAGGATCCCTGAAGGGGTAAAGATGAACTCCATAATCTATGTGGAGTTTCTAAAACAGCACTTCCTGCCATGGTTCAAGAGGAAGAACCGTGCTTTCCTCAGCAAGATCATTTTCATGCATGATAATGCACCGTCTCATGCTGCAAATAACACATCTGCATCTCTGGCTGCTATGGGAGGACAAACTTATGGTGTGGCCACCATCTTCCCCTGACCTCAACCCCATTGAAAACCTCTGGAGCATCATCACAAGGAGTGTCTATGATGGCGGGAGGCAGTTCACATCAAGCAACAGCTCTGGGAGGGTATTCTGTCCACATGCAAAACAATTGAAGTACAAACCATCCAAAAACTGACAAATTCAATGGACGAGAGAGTTCAGAAGCTTCTTTCGAACAAGGGGTCCTATGTGCAAATGTAACATCACCTAGAATAAAGTTGACTTGAAAACTGTTTGATTTCATTTTGTAATAAGCTGATAATGCTTATAATTTCACAAGTGACCATTTTTTGTTCAAAATAAAAATAAAGAGATTGAAAACTCTGCTGTGCATAATAATTTGTGTATTGTAAGGGTTCCAATGGATTGTGATGAATAAGAAAATGCTCACACAAAAATTGAATTTACTAAATTGATTTACTTAATAAATGATAAGATCAAATAATAAACAGTATGAAACTATAAATACATATGCATTAATCAGAAACAGGCATTATTCATACATTACATTATTCAGATAGTCTCATCTCAGTCCTCTCTGGTCTGTCACATCTCTTTCTCTGTGTCTCTCTCTCTCTCTGCTCATCAGTACCCTCCTTTTATATGTAAGAACTTCTCTAAAGCCTTTGATGTCCCAAAGTAAGTGTGAGACTTAAACAGTATCTATCCTTGGATGCCAGTGAGATGACCCCCTGAGGCCAAATAGATGAGATTTTACCAGTTGACAATCCATGGGCAAAGTTAACACACCCAATCTAATTATGGCAACGAAGGTCCTTTGTTGGTAGATAAGTGTAAGCCAGTTATTTGCTCTGCTTGGACAATTTGACCATCTTGTTGAAACAAGTTTCAATGACCTTCTAGGAAGGTTCAAAGAGCTGAGTATAACTGATTGATACTATATCAATAGTTGGTATTAATTAATTGGAGTGTTGAAACCATTAAAAATAAATCATAGTATACATTCCACCCCTTGGTTTCAATCACTTTAATTAATTAACCTGCCACTAATCTATACCATTTATCATTATTTGCATTGCTCATATATATATATATATATATATATATATTTATTTATTTGCTACCAATAGAAAACCGCTTGGTAAAAAATAACATTCTGGGCTTAAAACGGAACAAAAACATTGGACCAACAGGTACTGAAATATCAAATGTCTGTAGAAATCTTCTTTCTTCGGCTCTTCTTGACCGCAATTTTTAAATGGGTCTCTGTTGCAGGGAAGCACGGGGATTATTATGCCCTCATCACTTTGGGGTGACTTCACTACTTTCCCTGGTTAGCAAAAGGACAGACTCTAAAGAGCAATCTGTCCCTGCCCTTCATGACATTAACCCCTCGTTTCTCCAAAGCAATGGGTGAGAGAAATGCAGGTGTCCATGGCTGAGCATAAGAGTACCTTTTTTCTTCTATTGCTGCCGCTGTTCAGGGCCTTATTCACCCTGGTGATGCTTTAGCAGCATCTGGGCTCAGTCTCATCGCTCAATTGGACATCTTCAGTCTACACACAAGACACAGCCTGCACTGAGGGAAAGTGAAGTTCACAATCATACTTGAAAGTTCCAAAGTCTTGGCAGAGCTAACTCAGTCCAAAGCAACAATCCAAAATAACTCAGTCCATGATATATTCACAGTCCAAGATAGAATAACTTGTTCAATATAACTCAGTCCTGGTGGCTTGTTTTCCACCCCTTGATCAAATGAATCAAACAAAATTACTGTAAGTTTATTGGTCCAAATTGTGCCCAGAATGACCTTTGAAATTTTCTACTGTAGCAAATATTTCTACACCAGATAATAATACTACATAAAATATATATCATATGTGTATGGACTTATACACTGATCAAACACATCAAATTCATGTCAATAATTAGCAGTACAATCATGTTCATGGAGTTCACAAAATAATGTTACTACTAATCAGAATCAGTACAATTACATGTTAAGGAAAACCGAACCCAAACCAATTTGCTATTAACCCAATTGTAGCAAATTATTATTTTTACATAATATACACATTACATCAACACACACTCTGGCTTAACCTAATGCACTCATTCAGTAAGCAGGAGAGATTCTCATATATAGACACACACCCTTTGGGTACCCACACATTTGCATTGCATGACTCAGGTGTAGGTGAACAAAGCTATATCAAGACATTAACAAACTAGCATTCATTGAAATCATTTAACATATATATTCTTCAAAACCCAATTTGCATGGGAGCTCCCAAAAAAATAAAAAATGTTAAAACTCAAAAATAAGTCATAAAATATAATCTTATATTATGTAGATGGACTCCTTTTTCACTACTGCAGGAATGAACAATTTACTGTGCACTGTATTTACATGTTAATTAAATGGCCAAGGTTTATTCTTTCACTCCTGCAAACAAACAAAAGGTTAATTACACCCCCCACCCCCAATCCAACATGTAGTGGACTGAAAATAGAAAAAAAAAACAATTCCTTTAAAAAACAAGAATGCTAAACACAGTACAATTAAAATTCAGAAAATGAGCTCATAAAAAATAAAAATATACCAAATAAAAGGTAAAAATAAAAATACCACGTGGATTTTTTCTTTGGCTGTGAACCAATTTTAATCAAGGGATATCTGTTGTGAGTTCATTTTCCACTTCACCATTGAGGTCTGATGAACTCCCTCTTCTGGTGAAGGAAGGTAGTGAGGCTGATTACCAAGCACCTGGGCAGGATGATGATGACTGGGTGACGGGAATTACTGACTGGATATAAGGCAGCCGACGCCCTTCTGCCTTGCTGGTGATCTCTGAGGGATTCTAGGAGACCAGTCTGATTCCTGCTCCTCAAAAGCTAAGTTTTCTGCTCTACTTTTTGCATTTGTGTTTTGGTTTTGCTTTGCATTGTTTTCCTTGATTTCTGCCATTCCCTGCTGGGGTAAGCTGAATTCCTTTTTGCTCTGTCTTCAGAAAATACCTGAGTACTGATATAGTCTTTTTGAAGCCTAGTGTCTTCAGGGCTTTTTTCCCTATCAGCTGTTGGCTCTTGTTTTGATAGGGTTTTGGCGGATTACAGACAGCAGCTTTTCTATCCTGTCCTATCTAGTTAGCTTGGGCCCCATCATTTGCTTAGCCTATCTTTCTATCTGTGTTAGTGTTTTTTCATCTTGCTTCACTGTCATATGTTGGGGCTGCCTATTGCTTTGGGGTCTGCTCTGGGGCAGTTTAGATTTCCCTTTCTGTCTTTAGGCTATGTAGTTCTCCAGCTGTGATCGAGGGGTCTAGGGCACCGTAGGAACCCCCCACGGCTACTGCTAGTTGTTGTTGATAGGTTCAGGGGTCTGCAATCCGATAGCTGCCAACTTCTCTGGTTTTCTGGACTTAGCTAGTATTTCTGTTTTTGCCTCCTACGGTGACTCATTCATAACAGAGTCTGCTCTGGGGCAGTTTAGATTTCCCTTTCTGTCTTTAGGCTATGTAGTTCTCCGGCTGTGATCGAGGTGTCTAGGGCACCATAGGAACCCCCCACGGCTACTGTTAGTTGTTGTTAGGTTCAGGGGTCTGCAATCCGATAGCTGCCAACTTCTCTGGTTTTCTGGAATTAGCTAGTATTTCTGTTTTAGCCTCCTACGGTGACTTATTTCATAACAGATATCCATGACAAATACACAAAGCACGTACAGTGACAAAGACAAACACTTAGTACAAATAAGTCATCTATTATCTTGTCAACCCCCCAGTATATTATCAGTCATCTAACTTTAGGTCAGTCTTAAATTCATTGTCTGTACTGTCACCCCCTCTTTGCCTTGTATGTTTCCCTCACAATGGCTCCCACATACAGAATCATCTTATATCTGCTGTGGTCTTTTGCCTTTTAAAACATCAAGGTCTATTACAAACCATCAGGTGAGGAATGCACATTTATGCATCACCAATACCAAACCCAATTCATCATAAATCAGCCAGCGCATACGTCACAGTATGCTCACAGGAGTATTTCTCTAAGAAACTCTAGAATGAAAACAAACATCATTAGACATCAAAACATGGCAAAACTGTTCAAACAACAATTTTCAGGGATGTTCCACAACTTTTATAATTAGTCCAAGAGGGAATCTTGGCAGGGGGTGTAGTATGCCAAGGTATTGGAAGAGTGCAAGGGGTGGTTACAGTGGGGACTTTGCATGCCTCCATCAGGTGTCCCACCTCTAACTTTCCAACCCCCTGTCTCATTTGTCGCCACCCTCTTGGGTCTGGCGAGTTGCAATCTACCTTTTCTCCTCAGATCTTGCCATCTCCTCAACAGGTCACTTATAGAGATCCCATCTATATCCTGGAATGGAACTCCACTAGCTATCAGGTCACAAAAAACTCCGTCCTGCTCTTTCTAATTTGAGTATCATCCTCTTTTATCCTTTCTTGATCTACTCTCTTTACTGTACTATTTGTTGATACTTTTGCTCTCTCAAGAGCAGATAGCTGGGAGATTAGATTGCGTGCTGTGTAGACATTAGTGGAATTTCCCATAAGTGCACTGAACATAGTGAACAATGGGGCTTTGTATGACGCTGGGGCACCTTCTATGAACTTATTCTTCATCAATACTGTCAATATTGCAGCATCTGGTCCCTTCCAATCCTCTACAACAGCAAAGTGATCATTCAGATCTGGCACAGGATTGCGAGTTATGCCACCTATACCTGCAATTTCTCTCAATCTCTGAACTCCATCTGCAAGAGTCTCCTATCGTGTCTGTGGTATTAATTCCATGGGAGAGTCATACACTTGTGCCACAGAATCCCTCACCAAATGCAGCAAAGAGAAAGTCTCTGTAGTGTCCCTTGTCCCTTGCACGTCTCATTTTAAGACGCACCATAGGATCAATACAAATACTACAAAGTCCTACTGCCTCAAGACGGTTCAAGATTATAGTATCGGCTCCCTGATCCTATAATCTGAGAATCCATGCTAATAAAGGTTCTCCTGCTTGCTGCCTGTACCTGGTAGCTAATTCTGTTAATTCTCCGGCTGTATAATTCCTAGTTTCCTCGGTCATTGAAGCTTCTGCTCCTACAGCTGCGTTTCCTGCATCCATCGTATCTCCACTACGCTGTGTGACTTCTCTCCTAGTTTTAGTAGTCACAATCAATCTGGCTTGCTTTTCTTCCCCATTTGTCTCGCTGTCGGAGCCATCCCATTCTAGCAAATCTGACCATTTCTCACGTGCAATCATGGTTCTAATCTGTGCAGTACAAATATCTGACACTGGCTGCTGTCTCCTCCTGCGCCTATTCTTATTCACATTTTTCATTACATAAGCTTCAAAATTCCTTTGCATATTGTCATGCTGTTTCATTTGATCTCTCAAGGCTGATTGCAAGCTAATCCTTTGCTCTATAGCTGTATGCAGCTCTAAACGCAAATGATCTATCTCCTCCTGTAAGCTTTCAGACACTTGCACAAAAATCCATCCAACGGCTGCTGCAGCTTTCTGCTCTTTTGCATCATACCTTGAGAGATCAAATTTTGCAGCCACTTCCTGGGGATTTGATAACCGCTGTCCCTCCATACACTTGTTACATTCCTGTGCCATTTCAGTCCACTTTCCTGGTAACACCCATTCTGGCAAAGATCTGACACTACTCTCAACTGCTTTCCTACTCTTAACAAACTTATTCAATTTTGCAAACACTTTTATTCAAAACAATCCCACTTCTGACACCAATTTGTATTGTAAGGGTTCCAATGGATTGCAATGAATAAGAAAATGCTCACACAAGAATTGAATTTACTAAATTGATTTACTTAATAAGTGATAAGATCAAATAAACAGTATGAAACTATAAATACATATGCATTAATCAGAAACAGGCATTATTCATACATTACATTATTCAGATATTCTCATCTCCATGTCCTCCCTCTGGTCTGTCACATCTCTTTCTCTGTGTCTCCCCTTCTGCTAATCAGTACCCTCCTTTTATATGTAAGAACTTCTCTAAAGCCTTTGATGTCCCAAAGTAAATGTGAGACTTAAACAGTATCTATCCTTGGATGCCAGTGAGACGACCCCCTGAGGCCAAATAGATGAGATTTTACCAGTTGACAATCCATGGGGAAAGTTAACACACCCAATCTAATTATGGCAACGAAGGTCCTTTGTTGGTAGATAAGTGTAAGCCAGTTATTTGCTCTGCTTGGACAATTTGACCATCTGGTTGAAACAAGTTTCAATGACCTTCTAGGAAGGTTCAAAGATCTGAATATAGTATAACTGATTGAAACTATATCAATAGTTGGTATTAATTAATTGGAGTGTTGAAACCATTAAAAATAAATCATAGTATACAATTTGGAACATGCATCTTATTTATAAAAATATACTGTTTTCATAGGCAGTTTGTTCAAAAACATTGCAATTATACTAGAATATTAGATGACTGGAAAATAACAATGACTGCAATTCATATAGGTAATTTAGAGAAAATATGAGGAAATATTTTTTGCAATAATTTGGAACACAGTGTATATCACTTTGGAAATGTTTATTTTGAATAAAAATTGACAATTTAAAAAAAAATGCTTACTGTACCCCTAAATGAATTCCACAAGAAGTTTAGCTTCCAAAATGGGGTCACTTGTGCGGAATTCTGCTGTTTTGGCATGTCAGGGACTCGTTAAACGTGACATGGTATCCTCAATGTATTACAGCCAAAATGGAGCTCCAGAATTCAGTTGTTGGCACTCTTTCTCTCCTGAGCCATACCATGTGCCCAAACTGTAGTTTTCCATCACATATTGAGTATCGGTGTACTTAGTAGAAATTGCTCAACAAATTGTATTGTCCATTTTTTCCTTTTACCGTTGTGAAAATGACAAATTTATGGCAAAAGCTACATTTTTATAGGAAAAATGTTTTCTTTTTTTCATTTTTGCAGCTCAACATTATAAAATTCTGTGAAGCACCTGTGGGTTCCAAATGCTCACTACACCTATAGATAAGTTCCTTGAGGGGTGTAATTTCCATAATGGGTCACTTGTTTAGGTTTTCCACTGTTTAGGCACATCAGGGGCTCTGCAAATGCCACATGGCATCCGCTATCTATTTTAGCTAATTTATAACTCCAAAAGTCAAATGGTGCTCCTTCCTTTCCGAGTCCTGCTGTGCACCCAAACAGTAGTTTTCCTCCATATATAGGGTATTGGCGTCCATACAGTATAATGCACCCCATAGTCCTTTGTTTAGTATAGTGTACCCCATACTCTATACAGTACAATGCACCCCATAGTCCTTTGTTTAGTATAATGCACCCCATAGTGCATACAGCACAATGCACCTCATAGTCCTCTACACAGTATAATGCACTGTAGAGTTCATACAACATAATACAATACATGGTCCATACAGCATAATGCACCCCATAGTTTATACAATATCATGCACCCACAGTCCTCTGTATAGTATAATGCACCCCTCAGGCTATACAGCATAATGCACTCAATAACCATACAGTATAATTTATCCCAACATCAGCATACCCATCGCTCTTCCCCTCTCCCCATCTGCTACTAACCTTTTATCTCTAACCTCTTCTTTCGGCCTTTCGCAGCTTACGAACTCTCTAACGTATGAAGACAGAAACTCCCTCGACTTGGTCTTCTCTCGGCTTTGCTTAGTAGATGATTTCACAAACTCCTCTCTCCCATTCTCTGACCACAACCTTCTCTCATTCTCTATCAAGAACTGCCACTCCGCTCAGGTCACCCCCACTTTCCATACTTATAGAAACATACAGGCCATTAACACTCAGAAACTCATGAAGAACTTGTAGTCATCATTGGCCCCTATCTCCTACCTCTCATGTCCTGACTCTGCACTGAAGCATTACAATGAAACACTTCAAAGTGCACTGGATGAAATTTCACCTCCTATACATAAAACAACACGACGCAGATGGCGACAACCCAGGCACATCTTGCAAACACGCTTTCTGCAGCGGTGCTCCAGGTGCGCCGAACGTCTGTGGAGAAAATCCAACCTACACAAAGATTTCACCCATTATAAGTTTATGCTTAGAACATACAACACTGCCCTTCACCTCTCCAAACAAACCTATTTCAACACCCTCATTACCTTACTGTCCAAGAACCCGAAACGTCTCTTTGACACTTGACACTTTTCATTCCCTACTCAACCCAAAAGTGCCGGTCCCAACCACGGATCTTCGAGCCAACAGTCAGGCTAATTACGTCAAAGAAAAAATTGACCATATCCAACAGGAAATTATCTCCCTATCACCTCATACCATGCATCTTCCTTCCTCCCCAGTGCAGCTAGCTCACTCTCTGATTTTGAACTAGTCACAGAAGAAGTAAGCAGGCTCCTTGCATATTCTCACCCAACCACTTGCACCAGTGACCTAATTCCGTCACATCTCCTCCAATCCCTTTCCCCTGATGTCACCGCCCACCTAACAAAATATTTAACCTCTCTCTCTCTTCTGGTATCTTTCCCTCCTCATTTAAGCATGCCATCATACATCCACTACTTAAAAAACCATTCCTCGACCAAAACTGTGCCGCTAACTATAGACCTGTCTCTAATCTTCCCTTCATCTCTAAACTCCTGGAACGCCTGGTCCACTCCCATCTTATCCGCTATCTCTCTGATAACTATCTTCTCGATCCTGTACAATCCGGTTTCTGCTCTTTAAACTCTACTGAAACTGCTCTCAATAAAGTCTCTAATGATCTACTAACAGCTAAATCTAATGGTCACTACTCCATGCTAATTCTCCTGGATCGCTCTGCAGCATTCGACACTGTGGATCATCAGCTCCTCCTCACTATGCTCTGTTCCACTGGCCTCAAAGACACCGTTCTCTCCTGGTTTTCCTATCTCACTGACCGCTCCTTCACTGTATCTTTCGCTGGCTCCTCCTCCTCTCATCTTCCACTTACTGTTGGGGTTCCTCAAGGATTGGTTCTAGGACCCCTTCTATTCTCTTTGTATACTGCCCCTATTGGTCAAACAATCAGTAGATTTGGTTTCCAGTACCATCTCTATGCTGATGACACCCAATTATACGCTACTTCTCCTGATATCACGCCTGCCTTTTTAGAGAACACCAGTGATTGTCTAAACGCTGTCTCTAACATCATGTCCTCCCTCTACTTGAAACTGAACCTGTCAAAGACTGAACTCCTTGTGTTTCCTCCATCTACTAATGTACCTATGCCCAACATTTCCATCTTGGTGTGTGGTTCCACTATTACTCCTCAGCAACATGCCCGCTGTCTTGGGGTCATACTTGACTCTGAGATTTCATTCACCCCCCACATCGAATCACTGGCTCGCTCTTGTCATCTGCATCTCAGAAACATTTCCAGAATTCGATCTTTTCTTACTTTTGATTCTGCAAAAACTCCTACTGTTTCTCTTATTCATTCTCGTCTGGACTATTGTAAATCTCTACTAATTAGTCTTCCTCTTACCAAACTATCCCCCCTCCTATCTGTCTTAAATGCTGCAGCCAGGATCATATTCCTCAACAATCGTTACACCAATGCCTCTACCTTGTGCCATTCCTTACACTGGTTAGTAGTTACCCATCCACTTCAGAATCCAGTACAAACTTATTACCCTCACCCACAAAGCACTCTACAGCTCAGCACCATCCTATATCTCCTCCCTCATCTCAGTCTACCACCCTACCCGCGCCCTCCGTTCTGCTGATGACCCGAGGTTAGCATCCTCAATAATAAGAACCTCCCACTCGTATCTCCAAGACTTTACACGTGCTGCGCCAATTCTTTGGAATGCACTACCCAGGTAAATACGATTAGTCCCCAATCCCTACAATTTTAAGCGTGCCCTAAAAACTCATTTATTCAGACAGGCCTACCGCCTCAACACATTAACCTAACTATCCCTGGGTGGCACAGTCAAAAGTTTTATCATAACCAGGTTCCCGCATCATGTTCCCACATGCTTTATGCATCTATTATCTCTCTGTGTCCATACTGTTACATACTCAACACTATGGCTGGTCTGAATAATGAAGACAACTGTTACCACCCACCTTTCGTGCCTCCCTTCTTTTTCCTCATAGATTGTAAGCTTGCGAGGAGGGCCCTCATTCCTCTTGGTATCTGCTATGATCTATGTGGCTATTGTTATGCTGTAATGTCTATTGTCTGTACAAGTCCCCTCTGAAATGTAAAGTGCTACGGAATATGTCGGCGCTATAGAAATAAAATTATTATTATTATCCAATTTTCTTCTGCATAGTATAATGCACCCCATAGTCCTTTGTTTAGTATAATGCACCCCATAATCCATACACCATACTGTACCTGATAGTCCATACAGAATATTGCACCCTATAGTCCATACAGTATAATGCACCCTATAGTCCTAAAAGCAATGTGAGAATTCATTTTTTGTTCTTACAATTTCTCCTCGCTTGGAATTTTTTAATGTTTTCCTGTACACTATGTGGTGAAATGAATGGTGTCATTCAAAAGTACAACTTCCCCCCCCCCAAAAAAATGAAGCCATCATATAGCTATGTGAACAGAAAAATAAAAAAGTTGTGAGTTTGGGAAAAGTGGAGGAAGAAACAAAGACGCAAAACTGAAAATTGATCTTGTTGTTAAGGGGCTTAAATAATGACTTTACAGGGAGCAAGAAAGCAGATGACAATTACTCTCTTCCATTGGACGATCTAGTGAACATGTTACACATCACACTTCTCTCATCACATGACTTTAGTATCATCATTATTACATAGGGTTTTCACTGCTGCCATTTCCCAAACATCAGTTAATAAATGGAATAACATGACAACTTCCCCAAATATCACTAATTGGAATAGAAAAATATTCAGGATTGAGAGTCCTCAGTAGTTGATACCTGTTAATGGCTAACTAAAGGTATCAACTACTGAGGACTCTCAATCCTGAATATTTTTCTATCTACTGGCTAACACGGTACAAAGATATACATCTTTACTGTATCACTAATTGGAATAAAGAGGGAAACTACAAAGATAGAGATAAAAGTCATACACTGCATCTCCTTATAACATTACTAGAATGCGCTGTCCCTTTAAATTTAGCGCCGTATGCATCATGTGTCTCAACCATCAACCAATCACATCGCAGGATTTGAATTCAAAGAAAGAAAAAAAACGTCAGTTGGTGCCAGTCTGCGATTGCTCTATTAGAGAAAAGACCGACTCCTTATTGATTCCTAGAAGCGACACTTTATTGCATTTATACCCGGATCGTCACCTGCTGATTGGGAGAGACAGCCGCCACCGGCCGCTCTACAGAGGTGAGAATCATTGTGTGATGAGTAAACTGCCGATTTATCTCATCCCGGATACTGACAGTTGGGATCTATACTGGAAGCAACACATAGAAAAAAGGAAATGATTTCACCATAGAGACCCAAATATAGATAACGGGGTGATAACTAGTGTTGAGCATTCCGATACTGCAAATATCGGGTATCGGCCGATATTCGCTGTATCGGAATTCCGATACCGAATACCGATATTTTTACAATATCGGAATCGGAAGTTCCCATAATGCAAAGAGCCACTGCTGTGGCTCTGATTGGCTGCCGAAATGACAGCATCATGATGCGCAGTCTGTGCGCATCATGATGCGCCGTCAGTTCGGGCCTTCCGGGGGGGGGTCTATGCCGACTGCCCGGGGTTCCGTACCGGCCTGCCGGGGGTCTGTGCCGACTGCCCGGGGGTCTGAGCGGACTGCCGGGGGTCCGTGCCGGCCTCCCGGTGGTCTGTGCCGACTGCCCGGGGGTCTGTACCGGCCTGCCGGGGGGCTGTGCCGGCTTGCGGGTGGTCTGTACCGACTGCTGGGGGGCTGTGCCGGCCTGCGGGTGGTCTGTTCCGACTGCCCGGGTGTCTGTGCGGACTGCCGGGGGGCTGTGCCGGCCTGCCGGTGGTCTGTACCGACTGTCCGGGGATCTGAGCAGACTGCGGGGGTCTGTGCAGGATCGTCCGATGGGAATACAAGTCCCATCGGGCGATGCCTGCTACCATGACGGTGATTGACACATTAGCCAATGATGGGACAGTAGTAGAATGTACAAAAAAAAACAAAATCCCTACTACATACATGCTACATACATACTACATGCTACATACATGCTATATACATATTACATGCTACATACATGCTACATACATGCAACATATATACTACATACATACTACATGCTACATACATGCTACATACATGCAACATACATACATACTGCATATATACCACATGCATACAACATACATACATACTGCATATATACCACATGCATGCAACATGCATACTACATATATACCACATATATACTACATGCATGCAACATGCATACTACATATATACCGGGGGTCTGTGCCGACTGTCCGAGGGTCTGTACCGGCCTGCAGGGAGGGCTGTGCCGGCCTGCAGGGAGGGCTGTGCCGGCCTGCCGGTGGTCTGTACCGACTGTCCGGGGGTCTGTGCAGGCTGCGGGGGTCTGTACCGGCCTGCCGGGGGGCTGTGCCGGCCTGCCGGTGGTCTGTACCGACTGTCCGGGGGTCTGAGCGGACTGCCGGGGGTCTGTGCCGGCCTGCCGGTGGTCTGTACCGACTGTCCGGGGGTCCGAGCGGACTGCCGGGGGTCTGTACCGGCCTGCCGCGGGGCTGTGCTGACTGTCCGGGGGTCTGTGCCGACTGCCCGGGGGTCTGTGTGGACTGCCGGGGGTCTGTACTGGCCTACCGGGGAGCTGTGCTGGCCTGCTGGGGGGCTGTGCCGGCCTGCCGGGGGGCTGTGCCGACTGTCCGGGGGTCTGTGCCGACTGCCCGGGGGTCTGTTCGGACTGCCGGGGGTCTGTACCGGCCTACCGGGGGGCTGTGCTGGCCTGCCGGGGGTCTGTGCCGACTGCCCGGGGGTCTGTGCGGACTGCCGGGGGTCTGTATCGGCCTACCGGGGAGCTGTGCTGGCCTGCTGGGGGGCTGTGCCGGCCTGCCGGGGGGCTGTGCCGACTGTCCGGGGGTCTGTGCCGACTGCCCGGGGGTCTGTTCGGACTGCCGGGGGTCTGTACCGGCCTACCGGGGGGCTGTGCTGGCCTGCCGGGGGGCTGTGCCGACTGTCCGGGGGTCTGAGCAGGCTGCGGGGGTCTGTGCAGGATCGTCCGATGGGACTACAAGTCCCATCGGGCGATGCCTGCTACCATGACGGTGATTGACACATTAGCCAATGATGGGACAGTAGTAGTCCCATCATCCGGCTAATGTGTTGAATGTACAAAAAAAAAAAATCCCTACTACATACATGCTACATACATACTACACACTACATGCTACATACATGCTACATACATACTACATACAAGCTACATACATGCAACACATATACTACATACATACTACATGCTACATACATGCTACATACATGCAACATACATACATACTGCATATATACCCCATGCATGCAACATACATACATACTGCATATATACCACATGCATGCAACATGCATACTACATATATACCACATATATACTACATGCATGCAACATGCATACTACATATATACCGGGGGTCTGTGCCGACTGTCCGAGGGTCTGTACCGGCCTGCCGGAGGGGCTGTGCTGGCCTGTCGGAGGTCTGTACCGACTGTCCGGGGGTCTGAGCGGACTGCCGGGGGTCTGTACCGGCCTGCCGGGGGGCTGTGCCGGCCTGCTGGGGGGCTGTGCCGGCCTGCCGGTGGTCTGTGCCGACTGCCCGGGGGTTTGTGCGGACTGCCGTGGGTCTGTACCGGCCTGCCGGGGGGCTGTGCCGACTGTCCGGGGGTCTGTGCAGGCTGCGGGGGTCTGTACCGGCCTGCCGGTGGTCTGTACCGACTGTCCGGGGGTTTGAGCCGACTGCCGGGTGTCTGTACCGGCCTGCCGGGGGGCTGTCCCGGCCTGCCGGGGGGCTGTGCCGGCCTGCCGGTGGTCTGTACCGACTGTCCGGGGGTCTGAGCGGACTGCCGGGGGTCTGTGCCGGCCTGCCGGTGGTCTGTACCGACTGTCCGGGGGTCTGAGCGGACTGCCGGGGGTCTGTACCGGCCTGCCGCGGGGCTGTGCCGACTGTCCGGGGGTCTGTGCCGACTGCCCGGGGGTCTGTGTGGACTGCCGGGGGTCTGTACTGGCCTACCGGGGAGCTGTGCTGGCCTGCTGGGGGGCTGTGCCGGCCTGCCGGGGGGCTGTGCCGACTGTCCGGGGGTCTGTGCCGACTGCCCGGGGGTCTGTTCGGACTGCCGGGGGTCTGTACCGGCCTACCGGGGGGCTGTGCTGGCCTGCCGGGGGTCTGTGCCGACTGCCCGGGGGTCTGTGCCGACTGCCGGGGGTCTGTATTGGCCTACCGGGGAGCTGTGCTGGCCTGCTGGGGGGCTGTGCCGGCCTGCCGGTGGTCTGTGCCAACTGCCCGGGGGTTTGTGCGGACTGCCGTGGGTCTGTACCGGCCTGCCGGGGGGCTGTGCCGACTGTCCGGGGGTCTGTGCAGGCTGCGGGGGTCTGTACCGGCCTGCCGGTGGTCTGTACCGACTGTCCGGGGGTTTGAGCCGACTGCCGGGTGTCTGTACCGGCCTGCCGGGGGGCTGTCCCGGCCTGCCGGGGGGCTGTGCCGGCCTGCCGGTGGTCTGTACCGACTGTCCGGGGGTCTGAGCGGACTGCCGGGGGTCTGTGCCGGCCTGCCGGTGGTCTGTACCGACTGTCCGGGGGTCTGAGCGGACTGCCGGGGGTCTGTACCGGCCTGCCGGGGGGCTGTGCCGGCCTGCTGGGGGGCTGTGCCGGCCTGCCGGTGGTCTGTGCCGACTGCCCGGGGGTTTGTGCGGACTGCCGTGGGTCTGTACCGGCCTGCCGGGGGGCTGTGCCGACTGTCCGGGGGTCTGTGCAGGCTGCGGGAGTCTGTACCGGCCTGCCGGTGGTCTGTACCGACTGTCCGGGGGTTTGAGCCGACTGCCGGGTGTCTGTACCGGCCTGCCGGGGGGCTGTCCCGGCCTGCCGGGGGGCTGTGCCGGCCTGCCGGTGGTCTGTACCGACTGTCCGGGGGTCTGAGCGGACTGCCGGGGGTCTGTGCCGGCCTGCCGGTGGTCTGTACCGACTGTCCGGGGGTCTGAGCGGACTGCCGGGGGTCTGTACCGGCCTGCCGCGGGGCTGTGCCGACTGTCCGGGGGTCTGTGCCGACTGCCCGGGGGTCTGTGTGGACTGCCGGGGGTCTGTACTGGCCTACCGGGGAGCTGTGCTGGCCTGCTGGGGGGCTGTGCCGGCCTGCCGGGGGGCTGTGCCGACTGTCCGGGGGTCTGTGCCGACTGCCCGGGGGTCTGTTCGGACTGCCGGGGGTCTGTACCGGCCTACCGGGGGGCTGTGCTGGCCTGCCGGGGGTCTGTGCCGACTGCCCGGGGGTCTGTGCCGACTGCCGGGGGTCTGTATTGGCCTACCGGGGAGCTGTGCTGGCCTGCTGGGGGGCTGTGCCGGCCTGCCGGGGGTCTGTGCCGACTGTCCGGGGGTCTGTGCCAACTGCCCGGGGGTCTGTTCGGACTGCCGGGGGTCTGTACCGGCCTACCGGGGGGCTGTGCTGGCCTGCCGGGGGGCTGTGCCGACTGTCCGGGGGTCTGAGCAGGCTGCGGGGGTCTGTGCAGGATCGTCCGATGGGACTACAAGTCCCATCGGGCGATGCCTGCTACCATGACGGTGATTGACACATTAGCCAATGATGGGACAGTAGTAGTCCCATCATCCGGCTAATGTGTTGAATGTACAAAAAAAAAAAATCCCTACTACATACATGCTACATACATACTACATACTACATGCTACATACATGCTACATACATACTACATACAAGCTACATACATGCAACATATATACTACATACATACTACATGCTACATACATGCTACATACATGCAACATACATACATACTGCATATATACCACATGCATGCAACATGCATACTACATATATACCACATATATACTACATGCATGCAACATGCATACTACATATATACCGGGGGTCTGTGCCGACTGTCCGAGGGTCTGTACTGGCCTGCCGGAGGGTCTGTGCTGGCCTGTCGGAGGTCTGTACCGACTGTCCGGGGGTCTGAGCGGACTGCCGGGGGTCTGTACCGGCCTACCGGGGGGCTGTGCTGGCCTGCCGGGGGTCTGTGCCGACTGCCCGGGGGTCTGTGCCGACTGCCGGGGGTCTGTATTGGCCTACCGGGGAGCTGTGCTGGCCTGCTGGGGGGCTGTGCCGGCCTGCCGGGGGTCTGTGCCGACTGTCCGGGGGTCTGTGCCAACTGCCCGGGGGTCTGTTCGGACTGCCGGGGGTCTGTACCGGCCTACCGGGGGGCTGTGCTGGCCTGCCGGGGGGCTGTGCCGACTGTCCGGGGGTCTGAGCAGGCTGCGGGGGTCTGTGCAGGATCGTCCGATGGGACTACAAGTCCCATCGGGCGATGCCTGCTACCATGACGGTGATTGACACATTAGCCAATGATGGGACAGTAGTAGTCCCATCATCCGGCTAATGTGTTGAATGTACAAAAAAAAAAAATCCCTACTACATACATGCTACATACATACTACATACTACATGCTACATACATGCTACATACATACTACATACAAGCTACATACATGCAACATATATACTACATACATACTACATGCTACATACATGCTACATACATGCAACATACATACATACTGCATATATACCACATGCATGCAACATGCATACTACATATATACCACATATATACTACATGCATGCAACATGCATACTACATATATACCGGGGGTCTGTGCCGACTGTCCGAGGGTCTGTACTGGCCTGCCGGAGGGTCTGTGCTGGCCTGTCGGAGGTCTGTATCGACTGTCCGGGGGTCTGAGCGGACTGCCGGGGGTCTGTACCGGCCTGCCGGGGGGCTGTGCCGGCCTGCTGGGGGGCTGTGCCGGCCTGCCGGTGGTCTGTGCCGACTGCCCGGGGGTTTGTGCGGACTGCCGTGGGTCTGTACCGGCCTGCCGGGGGGCTGTGCCGACTGTCTGGGGGTCTGTGCAGGCTGCGGGGGTCTGTACCGGCCTGCCGGTGGTCTGTACCGACTGTCCGGGGGTTTGAGCCGACTGCCGGGTGTCTGTACCGGCCTGCCGGGGGGCTGTGCTGGCCTGCCGGGGGGCTGTGCTGGCCTGCCGGGGGGCTGTGCCGACTGCCCGGGGGGCTGTACCGGCCTTCCGGGGGGCTGTGCTGACTGCCCGGGGGTTTGTGCCGACTGCCCGGGGGTCTGTGCGGACTGCCGTGGGTCTGTACCGGCCTGCCGGTGGTCTGTACCGACTGTCCGTGGGCCTGAGCGGCCTGCCGGGGGTCTGTACCGGCCCGCTGGTGGTCTGTACCGGCCTGCCGGGGGGCTGTGCAGGTTGCGGGGGTCTGTGCAGGCATCGTCCCATCGGGCGATGCCTGCTACCATGACGGTGATTGACACATTAGCCAATGATGGGAAAGTAGTAGTCCCATCATCCGGCCTATGTGTTGAATGTAAAAAAAAAAAAATGCATACTACATACATACTACATGCTACATACATACTACATACACACTACATGCTACATACAACATATATACTACATGCATGCAACATACATACATACTGCATATATACCACATGCATGCAACATGCATACTACATATATACCACATATATACTAGATGCATGCATACTACATATATACCACATATACCGGAGGGCTGTGCCGACTGTCCGGGGGTCTGTGCCGACTGCCCGGGGGTCTGTACCGGCCTGCCGGGGGGGCTGTGCCGGCCTGCCGGTGGTCTGTACCGACTGTCCGGGGGTCTGTGCAGGCTGCGGGGGTCTGTACCGGCCTGCCAGGGTGCTGTGCCGGCCTGCCGGTGGTTAGTGCCGACTGCCCGGGGGTCTGTGCGGACTGCCGTGGGTCTGTACCGGCCTGCCGGGGGACTGTACCGGCCTGCCGGGGGGCTGTGACGACTGCCCGGGGGTCTGTACCGGCCTTCCGGGGGGCTGTGCCGGCCTACTGGTGGTCTGTGCCAACTGCCCGGGGGTCTGTGCGGACTGCCGTGGGTCTGTACCGGCCTGCCGGGGGCTGTGCTGGCCTGCCGGGGGGCTGTGCCGACTGCCCGGGGGTCTGTACCGGCCTTCTGGGGGGGCTGTGCCGGCCTGCCGGTGGTCTGTGCCGACTGCCCGGGGGTCTGTGCCGACTGCCCGGGGGTCTGTGCCGACTGCCCGGGGGTCTTTGCGGACTGCCGTGGGTCTGTACCGGCCTGCCGGGGGGCTGTGCTGGCCTGCCGGTGGTCTGTACCGACTGTCCGGGGGTCTGAGCGGCCTGCCGGGGGTCTGTACTGGCCTGCCGGGGGTCTGTACCGGCCTGCCGGTGGTCTATACCGACTGTCCGGGGGTCTGAGCAGGCTGCGGGGGTCTGTGCAGGATCGTCCGATGGGACTACATGCATACTATATATATACCACATATATACTACATGCATGCAACATACATATATACTACATATATACCACATATATACAACATGCATGCAACATATATATAATGCATATATACTACATGCAACATACATACTACATACATACTACATATATACCACATGCATGCAACATGCATACTACATATATACTACATGCATGCAACATATATATAATACATATATACTACATGCAACATACATACTACATACATACTAAATATATACTACATGCAACATACATACTACATATAGACCACATGCATGCAACATACATACATACTACATATATACCACATGCATGCAACATGCATGCTACATATATACCACATATATACTACATGCATGCAACATACATATATACTACATGTAACATGCATCCAACATATATACTACATGCATGCAACATACATATATACTACATGCATGCAACATGCATACTACATATATACCACATATATACTTCATGCATGCAACATACATATATACTACATATATACCACATGCATGCAACATGCATAATATATATATATATATACCACATATATACTACATGCATGCAACATACATATATACTACATATATACCACATGCATGCAACTTGCATACTATATATATACCACATATATACTACATGCATGCAACATATATATAATACATATATACTACATGCAACATACATACTACATATATACCACATGCATGCAACATGCATACTACATGCATGCAACATATATATAATACATACACTCACTGGCCACTTTATTAGGTACACCATGCTAGTAACGGGTTGGACCCCCTTTTGCCTTCAGAACTGCCTCAATTCTTCGTGGCAGAGATTCAACAAGGTGCTGGAAGCATTCCTCAGAGATTTTGGACCATATTGACATGATGGCATCACACAGTTGGCGCAGATTTGTCGGCTGCACATCCCTGATGCGAATCTCCCGTTCCACCACATCCCAAAGATGCTCTATTGGATTGAGATCTGGTGACTGAGGAGGCCATTTGAGTACAGTGAACTCATTGTCATGTTCAAGAAACCAATCTGAGATGATTCGAGCTTTATGACATGGCGCATTATCCTGCTGAAAGTAGCCATCAGATGTTGGGTACATTGTGGTCATAAAGGGATGGACATGGTCAGCAACAATACTCAGGTAGGCTGTGGCGTTGCAACGATGCTCAATTGGTACCAAGGGGCCCAAAGAGTGCCAAGAAAAAATTCCCCACACCATGACACCACCACCACCAGCCTGAACCATTGATACAAGGCTGGATGGATCCATGCTTTCATGTTGTTTACGCCAAATTCTGACCCTACCATCCGAATGTCGCAGCAGAAATCGAGACTCATCAGACCAGGCAACGTTTTTCCAATCTTCTACTGTCCAATTTCGATGAGCTTGTGCAAATTGTAGCCTCAGTTTCCTGTTCTTAGCTGAGAGGAGTGGTACCCAGTGTGGTCTTCTGCTGCTGTAGCCCATCTGCCTCAAAGTTCGACGCACTGTGCGTTCAGAGATGCTCTTCTGCCTACCTTGGTTGTAACGGGTGGCAATTTGAGTCACTGTTGCCTTTCTATCAGCTCGAACCAGTCTGCCCATTCTCCTCTGACCTCTGGCATCAACAAGGCATTTCCGGCCACAGAACTGCCGCTCACTGGATTTTTTTTCTTTTTCGGACCATTCTCTGTAAACCCTAGAGATGGTTGTGCGTGAAAATCCCAGTAGATCAGCAGTTTCTGAAATACTCAGACCAGCCCTTCTGGCACCAACAATCATGCCACGTTCAAAGGCACTCAAATCACCTTTCTTCCCCATACTGATGCTCGGTTTGAACTGCAGGAGATTGTCTTGACCATGTCTACATGCCTAAATGCACTGAGTTGCCGCCATGTGATTGGCTGATTAGAAATTAAGTCTTAACACACAGTTGGACAGGTGTACCTAATAAAGTGGCCAGTGAGTGTATATACTACATGCAACATACATACATACTACATATATACCACATGCATGCAACATGCATACTATATATATACCACATATATACTACATGCATGCAACATACATATATACTACATATATACCACATGCATGCAAGATGCATACTATATATATACCACATATATACTACATGTATGCAACATACATATATACTACATATATACCACATATACACTACATGCATGCAACATATATATACTACATGCAACATACATACTACATACATACTACATATATACCACATGCATGCAACATGCATACTACATATATACTACATGCATGCAACATACATACATGCTACATATATACCACATGCATGCAACATGCATACTACTTATATACTACATATATACTACATGCATGCAACATACATATATACTACATACAATACATTCATACAATACATACATATAGACATACAGTACATATAACATGGAGTACATACTCACCATCACTTGTCACTTTGATCCCCGAAGCCATTGTCGTCTATGGAATAAAGATTAAAATAACAAAGCACAAATATACTCACCCCTGATCCGCAGAAGTCCACGGGTGTCCCACAACGATCTTGCGTGGAGAACAGCAGCATCAGCTGATGCTACCGTTCTCTACGGGCTCCAGGAAACCAGTGTCGGGAGGTAGGTATCCTTCTGCCCTGTATTCCTCCGCCACTGTAAAGAAAAAAAAAAAGTCCCTAGTCTCATTTCATGGCATTGCTGTGTGAAAAATTTCCCATGCAGCTTTTGCCATAAAGAGAGACTAGGGACTTTTTTTTTTTTTTTTTTTACACTGGCGGAGGAATACAGGGCGGAAGGATACCTACCTCCCGACACTGGTTTCCTGGGCCCCGTAGAGAACGGTAGCATCAGCTGATGCTGCTGTTCTCCACGCAAGATCGTTGTGGGACACCCGTGGACTTCTGCGGATCAGCCCCCCAGAAGGCCGGTACAGACCCCCGGCAGGCCGGTACAGCTCCCCGGCAGGCCGGTACAGCTCCCCGGCAGGCCGGTACAGACCCACAGCAGTCCGCACAGACCCCCGGGCAGTCGGCACAAACCCCCGGGCAGTCGGTACAGACCACCGGCAGGCCAGCACAGCCCCCGGAAGGCCGGTACAGCCCCCCGGGCAGTCGGCACAGCCCCCCGGCAGGCCAGCACAGCCCCCCGGCAGGCCGGCACAGCCCCCCGGCAGGCCGGTACAGACACCCGGCAGTCGGCTCAGACCCCCGGACAGTCGGTACAGACCACCGGCAGGCCGGCACAGCCCCCCGGCAGGCCGGTACAGACCCCCGCAGCCTGCACAGACCGCCGGACAGTCGGCACAGCCCCCAGGCAGGCCGGTACAGACCCACGGCAGTCTGCACAAACCCCTGGGCAGTCGGCACAGACCACCGGCAGGCCGGCACAGACCCCCGGCAGGCCGGCACAGCCCCCCGGCAGGCCGGTACAGACCCCCGGCAGTCCGCTCAGACCCCCGGACAGTCGGTACAGACCACCGGCAGGCCGGCACAGCCCCCCGGCAGGCCGGTACAGACCCCCGCAGCCTGCACAGACCCCTGGACAGTCGGTACAGACCACTGGCAGGCCGGCACAGCCCCCCGGCAGGCCGGTACAGACCCTCGGACAGTCGGCACAGACCCCCGGTATATATGTAGTATGCATGTTGCATGCATGTAGTATATATGTAGTATGCATGTTGCATGCATGTGGTATATATGCAGTATGTATGTATGTTGCATGCATGTGGTATATATGCAGTATGTATGTATGTTCCATGTCTGTAGCATGTATGAAGTATGTATGTAGTATATATGTTGCATGTATGTAGTATGTATGTAGCATGTATGTAGCATGTAGTATGTATGTAGCATGTATGTAGTAGGGATTTTTTTTTTTTTTTTTGTACATTCAACACATTAGCCGGATGATGGGACTACTACTGTCCCATCATTGGCTAATGTGTCAATCACCGTCATGGTAGTAGGCATCGCCCGATGGCATCGGACGATCCTGCACAGACCCCCGCAGCCTGCTCAGACCCCCAGACAGTCGGCACAGCCCCCCGGCAGGCCAGCACAGCCCCCCGGTAGGCCGCTACAGACCCCCGGCAGTCCGAACAGACCCCCGGGCAGTCGGCACAGACCCCCGGACAGTCGGCACAGCCCCCCGGCAGGCCGACACAGCCCCCCGGCAGGCCAGCACAGCTCCCCGGTAGGCTGGTACAGACCCCCGGCAGTCCGCACAGACCCCCGGGCAGTCGGCACAGACCCCTGGCAGGCCAGCACAGCCCCCCGGTAGGCCGGTACAGACCCCCGGCAGTCCGAACAGACCCCCGGGCAGTCGGCACAGACCCCCGGACAGTCGGCACAGCCCCCTGGCAGGCCGGCACAGCCCCCCGGCAGGCCAGCACAGCTCCCCGGTAGGCCGGTACAGACCCCCGGCAGTCCGCACAGACCCCCGGGCAGTCGGCACAGACCCCCGGACAGTCTGCACAGCCCCGTGGCAGGCCGGTACAGACCCCCGGCAGTCCGCTCAGACCCCCGGACAGTCGGTACAGACCACCGGCAGGCCGGCACAGCCCCACGGCAGGCCGGTACAGACCCCCGGCAGTCCGCTCAGATCCCCGGACAGTCGGTACAGACCACCGGCAGGCCGGCACAGCCCCCCGGCAGGCCGGTACAGACCCTCGGACAGTCGGCACAGACCCCCAGTATATATGTAGTATGCATGTTGCATACATGTAGTATATATGTGGTATATATGTAGTATGCATGTTGCATGCATGTGGTATATATGCAGTATGTATGTATGTTGCATGCATGTGGTATACAGTATATGCAGTATGTATGTATGTTGCATGTATGTAGCATGTAGTATGTATGTAGTATATATGTTGCATGTATGTAGCATGTATGTAGCATGTAGTATGTATGTAGCATGTATGTAGCATGTAGTATGTATGTAGCATGTATGTAGTAGGGATTTTTTTTTTTTTGTACATTCAACACATTAGCCGGATGATGGGACTACTACTGTCCCATCATTGGCTAATGTGTCAATCACCGTCATGGTAGCAGGCATAGCCTGATGGGACTTGTAGTCCCATCGGACGATCCTGCACAGACCCCCGCAGTCTGCTCAGACCCCCGGACAGTCGGTACAGACCACCGGCAGTCCGCACAGACACCCGGGCAGTCGGAACAGACCACCCGCAGGCCGGCACAGCCCCCTGGCAGTCGGTACAGACCACCCGCAGGCCAGCACAGCCCCCCGGCAGTCGGTACAGACCACCCGCAGGCCGGCACAGCCCCCCGGCAGGCCGGTACAGACACCTGGGCAGTCGGTACAGACCACCGGCAGGCCGGCACAGCCCCCCGCAGCCTGCACAGACACCCGGGCAGTCGGTACAGAGCCCCGGCAGTCCGCACTGACCCCCGGGTAGTCGGCACAGACCTCCGGAAGGTCCATACACCCCCCCGAGAGGCTGTACAAGGAGAGAAAAGGGTTTTTCTTATTCCGATACCGGAAGTCCCATAGACTTGAATGGGACTTCTGGTATCGGAATCGGCGATACCCGATACTTTTTTCGTATCGGGCCGATACCATCCGATCCGATATTTTAGGGTATTGGATGGTATCGCTCAACACTAGTGATAACGGATAAATGGGATAAAATATGGGGATTCTGAGTACATATTTACAATGTGGATAATGATGTGTAAATATTAATCTGAAAAATACGGGGCCACATATTTCTCCTAGAAATTCCCAGACCTAATATTTAGAAGTGCATGGCCATTATTAGCCTGTATATAATAGTTATATAATACATATAGTGGAGATATGAAGAATATGTTACTGGCTCATCAGTTACTATACAGGGAGGTAGCGGATATATGCAGAGGTTTATATGGCGGGTCACAGTGCAGTCAGTATAGTGTAGATATGTGTAGTCTTCTCTTACCATAGGGCATAAAATCAATCTGGATAGACATAGATGACCGATTATATATATATTTTTTAAAGCACCACTCCAGCGGTTCTCTTTCTCGTTAGTGCACCGCAGGAGTGGTGCTTTATATGTGATTCTCCTGGCCCCTGCCTCATCCTCATCTGTCACTACTTTAATCCTTTTCCAGTGTTGTTCCTTTCAGTCTCTGGTGAAAAGTGACCTACCATCAGCGCCAGTGTTTCATGGAGCGGCGCAGAGGTCCCTTTTCAATACATCTGTATGAGAGCCTAGTTCTGGCGCTCATAGACTTGCATTGAGATCTTGTGACGTAACTTCTCACTTGCAGCCAGTCAGAAGTTACGGGCACAAGATGGCACCACAGGAGCGGAGCACCGTCGGTATAAGAACGTGGTCAGGCGGCTTACATTTAAAGCGCCACTCCAGCTGTACAAGCAAAACAAAACACTGAAGTGGCGCTTTAAGTAGAAAATAGGGTTTGCTTTGTTTACTAGCTACAGCGCCACTTCTGTCAGTGGGTCATGTTGGGTATTACAACTAAATACCAATCAAATCAAAAAGCTGCAATACGGCAACACATGTAATGCAGGCCGTGGCAGTTACGTTTTTGGTTACACATTAGGTTGATAGCATTACTCTACTAGAGATCCTATAGAAAGCGTAATACTCTGCATACTCAGGTTTTCCTTTTTCTGTATGGTAGTTTCCAGGAAGAAGAGTAAGAATGGCCATGAGGAAGCGGAAGAGAGAACTGATCGCCCAGTATGAAGAGGAGTGGTAAGTAGATGAGGTTCCATGACTGCGGTCATCACAATCCATACACTTACACCGGAAAGTCCATAGTGACCATTACACATCACCACTACACATATGTATCCCATGTACAGCTCAAAACTAATGTCAGATCCCCATGAGGACAACACCCATCAGGATGTGAGTTATGTGTAGCCACAGTACGGCCATGAGCGTGAGGCCTAATACTATAATATCTACCTCTTCTATTACAGCTCACGGTCTGCCGCCCAGGAAGAGGCCAAGAGGAGGAAGACAGAAGATGCCATCCCCCAGCCGGAAGAGTGGGCAGCTTTCACCGCACTCCTTGGTGAGACTCATTGCACCTTCCAAGATTTCCAGATACAAAGTGTTAGATTATATGACATGTATTTCTATATTAATCTATTTTATGTGTATTATGGTGGAGAAACATGTAGGGAAGTGTTCTCCCTCCTCCTCTTATAATCACAGCTAGTATGATACAGCAGACACTATGTGGTGAGCAGTGTCGGGGCTTTGGTGTCTCCTCAATACTGATGGCATGTCTTTAGGACAATTCTTCAGTATCTGATCAGTGGGTGTCAGGCGCCAAATCTCCACCAATCTGACACTGATGAGCGATCCTGAGGATAATCCATCATTGATGAGGAGCCCTGCAACCCCATTAATTTAGAATTAATAGCAGTAAAAAGGATTTCATTACAAAGCTCATAGTGAAATAATTCTATTTTCTCATTTTTGTAGAAGAAGAACACATCAGGTGTTTTCTAGCCAGGGACAGCTGTCTTAAGATTTCGGACAAGGTATTATTGTAGTGAAGGATAAGAAATCCTCCAGATCTGAGAAGATCCATCATAGGGAAATAAAGGGCTTATTCTTATGTAATAGTTGCCAGATATGACCAAACCTAGGAATCTCCTGACAGATATGTGCTGCATTATATATCCCGCTAACTCTGCTTCTCCTCCCTCCAGTATCTCCTCGCCATGGTCGCCGCTTACTTCAGGAGAGCAGGACTGCCATCTTCAGAATATGGAACCTTCTTCTTTCCAGCTCTGTGACTCTCTTTTATTATTACACATTCACGTCTATAAATAACATTGTTTTATTTTACTGTAAAACCAAAATCTCTTTTCTGCCACTCGGCTAAATACATGATAACGGCATTTGTTGTTGTCTGTACTTTCTTCTGAAGTGGATTGTAATTTATCTGGTTTCATTTCTCTTCCCTCCAAGGTTTTTAGCCAACCAGTTTGAGCAAGAAGAAGTACGATGTCGACAGGAGATCTACCGCTGGGCCCTTGGACGGAAGTGGAGGATGAAGAAGGACCGACTGCTACAATGCCGCAATGTTCTGCTCACCAGGATGGGATTCCGGGCTTGGGTGGATCGGGACACGTGTGATCTGGTGAGCAATACAAACCATAATAATATAAAGCTGATCTGTAAACAGAGATCACAATATAAACAGTATGCTTAAATAAATCCCTTAGACCTGATGAGGCACTTGTACTTACTCTGTAAAGCCACGTCAAAATGGTCGTGTAATCCTGATATTAGGCAGAGCATTTTATGACTGCAGCCATAGCTGGACTCATAACATGCTTGTTTTAATGTCAAGCAAGAAAACTTAATAAGTGATTATAAAGTCATTCTGCCATGGATTTTCAGTCATCACACCAGTATCATTAGGCCTAAAATATATGCAAATTGGATTATGATTAATGGTGACATATGCCCTTTACACTCTGATTATAATCACTTATTTTATTCTAGATCATGGCAGAAGACCCTGACCACTGGGCATGGAAGAGAGAGAGGACTATCCACTGATGCCTGGAAACCGAGCTGCAGGACCTACAAGGAGAAGAACATGGCTGGAAGAGGAACATGGCTGACGGTCCGAGAAGAACAGCTAGAAGACGTGACGGATGAAGAACTGGAGAAAGTAGAGAAGTATTGTGTACAGGGGATATATACTAGATTCCTTGATAGGGCGTTGATCCAGGGAACTAGTCTGATTGCCGTATGTGGAGTCAGGAAGGAATTTTTTTCCCCAATGTGGCGCTGTTTGCCACATGGGTTTTTTTGCCTTCCTCTGGATCAACATGTTAGGCTATAGGTTGAACTAGATGGACTTAAAGTCTCCCTTCAACCTCAAATACTATAAATCTAACATGTTAAATATATAATATATTAATATATATATTAAATATATATAATATAATAAATAATATAATTTAATAAAATATAATATAATAAATATATAATATAAATATAATATGTTAAATATATAATCAATTAATATATATAATATAATAAATATATAATAAATAATAATAATATAATTTAATATAATAAATATATAATAAAATATAATAAATATATAATATAAATATAACATGTTAAATATATAATATATTAAAATATATATAATATAATATAATAAATATATAATATAAATATATGTTAAATATATAATAGATTAATATATATAATATAATAAATATATCATAAATAATAATATAATTTAATATAATAAATATATAATATAATATAAATATAATATATTAAATATATATAATAAATATATTATATAAATATATAATATATATAAATATAATAAATAATATATAATAAACTTACCACTATTTAAACTTTCCATGATGTGTCTGAGTCTTTATTTTATACTTTTATGTGTGGACAGGACCGCCATCAGAGCATTACTGCCCTCACTGTTGTGAGGGACCCAGTGAGCAGAAGCACAAGAGGGAGGGCCCAGACTCAGTCTGCGTCCTCCCTCTTGTGCTTTTGTTCACTGGTCTCCAGGGTATAATAAATGAAACTGAAGAAAAAATTGAATGCTGACTTCATAAATATAAACAAATATATGTTTTTTATTTAATCAAAATCAGTAATAAAGAAAATATATACAGGCTGTACATCAAGAAAGAAACAACAAGTGTCACCTGGGGAGCACTCACAGTACTTGGGCTCTCATAGAACAGAGGAACAATTGAAAGTATATAAAGGATAGTATAAATCCAGCAGATAAACATACATCACCTCAAAAGATGGGAAAATAATCACAGCAGACAAAAAGTTATCAGTATGAGTCAAGTACATCCATAGCTTCTCTATATATACTTATCCTAAGAGAGGTAATGTGTAATGGTGGCTAATATGGATATATCTAAAGTGCGCGTCCGGAGAAATCCCCCGATGGCGTCACAGACAGGTGCGTTGTCAAGTTGGATTCCAGGAAAGACGGACCTACGTTCAGGTCATAGAGCGCACTCTCAGCTGGCGGCCATGTTTAAGGAGTCCCATGGAGTCTACCATTATTAGTGAGGTAAAATAAATCACCATATTAGATAATGAAAACAACAGATATTACAAGTGCCAGTGTAAAATCATAACCACTAGTCACATTAATGAAAGTGTGTCACACAATGGGGTAACATTAGGTACAATAAAGTGCACATGTGCTTAATATACTCAAATAGAGAAGACAACATTATTGCATTGGAATCCACTAATATACCATAGCATTATAAAGTGCAGCATTTAAAAAAAACATATAATTAAGGTGCACATGTGCAGAAATGTAAATAGCTATATACAAGAGTACATGAACAACACTATTATTACTGTGTCAACCAATAATATGGCGTTCAAGATGAAGTGTTCATAAGTGTTCATCCTGACACCAGAGGGGTCCTCATATGATGGTCACACAAGAATCCTATATCACACACAAATTTCATGAATAGCCATAAGAAAAAGATAAATCTTCAATAATGTATCAGCTACAAACAGACGAAAAACACACATAATTAAAATAAAAGCGCAGAGATATCAGGAACCTTGAATATTCCCTATACAATGGACATTGTTGATGTTGATGGATTATTCAAAGAAATGGGAGAAAGCTTCATTTTTCAGTTAAGTCTTTGGGGAGCCATGGATCCCAAATGACTGATCCACTGGCATTCTAATTGTGCCAATATCTGTTTTAAATCACAACCCCTAATTCCCCCATTAACACAATCAATCCCCTTTACCTATAGACTTTTCGCATCACATACATGAAAAAACTTAAAATGTCAAGATAACGAGCCATCAGAGGACATAAATTCTGTACTCCTGATGATATTTTCACAGGCCCAACAGTCACCACAGGGGTAACAGCCCGTCTCGGTTTACTTTCGGAAGAGGTGAAGGGATTGGACACCTTGGCCGTATAATGGCTCCTCAGTAACAAGTCCTTCAGACTCCTACCCCTCCTGGCCATCATAAGGGGATTTTTTGGTAATTGTGCTGCCAGAATTGGGTCTGTTTTTAGTACAGGCCAATGCTTGTGGAGAATGTTTTCATCTCTTTCCACTCCGGAGTGGGCCTGTGGGGGAGGTCTTCATGTGGTGCTCTTCTTAGCTTTTCATACCGATGGCTTCTGTCAGGTCACTGATCCCTCAGTGATCTGCCCCCTATTTTACACACTGACTATATGTTTTGAAAAAAAAATCACATTCACCAGGCAGGCGCCGGCGGTTTGCTAGAGGAAAAAAATATTGTCTCCACCAAGATTGGTCATCCAATAGATGTTACTGCGCAGGCGCGGCCGGTGCCAATTTGAGAGAGAATTTTACTTTCATCTTAATAAATTTATATCAGCAAATAAATTAATTAAATGCATATTAAAGATGTGATCTTGCTGCATTTGATGATCTGGAGAATAGATCCCGGTGAAGCAATCTTAGGATCATGGGTTTACCAGAATCTATTACCTGTAGCCAGCTTACAAGTATATGTGTGGCGCCCCTGAGGCTCAGCCGCCACAGAGGTACTGCACCTTCTCCTAAGGTGTAGTGCCCCACCGACTAGGTAAGTTGGGAACTCCTTTCCACACTCCAACACCTGCATCCCACACACAGGATAGTTCAGTAGGTCCGCCTAGCAGCTTCAGGCTGGGGGTAGCAGAGCACCCTTCGTGGAACCCTGCTTCGTAACATGAGATGTGCTGGGAGGTGGGTGGAGTTAGTATAAAAGAGGGGGAAAGTAGAGAATTGTAGGTCAGTCTGACGGGAGGTCAGGCGAGAAGAGTTCAGTTCTGAAGTTAGTTTAAGTTCAGTTTGAGTTCAGTTTAGAAAGAGTGCTGCAGCTGCCTTAGTGATCTGAGCCAGCTGGCACGGGAGAGAGAAGAGAAGGATAAAGACGTAGACCTGCAACCTAAGCTTCCATAAGAGAGAGAAGGAACAGCGCGGAACGAAGGAGTAGGAGAACAGAGAGGAGTTGTGGGTTGAGAGAGTACCCTGCCTATAGGTTCTCAGCGCAAGGCCGGGGCCCAGTCCCCGAGGTTGTATGGACACTTATGGTTCTGCAGCAGACACCGGTGGAGTAGTTGGCTGTAAATGCACTGCTCCCATCAAAGACTTGGGACACAACAGCAACCGATTAGTGAGCCAGGACTCTGAGATGAGTCCCCGATAGAGGCTACAGCTGTCTGTCATACAAGTAATGTTCTAGGAACATCTGACAGGAGGAATTCCAGAGAACTACGGTACTGGAGTTCTTCACACTAAAAGGCGCAATAGAGGAGTCATTCAAGAAAGGCACATGTTGGCGGAGTGTTGGAGAGGAGAACCCTGACTTGCCCTGGAGGTTGATTGAGTCTCTACCCCGGAGGACACGGCACGGAGGCAGGCACCAGTGGGTACCACGAACTGTGAGTCAAGCTTTGAAACTGCAAGCCCTGGTGTCCTCCATTCATTCGCCGCTAACACCTTCAGCACTGTTACATCTGGGTACCAGCATCTATACCATTCTGCGCCTCTCCTCATCCATTGCACCCACACTGCCCTGGGACTACAGCTCCACCTGTGGGGAGCTACACCATCTTTGCTGCACCACACCATCAGTCCCAGTGGATCTGCATGCAGCGTTGGCTCAACATCTTATTTGCTTATTTGCCAAACACCACGGGTGGCGTCACAAACTATCCATATAAACTATACTATTAACTTCACCGCCATTGATCTTGGGCGCCCAGGGCCACGGACCGGGTCACTGCTGCTGTGACACATCCCCCTGACACCGGCCTGGTACCGGGTACCCCGCTGCCCTGGATATGAGAGGCTACCCGATTTTGGCGTCACGAACAGGATGACGAGACCCGATGCCATCGGGTTCTGTGCGCCTGAAATTTGTGAGACTTTGTGCTTTTGAAAATGTGCAGAAGACCAAATTTAATAGACTGTAAAATGGACATTAGAAATGGCCGCTGGCACGGTGAAGAAGGGCGTGAAGAGATGGGAGGTCCTAAGAAAAGACAGCAAAGAGTATTGGGCCTTCCCAGCCTGAATTACTATGTGACAGATACATGGCCCACCCCCCGAGGGGTTCATATACTGGCTTGGTATGGAGGCGCTGGAAGAAGACGCCGCCCCCGGAAGGAGGGGCAGAAGAAGCCAGTGGCGGGAAAGGGGCCGAGGCAGGAAGAACGCCAGAACGCCATTTTGGAGAGTGAGGGAAGGAGGCTTGCGGAGCGCGGGGAAATGGATCTCCCCGGCGCCATGGCTGACGGCTCCAACCCGAACTATGAGATGAACTGCCAGCAATTAGAAGACGAAATTACCGAATTGACCACCCGTCTGCAGCTGAGGAAGGAAACCTTAGAGAAGCTGAGAAGGCAGCGCGCCCCGGCGGGGCCTACACCAGCGGTACCCTCTCCATCGGTACCTGCCACTACCGCACCTGACTGTCCCCGGTCAGCGCTGATCTATACTTCTACTCTGACCGTACGGCTGAGTGCCACCTGCCCGAAGGGGTTACCGGAGGAACCGGAGTGGAAGCAGAGCTCCCGCCCGGACCTGACGCGGCTGCGCAGGTCCCCGCAGAGACCCCTGCGGACCAGGAGCCACCATCCGCACCATCACCACCTGCACCGGAGCAGAGGCCGCACCGCAAGGAGGCCCCAGGTATGTCGGATGTCCATACACCTGGGGAGGCCCTGGGGTGTACCACAGTTGCAGCGGCTGGCCAGGTCGTCCTGGATCTGGTCTGGGACCGGGATACCAACCCCAGGAGGGGAACAGCATTAAGAAACACTTTTCAAATCTCGTTACCCAGGAGGGTTTGTTTGCACCAGTTGTGCCTTGTGTTGCTATCATGTTTTTCCGGTAGCACTTTTGTTGCCCTGTTTTTGATTGGCAGCGTTTCTACATTTGGAACTGAGGAGATCATGAACGCTGTATGATCCAAAACTTTTACTGTACATAGTTTGCACCTCTTTAGGTGCCCTTTCTTGGTTTTACATAAAAAGACACTTTGCGAAGATAATGTCAAGTTTTGCATAAAAAGACACTTTGCGAAGATAATGTTCTTGCATAGACACTTTTCGAAGATGATGTCTACCTCAAGGGACACTGCAAGAGATCCCGGCTGGGAGCTGTGTCCAGCACCTTACAAGAATAACTGTTGAATGTTTTACTGTGAAGTATTTGATAATGTGTTTTATAAGAGTATTAGTAACTTAGAAATGGCTTTTATAGAAGAATTAGGAATGTCTGATCTAGAGATGACTGATGTGAATAAAGAATTGAAAGTAGACAGGTGACGGACCAGGTACTTGCGGTCAGCGTCTTACGTCTAGAAGAGACAGTGAAAGTAGAAAAATAAATGTGTACTGATGAAAGAAAATGAGAGAAACTGTGTTACAGAGAATAGCACTTTGAATTGAGAATTGCACTTAGAATTAAAAATTTTAGATAGGATTTAAGATAGAATTGTTTGTAACCTTCAAGATGAGTACCTCCTATACTAGGAAGATTAGTATAAGAAAAGTTGTTATGCATTACAAAATTTTTGTATGTTTCTTTGCTGTCTGCTTTGTTATCTTGCAGCCCGCGGATGTGCTGTGTTTAACGGGGGGTATGTGGCGCCCCTGAGGCTCAGTCGCCACAGAGGTACTGCACCTTCTCCTAAGGTATAGTGCCCCACCGACTAGGTAAGTTGGGAACTCCTTTCCACACTCCAAGACCTGCATCCCACACACAGGAAAGTTCAGTAGGTTCACCTAGCAGCTTCAGGCTGGGGGTAGCAGAGCACCCTTTGTGGAACCCTGCTTCATAACACGAGATGTGCTGGGAGGTGGGTGGAATTAGTATAAAAGAGGGGGAAAGTAGAGAATTGTAGGTCAGTCTGACGGGAGGTCAGGCGAGAAGAGTTCAGTTCTGAAGTTAGTTTAAGTTCAGTTTGAGTTCAGTTTAGAAAGAGTGCTGCAGCTGCCTCAGTGATCTGAGCCAGCTGGCACGGGAGAGAGAAGAGAAGGAGAAAGACGTAGACCTGCAACCTAAGCTTCCATAAGAGAGAGAAGGAACAGCGCGGAACGAAAGAGTAGGAGAACAGAGAGGAGTTGTGGGTTGAGAGAGTACCCTGCCTATAGGTTCTCAGCGCAAGGCCTGGGCCCGGTCCCCGAGGTTGTATGGACACTTATGGTTCTGCAGCAGACACCGGTGGAGTAGTTGGCTATAAATGCACTGCTCCCATCAAAGACTTGGGACACAACAGCAACCGATTAGTGAGCCAGGACTCTGAGAGGAGTCCCTGAAAGAGGCTACAGCTGTCTGTCATACAAGTAAGGTTCTAGGAACATCTGACAGGAGGAATTCCAGAGAACTACAGTACTGGAGTTCTTCACACTAAAAGGCGCAATAGAGGAGTCGTTCAAGAAAGGCACATGTTGGCGGAGTGTTGGAGAGGAGAACCCTGACTTGCCCTGGAGGTTGATTGAGTCTCTACCCCGGAGGACACGGCACGGAGGCAGGCACCAGTTGGTACCACGAACTGTGATTAAAGCTTTGAAACTGCAAGCCCTGGTGTCCTCCATTCATTCGCCGCTAACACCTTCAGCACTGCTACATCTGGGTACCAGCATCTATACCATTCTGCGCCTCTCCTCATCCATTGCACCCACACTGCCCTGGGACTACAGCTCCACCTGTGGGGAGCTACACTATCTTTGCTGCACCACACCATCAGTCCCAGTGGATCTGCATGCAGCGTTGGCTCAACATCTTATTTGCCAAACACCACGGGTGGCGTCACGACCTATCCATATAAACTATACTATTAACATCACCGCCATTGATATTGGGCGCCCAGGGCCACGGACCGGGTCACTGCTGCTGTGACACATCCCCCTGACACCAGCCCGGTACCGGGTACCCTGCTGCCCTGGGTGTGAGGGGCGACCCATATGCACACTAGTTGTACCAAACACTCTGGGCATTAATACACCATTGTACAGCAGTACAATTAAAAAATCATATTTTTTCCACAAAAATGATCGTTTCACCCTCAATTCTTATTATTCCAAGGGTAACAGGACCCTAAAAGTTATTGTGCAATTTGTCCTGAGTACGCTGATACCCCACATGTGGGGGTAAACCACTATTTGGGCGCATGGCAGAGCTCGGAAGGGAAGCAGCGCCATTTGACGTTTTTGGCTGGAATTGAGATCGGACACCATGTCGCGATTGGAAAACCCCTGACGTACCTAAACAGTGGAAACCCCCCACAAATGACACAATTTTGTAAACTAGACCCCCTAAGGAACTTATCTAGATGTGTGGTGAGAACTTTGAACCCCCCAGTGCTTCACAGAAGTTTATAACGCCCGGGCGTGAAAATAAAAAATGTGTATTTTTTCCACAAACATGATCTTTTAGTCACCATTTTTTTATTTTCCCAAGGGTACCAGGAGAAATTGGACCCAAAAGATGTTGTGCAATTTGTCCTGAGTATGCTGATACCCCATATGTGGGAGAAAACTACTGTATGGGCACACGTCGGGGCTCGGAAGGGAAGTAGTGACGTTTTGGAATGCAGACTTTGATGGAATGGTCTGCGGGTGTCATGTTGCCTTTGGAGAGCCCCTAATGTACCTAAACAGTGGAAACCCCAACAAATGACCCCATTTTGAAAACTAGACCCCCTAAGGAATTTATCTAGATGTGAGGTGAGCACTTTGAACCCCCAAGGGCTTCACAAAAGTTTATAATGCCCGGGCATGAAAATAAAAATATCGTATTTTTTCCACAAACATGATCAATTAGTCCCCAATTTTTTTATTTTCCCAAGGGTAACAGGAGAAATTGAACCCCAAAAGTTGTTGTCCAATTTGTCCTGAGTACGCTGATGCCACATATGTGGGAGAAAACTACTGTATGGACACACGTCGGGGCTCGGAAGGGAAGTAGTGACGTTTTGGAATTGTCACGTCGCCGTCAGACTCGGGGCCCGCTGTTCCGCCCTCAGCCACTAGGAGGCGACGGACTGTCACGCCGCCCTCGGGCTTGGGGCCTGCTGTCCAGGCCTCGGCCACCAGGAGACGCCGGACTGACATGTCGTCGTCGATCTCGGGGCCTGCTGTTCCGCCCTCAACCACTAGGAGGCGCCGTGGCTCGCGCCCGAGTGAGGGCGGCAACAATGAAAGGGCTTCTGCGCAGGCGTCTACTGGACGCAGACTCCGCTCCTCTGTCAGTCATGATGGGGCTGGTGCATCATCATCAGGTCTGGTCCTGGGGGCGGTCCTGATGACATCACCAGCCCGGGAGCCTGTGAGGGACGACCTGATCCCTCAAATACCTTGGGACTGGGCTTGCAAGCCGCCGGATATATTCTTGGTTCCCCTACGTGTTACTTGTGATTGCCTATCGTTAACTCCGACCTCAGCCTGAACTTCTGACTACTCTGTTGCCTGCCGTTTTTGTACCTTGCATTTCTCCTGATTACTGACGCTGACCTTGGCCTGGATTCCTGACCCCTCTATTGCCTGACGATTTTGTACTTCTGCTATTCTCCCGGTTTTTGACTTTGGCCTGGATATTCTGACTCTGCTACTGCCTAACGATTCTGTACCTCTGCTGCCCTCCTGGTTTTTGACTCTGACCTTGGCCTGAATTTGACTCTGCTATTGTCTGCCGTTTCTTGTACTTCTGCTGTCCGCTCGGTTAAGACTCTGATTCCCAACTACGCTTTTGGTCCCGTTTTTATTCCTCTCTGACGACCGTCCTGCTCTGGTCACTGTTCATATTCAGACAGCGCCTCCTGGGCTCTGCTGTAAATCCAGATCCCTGTATAGGGGTAAAGGGTATCAGTGTTTCTCGGGGTGTTGTCTGGCTGCAGCCCAGAACCGCAGACGGACGTTACATTATATCCGGCCCGACAAAATAAAACTGCTTTTTGTGTATACTCCTAACATATATAAAAGCAGTTTCCCTGAACTTTTTTTTTTCTTTCTCCTGACTGAGCTGATTGTTGGCCTGAACACCTGTTGCACTGCACTGCTTGGAAGATCACTCTCATTCTCCTGCACAAGCATGCTGCAGTCTGGAATCTTCAGGGAGAGAGCTATACGTCAGAGATCCATGCTCCTGGGACGTCGCCCTCTGGGCAACCACTCTGGCTATGGTTGTCCAGAGGCTCAGGTATTGCCCGCAGATGCGGCGAAAGTTTTATTACCTATCTCAGTTTTATTTGGTCAGAAAACTCTCTGTTTAAATGCGTATGTGGATAGTGGGTTTGAAGGCAATTTTATGGATTCTATGACTGCTAGGGATCTGGGTGTACCATTACTAAAACTTAATATTCCAATTAAAACCACGGCTATTAATGGCACATCCATTATTCAGGAGGGGGTTAAATTTGTTACTGCTAAGATAACTATGTCAGTAGGAGCACTACATACTGAGCTTATTTCCTTTTTTGTGTTGGACAATCTATCTTCTGCAGTCATTTTGGGAATGCCGTGGCTACGTCAACATAACCCTGTCATTGACTGGCACCTGGGTGATGTGGTGCGCTGGAGTTCGCAATGCCAGGATAATTGCATGTCTGTAGCAGTAAATCAAACCAAGCTTAAAAAACACCCCTTCATACCGTTTGCTCTCAGGGATTATGGAGATGTCTTTTCCGTTATAGAGTCTGAGAAACTACCGCCCCACAGAGAGTATGATTGTCCTATAAACCTAATTCCAGATGCCCGTCTTCCAAAAGGGAGAATATTTAATCTCTCTGGTCCAGAGCGTCAGGCCATGAATGAGTACATAGCGGATAGCTTAAGAAAGGGGTTCATTAGACCATCTATTTCACCAGTTGGAGCTGGGTTCTTCTTTGTAGAGAAGAAAGATGGTGGTCTCAGACCCTGCATTGACTACCGGGAATTAAACGCAATCACTATAAAGAACCAGTACCCGCTTCCACTCATCCCTGATCTTTTTAATCAGCTAATTGGAGCCCGTTGGTTTACTAAACTTGACCTCCGGGGGGCATACAATCTAATCCGCATAAGAGACGGCGATGAGTGGAAGACAGCGTTTAATACACCTCTTGGTCACTTTGAGTACCTAGTAATGCCTTTCGGACTCAGCAATGCTCCTGCAGTGTTTCAGCACTTTGTTAACGATATTTTCAGGGACATCTGTGGTGTGTATGTCGTTGTGTACTTGGATGATATTTTGATTTACTCCACTGACCCTGTGACGCATGCTCAACACGTCCGTTCAGTACTGCAGAGACTACGGGAGAACTCCTTGTTTGCTAAGTTGGAGAAATGTGTCTTTTTCGCTGAGGAGGTACAATTTTTGGGGTACATGGTCTCAGGCAGGGGGTTCCGCATGGATCCTGCCAAGATCCAACCTATTAAGGAGTGGGTGCAACCCAAATCGCTGAAAGCATTGCAGCGATTTTTGGGATTTGCCAATTACTACCGTAAGTTTATCAAGAGTTTTTCTGAGATTGCCAAGCCACTCACGGATCTAACCCGAAAGGGGGCGGACGTGACCAACTGGACTCCCGAGGCCATTCAAGCATTTTCTACGTTAAAAGAATGCTTTGTGGCCAACCCGGTTTTAGTACAACCTGACTTAGACCGCCCATTTATTGTGGAGGTGGATGCCTCCGAAGTCGGAGTGGGAGCAGTGCTATCGCAAGGCACTGCAGCCCTCACTCAGCTGCGCCCATGTGCTTTTTTTTTCCCGAAAGTTCTCTGCCACAGAGAAGAACTATGATATTGGGAATCGGGAATTACTAGCAATCAAATGGGCCTTCGAGGAATGGCGTCACTTTCTCGAAGGCGCCAAACACAAGGTCACCGTCATTACAGACCACAAAAACCTGACCTACCTGGAGTCAGCTAAAAGACTGAATTCCAGGCAGGCCAGGTGGGCCTTGTTCTTTTCAAGGTTCGATTTTTTTTTTTTTTTTTTTTTTTTTTTTTTTTTTTTTTTTAATCACCTTTCGCCCTGGCACGAAAAATGTGAGGGCCGATGCCCTCTCTCGCAGTTTTTGCCCCACACAAGCCGAAGACTGTGAACCCGTTCCGATATTAGCCAATGGGATCGTCGTGTCGGCAGTTTCCTTGGACCTTCTGGAGGAGATCCGTAGGTCTCCAGAACGAGCTCCTGACACTACACCCCCCAAAAAATTGTTTGTTCCGAATTCCTTTCGCCTTCAAGTTCTTAAAGAGTCACATGACTCTGTTCTGGCAGGTCATCCTGGGCTCAACAATACCACCAGGTTGGTAACTAGGAACTTTTGGTGGCCGACGGTGGTCAAGGACTGTAAGAACTATGTTTCAGCATGTGAAGTCTGTGCCCGCGCCAAATCCACCCATAATCGCCCTGCTGGCTGGCTTCAGTCCTTGCCCACCCCTGAGAGTCCATGGACCCACATCTCCATGGACTTCATCACAGACCTGCCGACCTCAGATGGGAAAACATGTATCTGGGTGGTGGTAGACAGGTTCAGCAAACAGTGCCATTTTATTCCCCTGTCTGGCTTACCTAACTCCGAAACCTTGAGCAAATTGTTCCTTGTGCACATTGTACGTCTTCATGGTGTTCCGTCAAATATTGTGTCCGACAGAGGTACCCAGTTCGTCTCAAAATTCTGGAGGGCGTTCTGTAAACGCATCGGTGTTGAGTTATCCTTCTCCTCGGCCTACCACCCCGAAACAAATGGGCAAACCGAACGTGCTAATCAAGCTCTGGAGCAATACCTCCGTTGTTACGTGTCAGGACACCAGTCCGACTGGGTAGAACATCTGCCATTGGCTGAGTTTGCCTTAAATAATCGCTACCAGGACTCCATTAAAACTACCCCTTTTTTTTGTAACCTTGGATTGCATCCGCGCTTTGGGTCGTTCTCGGCTAGGATGTCGGAGCTCCCTGGGGTAGAGAAAAACATACATCGCTTGAAAACAATATGGTCTGAAGTAAATACGAATTTGAAAGGGGCTCAAGTTAGACAGGCTTCAGCTGCAAACAAACGACGGTCCAAGGGGCCACACTTGGGGGTTGGGGACAAGGTTTGGCTTTCGACTAAAAACATCAAACTGAAAGTACCGTCTGCCAAACTGGTCCCAGATTTATCGGCCCATATGAAATTATAGAAGTGGTTAATCCGGTAGCCTTCCATTTGAAACTTCCGCAGTCATTTAAATTACCTAACGTGTTCCACAAGTCTCTCCTCAAACTGTATCGCTCCCCAATTCACCCTGTCCAGTCCCCTCCTCCTCCTGTTTCGGTCGGAGGGTTTTTGACTCTGACCTTGGCCTGAATTTGACTCTGCTATTGTCTGCCGTTTCTTGTACTTCTGCTGTCCGCTCGGTTAAGACTCTGATTCCCGACTACGCTTTTGGTCCCGTTTTTATTCCTCTCTGACGACCGTCCTGCTCTGGTCACTGTTCATATTCAGACAGCGCCTCCTGGGCTCTGCTGTAAATCCAGATCCCTGTATAGGGGTAAAGGGTATCAGTGTTTCTCGGGGTGTTGTCTGGCTGCAGCCCAGAACCGCAGACGGACGTTACAGGAATGCAGACTTTGATGGAATGGTCTGCGGGTGTCATGTTGCCTTTGGAGAGCCCCTAATGTACCTAAACAGTGGAAACCCCCCACAAATGACCCCATTTTGAAAACTAGACCCCCTAAGGAACTTATCTAGATGTGAGGTGAGCACTTTGAACCCCCAAGGGCTTCACAGAAGTTTATAATGCCCGGGCATGAAAATAGAAAAATCGTATTTTTTTCCACAAACATGATCAATTAGTCCCCAATTTTTTCATTTTCCCAAGGGTAACAGGAGAAATTGTACCCCAAAAGTTGTTGTCCAATTTGTCATGAGTACGCTGACACCCCATATGTGGGAGAAAACTACTGTATGGACACACGTCGGGGCTCGGAAGGGAAGTAGTGACGTTTTGGAATGCAGACTTTGAGGGAATGTTCTGCGGGTGTCATGTTGCATTTGGAGAGCCCCTAATGTACCTAAACAGTGGAAACCCCCCACAAATGACCCCATTTTGGAAACGAGACCCCCTAAGGAACTTATCTAGATGTGTGGTGAGCACTTTGAACCCCCAAGGGCTTCACAGAAGTTTATAATGCCCGGGCATGAAAATAGAAAAATCGTATTTTTTCCACAAACATGATCAATTAGTCCCCAATTTCTTCATTTTCCCAAGGGTAACAGGAGAAATTGGACCCCAAAAGTTGTTGTCCAATTTGTCATGAGTACGCTGACACCCCATATATGGGAGAAAACTACTGTATGGACACACGTCGGGGCTCGGAAGAGAAGTAGTGACGTTTTGGAATGCAGACTTTGATGGAATGGTCTGCGGGTGTCATGTGCGTTTGGAGAGCCCCTGATGTACCTAAACTATTGAAACTCCCCCCAAGTGACCCTGTTTTGGACACTAGACCCCCCCATGGAACTTATCTAGATGTGTGGTGAGCACTTTGAACCCCCAAGTGCTTCACAGAATTTTATAACGTTCGGACGTGAAAATAAAAAAATCATTTTTTTCCCACAAAAATGATATTTTTGCCCCCAATTTTTTATTTTCCTAAGGGTAACAGGAGAAATTGGACCCCAAAAATTGTTTTGCAATTTGTCCTGAGTAGGCTGATACCCTACATGTGGGGGTAAAACACTGTTTGGGTGCATGTCAGAGCTTGGAAGGGAAGGAGCACCATTTGACTTTTTCAACTCAGAATTGGCTGGAATTGAAATCAGATGCCATGTTGCATTTGGAGAGCCCCTGATGTGCCCAAACAGTGGAAACCCCCAATTCTAACTCCAACCCGAACCCCAACACACCCCTAACCCTAATCTCAGCCCTAGCCCTAGCCCTAACACTAGCCCTAGCCCTAGCCCTAACCCTAACCCTAACCCTACCCTAACCCTAATGGAAAAATGGAAATAAATAAAAAAAATTTATTTTATTATTTTTCCCTAACTAAGGGGGTGACAACGGGGGGTTTGATTTACTATTTATGGCGGTTTTTATGTTTGGCGGCTGTCGCACGCTAAAAGACGCTTTTTATTGTAAAAATAGTTTTTGCATCACCACATATTGAGAGTTATAATTTTTCCGTATTTTGATCCACCGAGTCATGTGAGGTCTTATTTTTTGCGGGACGAGTTGACGTTTTTATTGGTACCATTTTCGGGCACGTGACATTTTTTGATCGCTTTTTATTCCGATTTTTGGGACGCAGAATGAACAAAAACCAGCGTTTCATGAATTTCTTCTGGGGGGGGTGCGTTTACACCGTTCCGCGTGTGGTAAAATTGATAAAGCGGTTTTATTCTTCGGGTCAGTACGGTTACAGCGATATCTCATTTAGGTCGTTTTTTTATGTTTTGTCGGTTTTATGCAATGAAAACTATTTTATATAAAAAATAATTATTTTTGCATCGCTTTATTCTGCGAGCTATAACTTTTTTTTTTATTTTTTTGCTGATGATGCTGTGTGGTGGCTCGTTTTTTGCGGGACAAGATGACGTTTTCAGCGGTACCATGGATATTTATATGCGTCTTTTTGATCGCGCGTTATTACACTTTTTGTTTGGTGGTGTGATAATAAATCATTATTTTTTGCTTCGTTTTTTATTTTTTAAGGGGTTCGCTAAAGGGGTTAACTAATGGGACAGTTTTATAGGGCGGGTCGTTACGGACGCGACGATACCTAATATGTGTACTTTTATTGTTTTTTTTTTATTATTTTCAAAAAATGGATTTATTTGGGGGAATATTTTTTTTTTTTTTTGTAATTTATTTGGCTTTTTTTTTTTTTTTTTTTTTTTTTAAATTATTTTAACACTTTATTTTTATTTTTTTTCAGCGATCTGTCACAGGCAGTGCACAAGGCTTCATCATGCCTGCGCTTTGCAGGCACTGAGGAAGCCAGCTTCCTGCAGGCCCCCGAAGGCCCCCGTCGCCATCTTGGATTCGGGGGCCTGCAGGAAAGGAGTCCCCGGCAGCAGCGCTGCACATTGCGCTGCCGTGGGGGGCTCAGGGAAGCACGGAGGGAGCCCTCTCCCTGCCGATGCTTCCCTTTAACCTCCGGTACACCGCGATCATGTTTGATCGCGGTGTGCAAGGGGTTAACGTGTCGGGGGCGGTCCGTGACCACCCCTGACACATTGTGCCGGGTGTCAGCTGTGATAATCAGCTGACACCCGGCCGCGATCAGCGGCGCTCACCACGTGGGCGCCGCTGATCGCGGTAGACGTACTATCCCGTCCATGGGCATAGGGGCCCGGGTCCCATGGACGGGATAGTACGTCGGATGTCAGGAAGGTGTTAATTAGATGAGGGTTTGTCGGTAAAATTTTGGACTTGTAGGGGTTAATTTAAGGGGTTAATTTGTTGTATGAAATTGCATGGACTCCTGCTGACGTCACTGAGGCTGCAGGGAGTCCCCGTAATTTCATACAAATTAACCCCTTAAATTAACCCCTACAAGTCCAAAATTTTACCCACAAACCCTCATCTAATTAATTGTGATAGACATAACAAAAAAAACATGAAATGAAATGGTTAGCTATATGTAAACCATGTGTCATTTCATGTCGGGCAGGAGAATAATTATACAAAAGCCGGCAAATGTTTCTGCGGCTATTCTGCTATGATGAACTGTATGAATTTGTAATATATATATTAATGTGTCTCTGACATGTATAAAATATATATATATATATATATATATATATATATATGTCTAGATCTATTCATTCTTTATTTAACCGGTCTCTGTGATTTTACTATATTGGAAGAATTGCCGGCTTTTGCTAAAGGATACCGGGTGCGATTTTATCGCAAGTCACACATCTGGTCCGTTTTTAGGCTGTGTGCCCACGTAGCGATTTTTAAGCGTTTTCGGCGCGAAAACGCTTAAAAATCGTGTACAGAACGCCCCCCATGCATTCCTATGGCATTCCGCACATGCTGTGCTAATGCTGCGCTTTTTTCCGCGGCGGAATCGTATCGCGGAAAAAATCGCAGCATGATCATTCTTTTGTGCGGAATCGCAAAGAATTGCCGCGATTCCGCACCCATAGGAATGCATGAGAATCGCTTACTTCCTGCATGTGGCTATGCCCACCATGCGGGAAGTTAAGCATCTCATGTGCGGTTGGTACCCACGGTGTGGAGGAGAGGAGACTGTCCTCTAGGCCCTGGGTACCATACCCCTGTAAAAAAAAAAGAATAAAAAATAAAAAATCGGGGTATATTTACCTTCCGGCGTCCCGCGCTGCCATCCCGGGCCTCAGCGTTCCCAGTAATGCCTTGCGGCAAGGCCCTGTAATGACGTAGTCTCGCGTGACTCTAGCGGTCTTGCGAGATCGCTATAGCAATGCGAGACTACGTCATCACAGGTCTCGCAAGGCATTACTGGGAACGCTGAGGCCCGGGATGGCAGCGCGGGACGCCGGAAGGTAAATATACCCCGATTTTTTTTTTTATTTTTTTTTTTTTTTTTAGCATTTTAACATCCTATCTTTTACTATTGATGCCGCATAGGCAGCCTCAATAGTAAAAACCTGGTCACACTTGTCAAACACTATGTTTGACGAGTGTGACCAACCTGTCAATCACTTTCCAAGCGATGCTTCAAATCGCTTGGAAAGTGCTTGAATAACGCACACAAAAATCGCGGCAAAATCGCGGTGAAATCGCGCTGAAAAAACCGCCCGATTTCTGGGAAGGAGTCCGGTTTTTGGTGTGCGTTTTAAAACGCTACGTGTGCACATAGCCTTAGTCTCATTTTTTCTCGCCCCCATAGACTTGCATTGTCGAATCCAATCCGAAAATCGGTGACAATCGCAGCATGCTGCGATTGTCTCGGTCCAAGGATCGGATCCGATCAAAAATCGCATGATGTGAGCTGCCCCATAGAAAAACATTGGGACGAATGCAATGCGTTTTTTTTTTTTTTTGTTTTTTTTTATCGCATTGCATTCGTCCGATTTAATTGCCAGTGTGACCCCGGCCTAAGTGTTTTTCCTGGAGGAAGAACACAACATTTTCAGCACCAGAACAAGCATCAGACTTTCTTAAAGACAGAGAAGATCTTCTCACGGAAAACAGCAGAAAAAAGAATCACCAACAAAACGTCTGAGTATTGTCGGGACTTATTCTGATTATCCCCTTTTGAATGATTAAAACTCTTTCTCAAAGGGATAAAAATCTTACACTATGCAAAAGACTGAGAAATCTTATATCGCTATGAGAAGAGAAATTTTGGGAGTTGATATATAATTGCGGAGGAGAAGGGGGTGGAGATTAGGGAGAGAGGAGGGAGAGCAATGGAAAAGGGGAGGAAAAAAGGAGAAAGAGTCCACGTGAAAATGTTGTGAAAGATGTACTTGTTACGAATTGCTCTTGTGGAAGCTATAAGAAGACATTGGAATGTATTTTTTTTTTTTTTCTAGAAATAATACATGTTCTGACTAAAGAAGGAGGAGTAGAGATAGAGGGTTCATTCAATATTGGAATACTTTGAAGATATATATATATATATATATATACAGTGCCTTGCGAAAGAATTAGGCCCCCTGGAACTTTTCAACCTTTTCCCACATGTCATGCTTCAAACATAAAGATACCAAATGTAAATTTTTGGTGAAGAATCAACAACAAGTGGGACACAATTGTAAAGTTGAAAGAAATTTATTGGTTATTTTAAATTTTTGTTGAAATTCAAAAACTGAAAAGTGGGGTGTGCAATATTATTCAGCCCCTTGAACTTAATACTCTGTTGCGCCACCTTTTACTGCGATTACAGCTGCAAGTCGCTTGGGGTATGTCTCTATCAGTTTTGTACATCGAGAGACTGAAATTCTTGCAAACAGCTCGAGCTCAGTGAGGTTTGATGGAGATCATTTGTGAACAGCTGTTTTCAGCTCTTTCCACAGATTGTCGATTAGATTCAGGTCTGGACTTTGACTTGGCCATTCTGACACCTGGATACGTTTATTTGTGAACCATTCCATTGTAGCTGTTGCTTTATGTTTGGGATCATTTTCTTGTTGGAATACAAATCTCCGTCCCAGTCTCAGGTCTTTTGCAGACTCCAACAGGTTTTCTTCAAGAATGGTCCTGTATTTGGCTCCATCCATCTTCCCATCAATTTTAACCATCTTCCCTGTCCCTGCTGAAGAAAAGCAGGCCCAAACCATGATGCTGCCACCACCATGTTTGACAGTGGGGATGGTGTGTTCAGGGTGATGAGCTGTGTTGCCTTAACGCCAAGCATATCGTTTGGCATTGTTGCCAAAAAGTTCGATTTTGGTTTCATCTGACCAGAGCACCTTCTTCCACATGTTTGGTGTGTCTCCCAGGTGGTTTGCTGCAAACTTTAAACAACACTTTTTATGGATATCTTTGAGAAGTGGTTTTCTTCTTGCCACTCTTCCATAAAGGCCAGATTTGTGCAGTGTACGACTGATTGTTGTCCTATGGACAGACTGTCCCACCTCAGCTGTAGATCTCTGCAGTTCATCCAGAGTGATCATGGGCCTCTTGGCTGCATCTCTGATCAGTCTTCTCCTTGTTTGAGATGAATGTTTAGATGGACGGCTGGATCGTGGTAGATTTGCAGTGGTATGATACTCCTTCCATTTCAATATGATCGCTTGCACAGTGCTCCTTGGGATTTTTAAAGTTTTGGAAATCATTTTGTATCCAAATCCGGCTTTAAACTTCTCCACAACAGTATCACAGACCTGCTCGTTGTGTTCCTTGGTCTTCATGATGCTCTCTGTGCTTCAAACAGAATCCTGAGACTATCACAGAGCAGGTGCATTTATACGGAGACTTGATTGCACACAGGTGGATTATATTTATATTTATCATCATTAGTCATTTAGGACAACATTGGATCATTCAGAGATCCACAATGAACTTCTGGAGTGAGTTTGCTGCACTGAAAGTAAAGGGGCCGGATAATATTGCACGCCCCACTTTTCCGTTTTTGACTTGCCACAAAAATTTTAAATAAACAATAAATTTTGTTCAACTTCACATTGTGTCCCACTTGTTGTTGATTCTTCACCAAAAATTTACATTTGGTATCTATGTTTGAAGCATGATATGTGGGGAAAGGTTGAAAAGTCCCAGGGGGCCGAATACTTTTGCAAGGCACTGTGTATACAATTGTGGCCAAAAGTATTGACACCCCTGCAATTCTGTCAGATAATGCTCAGTTTCTTCCTGAAAATGATTGCAATCACAAATTCTTTGGTATTATTATCTTCATTTAATTTGTCTTAAATGAAAAAACATAAAAGAGAATGAAGCAAAAAGCAAAACATTGATCATTTCACACAAAACTCCAAAAATGGGCCAGACAAATGTATTGGCACCCTCAGCCTAATACTTGGTTGCACAACCTTTAGCCAAAATAACTGCAACCAACCGCTTCCGGTAGCCATCAATTAGTTTCTTACAATGCTGTGCTGGAATTTTAGACCATTCTTCCTTGGCAAACTGCTCCAGGTCCCTGATATTTCAAGGGTGCCTTCTCCAAACTGCCATTTTTAGATCTCTCTACAGGTGTTCTATGGGATTCTGGTCTGGACTCATTGCTGGCCACCTTAGAAGTCTCCAGTGCTTTCTCTCAAACCATTTTCTAGTGCTTTTTGAAGTGTGTTTTGGGTCATTGTCCTGCTGGAAGACCCATGACCTCTGAGGGAGACCCAGCCTTCTCACACAGGGCCCTACATTATGCTGCAAAATTTGTTGGTAGTCTTCAGACTTCATAATGCCATGCACACGGTCAAGCAGTCCAGTGCCAGAGGCAGCAAAGCAACCCCAAAACATCAGGGAACCTACACCATGTTTGACTGTAGGGACCGTGTTTTTTTCTTTGAATGCCTCTTTTTTTTCTCCTGTAAACTCTGTTGATGCCTTTGCCCAAAAAGCTCTACTTTTGTCTCATCTGACCAGAGAACATTCTTCCAAAACGTTTTAGGAATTTTCAGGTAAGTTTTGGCAAACTCCAGCCTGGCTTTTTTATGTCTCGGGGTAAGAAGTGGGGTCTTCCTGGGTCTCCTACCATACAGTCCCTTTTCATTCAGATGCCGACGGATAGTACGGGTTGACACTGTTGTACTCTCGGACTGCAGGGCAGCTTGAACTTGTTTGGATGTTAGTCGAGGTTCTTTATCCAACATCCGCACAATCTTGCATTGAAATCTCTTGTCAATGTTTCTTTTCCGTCCACATCTAGGGAGGTTAGTCACAGTGCCATGGGCTTTAAACTTCTTGATGACACTGCGCACGGTAGACACAGGAACATTCAGGTCTTTGGAGATGGACTTGTAGCCTTGAGATTGCTCATGCTTCCTCACAATTTGGTTTCTCAAGTCCTCAGACAGTTCTTTGGTCTTCTTTCTTTTCTCCATGCTCAATGTGGTACACGCAAGGACACAGGACAGAGGTTGAGTCAACTTTAATCCATGTCAACTGGCTGCAAGTGTGATTTAGTTATTGCCAACACCTGTTAGGTGCCACAGGTAAGTTACAGGTGCTGTTAATTACACAAATTAGAGAAGCATCACATGATTTTTCGAACAGTGCCAATACTTTTGTCCACCCTCTTTTTTTATGTTTGGTGTGGAATTATATCCAATTTGGCTTTAGGACAATTCTTTTTGTGTTTTTTCATTTAAGACAAATTAAATGAAGATAATAACAAAGAATTTGCAATCATTTTCAGGAAGAAACTGAGTATTATCTGACCGAATTGCAGCGGTGTCAATACTTTTGGCCACAACTGTATATACAAACACATTGCCATGGAAGGTTCAGATATCGATCAGATGCTGGAGAGGGCCTGTGTTGAGAGGAAGATTTGTTCTCTGTGCCAGTAGGACTGTAAGCATCTCCAGGCTTGGTAGACAGTCGGCTGTAGCCGAGGACCGTTCCTGTGGGCCATTGCTTCCACTGCAGGCGTACGGTATACATGGGCTGGGGCTGTGCTTCATGGTACGGCGATGGCCGGTGTATATCCTGTGACTCGCATATCTAGGACTTGGGGCCTAGCGGGAAATACCGGTGACCCCCACTAGCGCCAGTGTAATGATCACAGGAGCTTACGGAGACTGATGGGGACAGGCCTAGTACTGAAAGTGACACCCGTCAAAATGTAAAGGCATAAACAGCCATTTAACTGCTAGAAAATTAGACCATTCAGAACAGTGTATATAATAGAACACAGTGTCGGACTGGGGTGCCAAGAGCCCACCAGTAACATTGACTTTGGGGGCCCACTTTTCACCTGCATGCAAATATTACACGACCCTGGTTAACAAATTTACCTATAGCTCTATATAATAATTAGTGTTGAGCGACTTTTGGTTTTTTAGGGTCGAGTTTCGTTTCATGAAACCCGACTTTTCCAAAAGTCGGGTCGAGCAAAATCGGCCGACTATAGGGAAAAGTCGGGGTCGTCCCGAAACACGAAACCCAATGTAAGTCAATGGAGAATTAAAGTCGGCATTGAGAGGAGGACAGGAAACACACCAACAGTGCCCATTTGAATGCCAAAAGCATAAATTCTTGTTACTGAAGCTTGTCAACCTTAATTAACTTCATAATACTAGTTACGCACTGAAAAATGGGGGTTATTTGGCTACAGTTGTGGGGGGGGAGGGCTGGCTCCAGGTTTTCGTGGGCCCAGGGCCAAAGAGCGCCCCTTTAACACATACCACAACTTATGATGCTCCGATACGGCAGAGAAATAGCAGTATAGTACAATGAAAAATACTTCACTTCTTACATCTCATGACTGATATCCATTTTAAATTCTCCAATACCTCCAAAAACGGACAGTATATAACTCCATACAGTATTATGGCCAGCGCTTAGTGCGCTATACAGAGTAATGAGGCCCATATATTTCTCCATATGGAATCATTGATCCCATATAATGTTTCAAACCGTATATGATGAGCTCCACATAATGCTACAGTATATGTTGGTCCCAATGGATGAAGCTCCACTGTCTTATGGGCCCAAATAATGCTCCATATATAATGGGCCCCATTTCTACTGCTCTAGTGTATAATGGGCCCTGTAAATGCTGCTCCAGTGTCTGATGTCCACCTTTAGAATGCTCCAGTGTATGGTGGGCCCCATATATTATTCACCAGAGTATAGTGCTCCCCAAAAATTGCTGTCCCAACATTGAAAACCATTACATAAGTCTCCTTGCTAGGGAATCCCTGCACTACTCTGAACTCCTTGTCGTCCCCATCTTCCATCTCACTGCACTTGGCTGTTTAGGCCCTCCCACCGGCAGAGACACTTTTGCGTACTATGCGGTGCCCTGTGCCAGTGCTATCGCCCATGAGTATGCCCCCCCCACCTGCTCAAGGAACCTGCACTTTCATCTGCACCTTCCTCTTTGTCACCGTGTAAGGTGGTATAGTATGCGGGAAGGGGAACCTGAGTTTCCTCTGGGTCAGATTCTGGCTGTGTAGAGTGCGAGGGGAATGTAGTGGTCTGGGTCAATGTACCAGCAGCATCATCCAGCAGTGGCTGGGCCTCAGTGCACTTGTGGCGTCCCCAAGAGTACGGTCGCCACTGTGGCATTGCCTTCCTCCTAGGGAGTGTGTTGTCAAGCTTGGGAGCAATGAACGATCTCTCTAGCAGTGAAACCAACACACAACACATTTCCCACTCCAAGCCAGCAGGAAGACCTCTGAACCTGACTGCTGAGGAGCTGCCCTCTGTGGTCGGGAGGAGGTAAGTTAGGGCACTCTGTGCAGGGAAGGGGAAGTGTGTGGACGTGAGAATGGGAGCTGGAGGATGAGCAGAGTTAAGGCTCACTCCTAGCTGGAGCGCATGGTCCGGATTCCGGTCTCCGAGTTTGTAGGGACACTGACGTTCCTGCAGCAGAAACCGGGGGAAGTAGCAGCTATAAATGCTCTGTACCCAACTAAGGCTCGGAGGCCCCAGCATCGACGTGTGCGAGGCAGAAGGAAAAGGCTACAGCTGTCTGCCATACAAGTAAAGTCTGAGGAACATCTGTTAGACAGGAGGCGTTTCAGTGAACCACGGTCCTGTGAGTGCTTCCCCCACAAGCGCTAGAAAGGAGACGTTCAGGAAGGTACATGTTGGCGGAGTGTTGGAAGGGAGCTTTCCATTCTGGTCCCGGAGGTTGGCAGAGGTCCTGACCCGGAGGACACAGCACGGAGGCAGGCATCTGTGTAACCTGCAGACTGTGAGTAAAGCTTTGGAACTTAATGCTCTGGTGTCCTACAGTTATTCCAGCACCGCTACATCTGGGTACCAGCACCTACACCGCCTGTGCCTTTCCCCCATCACTACATCTACACTTCCCTGGGACTCCAGCTCCACCTGTGGGGAGCTTCACCATCTTTGCTGCACAACACCATCAGTCCCAGAGGATCTGCATGCAGCGTCGGCCTAACATCTATGTTGCAGAACACCACAGGTGGCGTCAAACTATCTATATAAACTCTTTACCATTATACCACGCCATTTACATGGGCGCCCAGGGCCACCGCTGCTGTGACACATCCCACTGACACCGGCCCGGTACCGAGTACCCCACAGCCCTGGGAGGGCGACCCATATGCCGACTGCTGATCGGGCGGCGTTATTCCCACGAACCTCCAAACAGCATCCCTGAAGGCAAAGTTTTTGGTTTCCGGGGGGCAGTATGATTGCAAAGCTGAACCTTAAAGGAATGTCCAAAAGGGCACCACCAGGAGTGGAGCCTGTGGCTTAATTGGACTGCACCCGGGAAACCACTACCATACAAGCTACAGAAAAGATCGACAGATTGCAAGCTTTGTCGATACTGTGTGTGGTGTGGTATGTCCGTTTGTAGTTGTGCTAGCGATTTCTCAGCTTTATTCCGTTAACGACCGAGACTCCGGCATGGCCCCGCGGTACGCGTCAAGCTTACTAGAGGGATACGCGAGGCTGTGGCACGTGAGATCGAGCAATAACAGGTCTAGCATTCCAGTACATGTCCGGGGCTGCATGCACGCTACACTGAAAGGACCAGCTTTTGTCGCTTACAGGTGCAGATAACCTGCTGAACTCCGTTAGTGATGGGGATCTGGGATTCAAATTATTCCCCGCGAACGATGATTTCCCAGTAAGTTCAGGTCAACCGCAATTCCGGAGTTAGGCATAACCGTCATTCCTGAAAAAATTACATGTCCAAACCACAGGTGCTGTAGCTTGCTTAACAGCTCGGCAGCCATTCTCAGGCCCAGTATGGATTCAACAACATTGTAGAAAGTTGATAAAGGGTACAGTTTCACCGAATAACACGTACAGTGGGGCAAAAAAGTATTTAGTCAGTCAGCAATAGTGCAAGTTCCACCACTTAAAAAGATGAGAGGCGTCTGTAATTTACATCGTAGGTAGACCTCAACTATGGGAGACAAACTGAGAAAAAAAAATCCAGAAAATCACATTGTCTGTTTTTTTTTCATTTTATTTGCATATTATGGTGGAAAATAAGTATTTGGTCAGAAACAAGCAATCAAGATTTCTGGCTCTCACAGACCTGTAACTTCTTCTTTAAGAGTCTCCTCTTTCCTCCACTCATTACCTGTAGTAATGGCACCTGTTTAAACTTGTTATCAGTATAAAACGACACCTGTGCACACCCTCAAACAGTCTGACTCCAAACTCCACTATGGTGAAGACCAAAGAGCTGTCAAAGGACACCAGAAACAAAATTGTAGCCCTGCACCAGGCTGGGAAGACTGAATCTGCAATAGCCAACCAGCTTGGAGTGAAGAAATCAACTGTGAGAGCAATAATTAGAAAATGGAAGACATACAAGACCACTGATAATCTCCCTCGATCTGGTGCTCCACGCAAAATCCCACCCCGTGCGGTCAGAATGATCACAAGAACGGTGAGCAAAAATCCCAGAACCAAGCGGGGGGACCTAGTGAATGAACTGCAGAGAGCTGGGACCAATGTAACAAGGCCTACCATAAGTAACACACTACGCCACCATGGACTCAGATCCTGCAGTGCCAGACGTGTCCCACTGCTTAAGCCTGTACATGTCCGGGCCCGCCTGAAGTTTGCTAGAGAGCATTTGGATGATCCAGAGGAGTTTTGGGAGAATGTCCTATGATCTGATGAAACCAAACTGGAACTGTTTGGTAGGAACACAACTTGTCGTGTTTGGAGGAAAAAGAATACTGAGTTGCATCCATCAAACACCATACCTACTGTAAAGCATGGTGGTGGAAACATCATGCTTTGGGGCTGTTTCTCTGCAAAGGGGCCAGGACGACTGATCCGGGTACATGAAAGAATGAATGGGGCCATGTATCGTGAGATTTTGAGTGCAAACCTCCTTCCATCAGCAAGGGCATTGATGATGAAACGTGGCTGGGTCTTTCAACATGACAATGATCCAAAGCACACCGCCAGGGCAACGAAGGAGTGGCTTCGTAAGAAGCATTTCAAGGTCCTGGAGTGGCCTAGCCAGTCTCCAGATCTCAACCCTATAGAAAACCTTTGGAGGGAGTTGAAAGTCCGTGTTGCCAAGCGAAAAGCCAAAAACATCACTGCTCTAGAGGACATCTGCATGGAGGAATGGGCCAACATACCAACAACAGTGTGTGGCAACCTTGTGAAGACTTACAGAAAACGTTTGACCTCTGTCATTGCCAACAAAGGCTATATCACAAAGTATTGAGATGAAATTTTGTTTCTGACCAAATACTTATTTTCCACCATAATATGCAAATAAAATGAAAAAAAAACAGACAATGTGATTTTCTGGATTTTTTTTTCTCAGTTTGTCTCCCATAGTTGAGGTCTACCTATAATGTAAATTACAGACGCCTCTCATCTTTTTAAGTGGTGGAACTTGCACTATTGCTGACTGACTAAATACTTTTTTGCCCCACTGTATATATGTAGCCTAGTTTACACATTAAAAATATATGTCTATAGATCAGGAGGCAGACTCAGATGTTCTCAGGCCCAGCATGGATTTGACCAGATTGTACAAAGTTGAGAAAGGGTACTTTATCACTGGATAGCAGGTATATATAGCATAGTTTAAACATGTAAAATCTCCGTGTTCTCAGTATGGATTACACAGCAATCTAAAAAGTGGAAAAAAGGAAATGCATTTGAGGCGTACACAACTATATACTTTTGGTGTTATTTTTAAATCTTCATATGTATTTCTGTCTTAGTAATACAGTCCAGCCTCTCCGCAATAGGAAATGAGATGCATACAATTAGTGACATAAAGGCTATTGATTGCAGAAATCTAGGAATTATTATTCACGGGAAAAACTTCCATCACAATTCTCATAGGCGATGCTGACCCTCAATTAATTTGTGTGTTGAGACAGTGAAAACATTTTTTTGTGAATAAAGTCTTGCTGTATCGCACTTCCGTTGATTCCATCACTGTTACTCATCTCAATCCAATTTTTATCACAGGGAGCGATGTAAACATGGTGCTCACTGGCTATCATGATCTGTCAGGTAACTTTGGAGTGCAAAAGACAGAAGCCACAGGCCGTAGGCGATTCTATTTGATTGGCATGAGAGGGCACATTTTGATATGTGCGTCGGAATGTCACACGTTTGTGAGTAGGAAAACTGTGAAAGCTGATGATAAACCACCACTGCATGTAATTGCGAGTCGACGTCCATAAGAAATGGGCAGCACGGTGGCTCAGTGGTTAGCGCTGCAGCCTTGCAGCGCTGGGGTCCTGGGTTCGAATCCCACCAAGGACAACATCTGCAAGGAGTTTGTATGTTCTCCCCGTGTCTGCGTGGGTTTCCTCTGGGCACTCCGGTTTCCTCCCACACTCCAAAGACATACTGATAGGGAATTTAGATTGTGAGCCCCATCGGGGAAAGTGATGAAAAATGTGTGCAAACTGTAAAGCGCTGCGGAATATGTTAGCGCTATATAAAAATAAAGATTATTATTATTATAAATGGAAGCCACTGATCATCTGGAGCCAGAGCCTGGCCAGCATAGCTACATCTTAACCATCATCTTTCAGTTCAATCAATTTGTAGTGGCAGTCCCAGTGAAGGATTTGATAGAGGTAAACATTGCAAATGCTGGGGCCCTGCCCAAGCAAGGGGGGCACACTCGTGCACGTCGGTACTGGCACTGGGCCCCTCATAGTACGGTGGTGTGTCTGACGGCGGGTGTGCACCACCACTGTCAGACACTTGATTGCACTATGAGGGACCCTATGCCAGTGCCCGTGCCCAAGAGTCGGCCTACCCACCTGTCCAGGGCAACGGCACTCGCACGGTTTTGTGCGCTAGGTGGTGACCCCGGCCATGGGGGGGGCCGCCCACTTAGGGAGGTTTACAAAGTGGCATATGTAGATGTGGGTCATTCAGCTGCTGCAAAAGGCGAAATAGGTCAAGTTCGCGGAATAGGAGGAGGACCAAAGCAAGCCATTTTTCTGGCAACCTATGTGTCATCAAGGGAAGGTGGGACAAAATCCTTGGAAACCCATGCATGGTTCATTTTAATGAAGGTTAGATCATCCACATTTTGGGTTGACAGACGGGTCCTTTTTTCTGTCAGGATTGATCCAGCTGCACTGAAGACTCTTTCCGATAGCACACTTGCAGCTGGGCAAGCGAGCTCCTGTAAGGCATATTGTGCCAATTCAGGCCAGGTGTCCAGTTTAGCGGCCCAATAGTCAAAGGGGAATGACCTGTGCAGGAGAACATCGATATGGGAGGAAAAGTAGTTGTTAATCAAAGTTGACAACTGCTGTCTCCTGTCACTTTCCATTGATGCAGTATTACCAGTTGTGTGAGCGGTCCGTGAAAAATCAGTCCACAACATTGTCCTGAAACCCCTGTCTCCAACGCCACTTCTGCTGTGTGCACCACGAACACCTCTGCCAAGCTGCCCCCGGCCCGTACGGCTCGTGTGAGAACCCTCACCGCTGCTGTGTGCTGGGAATGCCCCAACCAACCGGTTAACCAGAGTTGCTTGTTTAGTAGCCAATATTAGGTCAAGGTTCTCCTGTGGCATGATGTTTTGTAATTTGCCTTTATAGCGTGGATCCAGGATGCTGGCCAACCAGTAGTCGTCATCGTTCATCATTTTGGCAATGCGTGGGTCCCTTTTTACGATCTGCAAGGCATAATCTGACATGTGGGCCAATGTTCCCGGTGTCAATGATGCACTGCGAGTGCTGGGTGGAGGAGCACTTTCTGGCAAATCCACATCCCTCCAGTCACGCACAAACCCTGTACTAGACCTTGCCACGCAAACATTTTCACTTGCCCCACGAGATGCATCCTCCTCCCCTAAGTAATCATCCCCATCATCATCCTCCTCCTCCTCCTCTTCTTCCTCCACCTCGTCCAGGAGAGGTCCCTGAGCAGACAATGGCTGAATGTCATTAAGGATTCCCTCCACCTCTTCCTCCTCGTCAACATTGGCTGCAGACGCCTGCTCCTTAAGGTGCGTCAAAGTTTGCATGAGCAGACGCATAAGTGGGATGCTCATGCTTAGAATGGCGTCGTCTGCGCTTACCACCCCCCAATCTGGGCCCTACCACATGTGCACCATGAACACCTCTTCCATTGTGCCCACTACGGCTCGTGGGAGAACCAGCACCGCTGCTGTGTGCTGGGAAAGCCTCAAACAAACGGTTTACCAGAGTTGCTTGCTTGTTTGCCAATATTATGTCTAGGTTCTCCTAAGGCATGATGTTGTGTAATTTGCCGTTGCAGCGTGGATCGAGGATGCTGGCCAGCCAGTAGTCGTCATCCCTCATCATTTTGGCAATGCGGGGATCCCTTTTTAGGATCCGCAAGGCATAATCGCACATGTGGGCCAATGTTCCAGGTGTCAATGATGCACTGCCCGTGGTGGGTGGAGGAGCAGTTTCTGGCAAATCCACATCCCTACAGTCACGCACAAACACTGTCCCTGACCTTGGAACGCCAACATTCTGTTGCCCCCTGAGAAACATCCTCCTGCCCAAAATAATCATCCCCCTCATCCTCCTCCTCTTCCTCCACCTCGTCCAGGACAGTTCCCTGACCAGACAATGGCTGACTATCATCAAGGCTTCCCTCCTCCTCCTCCACTGCAGACGCCTGATCCTTAATGTGCATCAAACTTTGCATGAGCAGACGCATAAGTGGGATGCTCATGCTTATGATGGCATCGTCTGCGCTTACCAGCCGTGTGCATTCCTCAAAACACTGAAGGACTTTACAGAGGTCTTTCAGCTTCGACCACTGCACACCTGTCAACTCCATGTCTGCTCTCAAAGTGCCTGGCCGTGTATCCTCCCACAAATGCATTATGGCCTGCCTCTGCTCGCACAGCCGCTCAACCATGTGCAGGGTGGAGTTCCACCTTGTTGCAATGTCGATAATGAGGTGGTGGTTGGGAAGGTGGAGCAATCGCTGCAGCTTCTGCATACGAATGGAGTGTACAGGCGACCGGCGGATGTGCGCGCACAGTATTCGCACCTTCTGGAGTAGGGCTGTAAACTCCGGATAATTATTGAGGAAGCACTGCACCACCAGGTTCAAGGTGTGAGCCAAGCAAGGTATGTGGCTGAGTTTTGAAAGGGCTATGGCTGCCACAAAATTACGGCCGTTATCACTAACTACCTTGCCTGCCTCAAGATGTACACTGCCCAGCCATGACTCAGTTTGTCGCTTCAAGTACTCGGCCAGCACCTCGGCGGTGTGTCTGTCGCCCAAACACATCATCTGCAACACAGCCTGCTGACGCTTTCCACTAGCTGCTCGATAGGGGGACACCTCGTGTGCAACAGTGGCAGCTGCAGATGGAGTACTCGTACGACTGCGCTCTGTGGACGAGCTTTCGCTTCTGGAGGAGGAGGAGGAGGAGGGTCGAACGCCTACAGCCAACTGTTTCCTATACCGTGGGCTAGGCAGCACTGTCCCACCACCGCTGTCCCCTGTGGACCCTGCATCCACCACATTAACCCAGTGCGCAGTGATGGACACGTAACGGCCCTGGCCATGCCGACTGGACCATGCATCAGTTGTGAGGTGCACCTTTCGACTCACTGACTGCTTGAGTGCATGGACAATGCGGTCTTTCACATGATGGTGGAGGGCTGCGATGGCTTTGCGAGAGAAGAAGTGGCGACTGGGTAGGTCATAGCGTGGTACTGCATAGGCCATGAGTTCGCAGAAAGCTGCGCTTTCCACCAACCGATAGGGCATCATCTCTAACGAGATTAGTTTGGCAATGTGGGCATTCAAACCCAGTGTACGCGGATGAGAGACTGAGTACTTTCTTGACCTACTCATAGTGTCTGGGAGGGTGAGCTGTACTTGAGAGCTGCATATGGTGGAAGTAGCGGTGGACAGGGCGGACTGAGAGAGGGTTGATGATGGTGATGGAGTTGGTGTTCTTTCTGATGACCTAGATTCAGTCTTTCGTTGGTATAACAGTGGGATTCCCTGACTGCTGTGGCCTTGCAACGACACCTCAACATTTGCTGCTGTGCTAACCGGTGGGCTTACAGTGGGGGAAACAATGTAGCATTGCTGACTACCTTCTTTGTGATCAGTTGCACATGTGGTACTTGAGGTTTGGTGTTGTGTCCACACTTGCAAGTGCATGCTGGTTAAATGTCTAAGCATGCAACTGGTATTCAAATTTTTCCCTCGGCTAAAGGTCTTTGCGCACTTCTTACAGATAACCTTGGCCTGATCATGAGGATTTTGTTCAAAAAAAGTGCCACACTGCACTCTTCCTACTCTGGCAGACATTTTGCGGCCTAGCACGCTGTGATATTTTGACCCTCTGGACAAGCTGTCCAGCAACTCTTTTGATTTTTGGAACCTGTCTTTGGAGTGCTCCGGGCCTGCCAGATAACAGCTGTTGCGATGTCGATGTCTGCTGTGGATGCTCCTCCTCCTCATCTGAACTATTGGAAGCAGCACCCTCTTCCCCCAATGGATGCCAATCTGGGTCAACAACTGGGTCATCCATCACCTCCTCTTCAATGTCATGTGCACCTTCCTCTGTGTCACCGTGTATGGTGGTATAGTGTGCGGGAAGCGGCACCTGAGTCTCATCAGGGTCAGAATCTGGCTCTGTACACTGCGAGGACAATGTAGTGCTCTGAGTGAATGTACCAGCAGAATCATCTATCAGTGGCTGTGCATCACTGCACTCCATGTCAGATTCATCTTGTCCTGGGTAATTCACCATTTCACTTGATAATCCAGGCATGGTATGTGAAAACAGCTCTCCATGGAGTAATCAGTAGTATGGCCTGCGTCATCCTTCAATCTTGGTTGGGGTGAAGGACACAAGGAAAGGTGTGGTTCATGAACATGAGCCTCCAATGACGACTCAGTGCTTTTATTTTTTACAACTTCAGAAGAGGAGGCGATAGAGCTGGAGGCTGAGTAAGCAATGTAAGCCAAAACCTTTTCCTGAAGCTCTGGCTTTAAAAGCGGTTTGCCAACTCCTAGAAAACTAAGCCTTCGAGGCCTTGTGGAGCCAGACGATGACACAGGCTCAACACCTCCTGCATTCGGTCCTATTTTGCTTTTGCCACTACCATCAGATCCACCACCAACACCATCATTACAAGCTGCCAACCGCCGCCAAATTCCACGGCCTCTTCCACCAGCCTTCCTCATTTTTGGTAGAAATGTAGACAATATCCAACAAACTATATAGTAATGTAAAACAAGGTACAAGGTGTCTATAGGACAGGGGAGATTTTGAATTTCTGCACACACTTGTGGACACTGGACACTTTTGGATTGTGTGAGGCCCACTGAATATCACAGCGCTATGTCACAGGCTCGATGTCGCAGGTGTGAAAAATGTCACTAGAGGATAACGGAGATTTTGAATTTCTGCACACACTTGTGGACACTGGACACTTTTGGATTGTGTGAGGCCCACTGAATATCACAGCGCTATGGGCAAGGCAAGGGGAAAGGGACGGGGAAGTGGAAATGATGCTGATGGTGCATGCAGAGGACGAGGCCGTGGCCAAGCTGAAAGTGGGTCACAGCAAAGACCCACATCTTCACGCTCGAGCTTCCTGTCCCAGTTTCTAGGGGACCGCACCACAACACTATTGAAGCCAGAGCAGAGTGAAACAGTTGGTGGTTGGATAGCGGATAATGCTTCAAGTCACCTAGCCACCAACACCACCATGTCTTCCACACGGTCAAGTCTGAGTAGCCGTGAGTGTGGACCGGATATTACTCACCCTGCTCCTCCTTCCTCCCACCATGCCGAGTGCCCTGAGACATCTGCTGCCACACTTGGACACTCAGAAGAGCTGTTCAGTCATCCATTTGTAGATTCGGGCCTCTTGCCCGCTCCACTAGAAGTGGGGCAAGATGATATTCCATGTAGCGATTCACAAATCTTTGAGCAGCCACAGTCACCTGAGGTGGATGATGATGAGACACAATTGCCGGAAAGTCAGGAGGAGAAGCAGGGTGCAGATGTGTAAGACGAGGTGGTGGATGACATAGGTACTGACCCAACCTGGCAGGAGGACATGCAGAGCGAGCAAAGCAGCACACATGGGGAAGGAAGCATATCACCCCAACAGGCAAGAAGCAGCAGTGTGATGGCCTCAGACAGAAGGCGTGCATCCGTTCCCCGTCACACCAACAGGCCGGAAGTTGCTATTCAAAGTGTTAGATCTTCCAGAGTCTGGTTATTTTTTAAGGACTCTGCCGATAACCCCAAACAGGCCATTTGCAGCACTTGCCATGCCCGCATCAGCAGGGGTAGTAAAACAACTAGCCTGACCACCACTAGCATGATTAGGCACATGGCATCAAAGCACCCGACTTTGTGGGCAAAACCACAGTCTCCAGAAACACTGTCTGTAGGTGACAACACTTCTTCTTTCATTGTTTTGCATACATGCCAATCCCCAGTTCCACGTGTCTGTGAAGATGCCTCGAGCCCTGCACCTGTTGTTTTCCACAGTCAACCAGCACCATCATCAAGCCCGTTCATGTCCTTGTCCCAGCCCAGCCTTCAGTTGTCTATACCCCAGCCATTGGGACGCAAGCGGAAATACCCAGCCAATGCACCACAGGTCACATTACTTAATTCGCACATCTCTCGTCTGCTTGCGCTCGAAATGTTGCCTTTTAGGCTTGTGGAGACGGAAGCTTTCCGCAACTTGATGGCAGCGGCTGTCCCAAGGTACTCGGTCCCCAGTCGCCACTATTTCTCCCGTTGTACCATACCGGTCTCACACTACCCGTGCCCTCAACAATGCTGTTACTGGTAAAGTCCACCTAACCACGGACACGTGGACAAGTGCCAGTGGGCAGAGACGTTATATCTCACTGACGGCACACTGGGTTAAAATAGTGGAAGCCGGCACCCTGTCGGACCTTGGGATGGAACACATCCTTCCCACACCGAGGATTGCTGGCCCTACTTCACTCAGGGTTGTTCCCACAGTCTACAGTTCCTGCACCTCCTCCTCCTCTTCTTCAGCCACCATCTCTGAAATGAACACATCAGTCAGAAGCTGGAAGCACTGCCTCAGCCAAGCCGCAACAGGCTGTGCTGAAGCTAATCTGCACAGGTGACAAACCACACAATGCAGAAGAGTTGTGGACAGCGCTGAAGGAGCAGTCAGATATTTGGCTGAACCAGCCAATGGATAGAATAATTAATTAAAATATACCTCTTATTGATTTTTTAAAATTAAAGTGCAAGGTGCTCAAGTAACGTTAAACACAACAAAGAAGAACGCATAAATGAAAAAAGCTAGTATTGCCCATCGTTACTGAGTATCCCAATTATCAAGCATATTCATTGGGTATTTTAAATCAGTCCAGAACAACCAACCTTTTCAAAAGACATAAGAGTTTCTCAAAATAGTCTCTAGACTTATCATATCATAGCGTTGGCCGTTTTTATTGGAAACCGGTGTCATGCCATCAGTATGTTCCCAAATATGGCATACCCGTTTCCCTCTCCTCATCAGGAGTACTGTATACTACAGGGTACAATACTGCTATACAACATAAAACAGAACCACATAACCTCAGTTATTACGTTCGCTGCAGGTTCTATGACACATACATAGTATATCAGATAGAAATGTATCAAGTGTCCTATAAAAGATATAATCCCGCATACCCTCCTTATATATCAGCAACAAATCTGAATCCACCAAGTATGCATAAATATCTTAGATAGACCGTCTCTTATATAATGAGACCAATATCTAGACACCAAAGTATTATATACAACACGGAACAATCTCACCCAATTAGCAGGGGCATTTTTTGATTGATTGCCATCTCCGTGACTAGTAGGCGCGACACCCCTTTCTCCCGACGCGTTTCGTCCTATCAGGGGAGTCCAGTGGGGTTCATCTGAATGGTGTATCACGCATGGCCGTTCTATACTTCATCCGACATTATGTGTACATACACTCATGCATGCCTCCTTTTAAATGTTGGCGCCGTGGCGTCTCAGGAAGCCGTCACTTCCGGTCCCTGATCCACCTCACATCCTGTGTTCGGGTCGCGCGCGTCATCAGCGTGCTCGCTCAACAGAGCGCGTCACACGCTGAGAGCGCGTACCACCAACTGGGCATGCGCACATAGCGCTGCCCCCTCCAAAGGGAAAATGATATATATACTTTATATTATTATATTGGCGTCATTTAATTGCGGCATCACACAGCCCCTGTTGCACTATATATGCGCCTATCATTACCATCCATACAACAGCAAAATATCATCTCATGCTAATTGTGGGAGCCCCTCTAGAGTTTTAATTCTTGGAGATATTTATCATATTTTGAAATATCCCCCTACTACGATCATGTGCAGGAATTCATATATATGGGATTAGTTCCATATTAAATCAAGGGTTTTAGTTAATACAACTGCAGAATCAACAGACTCCTTCAGAAATATATCAGTTCTAGAAAAATAGGCAGTTATGAAAATTATTGCTATGACAGTACCGACTCACTTTGACCAGATGGGCCTTATAACCACCGAAAAAGTGAAAGGGGTGCCACTATATTCTCCCTATAACAGTTCCTAGGCTACCTCTCCCTACCTACCGCGGAGATTGGCACCCTAAGACCTGCGCAGATGGCGTCCCCACTCAACGTAGGCTTTCCCTCACTGCTGACCCTATTAATCCCTTTGCTAGATGAAAGATACAAAGGATAGTTGATCATTAAGACCCTTTGGATATGTAGTTTGTAACCAGAAGATCCATTTTGTTTCTTTTTGAAGGATCATCTGGTCCCAATTGCCTCCACGTGTAGGTGGTCTTATTTTGTCAATACCCATAAATGTAATAGCCTTGGAGTTACCCTGATGGTATCCATTTATGTGGTTAGCAATGGACGTGTCTCTTTTATTACTGATGTCACGTATGTGTTCTCCTACTCTCCTCCGAAACTCTCTCCTGGTCTTTCCTACGTATTCCAGGCCGCATTCACATGTTGCCTTATACACCACTCCTGTGCTTTGGCAATTAATAAACTGTCTGATAGAGTACACCTTTCCAGTGTTATTACTTTTAAAGGTTTTACCCGGGGATATAGAAGCACAAGTTTTGCATTTCCCACATCTATGACATCCCAGTGGAGGTGACCCCAACCATGTCTGGTTGCACGGATTCTGAAAATGACTGTGGACCAATCTATCCCTCAGTGATCTACCTCGGCGAAAGATGACCTGAGGGGTAGGGCCCACTGTATCCCTGACATCCAAGTCCATACACAACACTGCCCAGTGTCGTTCTAAGATTTTACGTATCTCTTTAGCCCCACTAGAAAACTTCGTTATGAACCTAGAGATATTATCCTCCCGTTTCGGAGGTGCATGGCTCAATAGATCTCTTCTGTTTTTTGTCAGAGAGTTTTGGTAGGCTTCCGTTAGCACATTCTTAGGATAGCCTCTATCCAAAAACCTTTGCCTTAAATCATCAGCCTGTTCCTTATAATTGGCTGTATTTTAGCAGTTCCGACGGATTCTAAGATATTGTCCCTTCGGAATGCCTCTCTTAAGGGAGTTGGGATGCCCACTTTCCCATCTTAAGAGGGAATTTGTAGCCGTAGGTTTACGGTAGTTTTTTGTCATGAGCTCACCATTCTCATTCTTTTGGACTAGGATGTCTAGGAATGTCAGACCGCATTTATTAACCTCATAGGTAAAATGCAAGCCAATCTCATTGTCATTTAGTCCCCCAACGAACTGACCAAAGTCAACCTCTGTACCTTTCCATATGACGAACACGTCGTCTATGTAACGTACCCACATCACTATCTTCTCGCTGAATTCAGTGAATGTATCATTGAACACTATATTCTCCTCCCACCAGCCCAGGAGTAAATTTGCATATGTAGGGGCACAGGGGCTCCCCATCGCAGTACCCCTGAGCTGGTGGAAGACCTTGTTATCAAACAAGAAGATATTGCTATTTAGGCAAAATTCCAAAGCTTTCATGACGAACTCATTATGTCTATGGTATTGACAACCTCTTGTATGTAAATAACTATCAACTGCTTTAAGACCAGCATCATGAGGGATTGAGGAGTATAATGCTTCCACATCTATACTTCCCATTATCATATCAGCATCTAAACATACACCATCTAGTTTCCCAAGAAAGTCGGTAGTGTCACGCACATATGAATTTAGAGACAGGACAAATGGTCTGAGTATCTGATCGAGATATATACCCAAATTTTGTGTAATACTGTTAATACCTGCTACAATCGGTCTCCCCTTAAGGGGATTCGTGCCTTTGTGAATTTTCGGAAGGCAATAAAACGTAGCCATAACAGGGTGCACTGGAATGAGAAAATCTCTCTCATTCACATCAATTACACCAGCATCAAAGCCTTCATTAATCAGGTTTGTTAGATTATGAACAATGTTATTAGTGGGATTACTCTGGACCACTTCATAGTTTTCACCATCATTCAATATTGCCATACACATGGACTTATACTGCATTATGTCCATCACCACTACATTTCCTCCTTTATCTGAAGGTTTAATTATGATGCTTTTGTCCTGCTCCAAAATCTTCAAACTACCCATTTCCTTATTTGTAAAATTGTGAAAGTTAGCCTTAAAGGTACTTGACAAATTCATTAAATCATTCGACACAAGATTGACAAAGACATCTATCGAGCTTAAATCTCCCGTTGGGGGTGGCATTTTTGTACTCTTGTTCTTTAATTTTGTAAATGGACCCACTCCTCTATCATTGGGGTTCACATCTCCCAAATGATACAAGAAGCGTACGTCCGCCAATAACTCGTCATCAATGCCAAGCTCTGTCGATGTCTTTTTGTCCTCTCTTATAAAATGCTTTCGCCATTTCAATTTTCGTGCGAATAGGTGCAGATCTTTAATTGTCTCAAAGCAGTCATAATCAGTTGTGGGAACAAAGGATAACCCTTTACTTAGAACGCACATTTCAATTTCCGTTAATGGTCGTGTAGAGAGATTAACTACTTGAGGTTCTAAGGGGCGTTGTGGGTGTTCTGTCAACTTCTTAGGGGGTAGCTGAGGTCTAAAAAATCTCCCTGCGGGGACCTTCTACTACTCCCTCTATTACCACCCCTGTTTCCTCTACCTCTTCCCCTCTGATACCTAGACTTTGTCTCAGTATCTGACACCTCCGCTTCAGAGGAGGAGATGTCTGTTTCTGGTATTTTAAAGTTACGACCAATGGATACTGAATATGCTTTATTTTCTCTGAATTCCAGAAGGTCCCTATTGTAGATTTTATGTTTCCGTTCTTTCAAATGATATTGAAATCTTTCAAGGCTATTTTGCAGACTCAGCTCTTTAGCTGCAAAATCTGGTTCACTTGAGAATTTTTTTGTGACTTCTATCTGTTCTTTTAAAGTCTCGTTTAATTTATTTAGGGTCACCTTCTCTTCATCTAATAATAGTTTCATAAGTCTAAGGGAACTTTCTGTTGCTTCTTTTTCCCACTTTGCTATAAGACCTGGGTTCTTGTATCTATAACCCGGTGCCAGAGTGATTCTTAAATGTCGTGGGACTATTCCTGCTCTGATATAAATGTCCAAACTTTGGACCTCCCACCAGGATGAAACTTGATCTTTATATGTTTTTGTCAATTCCTTAAAGGCAGCAGTATATGAAGGAGTATATCTCTTCTGTATAAACGTACGGTCCGAAAAAACGTCCCGTGCCTCAGATACCCAAGCATTGGTATCAATCCCTACTGTTAGAAATCCTGCCATAATCTTCAAACAAAATATATATACAGCACTAGGATATCCACTTCCCAAATTGTTTAACCAGCCAATGGATAGAATAATTAAAATATATACCTTTTATTGATTTTTTTAAAATTAAAGTGCAAGGTGCTCAAGTAACGTTAAACACAACAAAGAAGAACGCATAAATGAAAAAAGCTAGTATTGCCCATCGTTACTGAGTATCCCAATTATCAAGCATATTCATTGGGTATTTTATATCAGTCCAGAACAACCAACCTTTTCAAAAGACATAAGAGTTTCTCAAAATAGTCTCTAGACTTATCATATCATAGCGTTGGCCGTTTTTATTGGAAACCGGTGTCATGCCATCAGTATGTTCCCAAATATGGCATACCCGTTTCCCTCTCCTCATCAGGAGTACTGTATACTACAGGGTACAATACTGCTATACAACATAAAACAGAACCACATAACCTCAGTTATTACGTTCGCTGCAGGTTCTATGACACATACATAGTATATCAGATAGAAATGTATCAAGTGTCCTATAAAAGATATAATCCCGCATACCCTCCTTATATATCAAAATTAAAGAACAAGAGTACAAAAATGCCACCCCCAACGGGAGATTTAAGCTCGATAGATGTCTTTGTCAATCTTGTGTCGCATGATTTAATGAATTTGTCAAGTACCTTTAAGGCTAACTTTCACAATTTTACAAATAAGGAAATGGGTAGTTTGAAGATTTTGGAGCAGGACAAAAGCATCATAATTAAACCTTCAGATAAAGGAGGAAATGTAGTGGTGATGGACATAATGCAGTATAAGTCCATGTGTATGGCAATATTGAATGATGGTGAAAACTATGAAGTGGTCCAGAGTAATCCCACTAATAACATTGTTCATAATCTAACAAACCTGATTAATGAAGGCTTTGATGCTGGTGTAATTGATGTGAATGAGAGAGATTTTCTCATTCCAGTGCACCCTGTTATGGCTACGTTTTATTGCCTTCTGAAAATTCACAAAGGCACGAATCCCCTTAAGGGGAGACCGATTGTAGCAGGTATTAACAGTATTACACAAAATTTGGGTATATATCTCGATCAGATACTCAGACCATTTGTCCTGTCTCTAAATTCATATGTGCGTGACACTACCGACTTTCTTGGGAAACTAGATGGTGTATGTTTAGATGCTGATATGATAATGGGAAGTGTAGATGTGGAAGCATTATACTCCTCAATCCCTCATGATGCTGGTCTTAAAGCAGTTGATAGTTATTTACATACAAGAGGTTGTCAATACCATAGACATAATGAGTTCGTCATGAAAGCTTTGGAATTTTGCCTAAATAGCAATATCTTCTTGTTTGATAACAAGGTCTTCCACCAGCTCAGGGGTACTGCGATGGGGAGCCCCTGTGCCCCTACATATGCAAATTTGCTCCTGGGCTGGTGGGAGGAGAATATAGTGTTCAATGATACATTCACTGAATTCAGCGAGAAGATAGTGATGTGGGTACGTTACATAGACGACGTGTTCGTCATATGGAAAGGTACAGAGGTTGACTTTGGTCAGTTCGTTGGGGGACTAAATGACAATGAGATTGGCTTGCATTTTACCTATGAGGTTAATAAATGCGGTCTGACATTCCTAGACATCCTAGTCCAAAAGAACGAGAATGGTGAGCTCATGACAAAAAACTACCGTAAACCTACGGCTACAAATTCCCTCTTAAGATGGGAAAGTGGGCATCCCAACTCCCTTAAGAGAGGCATTCCGAAGGGACAATATCTTAGAATCCGTCGGAACTGCTCAAATACAGCCAATTATAAGGAACAGGCTGATGATTTAAGGCAAAGGTTTTTGGATAGAGGCTATCCTAAGAATGTGCTAACGGAAGCCTACCAAAACTCTCTGACAAAAAACAGAAGAGATCTATTGAGCCATGCACCTCCGAAACGGGAGGATAATATCTCTAGGTTCATAACGAAGTTTTCTAGTGGGGCTAAAGAGATACGTAAAATCTTAGAACGACACTGGGCAGTGTTGTGTATGGACTTGGATGTCAGGGATACAGTGGGCCCTACCCCTCAGGTCATCTTTCGCCGAGGTAGATCACTGAGGGATAGATTGGTCCACAGTCATTTTCAGAATCCGTGCAACCAGACATGGTTGGGGTCACCTCCACTGGGATGTCATAGATGTGGGAAATGCAAAGCTTGTGCTTCTATATCCCCGGGTAAAACCTTTAAAAGTAATAACACTGGAAAGGTGTACTCTATCAGACAGTTTATTAATTGCCAAAGCACAGGAGTGGTGTATAAGGCAACATGTGAATGCGGCCTGGAATACGTAGGAAAGACCAGGAGAGAGTTTCGGAGGAGAGTAGGAGAACACATACGTGACATCAGTAATAAAAGAGACACGTCCATTGCTAACCACATAAATGGATACCATCAGGGTAACTCCAAGGCTATTACATTTATGGGTATTGACAAAATAAGACCACCTACACGTGGAGGCAATTGGGACCAGATGATCCTTCAAAAAGAAACAAAATGGATCTTCTGGTTACAAACTACATATCCAAAGGGTCTTAATGATCAACTATCCTTTGTATCTTTCATCTAGCAAAGGGATTAATAGGGTCAGCAGTGAGGGAAAGCCGACGTTGAGTGGGGACGCCATCTGCGCAGGTCTTAGGGTGCCAATCTCCGCGGTAGGTAGGGAGAGGTAGCCTAGGAACTGTTATAGGGAGAATATAGTGGCACCCCTTTCACTTTTTCGGTGGTTATAAGGCCCATCTGGTCAAAGTGAGTCGGTACTGTCATAGCAATAATTTTCATAACTGCCTATTTTTCTAGAACTGATATATTTCTGAAGGAGTCTGTTGATTCTGCAGTTGTATTAACTAAAACCCTTGATTTAATATGGAACTAATCCCATATATATGAATTCCTGCACATGATCGTAGTAGGGGATATTTCAAAATATGATAAATATCTCCAAGAATTAAAACTCTAGAGGGGCTCCCAAAATTAGCATGAGATGATATTTTGCTGTTGTATGGATGGTAATGATAGGCGCATATATAGTGCAACAGGGGCTGTGTGATGCCGCAATTAAATGACGCCAATATAATAATATAAAGTGTATATATATATCATTTTTCCCTTTGGAGGGGGCAGCGCTATGTGCGCATGCCCAGTTGGTGGTACGCGCTCTCAGCGTGTGACGCGCTCTGTTGAGCGAGCACTCTGATGACGCGCGCGACCCGAACACAGGATGTGAGGTGGATCAGGGACCGGAAGTGACGGCTTCCTGAGACGCCACGGCGCCAACATTTAAAAGGAGGCATGCATGAGTGTATGTACACATAATGTCGGATGAAGTATAGAACGGCCATGCGTGATACACCATTCAGATGAACCCCACTGGACTCCCCTGATAGGACGAAACGCGTCGGGAGAAAGGGGTGTCGCGCCTACTAGTCACGGAGATGGCAATCAATCAAAAAATGCCCCTGCTAATTGGGTGAGATTGTTCCGTGTTGTATATAATACTTTGGTGTCTAGATATTGGTCTCATTATATAAGAGACGGTCTATCTAAGATATTTATGCATACTTGGTGGATTCAGATTTGTTGCTGATATATAAGGAGGGTATGCGGGATTATATCTTTTATAGGACACTTGATACATTTCTATCTGATATACTATGTATGTGTCATAGAACCTGCAGCGAACGTAATAACTGAGGTTATGTGGTTCTGTTTTATGTTGTATAGCAGTATTGTACCCTGTAGTATACAGTACTCCTGATGAGGAGAGGGAAACGGGTATGCCATATTTGGGAACATACTGATGGCATGACACCGGTTTCCAATAAAAACGGCCAACGCTATGATATGATAAGTCTAGAGACTATTTTGAGAAACTCTTATGTCTTTTGAAAAGGTTGGTTGTTCTGGACTGATATAAAATACCCAATGAATATGCTTGATAATTGGGATACTCAGTAACGATGGGCAATACTAGCTTTTTTCATTTATGCGTTCTTCTTTGTTGTGTTTAACGTTACTTGAGCACCTTGCACTTTAATTTTAAAAAATCAATAAAAGGTATATTTTAATTATTCTATCCATTGGCTGGTTAAACAATTTGGGAAGTGGATATCCTAGTGCTGTATATAGATATTTGGCTGACCCCACTGAACCTACAGCCAGGAATAGTCGTGTGTGACAATGGCCAGAACCTGGTGGCGGCTCTGCGGCAAGGTCAGCTCATACACATACCTTGCTTGGCCCATGTGCTTAACCTCGTGGTTCAACATTTTCTCAAAAGCTACCCGGAGCTGCCTGAAAATACGCCTTATGTCTGCCCATTTTCGAAAGTCAGCGACAGCTGCAGCAGCCCTTGCTAGCCTTCAGCAGCGTTTGCAGCTTCCACCTCACTGACTGGTGTGTGATGTCCCCACGCGTTGAAACTCTACACTGCATATGTTGCAAAGGATTTGTGAGCAGAAGAGGGCAGTTGTTGAGTACCAGCTTCAACAAGGCCGTCAGTATTCAGGTGAGACACCAAATATAAGACCTCAGGAGTGGACATGGATGTCAGACATATGTAGCATAGTAACATAGTTAGTAAGGCTGAAAAAAGACATTAGTCCATCCAGTTCAGCCTATAAAATTCTGTCAGAATAAATCCCCAGATCTACGTCCTTCTAAAGAACCTAACAATAACTGTAAGATACAATATTATTACGTTCCATGAAGACATCCAGGCCTCTCTTGAACCCTTCGACTGAGTTCACCATCACCACCTCCTCAGGCAGGGAATTCCAGATTCTCACTGCCCTAACAGTAAAGAATCCTCTTCTATGTTGGTGGAAAAACCTTTTCTCCTCCAGACGCAGAGAATGCCCCCTTGTGACCGTCACCTTCCTTGGTATAAACAGATCCTCGGAGAGATATTTGTATTGTCCTCTTATATACTTATACATGGTTATTAGATCGCCCCTCAGTCGTCTTTTTTCTAGACTAAATAATCCTAATTTTGCTAATCTCTCTGGGTATTGTAGTTCCTCCATCCCCTTTATTAATTTTGTTCGCCTCCTTTGTACCCGCTCTAGTTCCATTATATACTTCCTGAGCACTGGTGCCCAAAACTGTACACAGTACTCCATGTGCGGTCTAACCAGAGATTTGTACAGAGGCAGTATAATGCTCTCATCATGTGTATCCAGACCTCTTTTAATGCACCCCATGATCCTGTTTGCCTTGGCAGCCGCTGCCTGGCACTGGCTGCTCTAGGTAAGTTTATCATTAACTAGGATCCCCAAGTCCTTCTCCATGTCAAATTTACCCAGTGGTTTACCGTTCAGTGTGTAATGGTGATATTGATTCCTTCTTCCCATGTGTATAACCTTACATTTATCATTGCTAAACTGCATCTGCCACCTTTTGGCCCAAGTTCCCAACTTATCCAGACCCATCTGTAGCAGAATACTACAGTACAGAACTTTGAGGACTGCACCAAGATGGTGAGCGGCGATAATGCCATAACTAGCGTGACCATCCGGCTTCTCAGCATTCTGAAAACCTCTCTGCTCACAATAAAAGAGGATGCATTGCAGGAAGGACACGAGGACATTGAGCCAGGAAACATACCGGGTGATTACACTCAGCCCAGCCTCATGTCGTCACAACGTGGAGTGGTGTAAAATGAAGAGGAGGAGGAGGAAGAAGAACAGGAGCTACTTTCATGCACTGTAGATGGTACTACAAGCACAGCTGTCATACCGTCTGTTCAGCGGAGATGGCCTGCGGACAGGGAGGAGGAGTATGAGAATGAGGAGGACACCATGGTCAGTCGTCCTGTTGATGAGGCTATGGAAGGCATGTCTGTTATTAGTTTGGCACGCATGGCTGACTTTATGTTGTGGTGCGCTTCCCGTGACCCTTGCATTATAAAAATTTTTGGGGACACTCATTGCTGGTTGGCGACACTTTTAGACCCACGCTGCAAGGAAAATTTTCAATTTCTTTTTCAAGAGTCAGACAGGGGTCTAAAAATGGTGCATTACCATAGGGCCCTTGTAGTGGAATTATTTAAATAATTCCCATCTGAGAACGCTGGCAGCAGACGTCAGAGTTTGTTGTACAGTCAAGGAGTCCAAGCAAGAGAGACAGAAGTACAATCCAGGTCAGACAGGGGAACAATGGCAAAGTCCTGGGAATATTTTCTCCGACCCTACCATTGCACTGCCGCAGAGGCAAGGGGTGTTGTCACAAGAAGTTCAATGTTTGGGAAGATGGTGATGAAGTACCTTGCAGATCGTACAAACGTCCTCCGGGATTCCTCTCTGCCTTTTAGTTATTGGGTATCCAAGCTGGACACAGGGCATGACCTGGTTCTCTACGCCTTGGAGGTCCAGGTCTACCCTGCTGCTAGCGTTCTGTCACAACGGGTTTTTAGTGCCGCTGGGGGAATTATAACAGATAAGTGCATCCGCCTGTCAACTGACAATCCCGACAGGCTGACTATTATCAAAATGAATAAGGGCTGGACTGGGCAAGACTTTGGTACACCTCCAAATGAAAACACCGAGATATCACCTTAAATGTCTTTTTTGGGGAGGTGTATTACCAGGCACTTCTTGACAAGCACACATGGGTATCTATCCGCTTCCTGGGTTGGTCTGTTTGCTGTTAGCCTCCTCCTTATCTTCATCATTCACAACCAGTCGAACATCAGGCCGAAGGGATTGCGTGATGCAAAAGTAACTCAACTATTATCAAGGGTATTAGATAATATTTCTGTTTATATCACTGTCTCTGAGCTGTTGCTAGGGACAAACCTATCTCATTGAACACATTGTGGCTTGATATCTATGAACCTGTGTTTGCCCATCCGTTTTATTTTCTTTCATACGTGGCTTCACATTTGTAATTTAGTCTTTTAATTTCAGTATGGTTTCTCATTGTCTCCTCATTGTCCACGGCTACATGACCAGGGTTAACGTGTTCTGTGCTGCTACAGGCAGTCCAATTTTTTGCAAAGGTCTCCATGATGCCCATAGTCTATTTTTTAAAAAAGGTAACCCCCATTGGGGAATTGTTTGTCAGGTCATGCACCCCATTACAAGTCTCATAGACCCACACCCCTACATTGGGCCTACTTCTTAACTGTGTTTCCTGCAATGTCTCTTCCTTATCTCCGAATACATGACCTGGGTGAACATGTTGTGTACTGTTATAGGCTGGTGAATTTTGGGCAAGGGGGATGTGATGGCACTAGTATATTTATAAAAAAGGTACCCCCATTGGTGAAATGTTTGTCAGCCTATGCACTTGGTCTACTGAACCACCGCACGACCTGCTCTACCCTCTCCTACTGTATCCTTACCCATCCCTGTAGACTGTGAGCCCTCGCGGGCAGGGTCCCCTCTCCATATGTATTTCTGTGTCCCTTGTCTTACACATGTTTATTGTACCTGTCTATATTTCCCCTTTTCACATGTAAAGCGCCATGGAATAAATGGCGCTATATAAATGCATAATAATAATAATAATAATTACAAATCTAAGAGACCCACACCCCTACATTGGGCCTACTTCTTAACTCGGTTTCCTGCAATGTCTCATCCTTATCTCATACTACCTGACCTACATGCACGTGTTCTGTCCTGTTATAGGCCGTTGAATTTTGGGCAAGGGGGCTGTAATGGCACTAGTATATTTTTAAAAAAGGTACCCCCATTGGTGAAATGTTTGTCAGCCTATGCGCTGCGTGTATGGGCATTACTAATGTAGGATACCAGGTCCTTTACATTTGGCCTACTTGTTACTCAGGCCTTCATCACTGTCTCCTCCTTAACAGCCAATAGATGACCAGGGGGAACGTCTTCTGTGCTGTTATAGGCAGTACAATTTTGGGCAAGTGTGTCTGTGCTGACAAGAGTATATTTGTTACCAAGGTACCCCCGCATGTGTAAACCACACCCTGGTTTGCAAATACCGTATATACTCGTGTATAAACTGAGATTTTCAGCCCATTTTTTGGGGCTGAAAGTCCCCCTCTCGGCTTATACATGGGTCATATACCTGGGGGTCGGCGGGGGAGAGGGAGCGGGGGTGTCAGAGATCATACTTACCTGTCCTGCCGCGGTCTCTAAAGCCTCGCTCGCTTCTCCACTGTCTCCCTTCCTGTCTTCAGCGGTCATGTGGTACTGCTCATTACACTCATGAACATGCGCATATTCATGAGTGTAATGAGCGGCACCACGTGGCCGCTGAAGACAGGAAGGGAGACAGTGGAGAAGCGAGGCTGCAGAGACCGCGGCAGGATGGGTGAGTATAGTGATATTCACCTGTCCCCCGGTCCATCGCTGCTCACCGCTGTCTCTGCTGCGTCCTGTGTCAGTGACGTTTAGGCAGCAGGGGGCGCGGTGACGTGTTAGTGCGCGCTGCCCCTCTGCTGGCTGAACAGTCACTGACACAAGAAGTGGCAGACAGCAGCAATGGACCCAGGAGAGGTGAGTATGGCTTTTTTTTTTTGCAGCATATGGGGGCATATTCTATGAAGCAGCATATGGGGGCATATTCTATGGAGCAGCATATGGGGGCATATTCTGTGGGGCAGCATATGGGGGGAATAAACTATGGAGCAGCATATGGGGCATAATCTATGGAGCAGCATATGGGGGCATATTCTATGGAGCAGCATATGCGGGCATATTCTATGGAGCAGCATATGGGGGCATAAACTATGGAGCAGCATAAGGGGGCATAAACTATGGAGCAGCATATGGGGGCATAGTCTAGGGATTGCACCCTCGGCTTATACACGAGTCAATAAGTTTTCCCAGTTTTTTGTGGCAAAATTAGGGTGTCGGCTTATACGCGAGTATATACGGTACTTCAGAAAATTTTCGTGCTTTAACCCCTTTCTGCCATCTGACGTACTATCCCATCCATGGGACCTGGGCCCCTATGCCCATGGACGGGATAGTACGTCATAGCGATCAGCCGGGTGTCAGCTGATTATCACAGGTGACACCTGGCACTATGTGCTATGTGTCAGGGGCAATCACAGACCTAGACCTAATATTAACCAACAGGCCAGACCGCATATCAAATGTAAGGGTTGAGGGTCACTTGGGCAATAGTGATCACAAATTAATACGTTTTCATGTACGAAGCTGAAATTGGTTTCTTATTCGTTCAGTTTCTTATTCGGGCTGAAGTTGGTTTCTTATTCGGCTATTTTTTATTTTCTGTTTTTTTCGGGTTTTTCAATTAAAAAAAAAAAAGCAATCTAAGTATATAATATGCAATCATGTGTCCTTTTGTGAATACACTTAAAAACAGATAAAAAAAATAGAAGGCTGGCACAAAAATGGGCATCAAAGTGGGCACTGAGGTATGGAATTGAAGGGGTTAAATGGCTTTGTGCCACTGATCTGACACCTGATTTACATACCTTGTGATGCCACACATCAAGTTCATGTCAATCCAGCCTGGCACAAATGGGTTATGGGCATCAAAACTGGCATCAAAGTGGGCAGAGAACCAATTTTCACACATGTGAATAAGTAACAGCTAAATTTAAGGGGTTAAATGGCTTTGGCCCACTGATCTAACACCTGATATACATACCTAGTGATGCCCCACATGAAATGCATGTCTCTCCAGCCTGGCACAAATGGGTTCTGGGCATCAGAACTGGCATCAAAGTGGGCAAATCGCAAATTTTTACAGATTTGAATAAGTAACAGCTATTTTGAAGGGGTTAAATGGCTTTCGGCCACTGCTGTAACACCTGATTTACATACCTACTGATGCCCCACATGAAATCCATGTCAATCCAGCCTGGCCCAAATGGGTTATGGGCATCAGAACTGGCATCAAAGTGGTCAAATCACCCATTTTCACAGATTTGAATAAGTAACAGTTATTTTTAAGGGGTTAAACGGCTTTGTGCCACTGATCTAACACCTGATTTACATACCTACTGATGCCCGACATGAAATCCATGTCTATCCAGCCGGGCCCAAATGGGTTATGGGCATCAGAACTGAGATCAAAGTGGTCAAATCACCCATTTTCACAGATTTGAATAAGTAACAGCTATTTTTAAGGGGTTAAACACCTGATTTACATACCTACTGATGCCCCACATGAAATCCATGTAACTCCAGCCTGGCACAAATGGGTTCTGGGCATCAGAACTGGCATCAAAGTGGTCAAATCACCCATTTTCACAGAATTGAATAAGTTTGTTTTTTGTGTGGTGTTTTTTTTCTTTTCTCAGCTCAGCCTGCAGTGGCTCAGTGGGAGTCAAGAAGGTGACAAGCGGCTTGCTGTAACTCGGCGGGGTTACGAAGGGGACAAGCGGCTTCCTGTAACTCGGCGGGGTTACAAAGGGGACAAGCGGCTTCCTGTAACTCGGCGGGGTTACGAAGAGGACACCAGCCGCTGTGTGTGAACAGCAGCCGGTGGTGTCGGTGATCGTGACAGCAGGAGCTGTGGTGGTGCCAACAAGAACTTGTGTGGTATCGTAAAAGAGACAAACTGTGTTGTGTGAACTGTGGTCTAAGGAGACCGGTATAACGGACATGGGGAAATCCTGAAAGGGGGCGGTGGCCCAAATCAGGGTGGTAGCCCAAAAGGGGGTGGTGACCCAAATCGAGGTGGTAGCCCAAAAGGGGATGGAGTCCCAGAAGGGGCGGTGACCCAAATTGGGGTGGTAACCCAAAAAGGGTGGAGTCCCGAGAGGGGGCGGTGACCCAAATTGGGGTGGTTCAGGAAATGGCAGCACTGGTTGCCTCAGTGAGTATGTCTGGGGAACCGCAGTGTGTCTGTATGAGTTTTGTGGAGTGCGGCACGTATTTTCCGGATAATGATGGGCCACAGGTGTGTACCGTGATGCTGCACCGGGAAGGAGTCTCTGGTAGACTGGACTCAGAGAGTCAGGTGACTCTGACAGGAACGCCTCTCGTTTTATCTCTAACCGAGAAAAACGCCAGGGTTCGCTGTAAACATGGGGTCACGGTGAACTATGCAGTAGACAGAGTAATGTTCGAGGGGACCAAAGGTGGTGCGTGCCAAGGGGGCGGGATACCGCGGGACTTAGTCTATGCCTTGGACAGGGGCCGGGACTTTGTTTTGTTTGATGACGGTGATGACGTATGGTCGGACGATGGAGACGTTTCGACTGTGGGGCCAGCAGCTATTGAGACGGTGACGGCTCCTGACATGGACAGGTCAGAGGTAGAACTGACCGGAAGAAAAGGTACATCTGCCCAACGTACGGACCTGACGTCTCGTGACATGACGGATGGTGGGCTGGGAGATGAGACGACTGGACTAGACACACAGGTGGTGGACGGTAACTGGAGGGTTCACTCGACTGGTGTGACTGACCCAGTGGTACCCTTTGACAATATAATTAAAGAGGTAGTGGTGAGACACGTGCTGGCCAAAAGAGAACAGGATCGTGAGATACAGCTGATAAAGGAGACAGTGGAAGGACATCTCGAACGGGAAAGAGTCCTGAGACAAATGGCCGAGCACAGAGTTGAGGAGCTCGAGAAAGAGGTGTTGGGGCTCAAAGAAACTGTAAGTGGTCTTCTGCGGGAGAAGAACTTGGACAGTGAGGAACAGCAGCCGAGTCCGACGGGTGGTGGAATGGAGCTGCCGATGCCCGTCTTAGCAGATGGTCGGGAAGAGATGAGATCTCGTGAGGTTGAGGAGCTGAGAACTGAAGAAGACAGTCACCCGGTTGGGTCAACTGTAGTGAGGGAAGTGTTCGTGGTAAAGCCAGAGCCTCCTGGCCAGGAAGAGAGCAAGGCCATGACCTTCAAGTTTGTGATTGATGTACCAAAAGACATGCAAGAGGCCTGTGCTGAGGAAGGTGTGCATGAGGCTTTCAAAGAAGCGGTCAAAACGTGTAAGGTGCACTGGGCGCCTGAGACTCGGCAGTTGGTGATAATGTCAGCCAGGGAAGACACAGCAAAGCGGGTGTCTGTCCTGAAAAACATGCATCTGCAGTGTCTCCATGTCAAACAGTTGGTTAGGCGGAGTAATATGAAAGCTGCTCGACGCCTAGAGTTAGCAAGAGAAGCTATGGATTGGTTGGGTTCGCGGAAAGAGGTAGTTCCAGTTCCCAAAGGTCTGATTGGGAGAATCATTGGAAGATTCGGGAAGGTAATGCAAGACCTTGTATATAGCTCCGGTGTGGTGAGGGTGAGGATCCCTCCTGATGATGAAGACCAAGTATCCAGTGAAGAGGGTAGGATTCCCGTACTGGTGGTTGGCTCCATGGAAAGCCTGAGAAACTTTCGGATGCTCTAGGAGTATCGAGTGGGGTACCTGCAAGAGATTGAGCAGTTGAGGCTGGACTGTCAGCGAATCAATAAAGAGGTTCGGAACACCAAGTGACGGCCGCCTTCAACCCAAGATGTAAGGACCCGAAGGGTTCCGCCAAGAAGTGACATGGCAGATGGCCGAAGAATGTCAGCAAGTGGTAGTTCAACTAGCAAGATGACGTTGAGAGAGCGTAGTTCCTGTGAGACCCTGAATGAGTCAGACTCAGGCCAGACAGTAGGCCTGATTAAGACTGATGGCCGTACCAACCGGGGGAGATGGTCGGGGAACGGAACAAACAGGGAGAGGAACGTGGTGACCAAACAGTGTCTGATGATGCAGACAGACTGTAACTGGAGGGCCAAAGATCAGGGCCAGTACTCTGACCGCTGGGGGCGGGGGAGACCTAACGTAGAGATGAGGCCGTATGATGGACGGAGACGGATCTCTCGTCCTGTGGGGCAAGGTGTAATGCGTGCTGTTGTGAGTTCATTTTCTGGTCTACCAGTTGTGAGTTCTCCTTCCAGGCTCCCTCTGGTGGTAAAAGGAGGTAGTGAGGCTGATTTAATCAGTAGAGATCTGCCACCTGATAATGAGGATGACGATTGGACCTCAGGAATCTCAGATTGTATTTAAGACAGCCGACGCCCTACTCTGGTGCTGGTGATTCCTTATGCTTGTCAGGTCTTGGTTCTCAGCTCTGTTCCAGTCAGCTCAAGCTAAGTTTCTCTGCTAATGTTCACATTTGATTTTGTTGTTCTATTCAGTTTTTTGTGTGGTCAGCCAACCCTAGCTGGGGCTGTGCTGAATTTCCACTCTTATTTATCTGTATTTGCCAATTTGCTTTTTGCCCCTTATTAGATTGGCCTCTTTTTGCTCTGTCTCAGAATATTTCAGAGTGCTGATATAGTGGGAGAAGTCTAGTGACTTCAGGGTTAATTTTGTTATCAGAAGTGTTGGACATTATTTTGTAGGGTTTTGGGCAGATTGCAGACAGTGTCTTTCCTTTCTAGTTAGTTTGGGCCCCATCGTTTGCTCATCCTATTTTCCTGCCTGTGTTTGTGTTTTCATCTTGTTTCACCATCATTACATGTGTGGGGGCTGTCTATTCCTTTGGGGTCTGCTCTGGGGCAGTTAGTTTTCCCCTTTTCTTGCTTTAGGCTTATTTAGTCCTCCGGCCGTGACGAGGCATCTAGGTTCATCGTAGGTACGCTCCACGGCTGCTGCTAGTTGTGTGGTTAGGATCAGGGATCTGCAACCTGCATAGTTACCAACCTCTCTGGTTTTTCTGGGCTTAGCATGTTTAGATTTTTCCTCCTCGGTGACCCATTCATAACAGAGTCACCAGCCATACCGCAGATTCTAGGGTACTCAAAAGCAGGAAAAAGTTGTTTTAAAAAAAAAAAGTGTCTTTTTTTTATATGTATTTTTTCCTTTTTTTCTCTGGGGCTGTAGGAGGATTTTTTTTCCCCTAATGGAGATTAAGCAATTGTCTGATCGTGTTGTTGAAGTGCAGGGAATTTCCACCTACCTCATTCAGTCACATGCTGCTGAACCTAAGATCCCTACTCCTGATGTGTTTTCTGGGGATCGGTCTAAATTTCTAAATTTTAAGAATAATTGTAAATTATTTCTTGCCTTGAAGCCTAACTCATCGAGGAGCTCTGCGCAGCAGGTAAAAATTGTCATCTCCTTGCTGCGCGGCGATCCCCAGGATTGGGCTTTTTCTCTGACACCTGAAAATCCTATTCTCACTAATGTGGATGCATTTTTTCAAGCCTTGGGTTTGTTGTATGATGAACCTAATGCTGTTGATCAAGTTGAGAGAACCCTGTTGGCATTAAACCAGGGTCAGGATTCTGCAGAGTTATACTGTCAAAAATTCCGAAAGTGGGCGGTCCTTACTACATGGAATGATAGTGCTTTGGCAGCTCTCTTTCGCAAGGGTTTATCAGAGACTGTAAAGATGTTATGGTGGGATTTCCGGTTCCCTCTGGTCTGGAGGATTCCATGTCATTAGCCATTCAAGTTGATCGGCATTTACGTGAACGTAAAACTACACGGGAGGCGCTGCCACCTTTTGAACAAACGTTTGAACCTATGCAATGTGATGGGGTTTTGTCTAGGGCGCAACGTCAGGAGTTTAGAAGGCGTAATAAGCTGTGTTTTTTTCTGTGGAGACGTCTCTCATACTATTTCTGTCTACCCAAAACGAGAGAAACGTTTTGCACACACATTTGCTGTGGGCAGTGTACAACCTAAGTTCCTTTTGGCAATTACTCTGATCGGCTCCTTATCCACGTTTTACACTAAGGCTTTTGTGGATTCAGGAGCAGCGTTGAATCTGATGGATTTGGACTTTGCTAAACGTTGTGGTTTTTCCATGACGCCTCTGTGGACGCCTATTCCTTTGAGGGGTATTGATGCTACTCCTTTGGCGGAGAAAAAACCTCAGTTTTGGACCCAGGTGATAATGCGAGTTACCCCAGACCACCAAGAAAATTGTAAGCTTTTGGTGCTGCATAATTTGCATGATACTATTGTTCTGGGTATTCCCTGGTTGCAAACTCATAATCCAGTTTTGGATTGGAAATCTGGGTCTGTGGTGAGTTGGGGTTGTCAGTGTGTTCTTAGGGACGCTCCTGTTTTCTCCACCTCTCCTCAGTCTCAAGATATTCCTGATTATCTGGCCAATTTTTCTGATGTATTTAGTGAGAGTAAGTCTGCATCTTTGCCTCCTCATAGGAGTTATGACTGTGCAATTGAGTTGATGCCTGGGTGTAAATTTCCCAAGGGTCGGCTTTTCAACTTATCAGTACCCGAACATGATGCTATGCGATCCTATATTAAGGAGTCGTTGGAGAAGGGTCATATTAGACCATCCTTGTCACCTTTAGGTGCTGGTTTTTTTTTGTGGCCAAGAAAGATGGTTCATTAAGACAGTGTATTGATTATCGTTCCCTTAACAAGATGACGGTTAAATATCAGTACCCATTACCTCTGATGTCTGATTTATTCTCCAGAGTTAAGAGTGCCTGCTGGTTTACTAAGCTTGACCTCAGAGGGGCGTATAATCTTAATCGCATCAAGCACGGGGATGAATGAAAGATGGCGTTTAATACTCCGGAGGGACATTTTGAGTACCTGGTGATGCCTTTTGGGCTCACTAATGCCCCTTCTGTCTTCTAGTCCTTTATGAATGATATTTTCTGTGACTTTGTGGATAAGTTTTTGATCATCTATCTGGATGACATTTTGATCTTTTCTAGTGATTGGGATTCTCATGTAGAACACGTCCGGACTGTGTTCCGGATTTTGAGGGAGAATTCCCTGTTTGTTAAGGGATCGAAATGCCTCTTTGGTGTACAGAGGATTTCATTTTTGGGATTTATCTTGTCTCCATTGACTATAGAAATGGACCCGGCCAAGGTACAGGCCATTTATGATTGGGTTCAGCCTACTTCTTTGAAGGCCCTCCAGAAGTTTTTGGGTTTTGCTAATTTCTATCATAAATTTATAGGTAATTTTTCTGGTATTGTCAAACCACTGACTGATCTGACCAAGAAGGGCGCTGATGTGCTGAATTGGTCTCCTGAGGCTGTCTCAGCATTTCAGGAGATTAAGCGGAGATTTACTTCAGCTCCGGTTTTACGGCAACCTGATGTCTCACTTCCATTTCAGGTGGAGGTAGATGCTTCTGAGATTGGTGCAGGAGCTGTTTTGTCCCAAAAAGACCCTGTGACTACTAAGATAAATCCCTGTGCCTTCTTTTCTCGAAAGTTCTCCCCATCTGAACGCAACTATGACGTGGGGAATCGGGAATTGTTGGCCATGAAATGGGCATTTGAGGAGTGGAGACATTGGTTGGAGGGAGCTAGACATCAAGTTGTGGTCCTCACCGATCACAAGAATTTGATTTATCTGGAGTCGGCCAAACGCTTGAATCCTAGACAGGCTAGATGGGCCTTGCTTTTCACGCGTTTTAATTTTGTGGTCTCTTTTCTTCTGGGCACTAAGAATATTAAGGCAGACGTCCTTTCTAGGAGTTTCTTTGCCGATTCTCTTAATGTAACCGAGCCTACTACCATCCTAGGTGAGGGGGTAGTTCTTTCTGCCATTTCGCCCGATTTGATATGCGCCCTGGAGGAATTTCAGGAGGATAAACCTGAGCGTTGCCCTATGGGAAAATTGTATGTTCCTGACCAGTGGAGAAAGAGAGTGATGTCTGAAATTCATTGCTCCACATTGGCTGGTCATCCAGGTATTTTTGGTACCAGAGATTTGGTGAGTCGGTCCTTTTGGTGGCCTGCCTTATCTCGTGATGTCAGGAATTTTGTACAGTCCTGTGGGACTTGTTCTCGGTCTAAACCCTGTTCTCGTTCTAGTGGGTTGCTGATGCCCCTGCCGGTGTCCGAGAGGCCATGGACCCATATTTCAATGGATTTTATTTCTGATCTTCCTGTCTCTCAGAGGATGACTGTTATCTGGGTGATTTGTGATAGATTTTTGAAGATGGTCCATCTTGTACCACTCCCAAAGTTGCCATCTTCCGCTGAGTTGGTGCCCTTGTTTTTACAACAGGTGGTTCGGTTACATGGGATTCCTGAGAACATTGTGTCCGACAGAGAAGTTCGGTTTGCTGCCAGATTCTGGAAAGCCTTTTGTTCCAGTCTGGGAATTCAGTTATTCTTCTCCTCCGCGTTTCATCCCCAGACCAATGGAAAGACTCAGAGAACAAACCAGACCTTGCAGTCTTATTTAAGATGTTTTATATCTGCTGATCAGGATGATTGGGTCTCATTTTTGCCCTTGGCCGAATTCACGCTGAACAATAGAGCTAGTTCTGCCACTTTGATGTCACCCTTTTTCTGTTATTTTGGGTTTCATCCTCGATTCTCTTCAGGGCAAGTGGAATCTTCGTCTGCCCAGGTGTGGACACTGTGGTTGAGAGAATGCAGCAGATATGGGACCAAGTGGTGGATAAGTTGTCACTCTCTCTGGAAAAGGCCCAGCGATTTTCCAACCGGCATAGGACCATTGGTCCCCGGTTTAAAGTGGGTGATATGGTTTGGTTGTCGTCTAACAATATTCCTATGAAGGTTGCATCTCCAAAATTTAAGCCAAGATTTATTGGACCTTATAAGATTTTGGAGATTCTTAATCCTGTTTCTTTTCATTTGGCTCTTCCAGTTACGTTCAAGATCCATAACGTATTTCACAAATCTCTGTTGAAGAGGTTTGTTGAGCCAGTGGTTCCTATGGCAGCACCTCCTGACCCTGTGTTGGTTGAAGGCAATGTGGAATATGAGATAGAGAAAATATTGGATTCTCGTTTGGTTAGACGGAGACTCCAGTATTTGGTCAAATGGAAGGGTTATGGCCAGGAGGATAATTCTTGGGTCTCTGCCTCTGATATTCATGCCAATAGATTGGTTCGTGCTTTTCACCGGGCCCATCCTGATCGGCCTGGTTGTGTGGATGAGGGTTCGGTGACCCCTCCTCATGGGGGGGGTACTGTTGTGAGTTCATTTTCTGGTCTACCAGTTGTGAGTTCTCCTTCCAGGCTCCCTCTGGTGGTAAAAGGAGGTAGTGAGGCTGATTTAATCAGTAGAGATCTGCCACCTGATAATGAGGATGACGATTGGGCCTCAGGAATCTCAGATTGTATTTAAGACAGCCGACGCCCTACTCTGGTGCTGGTGATTCCTTCTGCTTGTCAGGTCTTGGTTCTCAGCTCTGTTCCAGTCAGCTCAAGCTAAGTTTCTCTGCTAATGTTCACACTTGATTTTGTTCTATTCAGTTTTTTGTGTGGTCAGCCAGCCCCGGCTGACCACACTTTTTGTCCCTTATTAGATTGGCCTCTTTTTGCTCTGTCTCAGAATATTTCAGAGTGCTGATATAGTGGGAGAAGTCTAGTGACTTCAGGGTTAATTTTGTTATCAGAAGTGTTGGACATTATTTTGTAGGGTTTTGGGCAGATTGCAGTGTCTTTCCTTTCCTCTCCTTTCTAGTTAGTTTGGGCCCCATCGTTTGCTCAGCCTATTTTCCTGCCTGTGTTTGTGTTTTCATCTTGTTTCACCGTCATTACATGTGTGGGGGCTGTCTATTCCTTTGGGGTCTGCTCTGGGGCAGTTAGTTTTCCCCTTTTCTTGCTTTAGGCTTATTTAGTCCTCCGGCCGTGACGAGGCATCTAGGTTCATTGTAGGTACGCTCCACGGCTGCTGCTAGTTGTGTGATTGGGATCAGGGATCTGAAATCTGCATAGTTACCAACCTCTCTGGTTTTTCTGGGCTTAGCATGTTTAGGTTTTTTTTTCTCCTCGGTGACTCATTCATAACAGAGTGCCCAGTCTCGAGATCCTGGCGTAATGTTGTGTGTTCAACCCCACAAGTTTGAACAGAGGGGGGAGGTATGTGGTGTAGTGACCACTGTGTCCACTAGGGGGCGCTGTATGGATGTCCCAGGAGAGTGGATGAATGGCAAGATACTGAATGACCGTTATGTATCTCAAGGTGGGTGACCTTGAGATAGAGATTTATGTGTGTGTTAATCAGCAGTGATACTGTTGAGGTGCTGGTTCAATGTGTCAGGGACTAGTTACCTACAAACCCACCCAGGGGGTGTGTTTAATAACGCTATTGTAAAGTGTATATGTGTGTGTGAAGGACCTGTGATAAGGTCATAGTCATGTGACCCGGTGGGCGTGGCTATGGACCATATAATGTGGCCAGGGTAGGTCACATGGGGTGAATGCTTGGACCCGGTTGGTCCAGTGTGGAAGGTCCCACAGAGATGGGGCTTCCTGCCTGACAGCACGTGTGGACACTGAGTAATGGCTGCAAGTGCCTGAGAGTTCCCTGGAGGGAATGAATGTCTGCAGGATGGAGAAGCAGCCACGAGAGAACCCTGACGTGGGTGAGATATAACTGTGAGGCTGAAAAGCCTGCGTATTGGAAATTGCTAACAGAGTGAAGCTCTGTCATGGACGCTATGCCGTTTATATATTGCTGTTCATGGTATATGATGTTTAATAAACCGCATGGACTATACTGGTTTATGGAAAACCTGTGCCGGATCTGATTTTGTGGCTGCCAAGCGAGTGATCCCCTACTTAAATGACATCGCTACCTCACAACATGTATAGCCCCCTAATGCTAATGTACCATATGTAAAAAAACAAAAAATAAATTTGAAAATATAACTTTATTTTATAACCAATAATCAGAACACAAAAAATATTGTCATTATTTTTTCAATATGAAAACATAGTCAACTTATGGCCAAATAAGTACATTTTTGGACCACATAACAAAAAAGTTGCCTGGCTTCAAAAAAGTTGATTAGTCTCTTGGTTGTGAAGTGGGCCTTGTGGTGGCAACGTCCAACTCGGCGTGGCAAACTTCAAAGATCTTCACCAAAAATTGCAAACTAATTTAAATACTGGTAGTCCAGGCAATACCCATAGGATGTTGCTGGATCAGAAGGGAAAGTGGCAGTCGGTGAGGGTCCCAGCCTTTGTGTGCTTCCTGACTCAGAATGGTGGGAATAACTGCTGGCTGGTCTACTGAATCAGTAGTCAGGTTCTCGTTGTTGGGGTTGTTGTCTCGGATGGAAAAGTCCAAAAAACCCCATCAAAATGTCTTGATAGGGAGAAATTGGAGCAGGGTCCTCCAAAGCTGTTAGGCCGGGGTCACACTAACCAACGCAAAATACGGTCAGTATTTTACATGCGTAATACGGATGACAGACCCCTAAATAGTGCTCCGTATGTCATCCATAATCAAGGTGTGGTCGCGTATTTTGCGCTTGTCAGCATCCGTATGTAATCCGTATGGCGAGATTTTCTCGTCACCTTGCAAAATGGACATATAATGGAGCCCTATGACAGGTTTTATAACACAAACCAAAGAATAGATATAGACACATAGAATACATATATATATATATATATATGTATTCTATGTGTCTATATCTATTCTTTCGTTTCTTTATTAAACCTGTCAGTGTGAGTTTACTGTAAAGCGCACTGAATTGCCGGCTTTGCTAAAAGACACCTGGTGCGTACTTCTCGCAAGTCACATGTGTGGTCCGTGTGTAATGCGTATTTTTTGCGCACCCATAGACTTGCATTGGCGTACTACGGCCGTAGTGCGCTGACAATCGCAGCATGCTGCGATTGGCACGGAGCCTAGAATACGGATGAGAAATATACGGCTGGTGCGAGGGACCCCATAGAGAATCATTTGTCCGTGTCTAATGCGTGCTTTTTGCGCCTCTCACTCGCCCGTATTCCTCGCCAGTGTGACTCCGGCCTTAGTGACATCTGCACCATACTCATAAAAATTGACTGCCTAGCCGGGGTCAGGGAGCAAGCCTTGCTTGCAATAGTTAATGCAACAAAATCGAAATGATCCTCTGTAGTTAATTTTTTTTTAATCAAATCCAGAGTATAATTAGCGATTTTTACTGTTTTATAATTTTTTTTTTTGTTTGCTCAGCTCTTCTGCCACCAGATAGACAGCTCTTTCTCTCCTCTCTGTTACATCAGCTTCTGCTGAACCTGAAGCTCCAACAGCTACAGAAGCAGATGTGTCAGCAGCAGCTGAAGATGTGGCACCAGCAGAAGCTGTTGCACCAGATGGAGAACATGTGGCACCAGCTCCAGAAGAATTTCCTGCTCCATCTTCAGATTCTTCATCAGCAGGGGGCCCAGGAGGACAAATGTCCCCTTGAGTGCTATGTGAAAAAAGAAAACAATTATTCATTATTAGGGTATATTTCCACGCTGCGTAGGAGCAAAGCTTTGGGCGCAGCAAAATGCCTGCTCCGCCCAAAGCGCTACCCCCTTTTTTGTTGCGTGGTGATAACGCATGTTTTCATTGAACACATGCGGAATCACCGCATGCTATCAATACACTGTGCTAGTTATCTTGTGGAGACAGAGCGCCAATGCAAGATAACTAGACATGCTGTGGTCTCAAAAGACGTGCCGCATGTCCGGTGACATAGGTCTGACACCTCCATCATTGTACGCAGTAGAGACGGGATTTCAGAAAATCCCCTCCACTATGATGTAACATCTGGACACTGCAGATTGAACGCTGTGGCTGTACGCAGCGTTCAAAACGCAGCCAATTGTTCTGTATTATGCCACTTGGAAACATAGAGGCTAGATATATCATTAATTACAGATTTATCTATTTTTTTTTTTTTTTTTTTTAAACTTACCCCCGCAATGTCCTGCTTGTGAGAAGAAATTGCAACTCGTCACAAAAAGGAAACGTTTGACTCATGGGAGAGGAGCCACTTTTTTGACAGCTGGTGATAAATTTATTGAACCTGTCCCTCACCGATCGCCACCTCTGTTTAATATCTTTCTCTAAAAAAACAAAAATAAACACACTATTATCAATATTAGTCCATTTTTTTTAATGTATAATATTAATTGTTAAATAACCTTATAATTACCAATTTGCAACTGCCTTGCTTTTGTGCAGCAATCCCATTCGGGATATAGCTGGTGAAATATTTTGGTCGAGCATATGTCCCGGAAAAATTTGTCCTTATACGAATCATCTGCGGGGTCCCATATCGCTGGAAAATCACGTACCTACAATGTATACAATAATGTCATTAGATAGTTTATCCAACAACCAAATAATATATAAAAAAAAATTAAATTTGGTAAATATTTAGATAGAACCCCTACCCTAACCCTAGGCCTAACCATAACCCAAACACCAAAAAAACCATAACCCTAATCCAAAACATAATGCCATGCCTAACCAGAACTCTAATCCCAACACATCCTTAACCCTAATGCCAACCCTAACCCAAACCCTTACCCTAATCTCAACCCTAACCCTAATCCCAACCCTAACCCCAAACCTAACACCCTAACCTTAGTCCCATCTCTAACCCTAATCTCAACCATAACCCTAATCCCAAACCTAACCCTAACCATAATCATAATTTGAAAATGGAAAAAATGTTCAAAAAATTTACGTTATTATTTTGACATAATTAATGGGGTGACAAGGTTTTTTTTTAACTTAATATTTAATTGCAGGGTTATTTTTTTTATACCTTTTTTTTTGTGTTAACACGAGGGGTTGGCGAAAAAAATTGCATGGGCTCCCGCGCAATTTTCTGCGCCAGTGGGAAAGCCGACAGCCAATATTTGTAGCCTGGGAAGGGGTTAATAACCATGGCTCTTTCCAGGCCATGAATATCAGCCCACAGCCGTTTGCATAGCCTTTACTGGCTATAAAAATAGGGGAACCCCCCCCAAAAAATGACGTGGGGTCCCCCTACAGAAAGGCTACGCATTCAGCTGCAGGCTGATATTCATAGCCTAGGAAGGGGCCATGGATATTGCCTCCCCGGCCTAAAATTCCAGACCGTAGCCACCCCAGAAATGGTGCATCTAAAAGATGCGCCAATTCTGGCGCTTAGCCTCTCTCTTCCCACTGCCATGTAGCGGTGGCATATGGGGTAATAAGGGGTTAATGTCACCTTGCTATTGAAAGGTGACATTAAGCTCAGGTTAATAAAGAAGAGGCGTCAATAAACCCTTATTGTAAGAAAGGGGAAATAAAACACAAAGACATTCCTGAAAAGTATTTTAATCAAATAAACACATTTTTTGACAAAATGTTATTATCCTGCTATTCCAAGCGAAGCCCTCGTTCTCCTAGAAAAAAAATAAAAAATAACAAACCAATTATATACTCCCTAGTCCATTAAAATCGAGTGTCCCACGATGATCTGCCATAGAGAACGGCTCCTGCAGTGTGTTACTGCGCATGCGCGAGAGTTTACCGGAGTACATTGACTCCGGTACTCTCCCTTTACGGCACAGCTGCGTGGGAAAATTCTCACGCAGCTCTAGTGCCGTAAAATGACAGCATGGAGCTGCAAAACTCTGTCAAAGTCCGCGATACACTGACAAAAGCATAGCTCCTGGTAGTGTATCGCCGGAGGACGGAACAGATCAGTGTGGGACACTCGTTATGGGATTTCTGCGGACCAGGGAGTATATTATTGGCCTTTTTTTTTTTTTTTTTTTTCTAGGGGACCGAGGGCTTCGAGGAATTAGGTGTATGTGGTGAGTATATACTCTATGTTGTATGTACTGTCTGTAATGTATGTTACATGTATTGTGTTATGTGTTTTACTCACAATTGTACTCAGTCGCCGGACACAGTGACTATTCTCCCATCCTAATAGTCGGATGGGAATATATTAGATAGGACTGCTCCGAGAAGGGTATGCCTTGACGCGGCGGAGTGGCTTAGCGTACATTTTTTTTGCAAAAAAACGTATCAACAAAATACCCTGGTTTTGTTAACATCTTTTACTAGCACTTGCTACTTACAGTTACATATGTTTTACAGCAGAGTATTTATGCACGTTTGTCATACTGTGTTCTGTTTTTGTGTCTTAGTTCTTGGGTGGTGTGAACAGGGTCTTATGACCCGTTCAGTTTTTGTGCATGTGTCATGTGTTCTGAATCCATTGATTTCTTGCTTATGCAAGCTTTGGGAGATCCCCGCCTCTCTCCTTTGGGACATGCATAAAAAGCCATTTTGCCCAGCGAGCCCATACCGGGCAGCACCTTTCTGAACCCTGCTCATGAAGGTATTATTCACATGTTCAGGTTTTTAAATATATTAGATAGGACTGCTCCGAGAAGGGTATGCCTTGACGCGGCGGAGTGGCTTAGCGTACATTTTTTTGCAAAAAAACGTATCAACAAAATACCCTGGTTTTGTTAACATCTTTTACTAGCACTTGCTACTTACAGTTACATATGTTTTACAGCAGAGTATTTATGCACGTTTGTCATACTGTGTTCTGTTTTTGTGTCTTAATGTATGTTACATGTATTGTGTTATGTGTTTTACTCACAATTGTACTCAGTCGCCGGACACAGTGACTATTCTCCCATCCTAATAGTCGGATGGGAGTCCCATACGGCGTCTGAGTACAATTATGTCGCACTATCGTCGCATGGGGACAGACAGACGGACACAGACAGACACACACACACACACATACATACCAAGTCAATCAGACACCCGACATCCATCCCCATGCGGCGATAGCCCTTCATTTTGGCTCCAAGATGGTGACTTCCTTTTCCTGCACACACACACTCCGCCTACACACTTGACATCACTTCCCTCTGCAGCGTTTTTGACATCCTTATCCGCAGCAAAACCGCAGATCTTTTTTCCATCTGCGGTTTTGCTCCAGATTTGACAAAATCAATGGAAGTCAACGGGTGCAGAAACGCTGCAGATCCGCAAAAAAATTGACATGCTGCGGAAAAAAAACCCGCTGCGATTCCGCACGTAATTTTCCGCATGTGCACTGCGGATTTTGTTTTACATAGGTTTACATGGTACTGTACTGTACACCGCATGGAAAACTGCTGCGGATCCGCAGGTCCAAATCCGCTGTGGATCCGCAGCCAAATACGCAAAGTGTGCACATTGTGGATTGCTGTGCGGAATATTCTGCATGGAATCTGCATCTCTTGGCAGAATCCGCAGGTCAAAATCTGTGCGTTTTTTTTGTGGATTTATTGCAGATTTTGTGTGGATTTGGCCTGCGTTTTTACACCTGCGGATTCCTATAATGGAATGGGTGTAAAAACACTGCGGAAACCGCACAAAGAATTGACATGCTGCGTAAAAAAAACAGCTGCGTTTCTGCGCGGATTTTTCTGCAGCATGTGCACAGCAAATTTTTTTCCCCATAGAATAACATTGTACTGTAAATCACTTGCGGATCTGCAGCGGTAAATCCGCAATGTGTACACATACCTTATATTTCATTGATCCAATCCAGAGAAATTAAAATTTTTTTGCTGTGTGTCTCTTCAGAGTCTTTTCTAGGGACGTGTACTCATCTCTGCCTCTCAGCCGCTGCCAATCAAAGCTCAGCAGCGCATGTGACTGTTATGTCTGCTGATGAGCTATGATTGACAGTATCTAGGTGCCTGGGTGAAGGTGCCTGTCCCTATAGGCAAAACACTGAAGAAATGACCAGGTGAAATACTGGCAGAGATTTCACATAGTATGCTCCGGAAAAAATAAATGTTAATATCAATGCGATGGAACGAGGCAGCACAATATCAAATTATTGCAGGGTCAAGGTCCCTATGGGGACTAAAATGAAGATGAAAAATAAAAGTTTCCCCCCAAAAAATCAACTATTAATAATAATCTTTATATATATTCCGCAGCACTTTACAGTTTGTACATATTTTCATCACTGTCCCCGATGGGTGCTCACAATCTAAATTCCCTATCAGTATGTCTTTGGACTGTGGGAGGAAACCGGAGGAAACCCACGCAAACACGGGGAGAACATACAAACTCCTTGCAGATGTTGTCCTTGGTGGGATTCGAACCCAGGACTCCAGTGCTGCAATGTTAACCACTGAGCCACCGTGCCGCCTGTATACTCCACATCGAACATAGTACTGGAGCATGCGGCAGACACTTGGCTAGCACCCGAGCATGCTCTAATAACGCCTTATCCCAGCAGGGTTGCTCAGCATCACTAGTAATTACATAATAAAATTAAATGTTATCGCTGAAGTCATGCTGATCAGAAGAATCCCGGGGTCGGGTCACAATGAACGCTGTCAAATCGAAACCCCAAAAATAATGGTGGAATTGTCATTTTTTTCATTATTTCACTGCAATTGCAAGTTTTCTTCCCATTTTCCACTACGTTACATGTAAAACGAATGGTGTCACTGACAACCACAACCCTCTAAAAAAAAAAACACAACGTATGGCTCTGGGCAGAAGGGGAGGCAAAACCAACAATGGTTAACCCATAAGCCTCCCTATGGCTGAGGTTACGTCCTGCTGACTGGATGTCGTGCAGTGGAAGCAAGCAGCACAATAGGAGGCCCCCAGCAGCCCACCATACAGCCCAGTGACTGCAGGACCTTGTGCCTGCACGGCCAGGAGAGGGGGCAGGCTACAGCTGCCACTGGTCACATGACAGGAAGTGCAACCCAGCTGTGACTGGTCACATGACTGCCGCATCAGCTCCCGCAGCCACTAGGCTAGTACACCTACAGGTAAGTTTGGGTGACTGGTAGGTAGTGATGACCTGAGTCTGAGGACCCTCATATACAGGACAGTAATGCTGGACAAGGAGTGTGAGAGTGTGACTGTCCTCTGGGGGCTGCTCCAGGGCTGAGGAGCGCACTTATTAATCTATTGTTGTCTGAAGTTCCAAATATCTATTAGGAGTGCAGCGAAGCATTCATACATCCCAAAAGCTAGCTATGCGTACAGCAGTGATGATAAAATATAGAATGAAATGGGAATTCCAAGACTAAAATCTGATATTCTACACCATAGTACAAGTAAGTATTGGTGTCCTGTGTCCACATTCCCCCCGGTAAGTGGTAGAGTGTCAGAATGAGTCCTCCTCATCTACTCACACACCTCTATCTGCTATCAATGAGGTCATTAATGGTTGGGGACTATTCTAACATGCTGAAGGCACTTGGGCAAGTCATCAAGATCCACTGTTGGCAGTTGCCGACTAATAAAGTTCCGTATGTTTTTTGATGGGAGACCAGTCCGGAGACACTGTAGGCCATAGTAGCATATTCAGGCCATACAGTAGCACAAGCAACATGCAGTCTGCCTTCATTATGTTGAGAAATAGCTACCGGGAATAAGGTTTACTGTGAAATGCTGTAAAATGTACCCACGGGCTGGAGATTGTACAATTATGTCTTGTCTAGAATGTAAACAACATATTTACGCAGACTGCAGCATCTGATCACATAGAGCCAATAAATCTTGCTTGTATATATATATATATATTATGGAAAATGTTGTTGGACAGAATCCCGGGGTGAATGTAAGGGTCACTGATTTCCAATGGTTAAGATGATGAGGTCAGTCTATAGCTCTTTATAGTGTCTTCTTTAAGTTGCACTTATTTCACTAGGAGCTGGGTGTGCAGTACCCTACTGTGACCACTTATCAGTGTATGGCGCTGTGGGGTTCTGTTCCATGGACTGTTTACATCTAACTGCTGCTGGAGCTGGCTACAGCTAATTAGTGACTATGCTGGTGATCGTTCCACTCTGATCTGATTGTGAAGGGGGATCCTAAGGCCAAGACATCAACATAATAGTAGTATAACCTCCCTAAAAGAGAGAATTTACTGTGAGCAGCTATTCTGTGGCTATTCTTCCATCATCTCACCTCTTTTAGTGATGAGGAGACCAACGTTCAACCAATCAATAAAACTTTACTGAGTACAGTAAGTCCATATTTGAAACCTTAGCAATTACATTTTCACCAATTTGTTTCTTTGTTTTCTCAGTGTATGGTCCATGGTAGATACGAGCAGAGCATAGGAAACAGTAATGCAGAACTTAGCAGGGAACTTAGAAGTTTGGTTTAATAATTTTATGTGCCATAAAATAACAATTCTGGAGCATTGCTGATTATTATAACTCTGCATTGTGCTTTTCCTCCTCTGTTGTTCCCAATAGAAGTATAACAATAAATAGTCAACTGGGTGTTACCATTCCTCTTGTCAACGTGGTGTGACTCTTAAGGGGAATCTGTTAGGAGGTTTTTGTGATTTAATTTGAGAGTAGTGTGATATAGTAGCAAAGAGCCTGATTCCAGGGATGTGTCACTTGCTGAGCAGCTTGCTATGGTTCAGTACAGTGTTTTATAAGCAGGAGATTATCGCTGCCTGACTTGGTCTCATGTGCACTCCAGTCCAGCTAATCTGTGTAACCCCACCCCACCACTGATTGGCAGCTTGCTGACAATGTACAGTAAGCTGCCAGTCAGTGATGCAGGCGGGATTTTACACAGCTCTGCATTCTGCCCAGTGCTACAACTACAGCAGAGAAAACAAAGATTCTATCAAAACTGCACCAAGTAGCCCAGTAAGTGGCACATCAGGATCTCTGCCCTATATTATGCAACTCTCAGATTGGATAGCAAAAACCTGCTGACAGCTTTTTTTTTAATAGTGATACTGTCAGTTTCAGTGTAAGGACATACGCACAACTGATAGTTGTCAATTTGCTCAGACATTTCTAGTCACAACATAGTTGTAAAAAAAGATGCTCTAGGATGCTGACATTGAGAGGGTGACAGGTCTTCTGTAACGTCTGTTATTCTCCTCTGCCGGGTGTCTCCTATTATCTTCCTGACTTCTTCGTCTTGGACCTAGGACCAGGTATAAACAATGTTTTTACCTTAGCAGCTCATCGACGTAATTCTTTTTTATATAACTGAATTTTTATTAAATTTTTCCAAAAATACAATTATAGAATTACATCATAAAGTTCAAAATATTAGCAAACAATGTTGCATACTTTGACTTAGTAATCAGAAACGTTTAGTAAACTCAACACTGAAGAGTTCACAATTGCAAATAAACATGGAAAAGGACAGGAGAGGACAGTACAGTACAGGACATGACAGTGACACGGAAGAAAGAGGGAAGAAGAGTTGGATAGCAATTCTAATTCGACACCTACTACATAACCTACTTTTCTCTAGTCACCTTCCACGACAGCAGCATCGGATGATTTTTCCCAGCTCTAATGGGGGGACAGGAAACACAAGAGGTTAAATACCCCTCCCCTTCCTACAATCACCAGTGTTTTTCCTATCCCCTATGGTGTTACCGTGGTCGGCGATCGAGAGTACCTTACAAGATTTCCTACCATATGCCGGGCAGCCGAGGTCGTGGGCTCCGCTCTCCTCCTCTAACAGCTGCTCCCGTCTTCATGAGACATGCGACTCGGGACCCCTTTCCAGCCCATCCTGTGTCTCCTCGGGAGGTAAAGCGGAGTTTCCCTCTGCATATAATAAGAAGCTTTGCCAGCCTTGCACAGATGATGTATTGCGTGCCGAACAGCCCTCTCTTCTGGACAGCATCAAAACCCACATCAAGCAGGAGGTTCAATCCTCTGTGGCTGCCGTTACCCAGGCCCCAGTACCACAACCTCCCCCCTCCTAAAAAAAGTAAGATGGCACCCGTGGAATCTGACCCAAACTCGGGCGAAATCCGTACCTCAGGTTCGGAGGATATTTGGGAGAATGAGGGTTCCACTTCCATCCCCAAGTCCGAAAATAAAAAATTTTACTTTTCTTCCGAAGATAAGGAAGAGCTGATTAGTATGGTGAGAAGCACCATGGGGGTTCAGGAAGAGGAAGTGAGATACTCTGTACAGGATGAGATGTTTGGGGGTGCTGAAACCTAAAGATCAGAAAGGGTTTCCCATAAGCAATAATATTCAAAACCTTATCCTTCATGAGTGGAGCTTCCCTGAGAAAGGACTTGGTGTCCCTTCAGAGTTGAGGAATCGCTTCCCCCCCAGACGGGGATTGTTCTCTATGGGAGATCCCCCAAAGTGGATGTGCAGGTGTCCAGGGTGGCCAAAAAGACGACTCTTCCTTTCGAAGATTCATCCCAGCTCAAGGATCCCATGGATCGAAAAATTGAGAACTTGCTAAGAGAGTTCTGGGACACCTCCACCTATCTGCTCAAAACGAACGTGGCCTCAACGTGTGTCGCCAGATCTCTATTCCGCTGGCTGCGTACGTTGGAAGATCACCTTACTCAGGGGACTTCTAGGGAGGAGATACTTGACTCTCTTCCCCTCCTTCAGAAGGCAATGGGGTTCCTTGCTGATTCCTCTGCTGAGTCCGTCCGGGTAGCGGCAAGATCTGCAGTCCTCTCCAATTTGGCTAGGAGAGCACTATGGCTGAAGTCATGGGGGGAGATTTTACCTCCAAAACTAAACTTTGCTCTATTTACTTTCAGGGACACTATGTGTTCGGCCCAGTTCTAGACAAAATACTAGAAAAGGCTACGGATAAAAAGAAATCATTTCCCGAGCGGAAAGGTTTTTTCGTCCCTCCTGTGACCAGTTCTCCAAGAGGGATTTCAGTGGGAAAGGCAAAACAGGCCGATGGAGTTATCCCAAAGGTGGTAAGGGCAAAAACATCCTTGTCCCCCACAACCAGCAAGCCCATGACAAACAATGACTGCTCTCCGGTCGGGGGTCGAATCTTGGACTTCATCGCTCAGTGTCAATCCATCTTCAAAAACCAATGGGTTCTCCATACCATACGGGACGGATTGAGGCTAGAATTTGAGAGTCCTCTCTGCAGTCTTCACATTTCCAAGAACCTTGCTGTTAGATCTGCAAGGTCTACTTCAAGCAAAGGTGATCTCTCAAGTACCACAACAGGAGATAGGCAGAGGCCACTATTTTCTATGAAGCCCTCAGGGAAACACGGAGTTATCATAAATCTGAAGCCTCTGAACCAGGTGGTCAAATGCAGATGATTCAAGATGGAATAAATCATTAATCACGCTCTTTGGACAGGATTGGGTGATGGTACAGTAGATCTGAAGGATGCCTATTATCATGTGCCGATCCATCCGGACCACAGGAAGTTCCTCAGATTTGCAGATTCCCATGGTCACCGGGTCAGCCATTACCAGTTCAATGTCCTGCCGTTCTGGGTTTCATCAGCACCACGAGTGTTTACCAAGATTATGACGGAGGCAGTGATCTTCATCCAACACCAGGGGGTTTGCATCATCCCATATCTAGACGACTTTCTCATCGGCGCACCATCCATCCCTCGTCTGAACCTAGATGTGGCGAAAACCCTGGAAATCCTGAAATCCCTAGGCTGCATCCCGAATTTGGAGAAATCGGATTTTCATCCTTCATCAAGGAAGAAATTTCTGGGAATTCTTTTAGATTCAGAAAAGAAAACTTCCTTCTTACCCAGGGATCGTCAACTCGACCTCTTCCAGAGGATCTCCAGGTTCAGAGACCAGGGACTCGATGTCTATTCTGGGATCATTGACGTCATGCATCCAGGCAGTCTCCTGGGCTCAAGCCCATACATGAGTCCTGCAGTCTCATGTGCTTCTGTATTCAAGTAGGCATCAAAATACACTGACCAAGAGAGTTCCCCTTCCTGGTCACGTGAAATCTGCTCTTACATGGTGGCTAAACTACCGAAATCTCCAGCAAGGAGTCAGCTGGGATCAGTTCCCCTGAAGGTACTCACTTCAGGCATCAGTCGGAGAGGCTGGGGTGCTGTGGTGGAGGAATCTTACTTCCAGGGGTTGTGGCCACCAGACATCAGTTCCAGCTCCTCAAACCTGAGGGAACTGAAGGCAATGGAGGAGGCGTTGAAAGCCGCATCAACCCTCATCCAAGGTCACCACGTGCGTGTTTATTCCGACATGACCACAGTGGCCTACCTCTGGCACCAAGGAGGCACGAAATACGCCAGTTTAAAATCGATCCCTGCAAGGATTTTTTCCTAGGCAGAAAAACATCTTTTGTCTATCACATCAGTACATCTAAGGGGATCGGACAATATCCAGGTGGACTTCCTCAGCAGGAAGGGCGTCCATCTGGGAGAATGGCGCCTGGACGAAGCGGTCTTTTTGCCCTTGGCCTCAAGGTGGGGGGAGTCCCGATGTAGACCTGTTGCCAATGGTCAGAACGCAAAGGTTCTATTCCCTCAATCCCAGGAACGGAGCGCAGGGAATAGATGCCTTCTCCCATCCTTGGAGGTTCAGCCTGGCATACGCCTTCCCACCAATTCCAATGCAAGCAAGAACACTGCAGAAGATTCAGTTAGATCGAGTCCTGATTGCTCCCATGTGGCCAGGAAGAAGCTGGTACAGCGGTTTGATGGACATGGCTCAGGAAGGTCCTCTGCTTCTGCCCCAGAAGGTCGACCTCCTTCAACAGGGTCCCCTACTATACCCAGACCTGCGCAGATTGAACCTTGCGGCCTGGCTACTGAGGCTAAAATCTTAAAAGCTAAAGGGCTCTCGGATGGAGTAAAACAAACCCTCCAGAAGAATAGGAAGCCAGTGACCGACGCCATCTATGACAAAGTTTGGAAGAGATTCTCATCCTGGTGTTTTCTGGATACTCCTGATCCCTTCCATCCCAACATTGCACAAATTTTAGACTTTCTTCAAAAGGGTTTGGATCTAGCGCTTACACCTAGTACACAGAAAGTGCAGGTGTCAACTCTTAGTTCCTTTTTTGATCAGGACTTAGCTGGACACCGCTGGGTTAAACGTTTTATGACCTCTGCAACTAGGATTCGTCCTAGGCTTCGTAGTCGGGTTCCCCCCTGGGATTTGAACCAAGTCCTTATTAGTTTAACCCAAGATCCATTTGAACCCCTATAATCCTTGAGTTTAAAGAACCTGACCCTCAAAACAATTTTTCTAGCAGCAATTACTACCGCTAGACGCGTAGGAGAGTTGCAGGCCCTATCAGTACAGGAGCCCTACTTAACTATCACTACAGATAGCATTATCCTTAGATTAGATCCTTCCTTTATGACTAAAGTAGTCTCGGACTTCCATAGAGGTCAGGATATTGTTACCCTCATTCTGCCCAAATCCTTCAAATGCGAAGGAAGAAATCTTTCACACCCTTGATGTTCGCAGGGTGGTTTTCTATTACCTCCAACAAACCAAAAGTTGGAGGATTGACCAAAACCTTTTTATTCAGTTCTCAGGACGGAATAAAAGCAAGAAGGCGGCTAAAAATACGATTGCTAATTGTTTCAAGCAAGCTATCTGTCTGGCATATTCATCGCAGAATCTTTCTCCTTCTGCATCACTGAAGGCTCAATCCACTCGTGCAGTATCAACATCGTGGGCAGAGAGAGGGAACACATCTTCTGAGCAGATATGCAGCGCCGCCACCTGGTCGTCTGTCCATACGTTCACCAGACACTATAGACTAAGTTTCAGTAGGGATTTAACATTTGGCAGACAAGTTCAGCAGGCTGTTGTCCCTCCCTAAAGAAATTAGTTGTTAGTATTACTCTGATGCTGCTGTCTTGGAAGGTGACTAGAGAAAATAGAATTAGTCTTACCGGTCATTCGGTTTCTAGGAACCTTCCACTACAGCACTAATTTCCCTCCCTATCTGAGGTTCTTATTGGATGATTCCTGCTTTTTGGTGGTAACTATACATTCCTACACTGGTGGTTGTAGGAAGGGGAGGGGTATTTAACCTCTCTTGTGTTTCCTGGCCCCCATTAGGACTGGGACATCCTCCGATATGGCTGTCGTGGAAGGTTCCTAGAAACCGAATTACCGGTAACCATGTTAATTACCGGTCTCTTTGTACCCAATATGTGTCTAAGAGGGTTCATTAGGGTAATTAAAGACTTGTACAGTGTCCAGTGGGACTTCCAGTTTCCACTTTATAGGGACAACTTTGACCTCAGTCATGCAGAATTGGATATCCCATCCTTTTTGTGTTTTTCTATAAAGCATATCAACATTTACAAGTCATGTGCGATGTGTCACTAGCTGTTTTCTCTCACAGAATTGTTTAATCACTATTTTTTTTTCTCAGATTACTGCCAGTTAACTGTGACAACCCATTACCTCGACTGGCTCCGAGGATGGATCAAGACCGGAAAAAAGTGACAAACAAGATTTTAAAACTTACCTTGGAAATTATCTATTTGCTTACTGGAGAGGTGAGGGAATATTTTGTTATCCTTAGGCTCAGTTCACATCTTTTAAGTTAAAAACAAACATATATATATACAGTAGCATGGAAACGTTTTGGCACTGCTGGTTAAAATTACTGTTATTGTTAACAGGTAAGCAAGTTGAAGATGAAATGATCTCTAAGGGTACGTGCACACGCTGTGGAATGCTCTGCGGATTTGACCACATGGATTTTGTAAAATCCGCAGGTAAATCTGCAGGTCAAAGGACCTGTGGTTTTACCTGCGGTTTTGCCCTGCGGTTTATCATGTCTACAATAAACCACAGCGGAATCCGCAGAAAGAATTGACATGTCAATTCTTTCTGCGGTTTAGAAACCGCAGCAAATCCGCGCCGAAAAATCCGCACCGTCTGCACAGCGGTTTTTGATATCCATAGGATATTATGGTACTGTACACCGCAGCAGAAACTGCTGCGGATCCGCAGCGGCCAAGTCCGCTGCGTATCCGCAGCAGAATTTGTAGCGTGTGCACACACCCTAAAAGGCCTAAAGTTAAAGATGACACATTTCCTTTATATTTTAGGCAACAAATATATATTATCATCTTTTACATTTATATGGAGGTGGCTGCTCCTAGTATGCACCTGTTCTCATTGGCTTGGAAGTGCCAGTCAATCTTTTGTTATTTGTATGTTTGCTCTCTGACCGAGCACTCCACCCTTCAACATGTGGTTTTAATTACAGCAGGATCCTAATTACCCATAAATACAGGCTTTAGAGAGAGGTGTCCACATTGACCCAGGATTTCAGACTTCAGCCTTAAGGTACTGTCACACTTAGCGATGTATCAGCGATCCCGACCAGCGATATGGCGCGGTCAGGATCGCTGGTACATCGCTAAGTGGGCGCTAGTGAGCTGCCATACAGGCAGATCTCACCAGCGACATCGCTGGGGACAGGAGTCGCTACTTACCTGTCACACTAGGCGATCCTGCGTCCTCCCGCCCGGCTCCAGGCTCGTCGCTCGTCTCCCCACAGGAATCTGACGACGAGAAGCAGTCCAGGACGTTCTCGCGCGATCAGCGATAACCAGCGGGGGAGCGGTCGTAGGTAAGTATCAGACACAGCGATGTCGCTAGCAATATCGCTATAACGTCACAAGTTATAGCGATATTGCTAGCGATATCGCTTAGTGTGACAGTACCTTAAGGCTTGCGTCACACTGCTTTATGGCACTCCGTTAGACGGACTGCATTACATCGCGACATAACGCAGTGTAACGTAGTCTGTTAACGCTGCCATTCCCTCCCATTATCGGGCGCATCGCTAACGCATGCCATAATCGGCATGCGCTAGTGATGTGCCGTCATTCTGTGATGGAGCCTCGGACGCGGGCTGCAGCGTCCGAGGCTCCGTCACCACTAGTGCAGATGAAGCATCTGCGCTAGCGGTATAGCATAACACGATCGCGTTATGCAATAGCGTTAACGCAGTCCGTCAACGCTATGCGTTGAATGGACTGCTTTAACGCAGTGTGACCATAGCCTAGGAGAGATATTCACACTAGACAGATAGGGTCACAGCAGCTTGAGACCACCTTGTTGTTGGTTGCTGGGCATGCATGAATTGGCTAAATTATGTGCTAAGCGGTTTAATTTTTTCTTATTGTCCAGAGCAATATTGCTATTCATATTTCATATATTCCATGTCTACATGCTTTAGCACGACATAGTGCAACTTCTTTTGTAAATTGTTCACCATCATCGTTAGGAAAGGGACAGGTGATACAAATTTCCCAGCTTTATAAAAACCCAGCCTCCTCTAACCTTGTGCCAAAAAACAGCAGCCATGGCTTCTTCTAAGCAGCTGCCTAGCATTCTGAAAATGATGGAGGCCCACAAAGCAGGAGAAGGCTATAAGAAGATTGCAAAGCATTTTAAGTTGCCTTCAGTAATGTAATTAAGAAATAGCAGTTAACAGGAACAGTAGAGGTCAAGATATGGTCTGGAAGACCAAGCAAAAATTCAATGAGAGCTGCTTGTAGGATTGCTAGAGAGGCATCAATCTTTCTTTGGGGTTGTGGTGCAGCCAGTGGCACATGCAGCATTTCACAGGTAGAGAGAAGAATGCATTCAATAAAATTTCAACAAATTCTTGATGCAAACATAACACAATCTGTAAAAAAAACTGTAGTTTATAAGAGCATGGCTTCTACAAATGGATAATGATCCTAAACACATGTCAAAATCCACAATACACTACCTCAAAAAGCTGAGCTGAAGGTTTTACAATGGCCCTCACAGTCCCCTGATCTGGTCATCATTGAAAATCTGTGGCTGGACCTCAAAATAGCAGTGCATGCAAGACGACCCAGGAATCGCACAGAAGTAGAAGAATTTTCCAAGGAAGAATGGATGAAAATCTTTCACACAAGAATTGAAAAGACTCTTAGATGGCTAGAAAAAAGCGTTTACAAGCTGTGATACAGGGGTGCCCAAACTTTTACATTTCACTGTATGTATATGTACATTTGCACAGTGGCTTGCAAAAATATTCACCCCTTTTGACTTTTTAACTCTTTTGTTACATTATAACCTACTTTAAAATATTTTGGTATTCCGAGTTGTGTGTGATGTAACAGCACTAAATAGTCTAAGATGGTGAAGTGAGAAAAATATAGGCATAAATTAAATTTATGGGATCAAATAACTAAAAATTGGCATGTGCACATATATTCACCCCTTTTGAGATGAAGTCCCTAAAGATTTCTGGTGCAAGCAGTTGCCTCCATAAGTCACATGCTTAGTGAAAGGAAGTCCTCCTGTGTGCATTCTGTTACTTGGTCTGTCAGTATATACACACTTTTCTGAAAGGTCATAAAGGCTACAAGACCATTAAGCAAGAGGCACCACTAACCAAACAACACCATGAGCACCAATGAGACCTCCAACATGTCAGGGGCAAAGATGTTGAGAATTACTAGTGAGGTTTGGGTTATAAAAAGTAAAAAAAATCCTAATCTCTGATGATCCCCCAGAGCACCAGGGCATTAATCGGAGAGGCAGCACGTCTGGCTTGAATAGATTGCAAACACCATATTAAGCTGTCAATATAGCAAAACCCTTTCACAAGTGACCCTTCAAGGAATTCACTTGGGGGTACAATGAGCACCTTGAAGACCATACATACTGTACCTCCTTGTGAAATTGAAAAAATACACTTTTTTGCACTAAAATATTGCATTACCCCTTTTTTCAATTTTTATGGATTAACGGGCAAAAATATACTACATTATTTGTAATACAATGCCTCCCAAACCCGGTGACACCCCATATGTTTTCAGAAACTACGGAACGGAAAAGGCATAGTATGTCTTCTGGAGCGCAAATGTGACTTGAATAGATTGCTGACATCATATTTCAATTGCAGAGGCCCTGAGGTACCAAGACAGCAAACCCTCAAACCCCCCCCCCCAAAAAAAAAAAAAAAAAGTGATTCCTATTGTGCTGGGTCAGGGGAAGCAAAAGTACTAAGAGAATCCTTATGTGACACACAATTGAATGATATCATTATATGATATCTCAAAAAAGGGGTGACAGATTCCCTTTAAGTGACCCCATTTTACAAACTACACTCCTAAACAAATCATCTAGGGGTGTAGTGAGCATTTTACTGAATTTTATGAGAATGCGCCAAATGTTGTTTTCCCAGTTCTAATTTTAATAAGAAATATGCCACTGTAATGCCCAATATATTGCAGCTTGTGCTTCTGGAGATATGCATTTTGTAAATAGTTAAGTGGGTTCCCCCTACTACAGTAATGGTATACGTATACATGTAAGAGCAAACTGCTGCTGTGCACACATATGGTTTTGAGAGTGGATTTTGCGAGATTTTTTTTAAGGCAGAATGTTTCTTTTCCAGGGCATTCAACCCTTAATGACCTCTGATGGACATTGTGTCAAAGGTCGCTAAGAAACCTTTTTTTTTGTACATTCTAGTATGCAATCTGACTGACATGTCTCTCTTTTCATGGCCACATGGATGGTTCATCATTGATGCTTTTGGTTTAGATTTTTTCGTTCTATATTATTCTGCTTTTTGTTTACTTATACTTTATCTGCACAATTGTGTTTTATTTTTTGTGTTTATTGTTTACAGTACATGAGTTGCATAATTTGTGTGTGTGTGTATATATATATATATATATATATATCTCTGTGTACTTTCTGTAGGCCATTATCAAGGTCCAATAACCAAAATGTTGGCCATTTTTGCGCAGACCTGCTGTTATGAGATAAAGTCAAGTTGATTTGTATAATTGGAAGGTGCCATTGTATTCCCTCCACAACCAGTGGATTCTCTTTATCTCTGAGCACCCGCCCACATCTACCATTGAGTGCCTACCATCCCTACTTCTGCTAAGATAACTGATGGCAGCTGAGACTGCTTCATCTTCATACTAAGCAGATGCTAGCTGTGTTACTTACCTCTCATCTGCCTGAACCTGCAGCAACCAGATCTAGCTCCAATTTCTGCAGCTTAAATGCCGCCGTCAAACTAGGACAGTGGCAATTCAATGACGTTGGTGCTTGTGCGCACGCTCCCAGCTCCTATTGAATGCTCATGGTGCCATCACAAGGATAAACCGCAACTGCTATGTTGGTCCCTCCTGCATAGCTCTTCTACAGGCTGAGCTACATAGGAGAACTGAAATTTCTCAATATACTGCAAAACTTTAAATATATACGGTATGTACTGCTATTTAGCGAACCCATTCTTATATTTGTCCTTGTTTGGTTTACAAAAATGTATTAGAGTCTCTTTCTCTTGTCATATGTAGGACTACACAGTAGTGAAGAAGACATCTGAGAAGTATATGACACCTTGCAACTATCCCTATGTATCAGAATTATGGGGCATGATCCAGAGCCCTCACAATGAACAGAAGGTCCTAGAACTAACCCTCAAGATTCTAGAGCTGCTGACTGGAGAGGCAAGCACTGCTGGAGCATACAGTAAGTCGATCGGAGTGAATGTAGAGGAAAGCAGAGATTTCTACATTGATGTCAGGGAGAAAAAGACTGTCGCATCACTGGGTAAGAGAAGACTTTTTTTTTTTCTTGGTGTTTTTGGGTGAGCCTCAAAACTGCTCTCATTAGTCCTCATCACATGTATTAACTGATTGTGTTTGGGGCTCCCATAGATGGATCCAGTGAAAGAAATCCACAAGAGAGATGTCCAAGTCCTATTTACTCACAAGATTGCCCAGTGGAAAAGAAAAATGTGCACTTGAAGCATCAGGTAGATCGAACTGACTCCGATTTCTATAAATCTTGTATGGATTCATGCAATAATGCTTTATACTAGACTCCTCAGTTGCTTAACATTTCTTCCACATATAGAATCGGGGTGAAGATCTGATCAATATTAAAGTGGAAGTTATAGCATCAGCAGAAGAAATGTGTGCAAGAAATGACCATCAGTGTAAGGAGGAAGAAATTCCTGTAGCTGTTAGCCGAGGTGAGTAATAACATCTCAATATTTAAATGAGACTGTGTCACTGCAAGATACTGAAAGCAAATATTGCTGATTCTTATTCATTCTCATTGCCAACCACAACTGCTTCTTTCTCCGCCAGGACTGATCTTTCATTGTCAAAATTTTCAATTCACAGGTAAAATCTGTATTCATTGAAGACTAGTGATGAGCACAAGTGCTCCTTGCTGAGGGTGCTCGGATATGCATTGAATAGCGCAGGTGATCGAGTGAAATGGTCGTGTTCTCACGGCCACATGTTTTGCGGCTGTTAGACAGCCACAAAACATGAAGAGATTACCTGACAAACATGGGCAACAGGTCTAACAGCTGTGAAACATGTGGTCGCGAGGACATGAACATCTCACTCTAGACCCGGGCTACTCAGTGTATACTTGAGCACCCTCGGCCAACTCAAGTAATGAGCACTTGCGCTCATCAGTGGTGAAGACAGATTACTGAGATGGGAAATACACTGAAAAAGATAGACGTAACACTTTTTTTTTGTTTTTTGCTCTCATTTTTAATGAGCTGAACTCAAAGATCTAAGACTTTTTCTTTTTTACTGAGAGAATCCCTCCTCCTCACAGGTGTGGCATATCAAGATGCTGATTAGACAGCATGATTATTGCACAGGCATGCCTAAAGGGCCTGTCACACTAAGCGATATCGCTAGCAATATCGCTATAACGTCACTGGTTTTTGTGATGTTATAGCGATATCGCTATGTCTGATACTTACCTCCGACCCGCTCCCCCGCTGGTTATCGCTGATCGCGCGAGAACGTCCTGGACCGCTTCTCGTCGTCAGCTTCCTGCTGGGGCTTCCTGCTGTGGAGACGAGCGACGTGTGGACGCGGACGGGAGGACGTCAGGATCGCCTCGTCTGACAGGTAAGTAGCGACCCCCGACCCCTGCGATGTCGCTGGTGAGATCTGCCTGTGTGGCAGCTCACTAGCGACCACTTAGCGATGTACCAGCGATCCTGACCGCGTCATATCGCTGGTCGGGATCGCTGGTGCATCGCTAAGTGTGACAGTACCTTTAGGCTGCCCACAATAAAAGACCACTATAAATGTGCGGTTTTACAGTATTGGGCGGGTCAGAAAACTAGTCAATATTTGATGTGACCACCACTTGTCCCACGTCCAACACAGTGCAACACATCTTTGCATAGAGCTGATCAGTTTTTCATAGAGCTGATCAGTTTCTCCGATTCCAACGCATGGAATATATGTATATACCCCTGGTGCAGTCAATGCCAGCTCTGCAATAACAAAAATAACTACTCACTGCCAAGAATAGAACTATTACATTTTATATTTAATCCAGAAAGATAGGCAGGTATTTCTCCACCTTTTATTAAACAAACTCCAGATTTCATGTCTGCTCCCAGCAAATATACCAGTCTTAATTACCTATCCACACCAGGGGGTCCTAGCTTCACTGGGTGTTTTAATGAGTTTTTCTTACCTTCTAGCTACACATAATTTCCTCTCTTTCCCTGTGTTAAACATGTGGTTTTACTTCAATGAAGTCCAAGCTCTTTCTCCTTTCGGAGTTTTCTATTTTTCTATGTCATGCACATTTTAGAGTTTCCTTTTATTGGGGCCATCCTAAGGCACACCTGTAAAATAAGCATGCTGTCTACTCAGCATCTTGATATGCCACACCTGTGAGGTGGATGGTTTATCTTTGCAAAGGAGGAGAGCTCACTAACACAGATTTAGATAAATTTGTGAACAATATTTGAAAGAAAGCTGCCTCTTGTGTACATAGAAAAAGTCTTAGATCTTTGAGTTAAGCTCATTAACCCCTTAATGACCGCCGATACGCCTTTTAACGGCGGTAATTAAGGGTACTAAAACCACAGCGCCGTTAATTCACGGCGCTGTGATTTAAGTGAATAGCGCCCCCCAGTGTCGGATTTTCTCCGGGGTCTCGGCTGCCAGGGGTAGCCGAGACCCCAGAGAACATGAATCGGTCGTTTTTTACCGACCCCCGCTTTTGCGATCGCCGTTATTAACCCTATAACGGCGACCGCAAAAAAAAATAAAAAAAGCCGCGATTTTACATTTGAATAGGGTCCCCGATCCCCCCCCGGTACCTCTCCGTGGCCCTCCGTCCCCTCCCGGTGGTCCCACGTCCCGCCGGCATCCTCCGATGGGCGCCGCCATCTGGAAAATGGCGGGCGCATGCGCAGTGCGCCCGCCGGGAATCTGCCGGCTCCGGCTGGCAGATTCCATTCATTATTTTGATCACTATGATAAACGATCATAGTGATCAAAATAAAAAAATAGTACATAACCCCCCCGTTTATCACTCCCTTATATAGGCCAATATAATGAAATAAAGAAAATATTTTTTTTTTTTCAGTTTTCCATTAGGGCTAGGGTTAGGTTAGGGCTAGGGTTAGGGTTAGGGTTGAGTTAGGGTTAGGGTTGTGCTAGGGTTAGGGTTAGGGTTGGGCTAGGGTTAGGGTTGGGCTAGGGTTGGGCTAGGGTTAGGGTTAGGGCTAGGGTTAGGCTAGGGTTAGGGTTAGGGTTGTGCTAGGGCTGGGCTAGGGTTAGGGCTCGGGTCACGACTAGGGTTAGAATTAGGGTTAGGGCGAACTAGAATTAGGGTTAGAATTAGGATTAGGGATTAGGGTTGGGATTAGGGTTAGGGTTGGGATTAGGGTTAGGGGTGTGTTGGGGTTAGGGTTGGAGCAAGAATTGAGGGGTTTCCACTATTTGCCAACTTTGGGGGTCTAAAAATTGGGGTCTAAAAAATCACTTTTGTGGAAATAAAAAAAGACTTTTTATTTTCACGGCTCTGCGTTTATAAACTTTTGTGAAGCGCTTGGAGGTTCAAAGTGCTCACCACACATCTAGATAAGTTCCTTAGGGGGTCTAATTTCCAAAATGGGGTCACTTGTGGGGGGTTTCCACTGTTTAGGCCCATCAGGGGCTCTGCAAGCGCAACATGATGCCCGCAGACCATTCCATCAAAGTCTGCATTCCAAAATGGCACTCCTTCCCTTCCGAGCTCTCCCATGCGCCCAAACAGTGGTTCCCCCCCACATATGGGGTATGGGCGTACTCAGGACAAATCGCATAACAACTGTGCAGGTATGATTTCTCCTGTTACCCTTGTAAAAATAAAAATTTGGGGGCGAAAAGATCATTTTTGTGGAAAAAAATGGATTTTTTATTTTCACGGCTCTACGTTATAAACTTCTGTGAAGCACTTGAAGGTTCAAAGTGCTCACCACACATCTAGATAAGTTGCTTAATGGGTCTAGTTTCCAAAATGGGGTCACTTGTGGGGGGTTTCCACTGTTTAGGCCCATCAGGGGCTCTGCAAGCGCAACATGATGCCCGCAGACCATTCCATCAAAGTCTGCATTCCAAAATGGCACTCCTTCCCTTCCGAGCTCTCCCATGCGCCCAAACAGTGGTTCCCCCCCACATATGGGGTATCGGCGTACTCAGGACAAATCGCATAACAACTGTGCGGGTATGATTTCTCCTGTTACCCTTGTAAAAAACAAAAATTTGGGGGCGAAAAGATCATTTTTGTGGAAAAAAATAGATTTCTTATTTTCACGGCTCTACGTTATAAACTTCTGTGAAGCCCTTGGGGGTTCAAAGTGCTCACCACACATCTAGATAAGTTCCTTAATGGGTTTAGTTTCCAAAATGGGGTCACTTGTTGTAGGTTTCAACTGTTTAGGCACATTAAGGGCTCTCCGAACGCAACATGGCATCCGATCTCAATTCCAGCCAATTCTGCGTTGAAAAAGTCAAACGGCGCTCCATCCCTTGCGAGCTCTGCCGTGTGCTGAAAAAGTGGTTTACCCCCACATATAGGGTATCAGCGTATTCAGGAGAAATTGTACAACAAATTTTGTGGTTGATTTTCTCTTTTAACACTTGTGAAAATAATAAAAATTGGTTCTGAAGTAAATTTTTTGCAAAAAAAAGTTAAATGTTAATTTTTTCCTTCCACATTGCTTTAGTTCCTGTGAAGCACTTAAAGGGTTAATAAACTTCTTGAATGTGGTTTTGAGCACCTTGAGGGGTCTAGTGTTTAGAATGGTGCCACTTTTGGGTATTTTCTGTCATGTACACCCCTCAAAATGATTTTAAATATGATGTGGTCCCTAAAAAAAAATGGTTTTGTAAATTTTGTTGTAAAAATGAGAAATCGCTGGTCAACTTTTAACCCTTATAACTTCCTAACAAAAAAAAATTTTGCTTCCAAAATTGTGCTGATGTAAAGTAGACATGTGGGAAATGTTATTTATTAAGAAATTTGTGTGACACATCTCTCTGATTTGAGGGCATAGAAATTTAAAATTGCAAAATTTTCAAAATTTTCGCCATATTTCCGTTTTTTTCATAAATAAACACAAGACTTATCGAAGAAATTTTACCACTAACATGAAGTACAATATGTCACGAAAAAACATTCTCAGAATCAGCAGGATCCATTAAAGCGTTCCAGAGGTATAACCTCATAAAGGGACAGTGGTCAGAATTGTAAAAATTGGCCTGGTCATTAAGCTGCAAACTGGCTCTGTCGCTAAGGGGTTAAACATGGGAGCAAAAACAAGTGTTGTGTTTTTATAGTTTTGTTCAGTGTAGATTCTATGATGAGATGTTATTATGGAGAGGTGAGAGGAGGGAGGAGCTGGAGGCTCCCTCCTATATAGAACTTTTGAGCAACAATTGCCATCTACTGTCTCAGTAATGTAAAAACGTCTTCACTGAATATAGATTTTACCCAGGAATTGAGAATTGATGATCAGTCCATGAGGAGAAAGAAGTAGATTTCTCTGATAAGATATATTACAACGTTTCTTATATTCATGTGTTTATTTTATGCATTATTATTAATGCATAATTTGCATCTGTGACCTCCTGGTAGAAGCTTATGTTTAAAGATGGGCGGACCCCTGAATGTGCAGGTTCGGCTGAATAGTAAAAAAAAAAAAAAAAAGTTTGGGTTCTGGTACCAGACCCCATTCACTTCAATGGAGGCTCGGACATCCAGTGTTTGCCCCGCTGTCATGTGCCTGACAGCGCGGCAAACATCGCTTCTGATCGGCAGTAAAATCATTACCGCCGGTCAGAGAGCCGCGGTTCCCACGCTGTCAAACGACAGCATGAGCACGCAGCTGTGATCGGAGATATAAAGTTTACGTCCAATCACTGGTGTTGGCTGATGGGACTACTACTCCCATCAGCAGACGCCTGCTGCCGCTAATAACAGTGAGAGCAGGATCGGCTGATAGGAGTATTCATCAGCCTCTTCCTACGCTCTAAATAAATAAAAACAAAAACTGCATGGGTTCCCCTGTATTTTTAATAACCAGCCAGGCAAAACTCCCAGCTGAGGGCTGTATGGGAACCGCGGCTGTTTGAACGGCGATAACTATTTTACCGCTGATCAGAAGCAGTGTTTGCCGCGCTGTCGTGCACATGCCAGCGCGACAAACACCAGGTGTTCGGGAGCCGAACCCGAACAGTAACACGGACTTCCTGGTAAAGTCTGTGTTCGGTGTCTGTGCCTGAACATTAGGTGTTCGTTATGGACGCCGAACTTTACAGTTCGGGTTCACACATCTCTACTTATGTTACACAACATTTAGATGATTTGAAAGGTTTTAGTACCCAGGCTACAGACTAGCAGCTTCTGAAAATAGAATACTTCCGGCACAAGGTGCCCAAGATGTGATCTTCTGCATCTAAACCACTGCAAAATCCTTGAAGGTAGATACAAGACAGATTGAGTATCATAGAACTTGATTTCTGGCTGGAAGGCAGCTGGCAATGTAAATTTGAGACCCCTGTTAAAAGGGTATAGTAAGCTTTTTGCTAGGTATGTTGTTTAATTTATTTTCTTGAAAACCAATAGATAAAAGAATTGTTTTTAATTTATGTAGATGCCCAGTACAAGAGCTCAAAGAGTCCGCTCTTTTTATCACAAAGCTCCAAAATAGAAGATAGAAATATGATACAAGATGGTCAAAAGGATCAAGCCTTTAGCCAAGATATACTCCAAGGAATTCCTATTTCAAATGTACTTCCTGAGTTCTTGGATCATGAAGATGCTCCAGACACATCACATTTTATTGCCCAAAGTATTGATCATAGAGGAATTAAAACCTTTCAGTGTTTTGAATGTGGGAAATCTTTTGCTAAGAAATCAGTACTTGTAGAACATCAGAGAATTCACACAGGGGAAAAACCATTTTCATGTTCAGATTGTGGAAAATGTTTTACACAGAGATCAAATCTTGCCCAGCATCAGAAAACTCACAGAGGGGAGAATCCATTTATGTGTTTGGAATGTGGAAAATATTTTTCCAAAAAATCAAATCTTTTCAGACACCAGAGAATTCACAGAGGAGAGAAGCCATTTGCATGTTCTGACTGTGGAAAATGTTTTACAAGTAAAAGTCAACTTGAGGTGCATCAACGAATTCACACGGGAGAGAAACCATTTACATGTATGGATTGTGGAAAATGTTTTATTCAGAAGTCAGATCTTGTTAGACATCAGAAAGTCCACCCAGATTCAAGAGTCGCCTCAAGACTTCAGTTTGGAGGCTTGGAAGGAGTTTCTATTGGGCTCCCACATCCCCGAATTATAGCTATTTAAAGTTTACAATGATGAGGAGCTAAAAGCAACATTTTTTATTGAAAGGAGGCTCATTGACTTTCCAAATAATGACGCAAAATTGTCACCTTGAATTACACAGTCCAAAACGACCCACAAGTTTATATCGACCTCTAAATCTTACCGGATCTACCAGAGAACTTGTTGTGTGGTCTTCACAACTATCCCTGTTTCTGAGCTGTAATTAAGCATTTGAGCTTACATGTAAGGGCTGTAGTTATTGCACTTTGTATAACATAAGTAAAAACTGTTTTTGTTTTTTGCACTTTTATTTACAAGAACTTTCATTTAAAGAACATTACCTTTTTGGAAACCACTTTCCATTTTCCTTATGATCCATGATCTACAATAGGTTCTCTGCTTGCATTAGAGAATTAAATTACTGGTACAGTGCCCATTGTTATATGGAAATTCAATCCTCTGGTCCATTCGTACTTGCCTAAAAATGTGAAGGGAGCATTACCCAAAGGATTCTTTGTGAATATGTCTCTTAACCGATCTGGGTTTATTATTTATTGGCAGTAAAAAAGTTGTCTTGGTATGACAACCATGGTCAACATGCCCTCTCGAAGCATATTCGAGTCATACAGGGAGGCCTCCAGTTTGAGATCTTCTTCTCTGTACTAAAACAGAGAGCTACTCTGACAGACCTTGAGAAACTAGGTCTGAGCTGAAAAAGTAAATTAATGTGTATGCAAAATGTAAATGCATATGAAGACATGACCATTACACAGAGAAAACAAAAAACAAATATCCTAAAATAAAAAAGTAAAAAAATTGCATGAAGGTAGTAATAATAATGAGGGTATTTAGTAAACATAATTTAGATCAAAAGAATGTACAAGCCATCCCACCACGTCAAGGCAAGGCAATTTATTTTTTTACTTTTTTATTTTAGGATATTTGTTTTTGGTTTTCTCTGTGTAAAGGTCATGTGTTTATATGCATTTACATTTTGCATACACATTAATTTACTTTTTCAGCTCAGACTCTAGTTCCTCATTTAGTTCAGCGTGCATTCAGTGCATATAAGGGTGTGACCGCCCTGTTTCTGAGTTGGAAAATCCATCCTGTCTGGCCTATGCTATTACTGGTGGTTCAGTCCCTTGGTGTCATGATCTGACAGTTTTAAATTGGACAAAGTGAATTTTTTTTACTTTGTCAAGTGCAATGTGTGACGTGATTGCCCCCGGTGGCCATGGGAATTATCACACGTGGTGTCTTTCATTCTAAGTTGCCCGGTGGTGGGGAGTGGTATCGCACCTTAGTGGTAGGTTTAATTGTAATTATAAATCAGGTGTGAGGCTCTATAAATGAGTCTCAGGGTGTTCAATCATTGTTGGTGATAGTTGTTCATTTGCAACCAACCTTGGTGGTGGAAGGAGCTGGAGAGATTGCTCAGCTCAATTTGAGTCCTGATGTGGAAGGAGTCACCGAAGGGAGTTCTTTGCAGCGCTTACTGAACTTGGTGGCAGCTATTCAGGAGGAAGGCTGCAGTCGGTTGCTGGACTCTGTGCTGGAGCATTTGCACAGAGAGAGCTAAGTTTTCTACTTCCCCTGTTTGTGACTTTCCTTATGTGTGATCTAGTGCAGTGGTGGGATTAGTTTCCGCACCGGCCAATGCCCTAGCGAGGGACTAGGTTCAGGGCGAGTCAGGGCATAAGGTTCGCGTGCGGCGACAGGTGCGGAGCCTGTATAGGGAACGTAAGGAGTGCAGGGACGCTTCCTCAGGGGAGCTTAGGAGGTCTCCACGTCCCTATTTCCTATTACAGGGCCACCACTGTAATTGTTCCTGTGTTTCCCCTTATTATTTAAATTCGCCAGCTGGAGGCGGGGTATCCAGTTTTACGTGTACTTTTTAAATTCGCCAGCTGGAGGCGGTGTATCCGGCTGCACGTCCCGGTATTATTTAAATTCGCCCTGCTGGAGGCGCTGTGTCCAGTCACACGTTGACCATTACATTATCACCAACCATAAAAAATGTTTTTCTGCTGAGCCATGGACCTAATGCAAACCTTTACCCAGGTACTGCAGACCTTTACTGAAGAGATCAGGGGGCTGCGCGGTGAGATGGTGCAGCAACTGCAGCTGTTGGTGGGCTTTGGAGGTTTGATTCAGGCACAGGCACAGGCTCAGCCAGAACCCAAGATATCTCTCCCAGACCGGTTTTCTGGAGGGAGAGATCAATTCTTGGTATTTCAGCAAGCCTGTAAATTATATTTCAGGCTGCGTCCTCGTTCTTCAGGGAGCGAAGAGCAACGGGTGGGGATCAATATGTCCCTTTTGAAGGGGGATCCCCAATCCTGGGCCTTCTCCCCGGAGGTGGTACCGGTGCTTGTGGACAGTGGAGCAGGAGTTAGTCTGGTGGATGCTCGTTTTGTCCAGACTCATGGCCTGAAGTTTAGGACGCTGGCCCAACCTATAAGGCTAAGTGCACACGTACCGGAACTCTCGCGGAAATTACGGCGAGAATTCCGGAATTCCAGTCCGCGGGAAAATCGCATTTTAAATTCCCGCGATTTTCCCGCGGAAAAACTAGCATTTTGCAAGCGTAATTAGCTTGCAGAATGCTAGCGTTCTCCAAGCGATCTGTAGCATCGCTTGGAGAACTGATTGACAAGTTGGTCACACTCGTCAAACATAGTGTTTGACGAGTGTGACCAACTTTTTACTACTGAGGCCGCCTATGCAGCATCAGTAGTAAAAGATAAAATGTAAAAAAAAATAAAAAATGGTGCTATTCTCACCCTCCGACGTCCCGCGCATCCGTTCCCAGTAATCCTTTGCGAAAATGCCCGCGAAGACGTACGTTCTCGCGGGATCGCGATGTCTCGCGGTCATTCGCGATGACGTCGCGCGAATGACCGCGAGACTTCGCGATCCCGCGAGAACGGACGTCATCACGAGCATTTTCGCAAAGGACTACTGGGAACGAGAGCGTGAAGAGAAGCAGGAAGACTGCGCGGGACGTCGGAGGGTGAGAATACAGTATTTTTTATTTTAAATTCTATTTTTTACAGGGATATGGTACCCAAAGCCCGGAGGACAGTCTCCTCCGGACCGTGGGTACCATCCGCAATTGTTCTGCTTACTTTCCGCATGGTGTGCACAGCCACATGTGGGAAATAAGCGGAACAATGCATTCCTATGGGTGCGGGATCGCCGCGATTCCGCAAATTAATGAGCATGCTGCGGTTTTTACCGCGAAGCGATTCCGCCGCGGTAAAAACCGCAGCATTAGCACAGCATTGCGGAATCCCATAGGAATGCATGGGATGCTTGTTTTTCGCGTTTTCGCGGCAAAATCGCGCGGTTAAAACCGCCGCGGAAACGCAAAAAAAAGCCACTTGTGAACTCAGCCTAAGCGTCCAGGCCATTAACTCTGTTCCACTGAGCCAGGGGAGCCTTACCCAAGTCGTAGAAAACATCCATCTGCGTATAGGACATCATGAGGAGTCCTTGTCATGCTACGTCTTGGAGGGAATGCCAGTACCTATCGTTTTAGGCTTCCCCTGGCTGAAAAAACACAACCCGGGGATAGATTGGCGAGCAAGGGAAGTAGTCAGCTGGGGGCAGTCGTGTGAGGGCTGCTGCCTTGGGACTACTGTCTCTGCCGTCTCTCTTCAGGGGACCCCTTCCTCTCCAGTGAGAGCAGCGATGGTGCGGCGGGAGAGTAGGGGCAAGTTTCAGCCCTCGCCGCTAGCTAACCCTGTGAGAGGCAGACCTCGTGGTGGAAAGGGTTGGAGTGTGGTGTACCCTATGGTGTAGTCCGGGGGTGTGAGTGTGGTGACACAGGGGGACGCCTCTGTTATCAGGTCCAGAATGAGTTCACCAATTTTATGACATAACGAATGTGTGCAATAAACGTTCAGGTCCGGACCTGTGTGTGAACGAGCATGTATGGGTGGCCACCAAAAAAAAACATCTTGTGGAAGAGTGTTGTGGAGCCTGATCAGCTCATAACAAAGATACTCATACATAAACTCGTTCCCCAGGTTGGCACTGTGGAGATGAGTGATTCCTCCAAAATAAACTTTATTGCCAATACCAGCTGTGTGTTTGTCATAAATTTGAATTCAGGTGATGGTGGGGTGAACTCAGGGTCTGGCCGTCCCCGCTGTAGGGGTTTCCCTAATGAGGGGTGGTCTTGAGGGTCCAGAGGCCCCTCATTAAGGAGGGGGTACTGTCATGATCTGACAGTTTTAAATTGGACAAAGTGAATTTTTTTTACTTTGTCAAGTGCAATGTGTGACGTGATTGCCCCCGGTGGCCATGGGAATTATCACACGTGGTGTCTTTCATTCTAAGTTGCCCGGTGGTGGGGAGTGGTATCGCACCTTAGTGGTAGGTTTAATTGTAATTATAAATCAGGTGTGAGGCTCTATAAATGAGTCTCAGGGTGTTCAATCATTGTTGGTGATAGTTGTTCATTTGCAACCAACCTTGGTGGTGGAAGGAGCTGGAGAGATTGCTCAGCTCAATCTGAGTCCTGATGTGGAAGGAGTCACCGAAGGGAGTTCTTTGCAGCGCTTACTGAACTTGGTGGCAGCTATTCAGGAGGAAGGCTGCAGTCGGTTGCTGGACTCTGTGCTGGAGCATTTGCACAGAGAGAGCTAAGTTTTCTACTTCCCCTGTTTGTGACTTTCCTTATGTGTGATCTAGTGCAGTGGTGGGATTAGTTTCCGCACCGGCCAATGCCCTAGCGAGGGACTAGGTTCAGGGCGAGTCAGGGCATAAGGTTCGCGTGCGGCGACAGGTGCGGAGCCTGTATAGGGAACATAAGGAGTGCAGGGACGCTTCCTCAGGGGAGCTTAGGAGGTCTCCACGTCCCTATTTCCTATTACAGGGCCCACCACTGTAATTGTTCCCGTGTTTCCCCTTATTATTTAAATTTGCCAGCTGGAGGCGGGGTATCCAGTTTTACGTGTACTTTTTAAATTCGCCAGTTGGAGGCGGTGTATCCGGCTGCACGTCCCGGTATTATTTAAATTCGCCCCGCTGGAGGCGCTGTATCCAGGGTCACGTGTATCATAATTTCGCCCTGCTGGAGGCGCTGTGTCCAGTCACACGTTGACCATTACATTTGGTCCTTGTTCACATTTACGTCACTTGGCAAGTGGAAAGGTTTTAAATACAATAAATACAAGAGTTAGGACTGTCCCACAAGGGTTGCCGTGACATGGCGGGATGGCTTGTACATTCTTTTGATCAAAATTATGTTTACTAAATACCCTTATTATTATTACTACCTTCATGCAATTTTTGCAATTTATTTTTTACTTTTTTATTTTAGGATATTGGTTTTTTGGTTTTCTCTGACAGACCTTGTAGAATGAAAGCCCTCAGTGGCAGGGTCCTCTCTCCGCTTTACCTGTCAGTCACTATTAGTTTGTTCATTGTAATTTCAACTTGGATGTAACCCCTTGTGTCATGTACAACACCAAGGAATCAATGGTGCCATGAAAATAAACTATAATACTTTATGCATTACATAGATGGCCATTTCTTAGAATAGTGGTCATGTAGTTCTGCATTACCCTTATGGCCTGCCTTTCCCTTATGATATCCGCTGGTGAGAGAAGTTGGACCCACAGCTGATTAATGTGCTGGATATGTTTTTAAAAGGGAGTTGTCTTCGTAAGATAACTCATTTTAGGAGAGGCAGAATTTTTAAAGAGGTCCTGTCATCAGGGCCAAATTGGCCAGTTTTTCCTCTTTTAGTCCTGTTGCTCCTAAATTGTTATTGAAGAATTTTTCATGTTTCACAAAATTATACATTTCAAGAAAAATAAAGAGGCAAGGATATGAACATATAACAGATTTCAATTAAAACAGATTAAGCCAGTTATATAGTAGAAATGCATTGATTATGCTGTTTTTCAGAAATTATGATATTTAACAATCTGAAAAAGTGGAAGACATACAAGACTTACAATAGACTGGGAGTGAGGATAAATGTAGGTATTGGGATATAAGGATGAGGGGAGATGAGTAAGTCAGTAGATGTGATTTTCAGGGATATCAAAAAAAATCTCAAGGGGACAAGGTGAGATTAAATTTCTCAATCCTATTTTCATTCATAGCAGTTTGATATTCAGAATTTCTAATGTCTTTGATCCTAGTGTATAGGTCTAGTTGAGACGGGGGAGAGGTTTGCTTCCAATGGGATGGTATTAAACATGTTGCAGCTGTTAATGCATGCAATAGGAGTCTAATAATCCTCCTGGAATGATTCTGTGGAAAAACATTAAGTAAGAAGATCTGTGGTTCTAGTGACGGGCTCATTAGTCCAAAAGGGAATTGTAAGGGAACAATCCCAAAATAAGTGCCTGTCGCTCACAGTGTGGGAAGACTAAGTGCAACACGAGGGGAAGAAATCCCAAACGCTAGGGAAAGGGGGAGTGGAGACCCCAAGGCAGATCTAATTGCACCCTGTCTCCACTACTGTCCCTATATTGGTTCCACACCAATCGCCGAGCAGGAACCTAAGCCCTGTATATCCCTATAGCTAGGCCCTGAACAGTGAAGGGGGAAGAGATAAGCACTGGTCAGTCCCCACTTTACACTAAAGAGAAGACAAAAAAGGTGGAAGCAACTTAGCTTGAGCAGACTCAGAGCGGTAACATAAAACGTCCTCCAACAGCACCAGAGAGGAAGTTAGCCGATTGCTATTGCTCCATACCTTCACAAGGGAAAATGTGAATATCACCGGCGACTCCCTGAAGCAGACTGAGAGTCTATAAACACCCAGGTTCAGGTGTGTCAGAGCCGGAGGGAGGTTGCCACTGGGTCCAAAAAGAAGGATTAAGAAGGGATCCGCAATGCCAAAAGCAGAGACCTTCTGCAGTCAGATGCAAAGTGACTGCAGCATCTGACACACCCATGAGATTGCCAAGGCACATCTACAACACAAGGGAGAAATAGATGAGTCTAACTTATGTAGGAGTTCTGGAGTGTGGTACCAGAAATGTAGGATTTTGTATTGATCCTTTGTAACTGATACGTGATGCTGTAATAGCTGCACTTGGGGGGCGTGGCCTATGCCTTCTACCATGAGGACATAGGAACCGGGTGCTCCAGTGAAACCCACAAAATCCGACTTAATCTCCGGCGGTTTTGAACCATCCAAGCTCAGATTCCTCTGTATTAGCTTCCTAAAAAGCTACAGGATCTTTCAAGATCATTTTGGACTAATTTTGGCCCTTATTGAAGATGTTGCGGCCTATACCTCATTGCAGACCTGAAGCCAGGGACTAAATTTTCTACATGAGGCCTGGCTCCTCCTCCCCTCCTAGGAAATCTACAACCACTGGAGACGCCGCAGACCCGGAGAGGAAGACCGGGAGGAGCAGGTGCCACTGCCGAATTCTCGTCACCGGGACACTGTCACGCCTGTCACGCCAGCAGCTAAAGAGGTGGGTCATCTGTAGTGGCAGTGGCACAGAATCCCCCTAGAGCTGATGAGCACAGCAGGCTCTGAAAAAGCTCTGAAAGATCAGCTAGCCAGCGCTGATATAGAGACAAGGATCACCGCTCACTATGAGCCAGGGAGCAATGCTGTGGTTCTAATTGTGCCTACATCAGGGAAAGGTCTTTCCTTTATAGACGGCTGGGAGTTTAAGAAGCGGACTAGTAATAATACTTACCACAAACTTTATTAGCAGGGAGCCGCTGTGGTTGTATATACTGAGGATAACAGACCCTCACATCCCTCTTGCCCCAAGAAATACTAAAATCTGAGGAGGGGTTAATCACACTGCCTGAGTGGGAAGCCCTGTTGTGTTACTATAAAAGCAAGGGTTAATCTCATTCCCTTAAATGGACAGAGAGCTAAGTTGTGATAACAACAAGCTCAAAGCACACAATTCCTATTAGAGAGACTGGTCTGGGGAACACTCAGCACAATAGCACCACCTGGTGGCTTATACCTTAAAAGGTGAAGCTCTTTTTCCCATACTCTTTGTGAACCTATATCTTCTAAATCAGCCACCACTACTCAAGTAAAAAGGGGAAACATAAAAACAAACAAGGGGGGTGAGTCGGACAACGCTTTACACATCCATAAAATCTCTCCTTATCTCCAGAATGAGCACCACTAGAAACAAAGGTTCCTCTCCTGCCTCAAAAATCCCTATCCTACCAAGAGGCAACAAAGCTCTCTCACAACGCCAAGTTAACAGCGATAGAGCTACTACTACTAATAGAAGCAGATCCCGCTCACCACGCAGGCTTAACTCTCCCACAAAGCAAACCTACTACCCCCAACACATACCCCTAAATACTGGTAAAAATAACCAGTTCCTCGTGGAGATGGACACTTCTCAGAGACTTAAAAGAAGCGCTCCAGGAGTGTGGGGAAATGTTCATACCTCTTCACACGAACAATCTGGCTCGGACGAAGAGTCAGAGGTTATCTCTCCGAATTCCTCCCCCGCGAAATCCAAGGCCAAGAAAAATCTCCCAAGTTACAATTATGAAGAAGATTTTCCATCTTTAAAGGGTTCCAAAGCAAGTCTCGAATCGCTACAGGGAGACGTACTTTCATACTTGGTTAATCTATCTGAAAAAATGGAAAAAATGGGAAGGGATATGGACAAAAACTTCAAAGACCACAGTAAACAGCTTGACCTCAAATTAAATTCAATCTTCGAAAAGTTCTCTGAAAAAATTATCAATCATGAAGAGAGACTACAAAAACTCGAACGCAAATCAACTGATTCGTCCTTTGACTTAAAGGAACTTTCTGCTGAGGTCTACAAACTCAAACTCAAACTCTCAGACGTGGAAGATAGAAGCCGCCGCAACAATCTAAAGATACGTGGCATCCCGGAAAGCATTCCTCCAGAACATCTCTCTGACCATATTAAAGATATCTTCAAAACAGCTATCCCAAACCTCTCCTCTTCCGATCTCGAGATAGACAGGGCTCATAGACTTCCACGGCCATCAAAACTAGCAGCTGACATCCCCAGGGACACAATCCTGAGGGTACACTTCTTCCAAACGAAGGAGAAAATTCTAAAGTACCTAAAGGACCAAAAAACATTCCCGGACCCGTACAGTGATCTGAAGGTCTTTCCTGACTTGTCAAAATTCACATTGGACGCTAGACGCTCCTTTTCCAGCGTCACCTCTGCCCTCAGAGATAAAGAAATCCCGTACAATTGGGGGTTCCCCCTCAAGCTCCTAATTCGTCACCAGGGCAAAGTTATCCCTGTCTTCACCCCAGAGGAAGGCGTCAATTTTCTAAAATCCATCTCCAGACCAAGACAAAATACTGGAAAATGATAAATAACTTTAATGTCTACTAGGTTCTTTTCACGTTTACATTGGGTTTCACTATTACCCGTCCATGTGTAATACCCCGAGTGCTTAGTAGCAGTTCATTATTTAGTGTTCTGCTTATGATTACTGTTTATTGTTCACAATCTACTTTTCTCTTTACAGGTTGTTTCTTTTGCCGATACATACCGATTGTATTCGAGTATTGGTTTATTCTCTATCATTGTATTCATTTGCTCCAGGTTCCAAGCTACATAGCTCCTTACTGATCATCCCCATACCTAATCCAAATTAGATCTATCATGAGTTTTAAACTCACCTCCTACAATGTGAAAGGCCTAAATAGCCCATGGAAGAGGTTCTTCCTTTGGAGGGAACTAGAAAGATCACACATTGACATTGCATGTATTCAGGAGTCTAAGTTCATGATTAACAACCATCCACACCTTCACCACAAAAAGTTCCCCCACATTTTTACATCTTGTGGCCCTCAGAAAAAAGCAGATGTAATCACTATGATAAGTTCTTCAACTCCCTTTGAAATCATAGATGAACATAAAGATACTAACGGTAGATACCTCATCTTGATCTGCAAAATTAATGAACAAATCTGTACCCTAGTTAACCTATACGCCCCCAACCGGCACCAGCTTCGCTTTCTAAACAAGCTCCTGAAAATCATTTCCAAGGTTAGAAAAGGTGATCTAATTCTTGCTGGAGATTTCAACATTACACCGGATAGCACTGTTGACTCTTCCTCACACACCCGTAGTCCCTCAAATAACCTAAATCAGTGGATCTTTAAAAACGAACTTTTCGACGTCTTCAGGTGTCTGAACACGTCTTCAAGAGAGTACACTTTCTTTTCAGACGTACATCAGTCCGCATCCCGGATTGATCTAATCCTTACAGATGTGTTCACTCTCCCCAGACTCCAGGAGGTTTCTATAGGCAAAAAATCCTTCTCTGATCATTCACCAGTACACAGTCTTATTCAATTAGGTCCCCCTCTTAAGAAAGCTAATATGTGGAGATGTAACTCCAACATCCTTCATGACACCTTACACAAGCAAAAGATAGAAAAGGCCATTTCCCAATTCTTCCTAGATAACAAATCCTCCTCAACCAACCCTTTCAACAATTGGTGCACCCACAAGGCTGTACTCAGAGGTATTTTCATTGATATTTCATCAAAAATTAAAAAAGAGAATAGAAGGAATATCTTGGAAGGCCAAACCAAAATTCACAATAAAGAATCCGAATTATTAGCCCATCATTCCCAATTTTCCTCTCTCCAACTTGAACTCTTGACTCTGAGACAAAAGCTCAAATCACTTATCAGCACTCCTTATGATGCTGTAGTAAAATCCTCAAAATTTAAATATTATTCTGCACTAAATAAACCAACTTCTTTCATGTCAAATAGGGTAAAGAATAAAAGAGTTCACAATAGAATCAACAGAATAGTAGCCACCTCCAAAAACGGCATTCTATCCCACCCCCAAGACATAGTTAACGAATTTGCCCAATTTTACCAAAAATTATATAACCTCAAACCAACTTCTTCCTCTTCCCAACCTAACTCGCAAGATATTAATGACTACCTCAACTCAATCAATCTTCCCTCTTTATCAACCGACGACCTGGCCTTTATGTCTGCCCCTTTCTCCCCTATTGAAATAGAAGATACTATTAACAAATTCCCCCTCCACAAATCCCCAGGCCCCGACGGTTTCAACAATTCATACTACAAAACCTTCAGTAAACTCTTATCTCCTCACCTTGCAGAAGTATTCAACTTTGCCGCAGTCTGGGGGCTATTTCCAAAGGAAATGCTTGAGGCCTCGATTGTCCTGATTCCAAAACCTAAAGGTAACCCTGAACTAATGACCAATTATCGCCCCATTTCCCTCATCAACACAGACATAAAACTGTTCTCCAAAATAATAGCCAATAGGTTGAGTAACTTTCTCCCGTATCTTCTGGCCAATGACCAAATGGGATTCACCCATGGGAGACAACCCGCAGACGCTACAAGTAGATTAATAAACGTTATTAGGTACGCCAACTCAACTAAAACTCCAACAACTTTAATATCACTAGATGCCGAGAAGGCCTTTGACCGCATAAATTGGGACTTCCTTAGACACACTCTTTTCAAATTTGGATTTAATCAAAAATTAGTGACCACTATTATGGCACTATACTCAAACCCAAGCGCGAAAATAACCTCCAACAATCATATCTCAAACCCCTTTGCTATCTCGAACGGCACCAGACAGGGGTGCCCTCTATCACCCCTACTTTTCAACTTGGCCCTCGAACCCTTAGCCGAACACATTCGTAACAATGCCAAAATTAAAGGTATCCATACCCAACACAAGGAACACAAAATCAGCCTATTCGCAGATGACATCATTTTGACTTTAACTGACCCCCAAAACTCTTCATCTGAGGTCTTCAATGAACTAGACAAATTCTCGGATCTATCTAATTACAAAATCAACCAGTCAAAATCGAACATCCTTCCCCTTTATCTTGACACTAAACAAACAGATGCAATAAAGGAAAAAACATCCCTTAACTGGTGCAACAGAGAGATTCCTTACCTAGGTATTTCCCTCTGTAATAATCTCCACCTTATGGGGAAGATAAATCTGAGAAATTTGACAGATTCAATAAGCAAAGACTGCTTAATCTTTAAAGAGAAAAATCTCTCTTGGTGGGGAAAAAATTATATCCTTAAAACACACATCCTTCCAAAAATTCTATATGTTCTCCGATGCCTCCCTCTGCCCATCCCGGTCATACTTCTGACAAACATCCAATCTTTGTTCAAAACCTTCCTGTGGGGAGGAAAAAAAGCTAGGACTTCTTCCTCATCATTATACAGGAAAAAGGAATGGGGGGATGGGCCTTCCCAACATTATTGCCCATTATCAAACTCTTCTGATTAAACAAAGTGTCCATTGGATTTCCCAACGTGAACCTCCGGCCTGGTTTGACTTGGAACTATTTTTAAATAATGGTAAACAGTTAAGCAACATCATCACTCAAGCAATCTCAAATCATCTTCCTAACTTTAACGCTCACCCTCTATTCCTGGCCATTGCTCAAGCTTGGTGTAAATTCTCCAAACCAAGCAGACGGTCACACAAATCTTACTCTTATTTTTAGCCTCTCTAACGTAACCCTCCCTACTATTTGGCCAGAATTAAAAATCACAAAATTGGGAGATATCCACAACGGCTCCAATTTCGTAGACTTTGCATCGCTAAGAAAAAATTTTAACGTCCCTCATTCCTTATTCTTAGAATTCATCCTCTTAAAAGATAATGTCCTCGCTTTTCTTAAGTCAAAAATGAACTTTACTCATGCTTCCATAAGTCTTACTCAATCCTCATCATAAAATCTTTTGGAGTCATGGCTTTCTCTATGACTCCTTCAATAACGACGATAGTTTGTCAAAAAGCCCTTATATGGTTACCTGGGAAAAAACCCTAAAATCCACCTTTTCTCCTGAACAATGGGAAGAGGCTCTCTCCAAAACGTACAACTCCACAATCTCATTTCCACTTCAAGAGACATACTTTAAAACTATTAGTAATTGGTACCTTACTCCGGCAAAATTAGCACACTTCGGTCCTTCAAACTCATCCTCACCCCTTTGCTGGAGAGACTGCGGCTTCAAGGGAGACCTATTGCATATGTTTTGGGAATGTCCCAGAGTCAAAATAGTCTGGTCTTGGATCTCTACCTCTCTCAATAAACTCTCTAACAAAACTTTAACCCTCACCCCTCAAATGGCCCTTCTTTCCCTTAACCTAGACGAACTAGACTTGGCACTCCAACCCATATTCATTCATCTTTGTCTTGAAGCAAAAAATTTCATCACTTTCCACTGGAAAAACAAAATACTCCCAAATCCAGAGGTTATCTTCCACCTAGCCCAGCAACATAGAGCACATGAACTGAATTTTGCTCTGATTAATAATCAGTTTGGAAAATTTTATAAAAAATGGAACAAATGGGACAAGGCCTTTCCATCCCCTATAACTTAATTTCTTTCACCACCAACTTCTAGGTGCTACCATTTAATTGTATATTTTGTCTACTAATCCCTGTTAAATACTTGCTCACTTATGATTGGCCTTAATTGGCCTACAATCTCTCGTTATGCGTTTGTTCGCAGTCGTTTGTTTATACCTCTTACACCCCCAGTGACCTGGGCATTATGTACCCTATAAGTGTAATATCACTCTTGTTATATTGTTGCATTGTTATTTTACCTATGTCCCTCCTTTTTTTTTCTTCCCCTCCCCATCCCTATCCTCTCCCCCCCCCTCCCTCCTCTCCTGCCCTTACTCCCTATTCTTGCCTGTTATTTTAAAATCCAAATAAAATCTTTGGAAAAGTAATAGCTGCACTTGGCTATACAAGTCTCCAGTCAAAATCACTAAAGAGTTTTAAATAAGTATTTTTCCCATTTGAGCATGTATGGATTCCTTATCAACAGATTTTCATCAGGACATAGTAAAATACCATATACATCAAAGATTAGACCCTACATTGAGGGGCCAATTTTACACAGACATACAAAGGGGGTTGTACTGGAAACTTGTAAAGTGTGAAACAAGGATGATACAAAATGCCTAATCTTACTGTATTAAAATAACGAGAGTTTGTGTACATATAGTTTAGGTTTCATCTTATATGTGAGTAGGTTCCTTGTTACTCTGTTAGCTATATCTGCAAATTGAAACAGACCAGTATGGGTGACCCATATAGTTGTTAAAGATGAATTCAAGCTATCAGGAAAACGTGGATGAAATTGGAAGGATGTAAGGGGGTATCTTGTAGCTGTCCATTTGAATTTTTTTTATGGCAAGTCCTCCGGATGTCTCTGGTATGATTCATTGGGCTTAGGAGTTCATTGAAAAGGTGGTTATAAGGTCCATTCCAGTTTTTCTATTTGCATCCACTTTGTATAGGCGGGTTTAGATGGCCATTCTGGGATTCTCCGTAAGTGAGTTAGCCCAATAATAGTGTACAAAGTAAGAACACCCAAACCACCTGAACTTTTACTTAACATGATTGTTTTTCTGCCCATGTGAACCTCAAAGTAGCTGCTTAATGTCAGTAGCCCCTTAATGACAGCCAATACGTCTTTTTACTGACCTGAGATATAAGAGAATATCATCCCCACATGGGTGACAATCCAGCAGCTGTCAGCTGTACACTATAGCTGACAACTTGCTGTATCACAAATGATTAGTGTTCGCACCATCCAGATCTGTTTAACCCCTTAGTTGCTGCTGTCAAAAGTGACTACATCTAATAAATGGTTAATAGATTGTGGGGGCTTCTGCTTTAATCTAATTGACACACCGAGATTATGATTGTGTGGTCCTGATGTTTTCTATAGCAGTTCATGGCCAAATAGCGGCCTTAGAGTCTCCAGGCTCTAGCGGTCAGTTCAGAAGTCAGCGTCATTTAGGAGGTAAACAAACACTTTTTCATTCCTGCTATACCACTTTGCATTAATTCCTGAAAATCACATGAAGGGTTAATAAACTACCTGACAGAAGTTTTCAATATGTCAGGAGATGCTGTTTTTAAAATGGTATCACATTTGGGGTCTTCCAATATATAGGACCCCCAAAGTCACTTCAAACCTGGATAGATCCCTCAAAAAAAAAATTTTTGTAAATTTCCTTGAAAAAATGAAAAATTGCTGCTACATTATTAAACCTCCTAAAAGGCTAATAAAATAAATTAGCATTTTAAAAATGGTGCTGATGTAAAGTAGACATGTGGGAAATGTTATTTATTAATGTTTTTGTGTGATATGACTATCTGGATTAAAGGGATAATCATTCAACTTTTGAAAATTGCAATTTTTTTACATTTTTGTCAAATTTCTGAAACTTTTTATAAATAAACACAAAACATATCAGCCTAAATTTACCATTATCATAAATTATAATGTGCCACGAAAAAACAATCTCAAAATCACTGGGATTTGTTGAAGCGTTCCAGAGTTATCACCACATAAAGTGACATTGGTCAGAATTTAAAAAATTGGCCCCGTCACTAAGGGGTTAAGTGCCTTTAATTCTCTGAGGGGAACAAGTATGGGCAATGTTTCAAATAAATATTGTAGTTTTGTAAGGATGGTCATTTTTATTGCTGAAGTACTGCCAAACAAAGATAGGGGTAGATGCATCCATCTTGTCAAGAGGGAGCGAATTTCTTTATAAAGTGGTGGGAAGTTATTATTGTATAGAGTTGAAAATAAAGATGCGAGAATAATTCCCAAATACCTGAGTATAATTTTTCCAGTGGTATTTCAAGTTATTGTGAAGGGGATTCAATTGTGAATCTGGATTTTTTTTTTTTTATTGGGAGAGTCTCTGTTATAGTTGTATTTGTTTTGTAACCGGACAAGTTACCAAATTCTACTAGAAGGGAATGTAGGTTAGGGAAAGAAGTGGGGATTGGTGTGAGTTGAGAGAATGTTATCCGCAAAGAGAGAAAGTTTGAATTCTTTATCCTTTACCCGGACCCTTTTATATCTTGGCTCAATCTGATGGCAGCAGTAGCAAGGGGTTCAATGCACAGGACAAAGAGTAATGGAGATAAGGGGCACCCCTGTCTAGTGCTGTTCTTTACTGTAAATAGTTTGGGAGAACTATGGGGAAACCTAACTATTGAGGAGGGTTTTGCGTATAAACCTTCGATAGCCTTTAGAAAGAGACTGTTTATGCAATATACTTTAAGGGTCTTGAGCACAAATGGCCAGCTGAGGCGATCAAACGCCTTCTTCACGTCTAAACTTAGGAGGAGAGTAGGAATGTAGGATGTTTGGATTTTTGTACTATGCCTATAAGCCTCTTCTGGTATTGTCACCTCTCTGTCTAAATGGGATGAAAACTACCTGATCCTTATGAATCAGCGAATGCAGGTATAGATTCAAACAAACAGCAAGTAGCTTAGTAAGTATTTTGACATCTGAGTTAACCCCTTAATGACAGCCAAATACGTCTTTTAACTGACCTCAGATATAAGAGAATAGCATCCCCACACAGGTGACAATCCAGCAGCTGTCGGCTGTCCACTATATCTGACAACTTGCTGTATCACAAATGATCAGTGTTGGCACCGTCCATATCTGTTTAACCCCTTAGTTGCTGCTGTCAAAAGTGACTACATCAAATAACTGCAATGCAAGAAAGCGGGCGGCACCGCTATTACCTTACTGAGATCCGTGGCTGGCAGCAGGCGGAGAGCTCACATCCAGGATTCCCGGGTGCTTGACCTCATAGCAAAACGATAGTGGTATCCAAGAGAAAAAGATCGCACTCTGCGGGATAATGATGAATGTTTATTGACACTGAATTACATGTCACGTCGGGGATGTGAAGGAGAGTGTGTCAAATGGCTGACTACGGCCGTTTCACGCTACTCGAGCGCTTCCACGGGTCCAGAGTGCGATCTTTTTCTCTTGGATACCACATCAAATAAATGGTTAATAGATTGTGGGGGCTTCCACTTAAATCTAATTGACGCACAGAGATCATGATTGTGTGGTCCTGATGTTTGCCATAGCATTTCATGGCCAAATAGCGGCCTTAAGGGCATGTCACACTAAGCGATATCGCTAGCAATATCGCTATAACTTGTGACGTAGCAGCGATATTGCTAGCGATATCGCTGTGTCTGATACTTACCTACGACCCACTCCCCCGCTGGTTATCGCTGATCGCGCTAGAACAGGCTGGACTGTTTCTCGTCGTCAGCTTCCTGCGGCGCTTCCTGCTGTGACGATGAGCGACGCTTGGAGCCGGGCGGGAGGACGCAGGATCGCCGCGTCTGACAGGTAAGTAGCGACCCCCGTCCCCAGCGATGTCGCTAGTGAGATCTGCCTGTGTGGCAGCTCACTAGCGACCACTTAGCGATGTACCAGCAATCCTGACCACGTCATATCGCTGGTCGGGATCGCTGGTACATCGTTAAGTGTGACAGTACCTTTAGAGTCTCCCGGCTACAGCGGTCAGTTCAGAAGTTAGCGACATTTAGGTGGTAAACAAACACTTTTCCATTCCTGCTATACCACTTTGCATTAATTCTTGAAAATCATCTCAAGGGTTAATAAACTACCTGACAGCAGTTTTCAATATGTCAGGGGGTGCTGTTTTTAAAATGGTATGACGTTTGGGGTTTCCCAGTATATAGCACCCCCAAAGTCACTTCAATCTTGGTTAGGTCCCTCAAAAAAATAAATGTTGTAAATTTCCTTGAAAAAATGAAAAATGACTGCTACATTTTTAAACTTCGTAAAAGGCTAACAAAATAAATTAGCATTTTAAAAATGGTGCTGATGTAAAGCCGACATGAGGGAAATGTTATTTATTAATGTTTTTGTGTGGAATGAGTATCTGGATTAAATGGATAATCATTCAAAGATTGAAAATTGCAATTTTTTTTACATTTTTGTCAAATTTCTGATTTTTTTTTTATAAATAAACACATCATATCAACTTAAATTTACTATTATCATAAATTATAATGTGCCACAAAAAACAGTCTCAATCAATGGGATTTGTTGAAGCGTTCCAGAGTTATCACCATATAAACTGACAATGGTCAGAATTTAAAAAATTGGCCCCGTCACTAAGGGGTTAAGGAGGGCTATAGGTCTATAGTTCTTACAGTCAAGTCTGTCTTTACCTGGCTTGGTTTTAAGGTGATATAGGAATGTAGCATGCATTCAGTAATAGGAGATACGTTTAAGAAGGCGTTAAAAAGGGGCGTCAGTGTGAGTAGAAATTCATTTTGGAAAGTTTTATAATATAAGTAGGGTAAACCGTCGGCCCTGATGTTTTCCTGTTTGGTAGATGTTGAATTATATCCTTGATCTCTTCTGTAATGTGTATTCGGGACTGTTGTTGCCTCTGTATTGAGAGTGGGTAGGCGGCATGATTCTAGAAAAGAACTAATGAGATTATCCCTCGTAATGAGGTTAGGGAGTGACTATAGTTGTGAGAAATACTCATGGAATATATCTGCTATTTCTTTTGAATCATACGTTATTTGACTTTTTTGTTAAGTAAATCGTAAGAAGACAGTTCCTTATGATCTCTAAGTTGTTTAGCCAATAATGTGTGGTGCTTATTAGCTTTTTCTTAGTGTCGTTGGCGTGTATATAGAAGTAGCTTATCCACTTGTTTCAAGCCCCCGTTACACACTGCGATATCGCTAGCAATATCGCTGTAAAGTCACTGATTTTGTGACGTAGCAGCGATATTGCTAGCGATATCGCTACATGTGATACTTACCTCTGACCGGCTCCCCCCGCTGATTATCGCTGATCGCGCGAGAAGGTCCTGGACCATTTCTCGTCGGCCACTTCCTGCTGGGCTTCCTGTGGCGCCAACGAGCGACGCGTGGACGCGGGCGGGAGGACGTCAGGATCGCCGCATCTGACAGGTAAGTAGCGACCCCCGACCCCAGCAATGTCGCTGGTGAGATCTGCCTGTGTGGAAGCTCACTAGCGACCACTTAGCGATACACCAGCGATCCATATCGTTGTCGGGATCGCTGGTGCATCGCTATGTGTAACGGTACCTTTAGTGCCATATTCTTTAGCTGGGCCCTAACATCTATATTTTTTTATGATTTGTTTACAGGGTCTGGGGAACATTCTAGTCTTCAGGAGTTTTAGCTCCAGAGTTAGCGCTTCCTGTTTAATTTTTATAATCTTTAAGTCTGGCTCCCATTGCTATACTTTGACCACGGAAGACTGCTTTGTGAGCCTCACATAATATTGCTTCAGAGGAGACTGATCTTTTATTGAGTTCAAAATAGTTTTGTAGGTGCGGCATAGTTCTTCTTTGATAGAACATTTATGTAAGAAGGTTTCATTAAGCCTCCAATTAAAGGTGTTGGTAAAAATTGAAGAAACCTTAATTGAAATCTCTATTGGATCATGCTCAGACCATGTCATGGAGCCCATCTCTGCTCCTGTTATGATATATGTAACAGGAGTATTTCCCAAAAAGTCCTCTGCGAGTATGGGTCCCATGAGGTGGTGAAAAGAAAGAGAATGATCTATCTACAGGGTAGTTAGTTTTCCATAAATTGTAAAGAGAATATCTTGCAAAAACGGCGTGGAAGTGCAATGAGGACTGCGCTTGCTTCTGGTGGAGTACAAAAGTTCTTTATTCAGCCAACGCGTTTCCTGAGCCTACTGGCTCACTTCATCAGGGCAGATTACATTGAAAGATAATGAAACATTCTTATAGAGGGAAAAAAAAAAAAAATTGGCGCCAATGCAGGGTTAAATGACATCAACAAAGGTAAAAAAAAAACAAAAAAACCTCAAAAACAATGAAATTTTATTACAAACATAAAAACACTACAATAAAAGTGTATTAAAATAAGAAAAAGTATAAAATTATGCAAAAATAAAAATAGAACAGAATGCTATGGATCACGGGGTAAAAAGTGACTAAGGTTAATGAAAAAAAAAGGGGGAGGGGGGAGACCTCAAGGAGTATTAGAACCTGGCTCATGAAGTGCAGATGTATGCTGTAAAGTGCAAGTACCAGGTATTAGTCCACTAAACCATTGGATTTAGCTGAAGTGGTTTAAGAAAAATTTTTTAGAAATTATTTGTTTTATAAAAATCAAAATCTAGCAAAATAACTTGAAGTGGTATTAGAACCTGACTAATATAGTGCAAGTACAGGTTGTAAAGTACGAGGTATTAGTCCACTGAACCATTAGAATAAACAGAAGTGATTTGAAGAACATTAAAGGAATTATTTGTCAATTTATTTTATAGGAATCAAAATTCAAAAAAACAACTTCAAATGGTATTTTTGTAAAGAAATAGTCTTTTCATTTTATTTTGTAAAGGGAAAATCAAAATCGGACATCAGAGAAAAAAAAAAAAGAAAGGCATAAAATTGGGTAAAATGTAATAAAAGTGTATGAAAATCACAATAAGGATAAAATCAAATGAAAGCATCATTGATAATATTGAGGCCATAGGAGCCAATTGTCTTCAATTTATAGATCCAATAGACCTCTTTTCTGTTTAATGCTTGGGTTCTATTGGAAACGTGTTCAGGGATGTGTTCTATAGGAAAAATGATGGCTTTAGAAAAATCTCTTTGGTGAAATGAATCAAAGTGTCGTGACAGACCATGTTGTTGGTATCCAATTTTAGTGTTGTGTCTATGTGAGTTCATTCTACAATGAAGGGGTTGTGTGGTTCTCCCAACATACAATTTAGGACAAGGACACAGGATAACATAAATAACAAAGGCAGACACACAGGACAGGTGATTAGTGATGGTGAATTTTTCTGAGGTGAATGGATGTGAAAAAATGAAAGTATTATGGGCAATATTACTGCAAAGGCTACACCTGGGCCTCTGGCATCTAAAAATGCCAGGTGTCAAGCCGGTATGATTGTCGGGAGTATATTGGCTCAATCTGCTAGGGGCCAGATGATTTTTTTAGTGATCTGGCCTTCCTAAATGTAACAGTAGGTTTGTCAGGAAGAACTTTATTAAGTACAGGATCTTTTTGGATAATGTACCATAGGTCCCCTAGTATATTTTTAATCTCCTTATGTTGGGAGTTGTAGGTAGTGATAAAATTGGCCTGATAATTAGCATGTGTATCTTTTTCTTTAGATCTCCCACTTAAAAGAATTTGCTGGTTAAAATTTTTTGAAACATTATTAAAAGTAGAATGAACCAATTGGGAAGGGTATTTTTGAGCCAAGAATCTTCCCTTGAGGACCTCAGCCTGATTATTAAAATCCTCATCTTCTGTACAGTTCTTTCGGATTCTCTGAAATTGATTATGAGGAATGTTAAAAAGCCATTTAGAATAGTGGCTGCTCTTAAAATGGACATAACTATTGGAGTCTACCTTCTTAAAAAAAGTTTTGGTATAAATTTTGGAGTTTTTTATATAAAAGGTGATATCAAGGAAGTCCATCTGGGTATTACTAATGTGGGGGGTGAACTCCAAACCCCATATGTTGTTCTGTATGGAAGAAGTAAAGACGTCAACTGGCATAAAACTGGTGTGAAAGATTAAGAATAAATCATCAATGTATCTTTTATATAAAACCACGCCCTCTAGAAATGAATCAATGGTAATAAAAGTATTCTCAAAGACCCCCATAAAAAGATTAGCATAAGTTGGCGCGACCCGTGATCCCATAGCGGTGCCTCTGATCTGATGATAAAAATCCCCCAGAAAAGTAAAAAAGTTATTATGTAAAATAAAATCCATCCCATTAAAAATAAAATCCTTTTGAGGGTCAGACAATCGACTGTCAGTAAGTAGAACTTTTTTAAAACAGCTCAAACCCAGTTGGTGATCAATATTGGAATACAAAGCAGATACATCAAATGAAATAAAAACATAAGAATTTTTCCAAGGTATATTGTTAGTTAGGTTGATCAATTGTGTAGAATCCTTTAAAAAACTGGGGAGCTGTAGGACATGAGGCTGCATGATTCTATCTATATAAAAAGATAAATTGCTGGTGAGAGAGTCAATACCAGAAATAATAGGCCTTCCTGGTGGATTAATGGTACTCTTGTGTATTTTGGGTAAATGGTACAGGAAAGGAGTAGAGGGGTTCTTAACTGTTAAAAACTTCCTTTCATGGTCATTAAGAACCCCAGAATCATGCGCCTTTTTGATAAAATCATTGTAAATAACAGTAGCTTGGGGGATGGGGTTCTGGGGGATGGGCAGATAAAATTTTTTGTCAGATAAAATTCTAAAAGCCTCATTCACATAATCAGTTTTATCTTGAATCACTATCCCTCCACCTTTATCTGCAGATTTGATAACCAAATTCGTGTTTTTCTCCAATCTTTCCAATGCCACACGTTCTATTGAGGACAAATTCCGTTTTACTGGTATATTTTGTGTAGGTAGTGTATTAAGACGATCCAATAGAAGATCAGAGAATGTTTCTACATGATGTCCTCTACTTTCTAGTGGGTAGAATGAGGATTTCCCTCTGACATCAAGGTGGAAGGAAGAGACCACTGTGGTGTTAGAAGTGTCAGGGTTAGAATGAACTTTTTTGAGTTCAAAATGTCTCAGTAGGGTAAGTTTCCTAATGAAACGTTTTTGCAAATTTGTCCTAGGACCCTGTGCCCACTTGCTGCTGCTTCTTATGCGTTTATGGGTGTTGTGACTTTCTCACAACCCCAATAGGTGAGCACCTTCCTTTTTCTCTGTTAATGTGTTTTTTGATACGGATTTTACACAGTGGATGCGCCCTGTATTTTTCCTTTCTATTCACAGTTCACTCGTGTCCCTTGGCGGGGGCTCAGCGGTCGGTGTTTTTCTCTGGAGCTGCTCCACTGTCCAGGATCCGTTATGGACTATTTCAATCATCGCCTTCTCTCCAGAGAACGCCTCATATTACAGGTGGTTGGCAAAATCCACCCGGTCAACCAGGAGGAGACCCCACAAGTAGCCTTTTCGGAGGACGACACCAGGACCATGAGGACCCTTTTCCACACCTTAGAAGATTCCATCAAAGAAGAAATCTCCAACAGCCTACAAGCTAGATTTCTAGCTATATATATGGACGAACACATCTGTCCTAAAGGACTCAGGATTTCTTTACAGACACCTTTTCCGCAAGATCTTGCATTCTCAGATGAATGGGAGGATATTCAGTATGACTGTATGCAGAGGCTTTTACATTGCCTACATAAGAAAAGGACTACTCTTGCTCAGATTGCAGCAGAAAAGGTACTGGAAACTAATGCAATGTTATCCAATTTCTCTGATCACCCTCTCTTTAGAAAAATCAATTCTAGTATTTCTATTGCAGCTCTTAATTTGGAGCATGATACAATTGTAAAAAAGTCAAAGAAATTGAGCAGGGATAGAGAGTCCCCTTCCTCCCCTACCCTCGACTCACCTATTCTAGAAGAAAGCTCTGTAGTTCCTAATAATTCTTCTCACTTTAAAAATTTTTCTCACATTAAAAAACCCCCCCTTTTTTCTCCTAACACTCAGACTCACTCCTCCATGAACACCAACCCAGGGAGAGTCTTTATTAATAGCAACAGAGGGAAAAACCAGCACCCTAGAAGCAAACCAAGGGATCCCCCTGGGCCAGCTGTATCCATTACACCCACTCCTTCCACCATTACTATGCCCACACGTACTCTTTCTGAATTGATGGACTCCAACATCAATTCCTTCAAGTCAAGTGGGGAAAGACCTACTTCCATACCCACTGTTAATGTCACTCCTAATTCTGCCAATGACATGGCAGCACTAATTATTGATAGAAGGAGGTCTTCCTCCTTCCCCCTACCTTTCTTTGACCCCCCGCTCACCCCTGCAAAATTAGACACTACTGAGGTCTTTGATCTTGATCCACCGGTCACCACTGATCTCATTGTTCTTAACATTGACAACCCTACTACCTCCTGTACAGACAAACTCCCTGCTGTTTCTACTGAAAAGAGGTTGATCATTAATGACCAGGTCATTATTGACAACTCAACTGCTGGTTCATCAGCAGCAGTGTCCTTTTTACCATCTGCATGCAATCCCATTCCCCAAGCAAAAAGAGATATCCCTTCTTTTTTTCAGAAGGTCACACTAAAAAGAAAAAATCCTATAGAGGAGCCAGAGGCCAAGGAGCAAAGAAAAAAAAGGGAAAAGCGACAATCCATAAAATCAAATGTTTTTAATTTATCATCTCACCCCCTGTCCCCGGATGAGGAAGGGTTATTAAGCAAGGGACTCTCCTTCTGCCCTTCAAATAAAAGCAGTGGTTTTGAATTATTTCTTGATGCCCAAAAATTCATTAGGAAACTTACCCTACTGAGACATTTTGAACTCAAAAAAGTTCATTCTAACCCTGACACTTCTAACACCACAGTGGTCTCTTCCTTCCACCTTGATGTCAGAGGGAAATCCTCATTCTACCCACTAGAAAGTAGAGGACATCATGTAGAAACATTCTCTGATCTTCTATTGGATCGTCTTAATACACTACCTACACAAAATATACCAGTAAAACGGAATTTGTCCTCAATAGAACGTGTGGCATTGGAAAGATTGGAGAAAAACACGAATTTGGTTATCAAATCTGCAGATAAAGGTGGAGGGATAGTGATTCAAGATAAAACTGATTATGTGAATGAGGCTTTTAGAATTTTATCTGACAAAAATTTTTATCTGCCCATCCCCCAGAACCCCATCCCCCAAGCTACTGTTATTTACAATGATTTTATCAAAAAGGCGCATGATTCTGGGGTTCTTAATGACCATGAAAGGAAGTTTTTAACAGTTAAGAACCCCTCTACTCCTTTCCTGTACCATTTACCCAAAATACACAAGAGTACCATTAATCCACCAGGAAGGCCTATTATTTCTGGTATTGACTCTCTCACCAGCAATTTATCTTTTTATATAGATAGAATCATGCAGCCTCATGTCCTACAGCTCCCCAGTTTTTTAAAGGATTCTACACAATTGATCAACCTAACTAACAATATACCTTGGAAAAATTCTTATGTTTTTATTTCATTTGATGTATCTGCTTTGTATTCCAATATTGATCACCAACTGGGTTTGAGCTGTTTTAAAAAAGTTCTACTTACTGACAGTCGATTGTCTGACCCTCAAAAGGATTTTATTTTTAATGGGATGGATTTTATTTTACATAATAACTTTTTTACTTTTCTGGGGGATTTTTATCATCAGATCAGAGGCACCGCTATGGGATCACGGGTCGCGCCAACTTATGCTAATCTTTTTATGGGGGTCTTTGAGAATACTTTTATTACCATTGATTCATTTCTAGAGGGCGTGGTTTTATATAAAAGATACATTGATGATTTATTCTTAATCTTTCACACCAGTTTTATGCCAGTTGACGTCTTTACTTCTTCCATACAGAACAACATATGGGGTTTGGAGTTCACCCCCCACATTAGTAATACCCAGATGGACTTCCTTGATATCACCTTTTATATAAAAAACTCCAAAATTTATACCAAAACTTTTTTTAAGAAGGTAGACTCCAATAGTTATGTCCATTTTAAGAGCAGCCACTATTCTAAATGGCTTTTTAACATTCCTCATAATCAATTTCAGAGAATCCGAAAGAACTGTACAGAAGATGAGGATTTTAATAATCAGGCTGAGGTCCTCAAGGGAAGATTCTTGGCTCAAAAATACCCTTCCCAATTGGTTCATTCTACTTTTAATAATGTTTCAAAAAATTTTAACCAGCAAATTCTTTTAAGTGGGAGATCTAAAGAAAAAGATACACATGCTAATTATCAGGCCAATTTTATCACTACCTACAACTCCCAACATAAGGAGATTAAAAATATACTAGGGGACCTATGGTACATTATCCAAAAAGATCCTGTACTTAATAAAGTTCTTCCTGACAAACCTACTGTTACATTTAGGAAGGCCAGATCACTAAAAAATCATCTGGCCCCTAGCAGATTGAGCCAATATACTCCCGACAATCATACCGGCTTGACACCTGGCATTTTTAGATGCCAGAGGCCCAGGTGTAGCCTTTGCAGTAATATTGCCCATAATACTTTCATTTTTTCACATCCATTCACCTCAGAAAAATTCACCATCACTAATCACCTGTCCTGTGTGTCTGCCTTTGTTATTTATGTTATCCTGTGTCCTTGTCCTAAATTGTATGTTGGGAGAACCACACAACCCCTTCATTGTAGAATGAACTCACATAGACACAACACTAAAATTGGATACCAACAACATGGTCTGTCACGACACTTTGATTCATTTCACCAAAGAGATTTTTCTAAAGCCATCATTTTTCCTTTAGAACACATCCCTGAACACGTTTCCAATAGAACCCAAGCATTAAACAGAAAAGAGGTCTATTGGATCTATAAATTGAAGACAATTGGCTCCTATGGCCTCAATATTATCAATGATGCTTTCATTTGATTTTATCCTTATTGTGATTTTCATACACTTTTATTACATTTTACCCAATTTTATGCCTTTTTTTTTTTTTTTTTTTTTTCTCTGATGTCCGATTTTGATTTTCCCTTTACAAAATAAAATGAAAAGACTATTTCTTTACAAAAATACCATTTGAAGTTGTTTTTTTGAATTTTGATTCCTATAAAATAAATTGACAAATAATTCCTTTAATGTTCTTCAAATCACTTCTGTTTATTCTAATGGTTCAGTGGACTAATACCTCGTACTTTACAACCTGTACTTGCACTATATTAGTCAGGTTCTAATACCACTTCAAGTTATTTTGCTGGATTTTGATTTTTATAAAACAAATAATTTCTAAAAAAATTTTCTTAAACCACTTCAGCTAAATCCAATGGTTTAGTGGACTAATACTTGGTACTTGCACTTTACAGCATACATCTGCACTTCATGAGCCAGGTTCTAATACTCCTTGAGGTCTCCCCCCTCCCCCTTTTTTTTCATTAACCTTAGTCACTTTTTACCCCGTGATCCATAGCACTCTGTTCTATTTTTATTTTTGCATAATTTTATACTTTTTCTTATTTTAATACACTTTTATTGTAGTGTTTTTATGTTTGTAATAAAATTTCATTGTTTTTGAGTTTTGTTTTTTTTTGTTTTTTTTTTTACCTTTGTTGATGTCATTTAACCCTGCATTGGTGCCAATTTTTTTTTTTTTTCCTCTATAAGAATGTTTCATTATCTTTCAATGTAATCTGCCCTGATGAAGTGAGCCAGTAGGCTCAGGAAACGCGTTGGCTGAATAAAGAACTTTTGTACTCCACCAGAAGCAAGCGCAGTCCTCATTGCACTTCCACGCCGTTATTGCAAATTTGTCCTAGGACCCTGTGCAGACTTGCTGCTGCTTCTTATGCGTTTATGGGTGTTGTGACTTTCTCACAACCCCAATACGTGAGCACCTTCCTTTTTCTCTGTTAATGTGTTTTTTGATACGGATTTTACACAGTGGATGCGCCCTGTATTTTTCCTTTCTATTCAAAGAGAATATCTTCAAATTAGCTTGCTGAATACTCTGGATAGTTGAATTTGGGAAGAGGATTGAGGCCTATCATTTAGCAAAAGTCTGTTGTTGTGTTCAGAGAACATCAATTTGAAGTCTTCCTCAAGAATTATTGCAGAGGGCTGGAGACATGAGATTTTCAGCAAAATTCTTCTAAGAAACATGATTTGAGCTTTATTAGGGGTATAGATATTGCAGAGTATAAGGGGATTACCCCCAAGTGTATCTTGCAGAATTATGTATCACCCATTGGGTCTAAATGAGCAGAGGATATCTGGATCAAACATATCTTTGATAAAAGTATTGTTACACATGCTTTCTTTCTCTCCTGTGTGGCAGAGTATATTTCAGGGTAGTAGTTTGAGACAAAGATAAAGGAGTCATATTTATTAAAGTGGCTTTAATAAATCGGCATTAAGGGATTTAATTTCTTTAAGGGTTAGATGCCTTTTAGCATTTGAGTTGAGGCCCTTAACATTTATTGAAACGCATTTAATCATGATGGATGTAACAGATGTATGAACTCTGATATGACTCACCATTTTCAGAGGCTAGGAAGGGTGTGTTGTGCTTGATCCGAGAATAACCCAATGTACTAGGTCTGGAAACGTAAGGAGGGGAGGGAGACACAGGATGGAATAGAAAAATGGTGGGGGGAACAAGAGGCGCAATAGTGCCCTATCACTAGTGACACTAGAAGTATGAGCGGTATAATACAGTTCCACTCACCTATTCCAGTTGTGTAACCCACAACTGGCTTGAGAGCATATCACAGAATCAGCTGCTGCAGGACCTACACCAACCACTCGCACGTGGAAAAACCTTCAGAAAGTTGTGGGAAGCAGGGTGTGTTGCAGTCCGCGCTGCCGAGATTCACAAATCACCTGGGATGCAAGATGTTGTAGCAGTGTACTCCTTTATTTCCTCCAAATAAAGGAGTACACTGCTACAACATCTTGCATCCCAGGTGATTTGTGAATCTCGGCAGCGCGGACTGCAACACACCCTGCTTCCCACAACTTTCTGAAGGATGGAATAGGGCACACATAGTAACTTTAACTCCTTTCCTACATTAGACGTACTATCAATCATGATCGCAGTGTACCGGGGGTTTAGGGAAGCATCGGCAGGGAGGGGGCTCCCTCTGTGCTTCCCTGAGACCCCCACAGCAGCACGATGTGCAGCGCTGCTGCGGGGGCCTCCTTCCCTGCAGGTCCCCGGATCCAATATGGCGGCATTTTCATTACATAAAAGCGCCAAAACAAAAAAAAGATATAAATGAGGTATCGCTGTAACCATATTGACCCGAAGAATAAAACCGCCTTATCATTTTTACCACACACGGAACGGTGTAAAAGCACCCCCCAAAAGAAATTCATGAAATGCTGGTTTTTGTTCATTCTGCATCCCAAAAATCAGAATAAAAAGCAATCAAAAAATGTCACATGCCCAAAAATGGTACCAATAGAAACGTCAACTCGTCCCGCAAAAAATAAGACCTCACATGACTCGGTGGGTCAAAATATGGAAAAATTATAGCTCTCAATATGTGGTGATGCAAAAACTATTTTTACAATAAAAAGCATCTTTTAGCGTGTGACAGCTGCCAAACATAAAAACCCACCATAAATAGTAAATCAAACCCCCCGTTATCACCCCCTTAGTTAGGGAAAAATAATAAAATAAAAAAAAAGTATTTATTTCCATTTTCCCATTAAGGTTAGGGTTAGGGGTGTGTTGGGGTTAGGGTTGGAGTTAGAATTGGCGGTTTCCACTGTTTTGGCACATCTGGGGCTTTCCAAACGCGACATGGCGTCAGATCTCAATTCCAGCCAAAAAAGTCAAACGGCGCTGCTTCCCTTCTGAGCTCTGCCATGCGCCCAAATAGTGGTTTACCCCCACATGTGGGGTATCAGCATGCTCAGGACAAATTGGACAATAACTTTTGGGGTCCTGTTACCCTTGGGAAAATAAAAATTGGGGGTGAAAAGATCATTTTTGTGGAAAAAATGATTTTTTAATTGTATGGCTGTACGTTACAAACTTCTGTGAAGCCCTTGGGGAATGAAAGTGCTCACCACATATCTAGATAAGTTCCTTGGGGGGTCTAGTTTCCAAAATGGGGTCACTTGTGGGGGGTTTCCACTGTTTAGGCACACCAGGAGCTCTCCAAACGTGATATGGCATCCGATCTGAATTCCAGCCAATTTTGCAGTGAAAAAGTCAAATGGCGCGCCTCCCTTCCGAGCTCTGCCATGCGCCCAAACAGTGGTTCCCCCCAACATATCAGGTATCAGCGTACTCAGGACAAATTGCACAATAACTTTTCAAGTCTAATTTCTCCTGTTATCCTTGGTAAAATAAAAAAATTGAGCCTGAAGTAATTTTTTTTGTGAAAAAAAGTTAAATGTTCATTTTTTTTAAACATTCAAAAAATTCCTGTGAAGCACCTGAAGGGTTAATAAACTTCTTGAATGTGGTTTTGAGCACCTTGAGGGATGCAGTTTTTAGAATGGTGTCAGTTTTGGGTATTTTCTATCATATAGACCCCTCAAAGTGACTTCAAATGTGATGTGGTCTGTAAAAATAAAATGGTGTTGTAAAAATGAGAAATCGCTGGTCAACTTTTAACCCTTATAACTTCCTAACAAAAAAAAATGTTGGTTCCCAAATTGTGCTGATGTAAAGTAAACATGTGGGAAATGTTACTTATTAAGTTTTTTGAGTACCATATCTCTGTGATTTAAGAGCATAAAAATTCAAATTTGGAAAATTGCGAAATTTTCAAAATTTTCACCAAATTCCCGTTTTTTTTCACAAATAAACGCAAGTTATGTGAATTAAATTTTACCACTAACATGAAGTACAATATGTCACGAGAAAACAATGTCAGAATCACTGGGATCCATGGAAGCGTTAAGCGTTCCAGAGTTATTACCTCATAAAGGGACAGTGGTCAGAATTGTAAAAATTGGCCCGAGCGTTAACATGCAAACCACCCTTGGGAGTAAAGGGGTTAAGCATGTACAGCAAGTTAGGTATGATATTAACCATTTTTTTTAAGGAATCCTTAATTCAGGATGTTAAGCTCCTAGGGAGATCCGAGGTCGAAAAAAGAATCTGACCTCGGAATCACCTTGGGAGTCTCAGGATTATAAACAAACTCCAATAAAGGATAAAAAATAAGTGTAGCCAATAGAGCTAGTAAACACTAGTAGAACTAATAGACAGGCAATCAAATGGCAGATATCCAATGCCCTGGCAACTTTCCGACTATTGTGAATGCAATAATAGGTTGTAATACAATTGGTGACACATCAGCGATCTCGCTATGTGAGACGGGGCCTTTAGAGTCAAAATCAGAAAACATCCAGAAAATCACCTTGTCTGATATGGCAAGATTTATTTTTTCAAATTATGGTGGAAAATAAGTATTTTGTCATTAACAAAAGTTCATCTCAGTATTTTCTTATATATGCTTTGTTGGCAATGACAGAGGTCAAACGTTTTCTGTAAGTCTTTACAAGGTTGGCACACACTGTTGTTGGTATGTTGGCCCATTCCTCCATGCAGAACTCCTCTAGAGCAGTGATGTTTTGGGCCTGTCGCTGGGCAACACGGACTTTCAAATCCCTCCAAAGGTTTTCTATGGGGTTCAGATCTAGTAACTGGCTAGGCCACTCCAGGAACTTCATATGCTTCTTACGAAGCCACTCCTTCATTGCTTTGGCGGTGTGCTTGGGAGCATTATCATGCTGAAAAACCCATCCACATTTCATCTTCAATGCCCTTGCTGATGGAAGGAAGTTTGCACTCAAAATCTCACGATACATGGCCCCATTCATTCTTTCATGTACACGGATCAGTCATCCTGGTCCTTTTGCAAAGAAACCACCACAAAGCATGATGTTGCCACCTCTATGCTTCACAGTAGCTATGGTGTTCTTTGGATGCAACTCAGCATTCTGTATCCTCCAAACACAACGAGTTTTGTTTCTACCAAACAGTTCTACTTTGGTTTCATCAGACCATATGACATTCTCCCAATACTCTTCTGGATATTCCAGATGCTTTCTAGCAAACTTCAGACGAGACCGGACATGTAATGTCTTAAGCAGGGGGACACACCTGGCACTGCAGGATCTGATTCCCTGGCGGCGTAGTGTGACTGATGGTAGCCTTTGTTACGGTGGTCCCAGCTCTATGCAGGTCATTCACTAGGTCTCCCCGTGTGGTTCTGAGATTTTTGCTCACCGTTCTTGTGATCACTTTGACCCCACGGGGTGAGATCTTGCGTGGAACCCCAGATCGAGGGAGATTATCGGTGGTTTTGTATGTCTTCCAGTTTCTTATTATTGCTCCCACAGTTGATTTCATCACGCCAAGCTGCTTGCCTATTGCAGTTTCAGTCTTCCCAGCCTGGTGCAGAGCTACAATTTTGTTTCTGGTGTCCTTTGACAGCTCTTTGGTGGAGTTTGGAGTGTGACTGAAGTTGTGGACAGGTGTCTTTTATACTGATAACAAGATCAAACAGGTGCCATTAATACAGGTAATGGGTGGAGGACAGAGGAGCCTCTTAAAGAAGTTACAGGTCTGTGAGAGCCAGAAATCTTGCATGTTTTTAGGTAACCAAATACTTATTTTCCACCATAATTTGCAAAATAAATCTTGCCAAATCAGACAAGGTGATTTTCTGGATTTGTTTTCTCATTTTGATTCTCATAGTTGAGGTCTACCTATGCTATCAATTACAAGCCTTTCTCATCTTTTTAAGTGGGAGAGCTTGCACAATTGGTGGCTGACTTTTTTCCTCACTGTATACGACTGCCGACCCGTAGCTATTTGCTGATAGGCGGTGTTAGGAGCGGCGGAAGGCACTAAATAAAAATATAAATAAAGTGCCTTCGCCACTCGGGGTCCACTGTGCAGAAGATGAAATAACTGCTGCTAGGTGACGGCAGAGCAATCTGGCGGTAATGTGCACAGGGTTTAACGGCACCCAATGTGCACTACTCATACTCTGTTGAAACTCACAGAGTCACATAAAGAAAATACAAAGACGCTGAGTCTGTTATGAGCACAGACTGACAGCGCTACACCCGCAGTATATGGTCACAGGAGTAGCACTAGATGGCGGTACTTACTCCGTCTAGACCTACCGACGGAAAGCGGATGTAGTGCGTCGCAACCGCGAACGCACATAAAGCTGCAACTGCAGCGCGGCGAAAACAGCCGCTGCGAAGACACTGCTAACTAGCAGGTGCAATGCTGACGCTAGGCTGTTGAGGCGATGGAGCAATAGCGCGCTGGCGCTGGCAATAATGCAAACACTCTCACAGACGTAGTATCAGAGGGTAGGGGTTTCCAATAAGTCAGTCACCAGTCCATGCATCCATCAACACACATACAGCAGCAGTATGGCTATACTAGCGCATGGCGCAACAGCCATGCGTGCTTTTTATAGCGAACGGGACCTTGGGATCCGACACAGGACCTGAACACCTGACTCCCGAACTCCAATAGGAGTTCGTCCCATGAGCATGCTCAGATGCAGGAGTAGAGGACTTAGCCTCTGGAGAGAGTTGCCGCAAGGCAATCTGCTCTGCAGTCTCCTCTACAGCAGATGCAGAGCAGGAGACTGCAGAATGTCAGCAAGGGAGAGGCAGAAATCTGACTCCTAACAGGCGGTTGGTTAATTGCCTCTTTAGTCAGGGAGACCACAGTAAACAATGAGCATTGGACGACCTGTAATACATCATTCTGGGCAAAAAGGCGGCCATTATCCTTAGCAGCACAAGTCCTGATTACACAAGACAATGGGATAATGAGAACGATCTTTCTGCAGCACAAAAGATGTTTTTTCGAGCTGTGGACTGAGTTCACTTGTTAGGCGACCAGCAGTCTGTTTACACAGTGAGCTGACTGTGATGCAAGCTTTCCCAGGACACGTCACCATTAGCTGTCAGTGTAAATACCCCAAAGGCCCATTTCCTGCAGTTGTACGAGCACCAGCAATGTTCCTTTTGGGCTCTGGCTGTATGAAATAGCAGTTTGCTATACTGCAAACAATGAAAAGTACATTAACACCTAATACATGTTTCCAATGGATGCCTATGGGGAGCGTGCACAACAGTGAGGCTCATGCGGCAACATGCTGAGGTCTTACACTGTTCAGGAGCTTGGCTACTGGCATTCTAAATCCTGGGAAATTGCGCTACGGGCACATAATTCAGTATCATTACACACAGCATAAAAATATTGGATAACCGCGCTGCCATCCATAATATAGATCGCCTCATCATTTGTGCACGAGTAAGCGGTGGACAGACTGTCTACAGAGGAGGTGCAGAACACACCACACACAGCGGGGAAGTCAGGGGAAATCACAACACTGCACAAGGATCACTTTACAGATAACCAGCTGCAACTCCAAGCTAGACCATGCCCACAGGTCACATGATCTCGACGTTGACACAGGTCCTTTAGCTTGTAGGTTCGGCAGGTATAGGTAGGGGTTGCGTCTAGATCGGAGTTGATTTTTTGTGATTCTCATTTTAGCCACTCTGATCTAGATGGCTCACTAGTGCAGTGACTAGATCAGAGTTGATATTTTGGGGATCTCACCATAGCCACTAACAAGTAGACGCTTCAGAACAGAACTGACTAGATCGGAGTTGATTTTTTGAGGATCTAATTTTACCAACTCTGATCAAGACGGCTCAGTGCTGAAGTGACTACATTGGAGTTGCTGGAGCGATAACCTCAAACAATCCCCTCTGATGTAGTCAGCTCAGCACTGAAACGTCTAAATCGGAGTTGATTCCTTGAGCTCCTCATACAGTCTCCATTCTAGTCACCTCTTCTGGCTTTTTAATGGAATTTCTCAGGGTTTTAATGGAGCAAACATTACAGGTCAGGTGTGAGGGAGGTACAGGGCGGGAGTTGTGGCTGATAGCATTTGCGTTAGCGCACCCTGCCCTTCCATCACATACACTTACTGGACATAACACTGCATACCTGTGGCTTCTTCCCCAGCACCGTCAGGGTCCTTTGTCCGTTTCTGGAGGTCTTCACAGTCTGGTTTAATACAAAATGAGCCACAGTCCAATTCAACTTTCAAATTTATAACTTTACTGATTCTGGTACACAGCATATTCGCATTCTTTCCAGCATCAACATCAAGTTTCACAACGTGCAACTCCTTATCTTTCCCTGTACTAAGCTCGCTTCCGAGACAGATGGCACCTTTCGATCCTACACTGTTCAGCCTTACCTCGTTAGGGGACTCCCTCAGCCGTTTCGCTCCGGTTATGAGGGCATAAGCCCATTCAATAAGCTGACACATATTGAGATACCTGCCCGTACAGCTTAGTCTTCGCCGGCAACTGCAGTCCCACTTATACTGCAATGCTCGCACCGTTGCTACCTCTGGTGAAATCCTGGCCAAGAACATTAAATGGCTGGGCATTAATCTTTGGCAACGTTACGTGACACGGTGTTGCCCGGGGCTAGTTAGCCCAATTGAGCTGCACGGAAGCCCTGGCCCCAACTGACTTCTATAAGGAAGTCCTTACTACCTTATCCACCGTGCCCCTCCTATTTTAACTATTTACACTACCACTAAAATGAAGTACCATCTTGTGGTCAAACCTGGGTACTACACTCCCCCCTACCAGTACAATAACATTACATGAATATATTACATGAATATACAAGATATATACATACAGCAGAAATATATACAAACGGGACGTAACTTAAGTGGTTAATGAGACTTTACAACCCCTTACACAGGCAGGAATGTTCTATATTTTATGTATTTGGGCAAAATTCATTTTTTTTCCAGATTTATAAATCTTACATTTTTATTGTCACTTTCTGTAATATAAATATTTATGCTCTGCGCTTATTGTTCAGTGTCACCAAAATGTCATTTTTCCCGTCTGTCACCGGTCTCATCTGCAGAAGCGACATTGTGAGGAGTGAGCTGAGCTTCACAGGGAGAGGGGTAAAAGGGTGCAACCAACAGTCATCATAAAAGAGAGCAACTGACACTGACAGTCACCATAATAGAGCGCCATCGACAGTCATCATATAAGAGCGCAACAGAATGTCATCATAACAGAGTTCAACCGAAAGTCATCATAACAGAGCGCAATTGACAGTCATCAGAACAAAGTGCACCCAACAGTCATCATAACAGGGCACAAAAGACAGTCATCATAAAAGAGCGCAACCACTTGTCATCATAACAGAGCACAACCGACAGTTACCATAATAGAGCTCCACCAACGGTCACCATAATAGAGCGCCACAGTCATCATACAAGCACGCAATTGAAAGTCATAGCAGAGTTCAACCGACAGTCATCATATAAGAGCGTAACCGTCAGTTGTTATAACAGAGCGCAACCGACAGTCATCATAAAAGAGCGTAACCAACAGTCACCATAATAGAGCGGCACTAACAGTCATCATAACAGAGCGCAACCGACAGTCATCATACAAGAGCGTAAACTGACAGTCATCTGTTGTGAACTCATTTTCTGGTCTGCCTCTGGTTTCTGGTGAGGGAACTGTTTGTGCTGACAAAGGAGTCGTGAGTTCTCTTTCCAGGCTCCCTCTGGTGCTGGCAGGAGGTAATGAAGCTGATCTAATTAACAGAGACCTGCCACCTGATAATGATGACGACGAATGGACATCTGGAGTCTCAGACTGGATTTAAGACAGCCGACCCCCTATTCCCATGCTGGTGATTTTTTCCTGCCTCCTGAGGTCTTGGTTTCCAGCTCAGTTCCTGTCTTCTCAAGCTAAGTTTTCTCTGCTAATGTTCACATTTGATTTGGTTTTGTCTATTCAGTTTTTGTGTGGTCAGCCAGCCCCGGCTAGGGCTGTGCTGAATTTCCACTCTTATGTTACTGTATGTGCCAGTTTGCTTTCTGTCCCTTATTAGATTTGCCTCTTTTTGCTCTGTTCTCAGAATATGCCAGAGTGCTGAAATAGTGGGTGAAGTCTAGTGACTTCAGGGTTTTTTTTGCTATCAGAAGTGTTGGACATTTTTTGCAGGGTTTTTTGGCGTGATTGCAGACAGTATCTTCCCTGTCCTTTCTAGTTAGTGTGGGCCCCATCATTTGCTCAGCCTATTTCCCTACCTGTGTTTGTGCTTTCATCTTGTTTCACCTTTAATACATGTGTGGGGGCTGTCTATTCCTTTGGGGTCTGCTCTGGGGCAGTTTAGATTTCCCCTTTTCTTGCTTTAGGCTTATTTAGTCCTCCGGCTGTGACGAGGCGTCTAGAATCATCGTTGGTACGCTCCACGGCTGCTGTTAGTTGTGTGGTTAGGATCAGGGGTCTGCAATCCGCGTAGTTACCAACCTCTCTGGTTTTCTGTGACTTAGCTTGGTTTTGTTTTCCTCCTCGGTGACCCAATCATAACAGTCATCATAATATACAACACAATGGTGATATGAATTATTACAGGAATGTCCATGGTCACCAGAGAACATTTCTGGTGTAATTTTCACCACTTTTGTGATGTAGATTCTGGTGATTCTGTTGGCTGCGCTCCGTCATTGGCCGAGACTTGTGCACATACAGGAAAATTTGAATTCAATCAAAACTGAACAATCAGAGATTTGTGTAATGTTTTATATTACGAAGTAGCGATAATCAAAAAAGTAACTTTATTAATTAAAAAAATGAACAAAGTGGCTGTTGCTTGCTCTCTCTAATCCTTTGTTAGGCCTCTTTCAGATGTCAGTGTCTCAGGTACGTGTGGTGACAGTTTTCACACATATCGGAGACACTTATACACGTAGACCTATTCAAGCGAATGGGTCTGTGCACATGTCAGTGTATTTCCATGGACCGTGTGACTGAGGGCAAAATATGCTACATGTCTGTTTTTAACAGCAGCACGGGCCGCAAAATGTCGTGCACATTGATGACACATGGATGAGATCCGTGTGAAGTCAGTGTGACACCTACCGGCGCCTGGGAAGCAACGGGTTCTGAAGACAGCTTACATCATTCCCATCATTCTCCCCTGCTCTACCTGTGATTAGCGCAAGCAGGGAACATTGTTGAGAGTTATATTCCAATGATAACAGCAAGAGTAGCGGGCAGCTGGTGGGACTACTACACCCATCATCCTACACCTGCTGCCGCTAATAACAGTAAAAGCAGGCGGCAGCTGATGGGAGTATTCATCAACCACCACCTACGCTATAAATTTAAAAAAGGCATGGTTTTCCCTGTACTTTTGATAACCAGCCAGGTAAAACAGACAACTGCGGGCTGCAATCCTCAGCTGTCAGCTTCAGCAAGGTTTGTTATCAAGAATAGAGGGGTCCCCACGCTGTATTTCTTAATTATTTAAATAATTTTAAAAAACCACGTGGAGTCCACGCCATTTTTGATTATCAGCCAAGCTAAAGCAGACAAATGGGGGCTGGTATTCTCTGGCTGGTAAGGGGCCATGGCAGCCCGCAGCCAACCAGAAAAGGGAACATTTATTACAAGCGCCACTTTTGGCGCTTTGCCTGTCTCTTCCCACTTGCCCTGCAGTGGTGGCAAGTTGGGTAATATTTGTGAGTTTGATGTCACCTTTGTATTGTCTGGTGACATCAAGCCCACAGGTTAGTAATGGAGACGTGTCTGTAAGACACCTATCCATTACTGTTACGGGCTGGCGGAACGCACCAAATAATAAAGATGGTATTTAGGTGCGTTCGCAGCCCGGGGTCCACCGTGCAGAGGTGTTAACTGCTGCTCTGTAATGGCGGACGCGATATGGCGGTATAATAACGGAACACACGGGGTTAACCTCACCCAATGTGTACAGAGGCGGGCTCTGTTATCTCACAGAGCCACACAACCACCAAATAATAAATGCCGTAGCCTGTTATTGTGCACAGAGCTTGGCAGTGTGAGCGCTAGCGTATAGTCACAGAACTCAGCCCTTAGACCGCAAAACTGAAGTCCCTCTAGACCGCTAGCGCTCGGCACAGCGACTGCGATGCCAGCAAGGGTTAAATAAATTACGCGTGCAAGTATGCAGTGTCGCTAAGATGGACGCCACTGATTGCCCTGGGTTGGGCCAGGTAAGCGCACAGGTTGCGCAAGGCGTTGCCCCGGCATGGCTGTCACTTGCCGAGGTTCGATAGTGCCCTGCAGTGGGCGACACCATCGGACGCTAGTGTGCAGACGGCTGGTAAGCACTGTGGCCTATAGACTAGCCACTGACAGGCGCTGACTTGGACTCTAAACCCTACCAACATACGTATCAAAAGGGAAGGGGTTTCATAATGAGTCAGTCACCAGATACATGCATCCATCATAATACACTCCAAACTATTTGAGCGGCCATGCGACCCTTTTATAGCAGCGTCCTTCCGGGACCTTCCTAATGGTCCAATCCGAGCTGGAGAAGGACCTGAGCATGTGACCTCTGATCTCCAATGAAAGATCGTCCCACGGGCATGCTCAGTGGACCAAAAGGAGGACTTAGTCCCTGGAGTATGAAGAGGAGGATGAATGAACTCATGGAGATCAACATCCGACACTGCGGAGACACCATCACGTGTTTCTCAACGCAGTGATTCTAGAGCACTGCCCCCATCCCTTATGGGAAATATGTAAAACATGCAAAACAGAAGCCGCGGAGACACCATCACGTGTTTCTCAACGCAAGCAATGACCAGCCAGGTCTTTGCCCGGGAAGGAACAACCACGGGAAGGGCAGTCTCCAATGAAGGAAAACACCTATGCCAAAACATGGTATCCATCCACATACAGCTGTTTCGGGGTATTGCCCCTCATCAGTGTGGAGTAGGAAACTGGCTGGTAGGAGCAATGCCTAGTAAAAAGACTATGAAGAGGAGGATGAATGAACTCATGGAGATCAACATCCGACACTGCGGAGACACCATCACGTGTTTCTCAACGCAGTGATTCTAGAGCACTGCCCCCATCCCTTATGGGAAATATGTAAAACATGCAAAACAGAAGCCGCGGAGACACCATCACGTGTTTCTCAACGCAAGCAATGACCAGCCAGGTCTTTGCCCGGGAAGGAACAACCACGGGAAGGGCAGTCTCCAATGAAGGAAACCATCTATGCCAAAACATGGTATCCATCCACATACAGCTGTTTCGGGGTATTGCCCCTCATCAGTGTGGAGTAGGAAACTGGCTGGTAGGAGCAATGCCTAGTAAAAAGACTATGAAGAGGAGGATGAATGAACTCATGGAGATCAACATCCGACACTGCGGAGACACCATCACGTGTTTCTCAACGCAGCGATTCTAGAGCACTGCCCCCATCCCTTATGGGAAATATGTAAAACATGCAAAACAGAAGCCGCGGAGACACCATCACGTGTTGCATGTTTTACAGATTTCCCATAAGGGAAAGTGCTCTAGAACCACTGCGTTGAGAAACACGTGATGGTGTATCCGCAGTGTCGGATGTTGATCTCCATGAGCTCATTCATCCTCCTCTTCATAGTCTTTTTACTAGGCATTGCTCCTACCAGCCAGTTTCCTACTCCACACTGATGAGGGGCAATACCCCGAAACAGCTGTATGTGGATGGATACCATGTTTTGGCATAGGTGGTTTCCTTCATTGGAGACTGCCCTTCCCGTGGTTGTTCCTTCCCGGGCAAAGACCTGGCTGGTCATTGCTTGCGTTGAGAAACACGTGATGGTGTCTCCGCGGCTTCTGTTTTGCATGTTTTACATATTTCCCATAAGGGATGGGGGCAGTGCTCTAGAATCACTGCGTTGAGAAACACGTGATGGTGTCTCCGCAGTGTCGGATGTTGATCTCCATGAGTTCATTCATCCTCCTCTTCATAGTCTTTTTACTAGGCATTGCTCCTACCAGCCAGTTTCCTACTCCACACTGATGAGGGGCAATACCCCGAAACAGCTGTATGTGGATGGATACCATGTTTTGGCATAGGTGGTTTCCTTCATTGGAGACTGCCCTTCCCGTGGTTGTTCCTTCCCGGGCAAAGACCTGGCTGGTCATTGCTTGCGTTGAGAAACACGTGATGGTGTCTCCGCGGCTTCTGTTTTGCATTTTAGTCCCTGGAGTAGTCCGCTGCTGACCAGCCTGCATTTCTATAGTTGGACCAGAGGTGGCAGCAGCAACTAAACCTACAGAGTTGGTCAGAGCAGAGCACCTGGATCGACGAGTCTGCTGAGCAGCCTCCTGTGCGGCCGGAGAGGAATGGGAGAACGCCAAATGCAAGGCTCGGGATTCCTGCTGTACAGAGACTGGAACCCAATGCCTAACAATTACTACTCCTATAGTTATATTGTAAGTAAAGACACAGCAAGTATAAAGTCCTTTATTTGAAATCAAAAGAAAACACACTTTTGCATTTTTATTTAAAACTAACAAACAGTTATACTCATCTAACGATAATTCCATTGAAGCCAACATCCCCTGTAATTAATCAAAAACAAAAAAAACAATATCCCTCATCTGTCCAGCGTTCTGTCCCATGCTGTAATCTAAGTCTGAGGATAAATAGTTTTCAACTTTGACGTTGTCAAAATACGATCGTCCGAGCTGAGAACCACTGATGAGGGAACTGCTGTGAGCGCAGCATCAGTGACTCGGTGACATCATCGAGGTTATCTCCGGTCACTGAGGTTCCATTCCCAGCCAGGCTGAACTGTAGTGACCTCAGCACCATGAGAAATAGTCACTGAGTTCACAGCAGTTCAGCTAGTTCACTGCAATAAACTCAGTGATTTTTTTCTCACCGTGCTGAGGTCACCACAGTTTAGCCCGGCTGGGAACGCATCCTCAGTGACCTGTGGTAACCTCGATGAGGTCACTTCTAGTCACGGATGCTGCACTCACAGCAGCTCATTCCTCAGTGGTTCTCAGCCTGGACGGTCTCACCTTGGCACCATCCAAGTTGAAAACTATTCATCCCCAGACATAGAATGCGGACTGGGACAGAACATCAGACAGGTGAGGGATTTTTTTTAATAATAATTATTATTACAGGAGACGTTAGGTGAGTACAACTGTGTTTATTTTTAAATACAGGTGGAAAAGTGTGTTTGTTTTGATTTCTAGTAAGACATTATTCTGGCTGTGTCTTTATTTACAATACAAATATAGGATTAGAAATGGATAAGTGTCTAAAGGTGACATCAACCCCACTAATATTACCCCACTTGCCACTGCTACAGCATAAGTGGGAAGAGCCGGGCAGAGCACCAGAATTGGATCATCTTATAGAGGTGCCTTTTTTGGGTGGCTGCGGGCTGCTATGTTTAGATTGGAGGTCAATATTCATGGCCCCCTACCAGCCTGATAATACCAGCCCCTAGCTGTCTGCTTTACCTTGGCTGGTTGAGAAGAATGGGGGACCCTACACTGTTTTTTTAAATTATTTATTCAAATAATAAAAAACAGCAAGGGGACACCTATTCTTGATAATCAGCCTTGCTGAATGCTGAGGATTGCAGCCCACAGCTGTCAGTCTTGCCTGACTGGTTAGGGGAACTCAACGTTTTTTTAATTTATTTATAGCACAGGCGACAGATGATGAATAGTCCCATTAGCTGCTGCCTGCTCTTGCTGTTATCAGTTGAATATAACTCTAATAATTATCGCCTGGTCTGCCGGCGATCATGGTAGCAGCCGTCTTCAGCACCCGGCGCCGGGGAACAGCGCTAACTATACTGCTGTTTCCCAGTGCCGGTACATGTGGTTCTGATTACACACACGGACACTGATATCTCCGGTATTGGTTTTTCCATTATCGGAAATATCAGGATGTGTGAAACCAGCCTTAAAGGGGATATCCTGGACTTTATGAAAAAAAAAAAAACTACTTACTGTACCTGCCTGTTGTGCACGGCGCCATTCTTCCCCGGCACAGAGCGGTCACAGTGGTTGCTTCTTCTCTGCTCTGTAGATGGGGCAGGACTGCCAACGACATTCTGATTGACAGATAAATTTCCACTGCCGAAATAGAGCAGCTGGCTGTCAATCAAAATGAGTTGGAACTCACACGCCGTCGCTTCAGCAGAGGCAGCTGAATCCCCGGCAGGAGTGGTCTGTGACTACTCTGTGCCGGGGAAGAACGACGCTGACCACAATCGGCACCTAGGTAACAATTACCTGCTTGTTAGTGCTTAGGCATTTCTTGTTTTTAAATAAAGTTCCGGATATACCCTTTAATACCGTCATACAAAATTCTGTTCTACATGAATTGGGGCTGTAATATTGTGTAACTGCCAAGAAATAATTAAATTCCATACAGCAACTCCATTCTCGCTATCTCACTACAGGGATGACTAGATCCAAGTTCCTGCACTGAGGCTCGTGATTTCTGTGCACACAGCACTATCTATAAGGACGTCCTCTGTGCAGCAACTCCATTCTAGCTGTCTCACTACAGAGATGAGTAGATTGGAGTTGCTGCACTGAGGCTCATGATTTCTGTGCACACATTACTGTCTATAAGGACGTCCTAGATACAGTGACTCCAATCTAGCTGTCTCACTACAGGGATAAGTAGATTGGAGTTGCTGCACTGAGGCTCATGATTTCTGTGCACACATTACTGTCTATAAGGACGTCCTCTATACAGCAACGCCATTCTAGCCGTCTCACTACAGGGATGAGTAGATTAGAGTTCCTGCACTGAGGCTCATGATTTCTGTGTGGGTCGCCCTCCCAGGGCTGTGGGGTACTCGGTACCGGACCTGTGTGAGCGGGATGTGTCACAGCGGCACTGACCCGGTCCGTGGCCCTGGGCGCCCAAGTAATGGGGGAAATTTGTATTGTAGTTAGTTTGAATGAATAGTTTGTGACGCTACCTGTGGTGTTCGGCAAGTGAGGTGTTAAGCCGACGCTGCTTGCAGATCCTCTGGGGCTGGTGGTGTGTGGCAGCCAAGATGGTGAAGCTCCCCACAGGCGGAGCTGTAGCCCCAGGGCAATGTAGGTGTAATGGATGAGGAGAAGCGCAGGCAGTGTAGGAACTGGTACCCAGACGTAGTGGTGCTGAAGATGTAGGCGCGATAATGAATGGAGGACACCGGGGCTTGTAGTTCCAAAGCTTTACTCACAGTCTGTAGTGCACACAGGTGCCTGCCTCCGGGCCGTGTCCTCTGGGTCAGAGACTCAGTCAACCTCTAGGCAAGATGGTAGGCTCCCCTCCAACACTCCGCCAACATTTCCTTTCTGAACGTCTCCTCTATAGCGCCTAAAAGTATGAAGATCTCCTAGTACTGAGTTACACTGGAGTTCCTCTCATCAGATGTTCCCAAGAACTCTCCTTGTACGGCAGACAGCTGTAGCCTGCTTCGGGGACTCCCATCTCCTGAGTCCCGGCTCTCTATCCAAATGCTGTTGTACCCCAAGTCTTAGATGGGAGTAGTGCATTTACAGCCAACTACTCCACTGGTGTCTGCTGCAGAACCATAAGTGTCCATACAACCTTGGTGACCAGGCCCCGGCCTTGCGATTAGAACCTATAGGCAGGGTGCTTTCTTCCAACATTCTCCTTCGTTCCGTACTATTCTCTCTTTCTTATGGATGCTTAGGTTACAGATCAGTGTCCTTCTTCCTTCCTTCCTTACCCGTGCCAACTGGCTCAGGTCACTGAGGCAGCTGCAGCACTCCTTCCTCCATCCCTTCTTCCAGGGATCCCCACTCCTCTCCGAGTGGCTTCCTTCTCCTACTTTCCTAGGGGACTGTTCTCGCAGACTGCCCCCGCAGACTGACCTCTAATTCTAAACCTTCCCAGTCTTTTATGTATTCTAACTCCACCCACCTCCCAGCACGTCCAGTGTTCCAAACAGGGAACCACCAAAGGTGCTCTGCTACTCTTTAAGCACTGAGCCGCAATGTGGTTGTGCAGAACTACCCTGGTATGTGGGGTGCGAGTGTTGGAGCATGGAAAAGAGTTCCCACCTTTCCTGGATGGTGGGGCACTACACCTTAGGAGAAGGTGCAGTACCTCTGTGGCGACCGAGCCTCAGGGGCGCCACATACCCCCCCGTTAAACACAGCACGTCCGCGGGCTGCAAGGTAAACAAAGAGCACAACACAGGATTATACAAAATTTTCATAATGCTGAATAAACATTTCTTATACTAAACTTCCCAATATGAGAGGCACTGTTTCTTAAATGTTGCAAACAATTCTTAAATATCTATCTAAAATTCTAAGTCAAAAAGTGCAAAATTTCTTTTAATACTATGTGTAATTCAAAGTGCTATCACCTGTCACTCTCTATCACTTCAGTATTCTCTATCAACACATTTTCTTCATTATCATTATCATTATTATAGTTACATTCATCATCTACATTTTCAATTCTCTTTTCTTTATTCAAATCTCTTTTCCCTGTCAAAACATTTCTTAATTCTAAATAAAAGTCATTTACTCTCATAAAACACATCATTAAATACTTTACATCAAAATATCAATAATTCTTGTAAACGCTGGACACCGCTCCCAGCCGGGATCTCTTGCAGTGTCCTTTGAGGTAGACTTCTATTCTTCACAAAGTGTCCTGTGTAAAACACCTTATCTTCACAAAGTGTCCTTATGTAAAACCAAGAGAGGGCACCTAAAGAGGTGCAACTATTTACAATTGCAGTTCTGGATCATACAGCGTCCATGATCTCCTCAGTTCAAATGTAGAAACGCTGCCAATAAAACTGGGCAACACACGAAAAAAAAACAATTAAACCATGAAGCAAACAAAAAGGCACAACGGTGCAAAATACCCTCCTGGGTAACGAGATTGTTAGTGCTGATCTCCTCTTGGGGTTCTGGAAGCTGGTGAACAGCTACCAGGTGAAATACTTTGGGTGTCTTCATCTTGTCGCTGGTTGCTTGCTGTAGGATACTGAAGCTGTGGCAAAGGGAACCCATGATGCATCTCAATGCCCGTCAACTGTTCCTCCTCAATAGGTGGTTCCGCTGTTCTAGTACGAGGCCTAGCACCGAGGGATGCCTCAGCTTGTCGGCGCTGGTAGGCGACCACATGGGGACTCAGCAGCCAAGGGATCCCGAGATCACTATCCCAAAGCGACCTAGATTCTTCCAATACTCAAAGATGCCGAATCGTGCACGCCTGTTCCAGCCGTACCCTTCTTAGTAGGGACCTCCTCCACCTTCCCATTTCCGACAGACTAGTGGCACCAGCTGACTCTTCCAACTGTCCCATCTCGAGTTGCCGCAAACCCGCCTCCGACAACGTAAATTCAGAGGGTAACCCATTAGGAGGGCCGGGGTATATACCTGGTGCCTCCTGGCGGTGCGGTTCCTGCTCCGATGCAGGCGTGGTGGCAGGGGATGCTGGTTGGTGCAATACCGGGGACGGCGGTGGAACTAATGGCGGCTCCGGTTCCGCAGGGGTCTCTGTAGGGACCTGCGCAGCCGCGTCAGGTCCGGGCGGGAGCTTCTCTTCGGCTCTTGGACAGCGTGGAAGTGTAGACTGGCGCTGCCCAAGGACCGCCTGATTCAGCAGTGACAGGTACCGGGTCCAGAGGTACTGGCGGTGTAGGCTCCTCCTGGGCGTGCGGCCTGCTCAACCTCCATAAGGCCTCCTGCCTCAGTCGCAAACGGCACGTTAGCTGGGCGATCTCGTCCTCCAGCTGCTGGCGGTCCATCTCGGAGATGTAGTCGAAGCCTTCAGCCATGGCACCGGGGAGATCCAACTCAACCTCCGCGCGCTCTCCAGGCCTCCTTCCTTCTCTCTCCAAAATGGCGTTCTGGCGTTCTTCCTGCCTCGGCCCCTTTCCCGCCACTGGCTTCTTCTGCCCCTCCTTCCGTGGAAGGCGTCTTCTTCCAGCGCCTCCATACCAAGCCAGTATACAAACCCCTCGGGGGGTGGGCCATGTTGCTGTCACATAGTAATTCAGGTAGGGGAGGCCCAAGATTCTTCGCGGTCTTTTCATAGGACCTCCCATCTCTTCACGCCCTTCTTCTCCACACCAGCGGCCATTTTCCATGTTCATGTCACAGTCTATTAAATTGGGTCTTCTACACATTTTCAAAAGTTCTAAGTCTAACAAATCTCAGGCACACAGAACCCGATGGCATCGGGTCTCGTCATCCTGTTCGATGGCATCGTGTCTCGTCATCATGTTCGTGATGCCTATTTGGGTCGCCCTCCCAGGGCTGTGGGGTACTCGGTACCGGGCCAGTGTCAGCGGGATGTGTCACAGCGGCGGTGACCCGGTCCATGGCCCAAATCAATGGTGGTTTGTGGTTAATGGAATAGTTCGTGACGCCACCTGTGGTGCTCGGCAAGGGAGGTGTTAAGCCGACGCTGCATGCAGATCTGCTGGGGTGCAGCAAGGATGTAAAAGCTTCCCTCAGGTGAAGCTATAGTCCCAGGGCAGTGTAGAGGTGGTTGGCACGGGGATGTAGCAGTGCCGTAAGGGTAGGAAGCAGACAAGACACAGCGGGGTGCAATTTCTGTACCTTTACTTGATAACTGCAGTCCAGGGTCCTGATTACAGATGGTAACGGAGCAGGCTAGCCTGGAAGCAATTCAGGGATTCTCTCTCAGCAGACGGGCTGTGCAGTCTCCTTCCCTAGCGCCTTGTGGTGTGAAGCACTCCTGTACTTAGTTACTCTAGAGTTCCTCCTGTCAGATGTTCCCAAGAACCTCACTTGCACGGCAGACAGCTCTAGCCTATCTCAGGGGCTCCTTTCTCCTGAGTCCCGGCTCTCTATCCAAGCTGCTGTTGTGCCTCAAGTCTTAGATGGGAGTAGGGCATTTACAGCCTCCTACTCCTCTGGTATCTGTTATAGGCGTCATGAACAGGATTACGGAGCCCGGTACCCCCCGGGTCCTGTGTGCCATAGACTGTGTTTTAAGACTGTGTGTGAAATTGGCGCCAGTAGCCGCCATTGCCGCGCTGCTTGGCGCGTGCGGGAAGAAAAAGGGGAGGCCTTCTTGGGCGGAGCCTGCTGCAGAGCGCGAAGAAGTAAAGTGCCGCGCGGGAAGAGAGGACAGCGCGCGAGATGAGGAGGAGCTGACACCTACAGCCCGGAGCATCGGGCCTGCGAAGCGGCCGTCGGTAAGGTCACACAACCCCCGGCCCTGGCTAACGTTAACTAGGGGGGAGAGAATGTCCGCGCCAAGTAACAATGCAGCGGCGGACGACGCCGCTAACCTCGCAGCACCGCAAGGAGGAGTGCCTGCAGCAGCGGTCCCTATAATGCCGCTGTCCATGCCCTACATACCGGGAGCGGCCTGGCTACCGCAGTACTCGGGTGAGTCACATAGCCTGAGTGAATTTAAAGAGTGACTGTGCAATTTGTTTAGAGTATACCCTCTGTCTGAAAGCCAGAAAGTGAATATCCTGATTGGGCAGCTATCGGGTGCAGCGCAGAGAGAAGTGAAAGCCTGGCAGGACACTGATAAAGAGACTGTTGCAAAAATCCTGGCCAAGCTGAGAAGCACCTTTGACACCCGGACTGCAGCTGAAATCAAGATGAGGTTCTTTGGCTGTAAACAGTAGGCGCAGGACAGTATCAGGGACCATGCCCTCAGCCTGCAGGAGGCGCTGCGAGCAGTTAAGCAAGTTGATCCTGACAGTGTAAAGGAGGAAGATAAACTGTTAAAGGAACAGTTCATTGAAGGACTCCAGTCCAGTACCCACAGAGGACAGTTGTGTATCATAACCCTGCAAAACTTTGATCTGGACTTTGCTGATTTTAAGGACAGGGCTATTCGGGTACTGCTGGAATCCATTGACAGCCGTCCAGCGCCCCCTAGCCGCCCAGCGATCACCTACCATCAGGAAGCAACATCTTTTCCTTGCCTTCCCTGTGGAGGCTGATGCACAAACTCTGGATAAAGATCCAACTGAGGAGCTGCCTCTTCAGGTCCAGGAGTTAACCAAAGGAATGGCTGCGCTTACTAAAACCGTGCAGTCCCTGCAGGTGTCCTCCAAAGAAAAGATCCAGCTTGCTTCCAGTCCAGAGGATGTCCCGTGGCTCTGGAGGAGAAGAGCCCCGCCACTTCGAGGAAGGAACAACGATCGCTATGACCAGGACGGACGTCCCATCTGTCGCCGCTGTTACAAGGCAGGTCATCTTGCAAGGTACTGTCCTTTAAACGAGCAACCCCTGGGGCAGAGGGAGTAGGATCCCCAGGCCCAAGAAACCGGGGAGCCAAGTATGTTCGAGGGAGACCAATCCTTCCTGTGGTGATTGACGGTATCCCCATGAACGCTTTGCTGGACACTGGCTCCCAAGTGACCACTATGCCGTATATTTTGTATAAAAGATATTGGGCTGATTCTGAACTCACCCGTGGCCCAACTGATGAGCTAACAGTAGTTGCCAGTAACGGTCAGACTTTGCCGCAGATTGGATGTAAAGAGGTTACTGTTAAAGTGGGTCGGGTAGAGCTGAAATCTCAGGGCCTGATACTTGTTGATATTGACCGACGTGAATGTAATCCCACGATGACTCTTGGTACAAATGTAATTGAAAACTGTCTGTCCGAGATTATTGTCTTGTTGCAACAGGTGGCTGAGACTGCTGGTTCCGGAGAACAAAGAGTCCTGCAGAAGGAGATCCGAGCCCTGATGCAAAGACAACAGGTTGAACTCTCTGGCGGAGAGATTGGCAGCGTCAGAGTGAGTGATGCTTTCCCCATTGCAATACCCCCCAGATGTGAAATGTTGGTTTGGTGTCGGGCAGCTATAGGTCTTAGAGGGAGAGACTACCAGGCATTGGTAGAACCAGTATACTCCGATAGCAGGCCCACTGTCCTGACAGCCAGAGGGGTGGTTGATGTCAGAAAAGGGAGAGTACCTGTACGTCTTTTGAATTTTCGAGAGGAGGAGGCCACAATTCTTCGGTACGCCACAGTTGCCAAGCTGCTCACTGTTAATAACAACTCTTTGCAGGCAGCGGAGCCCTTGGTCTCATCCGATCAGGTGGAGGACAATGGCTCTGTGAAGCAGCCAGAGGCGTGGTGCCAGCAACTGCAGGTGGGAACTGACTCTACACCTTCCCTTCATACCAGAGAAATGGGGTTTACAGAGTGACACAAGAGTATGAGCGGGTATTCAGCAAACACCCACTAGATTTTGGGCAGGCAAAAGGGGTTCAACATCATATCCCCACTGGAGACCATCCACCCATAAAGGAGAGGTACAGACCTATACCCCCAACACAGTACCAATGTGCTAAGAATATGTTGAGGGAGATGAAGGAGACTGGGGTTATCAGAGACAGTTGTAGCCCCTGGGCAGCTCCAATAGTTTTTGTAAAGAAAAATGATGGTACCATGAGAATGTGTGTGGATTACAGGAAAATTAACAGCACTACACATAAAGATGCCTACCCATTACCTAGAATTGAAGAGTCCTTAGCTGCACTTAAAACTGCTAATTACTTTTCCACCTTAGATCTCACCAATGGGTATTGGCAGGTTCCCGTGGCAGAGGCAGATAAGGAGAAAACCGCATTTACTACTCCAATGGGTCTCTGCGAGTTCAATTATGCCATTTGGGCTCTGCACTGCTCCAGGAACATTTCAACGACTGATGGAGTGCTGCCTGGGACACATGAACTTAGAGACGGTCCTGTTGTACCTGGATGATGTCATTGTTTTCTCCAAAACCTATGAAGATCATCTGGAACACCTGGCGGAAGTGTTTGAAGCTCTGTCCAATTTTGGCCTGAAGGTGAAACCTTCCAAATGCCACCTCCTGAAGCCCAAAGTACAGTACCTCGGTCATGTGGTCAGTGCAGAAGGTGTGGCACCGGATCCTGACAAGGTCACAGTCATCAGGGACTGGCCGAAGCCCAGCAACCTTCATGAAGTACGCCAATTCCTTGGACTGGAAGGCTACTACCGAAGATTCATCAAAGGCTTTACCGAAATAGCCACCCCTATGCAAAACCTTCTGGTGGGGCAGTCCAAGAAGACCAAACAGAAAAATTCCACCTTTGAATGGACGGAAGACTTGGAGAGATCCTTCACTCGGCTGAAGATGGCTCTCACCTGTGACGAAGTTCTGGCCTACCCAGATTATGACAAACCCTTTGTGCTGTACATGGATGCCAGCAATGTGGGACTAGGAGCGGTACTGTCGCAGGTACAGAACGGAAAGAAAAGAGTGATCTCCTATGCCAGCAGGAAGCTGCGCCCCACTGAAAGGAACCCGGACAATTACAGTTCTTTCAAGCTGGAGATCCTTGCCATAGTCTGGGCTGTCACCGAAAGGTTCAAACATTACCTAGCCTCCGCCAAGTTCACTATCTTCACGGATCACAATCCGTTGACGCATTTGGACACTGCAAAATTAGGTGCACTGGAACAGCGATGTATGGCTCGGCTATCGAACTATGAGTTTTACAACAAGTACCGGGCAGGGCACAAGAATGCCAATGCTGATGCGCTGTCCAGGATGCCTAACCTACCAGATGCGGGAGAAGACCCGGAGGCTCTTGAAGAAATAGAGTTGCCTCCCTTCCACAGACCACTGGCGGCCCAACGTGCTCAAGGAGTGAGGAACAGACGGTCTGACATGAAGGAGGTCACTCTGAATCCGTTGCCCCATCATGATTGGGCAGAAACACAAGATAGTGACCCTGCAGTCCGCCTGGTGAAGGAGCTACTGTCGAGAATTGACTCACGCCCAGAGTCAGATGCTCCTGAAGAAACTCAGCAGTTGTGGAAGGAGAGAGGCCGGCTGTTTATCTATGAAGGAAAGCTGTGTCGGAGGAGTATCAATGCCCGTACTCATGAGCTGGTTTGGCAGGTGGTAGTCCCGAAGCGAGAGGCATCAGTGATCCTGGAAGCATACCACAATGGAGCTGGACAATTCGGATGGAAGAAGTTGGAAGTATTGCTGCGGGAGAGGTTCTACTGGGCTGGTATGAGGTAAGCCATTGAGAGGTTTTGCCGGGAGTGTGGACAGTGTAACCTGCGCAGAAAGGATCGAGACAGCCAGAGAGCTCCTATACAGCCAATCATCACCAAACAGCCACTTGAGTTGGTAGCCCTGGACCATGTGAAGCTGGTTCCAAGCCGGTCCGGCTACATCTACGCTCTTACCATTGTGGATCACTACTCAAGATTCCTGGTAGTGGTGCCTGTCAAAGATCTAACTGCCAGGACAGCAGCCAGAGCATTTCAACAACATTTTTGTAGACCACATGGGTATCCTGAGAGAGGTCTTACTGATCAAGGGCCAGCTTTCGAGGCAGAAGTGTTCCATGAATTCTGTAACCTGTATGGTTGTAAGAAGATTTGGACAACACCGTATCACCCACAGACCAATGGCATGTGCGAGAAGATGAACCAGGTAGTGATTGACCTCCTGAAGACTTTGCCCTTGGAGGAGAGGAATCTGTGGCCAGAGAAGTTGCCCGATCTGGTAGACCTTTACAACCATATTCCTGTGAACTCCACCAACTGTACCGCAGCCTACTTAATGAGAGCAAGACCTGGTAAGCTGCCTATTGACTTGGACATGGGAGTCCTGACACCTGAAGCAACGTCACCAGATGCTGACTGGGACACGGAGAGGCAGCAACAGTACAGGAGAGTTCAAGAATGTGTCTTGTGTTCAAGAGTCTGGCCCAGGCAAGACAGAAGCAGGAGGAGCTTTACAATCAAAATTTACCTGCCGTTCCTTTGTTGCCAGGAGAGCAAGTCTTGAAAAGAAAGAGAAGATTGCACAAATTGAATGATCAGTGGGAAGCTGAACCTTATACCGTTCTGCCCTCAAATTTTGATAATACTAAGGTATGCTTTGTTAGCAAAGATGGAGAAGAGACCTCAGCAGCGGTATCGAGAGATCATTTGAAGTTATGCCCTGACCAGTTGAAAGAAAGAAAAGAAGAACCAGATAACATCCAACCCATAGTGGAAGAAGAGAAGGTCAGCACGGTACTTGGGGAATTTCCTGCGAATTGGACTAAAATAAACGATGCTATAGTGGTGCCAGTATTGATATTTCTCCAAGTGGTGGCACAGGAAGACGTGACTCCAGAGAACCCTGAGAATCAGGAAAATCGGGTAGCAGATGCCACACCAGCAGTGGAGCTAGAGAACCCTCGCCCTGCCAGTGGTGAACCTGTTGTGCCCATGGTGAGTCCAAGAGTTACTAGACACTCTAGAATCCCTGTGCCATGCGAAACCCCCAGTATTGATCCAGTACATTACCCACTACACCAGTATTACGCAGGTCTACCCGCACCACACAAGGCATACCACCCATTAGGTATCGCATATAGATAAAGTAATGTAAATGTTGAAATTGTACCTGTAAATATGTAACTGTTTTTCAAGTTTTGTGCCTACAGGTAACCTGTAAGAGTTCCCTTTGAATTTTCTTGTTTTGTTTATGGACACTGAACCACAGGACTTGTGGACCATGGACATTGATGCTGGACTTATCATCATAGGACCATTTTGAAGCATTTGTTTTTTGTACATTTTTCCCTTTTTCAATCTTGTACAATTATTATTGTTCAATTGTTTATATGTTTTCATGTTGTTGTTCAGCCCAGGAGTACTGACTTGCACTAGGGGGGAATGTGGCGCCCCCAGGAGTATGGTCGCCACAGTGGCTTTGCCTTCCTCCAGGGGAGGGTAATGCCAGGCTTGGAGGCAATGATGGGTCTCTCTCGCAGTCAATCCATACATGCAACACAGTTCCACTCCAGGCCAGCAGGGGGAACGCTGAACCAGGATTGAGGGGAGGAGTGCTCTCTGAGGGCCAAGAGGAAGGAGTGGTCAGTTAGTCTGCGGAGGGTGAAGTGTGCAGACATGTAAGGAGAAGCTGGAGGTTGAGCTAGGAAGGAGAGCTCCCTCAGCGTGAGAGCGCAAGAACTGGAGCCTGGTCTCCACGGTTGTATGGATACTAACGGTCCTACAACAGATACCAGAGGAGTAGGAGGCTGTAAATGCCCTACTCCCATCTAAGACTTGAGGCACAACAGCAGCTTGGATAGAGAGCCGGGACTCAGGAGAAAGGAGCCCCACCGAGATAGGCTAGAGCTGTCTGCCGTGCAAGTGAGGTTCTTGGGAACATCTGACAGGAAGAACTCTAGAGTAGCTAAGTACTGGAGTGCTTCACACCACAAGGCGCTAGGGAAGGAGACTGCACAGCCCGTCTGCTGAGAGATAATCCCTGAATTGCTTCCAGGCTAGCCTGCTCCGTTACCATCTATAATCAGGACCCTGGACTGCAGTTATCAAGTAAAGGTACAGAAATTGCACCCCGCTGTGTCTTGTCTGCTTCCTACCCTTACGGCACTGCTACATCCCCATGCCAACCACCTCTACACTGCACTGGGACTATAGCTTCACCTGTGGGAAGCTTTTACATCCTTGCTGCACCCTACCATCAGTCCCAGCGGATCTGCTTGCAGCGTCGGCTTAACACCTCCCTTGCCGAGCACCACAGGTGGCGCCACAAACTATTCCATTAACCACAAACCACCATTGATTTGGGTGCCCAGGGCCATGGACCGGGTCACCGCTGCTGTGACACATCCCCCTGACACCGGCCTGGTACCGAGTACCCCACAGCCCTGGGAGGGCTACCCAGAGGCTCATGATTTCTGTGCACACAGCACTGTCTATAAGGACGTCCTCTATACAGCAACACCATTCTAGCTGTCTCACTACAGGGATGAGTAGATCGGAGTTCCTGCACTGAGGCTCATGATTTCTGTGCACACAGCACTGTCTATAAGGACGTCCTCTATACCGCAACTCCATTCTAGCTGTCTCACTACAGGGATGAGTAGATCAGAGTTGCTGCACTGAGGCTCATGATTTCTGTGCACACAGCACTGTCTTTAAGGACGTCCTCTATACAGCAACGCCATTCTAGCTGTCTCACTACAGGGATGAGTAGATCAGAGTTCCTGCACTGAAGCTCATGATTTCTGTGCACACAGCACTGTCTATAAGGATGTCCTCTATACCGCAACTCCATTCTAGCTGTCTCACTACAGAGATGAGTAGATCGGAGTTGCTGCACTGAGGCTCATGATTTCTGTGCACACAGCACTGTCTATAAGGACGTCCTCTATACAGCAACGCCATTCTAGCTGTCTCACTACAGGAATGAGTAGATCATGATTTCTGGGCAGACCGTAATATCTATTCTACTGGTCAAACTAAGGTTTCCATGCACGTAAGGCTAAAGTTGGCAGGTTCAGCTACAATGTGATGTGTATGGCAGTATGGGGCCTCTGAACTTTCCTTCCATACTTTATGTGAGTCTTATGGAAGAATCCGGCGTGTTTGAATTCCAATGGCTGATGCTCTTGTTCTCTCTATCAAGATAAGCTGCCGCCACAGTAGCCTGACATCTGCTCTCCAATAGACAGCACAAGAATGTTTGTCAAAGTGCTCCTGTGTATGTGATAGTCTGGAGAAAGAGAGCCCCTCTCCCCAGCCACACACAGTACACTGCCACAACATAGGATGCCCCCCACAGCCCCAACCACACAGTACAATGCCCCTACAATGTACGATGACCCCACAACCCCAGCCACACACAGTACAATGACCCCATAGCCCCAGCCACACAGTAAGATGCCCACACAGCCCTCCCAGAGTACGATGCCACCACAATGTACAATGCCTCCACAGCCCCAGCCACACAGTACGATGCCCCCATAATGTACAATGCTCTACAGCCACACACAGTACGATGCCCCCACAGCTCCCCAACATAATTTGATGGCCTCACACTATGATGGATCTCTCAGCACCTCCATACATAATTTGATGGTCATCACAGCCCCCCACACATAGTAATGGCACTCATATACCCCCACAGACAGTAAAGATGGTCCTCACAGCCCTCCCCACACACAGGACAGTCCCCACAGATTGCATAATGGTTCTCATGGGCCCCTATACACAGTATAATGCCCCACAACACCCCAGAAAGTATTATGGTCACCACAGCCCTCTATATAGTATGACTTCACGCAGAGAGCCACTTATATGCACTCACAGCACCCCTATATACCAATGAGACCCCACACACAAAAAATACTATTTGTTCCCATTCTCCTGCTGCTCTGCACCTGTCTTTCATGTGTGCACGCACGATCATCACAGCAGACGCTATGTAGTGACATCATCACGTCTGCTGTCAGTCCCTTGTGCCGAATAGTAGAAGTCACCGGCTGCCTTCTCTTCCAATAGATTCACACCGGTAGGGTTGTCTCCTCCACCATATATTGGGAGACCGGTAGGGTTGCCAACTTGACTTATTTTTTTTCTGGACAACCAATTAAAAAATGAGACAGGTAAAAAAAAAAAAATTATATGGACACATTGAAAAATCATTATGGCTGTAAATGGTACATATTTACAATACAAAATTACGATATGAAGACAATAGCTGCATTCACTATAAAATTATGAGAATTAGTCAAAATTATCTGCATAAGTTTCTTCAGATTAAAAAAAAATCATGGCCACCTTCAATTTTTTTTACAGACAGGGCAAAAAATTGCCATGTTTTCCTACTGTCCTGGAATTTCTGAACAGTTGGCAAGCTTGGCCGCTGAGAAGGCAATCGCATGATGCAGCCCGTGGGCCACAATTTTCAGGCCTTTTGGCTGCCTCAGTCCACATGCCAGAGAGGAACAGCCAGAGGCCGGATCTCCTGTGTGCTGCATCTGCGTGCTGCACTATGCCCAGGTCTAATGTACATTATACTATGTACATAGATTTGAGTTACTGCAAATCATGTCCTTCTTGGCTAAAAATGCTCTTCAAAATTAAAATTATTAAGAAGAGTATTTTTACCCCTCTGTAAAATATGTAGTGTGCCAGAGTATGTGCTATGGAGCAATGGGGCATACCTTTTTTATATCGCTTCAGATGTATGTAAACTGCCACGGTCCGGTCCGCTGGGCGGGGCTTATTCACCTGCTCCCCCCCCCCGTCTTGCACTACGCATTTCTTCTTGTATAGAGCAAGACAGGGAGGGGGGAGCAGTTGAATAAGCCCCGCCCAGCGGACCGGACCGTGGCAGTTTACATACATCTGAAGCGATATAAAAAAGGTATTTATGCATGAAAGGTGCGGGGTCAGGGGGAAGCAAAAGTACTAAGAGAATCCTTATGTGACACACAATTGAATGATATCATTATAGGATATCTCAAAAAAGGGGTGACAGATTCCCTTTAATAAACATCCATAAAAACTGTTCCTCATAGACTGTAAGCTTGCGAGCAGGGCCCTCATTCCTCTTGGCATCTGTTATGATCTATGTGATTATTGTTATGCTGTAATGTCTATCGTCTGTACACAGTGGCGTAGCAAATGTTTGTGGCGCCCGGGGCGGTTGAAAAATTTGCGGCCTCATTGGTCGTTGATAATCCGGAAGCATCCGAAGAGCCCACACTACACTCTAAGATGTAATTTTTATTACACATATCTTGTAGAGCCACATATTGTTCTTGCATAAGGGCCACATATCTTGTAGAGCCACATATTGTTCTCACATAGTGGCCACATATTTTATAGAGCCACATGTTGTTCTTATACAAGGGACATATCTTATAGAGCCACATATTGTTCTTACATAGGGGCCACATATTATATAAAGAGCCACATATTGTTCTCACATAGGGGCCACATATTTTAAAGAGCCACATATTGTTCTTGCATAGGGGCCACATATCTTATAGAGCCACATATTGTTCTTATATGCTCTCATCTGTGTCTTGACAATGGGTGACATCTCCAGAAACATATTTGGATCCAAACGATCGTTCATGAGATGGAGCAATTTACGTCTATGTTTAAAAGAATAGTTATCCCACAGCAGTCGTCCATAAGAGCCATGTGCCACCTCCAGGCCTCATGTACCATGGACAGTGCCCAGGCCACACACAACACACAGACGCCAGCCGACATATTATGGGTCGCCCTCCCAGGGCCGTGGGGTACCGGGCCGGCGTCGGCGGGATGTTTCACAGCAGCGGTGACCCGGTCCGTGGTCCTGGGCGCCCAATGCAAAAACAGGGGAGATTGGAAATGATGGAATGTAAATGAATAGTTCGTGACGCCACCTGTGGTGTTCGGCAAGTGAGATGTCGAGCCGACGCTGCATGCAGATCCTCTGGGGCTGGTGGTGTGTTGCAGCCAAGATGGTGAAGCTCCCCACAGGTGGAGCTGTAGCCCCAGGGCAGTGTAGATGTAGGGGGAGAGGAGAGGCACAAGCGGTGTAGAAGCTGGTACCCAGATGTAGCGGTGCTGGGTACGTTGGCGCAAGATTGAATGGAGGACACCAGGGCTTGTAGTTACAAAGCTTTACTCACAGTCTGTAGTACACACAGGTGCCTGCCTCCGTGCTGTGTCCTCCGGATCAGGGACTCAATCAACCTCCAGGCCAGATGGAATGCTCCCTTCCAACACTCCACCAACATGCGCCTTTCTGAACGTCTCCTCTTATAGCGCCTTTAATTGTGAAGTACTTCTAGTACTGAGTTACACTGGAGTGCCTCCTGACAGATGTTCCCAAGAACTCTACTTGTACGTCAGACAGCTGTAGCCTGCTTCGGGGACTCCTTACTCCTGAGTCCCGGCTCACTATCAATGTTACTGTTGTGCCCCCAAGTCTTAGATGGGAGTAGTGCATTTACAGCCCACTACTCCACCGGTGTCTGCTGTAGAACCATTAGTGCCCATACAACCTCGAGGACCGGGCCCCGGCCTTGCGCTTAGATCTTCTAGGCAGGGTTCTTTGTTGTGAGTTCATTTTCTGGTCTACCAGTTGTGAGTTCTCCTTCCAGGCTCCCTCTGGTGGTAACAGGAGGTAGTGAGGCTGATTTAATCAGTAGAGATCTGCCACCTGATGATGATTGGACCTCAGGAATTTCTGACTGGATTTAAGTCAGCCGACGCCCTTTTCTGGTGCTGGTGATTCCTTCTGGCTTTTTAGCTCTTGGTGTTCAGCTCTGTTCCAGTCATTTCAAGCTAAGTTTTTCTGCTAATGTTCACACTTAATTTTGTTGGTCTATTCAGTTTTTTTGTGTGGTCAGCCATCCCCGGCTGGGGCTGTGCTGAATTTCCACTCTTATTTATCTGTATTTGCCTCTTTTTGCTCTGTCTCAGAACATTTCAGAGTGCTGATATAGTGGGAGGAGTCTAGTGACTTCAGGGTTAATTTTGTTATCAGAAGTGTTGGACATTATTTTTGTAGGGTTTTTGGCAGATTGCAGACAGTGTATTTCCTTTCCTGTCCTTTCTAGTTAGTTTGGGCCCCATCGTTTGTGCAGCCTATTTTCCTGCCTGTGTTTGTGTTTTCATCTTCTTTCACCGTCAATACATGTGTGGGGGCTGTCTTTCCTTTGGGGTCTGCTCTGGGACAGTTAGTTTTCCCCTTTCTTGCTTTAGGCTTATTTAGTCCTCCGGCAGTGATGAGGCGTCTAGGATCATCGTAGGAACGCTCCACGGCTGTTGCTAGTTGTGTGGTTAGGATCAGGGATCTGCAATCTGCATAGTTACCAACCTCTCTGGTTTTTCTGGGGCTTAGCTTGTTTTGTTTTTTCCTCCTCGGTGACCCTTTCATAACAGAATCACCAGCCATACCACAGATTCTAGGGTACTCAAAAGCAGGAAAAGGTTGTTAAAAAAAAAAAAGTGTCAGAATTTATTTTTTTTTAATGTATTTTTTCCTCTTTTTCTCTGGGGCTGTAGGAGGATATTTTTTTCCCTAATGGAGATTAAGCAATTGTCTGATCGTGTGGAGCAACTTGCTGCTGAAGTGCAGGGAATTTCCACCTACCTCATTCAGTCACATGCTACTGAACCTAAGATCCCTACTCCTGATGTGTTTTCTGAGGATTGGTCTAAATTTCTGAATTTTAAGACTAATTGTAAATTATTTCTTGCCTTGAAGCCTAACTCATCGGGGAGCTCTGCGCAGCAGGTTAAAATTGTCATCTCCTTGCTGCTGGGCGATCCCCAGGATTGGGCTTTTTCTCTGACACCTGAAAATCCTATTCTGACTAATGTGGATGCATTTTTTCAAACCTTGGAGTTGTTGTATGATGAACCTAATGCTGGTGATCAAGCTGAGAGAACACTGTTGGCATTAAACCAGGGTCAGGATTCTGCAGAGTGGGCGGTCCTTACTACATGGAATGATTGGCTGCTCTCTTTCGGAAGGGTTTATCAGAGACCGTAAAAAATTTTATGGTGGGATTTCCTGTTCCCTCTGGTCTGGATGATTCTATGTCACTAGCCATTCAAGTTGATCGGCGCTTACGTGAACGTAAAACTACACGGGAGGCGCTGCCACCTTTTGAACAAACATCTGAACCTATGCAATGTGATGGGGTTTTGTCTAGGGCGCAACGTCAGGAGTTTAGAAGGCGTAATAAGCTGTGTTTTTTTCTGTGGAGACGCCTCTCCTGATAATCTGGCCGATTTTTCTGATGTATTTAGTGAGAGCAAGTCTGCATCTTTGCCTCCTCATAGGAGTTATGACTGTGCAATTGAGTTGATGCCTGGGTGTAAATTTCCCAAGGGTCGGCTTTTCAACTTATCAGTACCCGAACATAATGCTATGCGATCCTATATTAAGGAGTCGTTGGAGAAGAGTCATATTAGACCATCCTCGTCACCTTTAGGTGCTGGGTTTTTTTTTGTAGCCAAGAAAGATGGTTCATTAAGACCGTGTATTGATTATCGCTCCCTTAACAAGATGACGGTTAAATGTCAGTACCCGTTACCTCTGAAGTCAGATTTATTCTCCAGAGTTAAGAGTGCCTGCTGGTTTACTGAGCTTGACATCAGGGGGGGCGCATAATCTTATTCGCATCAAGCACGGGGATGAATGGAAGACGGCGTTTAATACTCCGGAGGGACATTTTGAGTACCTTGTGATGCCTTTTGGTCTCACTAATGCCCCTTCTGTCTTCCAGTCCTTTATGAATGATATTTTCCGTGATTTTGTGGATAAGTTTTTGTTCATCTATCTGGATGATATTTTGATCTTTTCTAGTGATTGGGATTCTCATGTGGAACACATCCGGACTGTGTTCCAGATTTTGAGGGAGAATTCCCTGTTTGTTAAGGGATCGAAATGCCTCTTTGGTGTACAGATGATTTCATTTTTGGGATTTATCTTGTCTCCGTCGACTATTGAAATGGACCCGGCCAAGGTACAGGCCATCTATGATTGGGTTCAGCCTACTTCTTTGAAGGCCCTCCAGAAGTTTTTGGGTTTTGCTAATTTCTATCGTAAATTTATAGGTAATTTTTCTGGTATTGTCAAACCACTGACTGATCTGACCAAGAAGGGCGCTGATGTGCTGAATTGGTCTCCTGAGGCTGTCTCAGCATTTCAGAAGCTTAAGCGGAGATTTACTTCAGCTCCAGTTTTACGGCAACCTGATGTCTCACTTCCATTTCAGGTGGAGGTAGATGCTTCTGAGATTGGTGCAGGAGCTGTTTTGTCCCAAAAGGACCCTGTGACTTCTAAGATGAATCCCTTTGCATTCTTTTCTCGAAAGTTCTCCCCATCTGAACGCAACTATGACATGAGGAATCGGGAATTGTTGGCCATGAAATGGGCATTTGAGGAGTGGAGACATTGGTTGGAGGGAGCTAGACATCAAGTTGTGGTCTCACCGATCACAAAAATTTGATTTATCTGGAGTCGGCCAAACGCTTGAATCCTAGACGGGCTAGATTGGCCTTGTTTTTCACGCTTTTTAATTTTGTGGTCTCTTTTCTTCCGGGTACTAAGAATGTTAAGGCAGGCGCCCTTTCTAGGAGTTTCTTTGCTGATTCTCTTAATGTGACCGAGCCTAGTACCATCCTAGGTGAGGGGGTCGTTCTTTCTGCCATTTTGCCCGATTTGAGACGCGCCCTGGAGGAATTTCAGGAGGATAAACCTGAGCGTTGCCCTATGGGAAAATTGTATGTTCCTGACCAGTGGAGAAAGAGAGTGATGTCTGAAATTCATTGCTCCGCATTGGCTGGTCATCCAGGTATTTTTGGTACCATAGATTTGGTGAGACGGTCTTTTTGGTGGCCTGCCTTATCTCGTGATGTCAGGAATTTTGTACAGTCCTGTGGGACTTGTTCTCGGTCTAAACCCTGTTCTCGTTCTAGTGGGTTGCTGATGCCCCTGCCGGTGCCCAAGAGGCCATGGACCCATATCTCAATGGATTTTATTTTTGATCTTCCTGTCTCTCAGAGAATGATTGTTATCTGGTGATTTGTGATAGATTTTCGAAGATGGTCCATCTGGTACCACTCCCAAAGTTGCCATCTTCCGCTGAGTTGGTGCCCTTGTTTTTACAACAGGTGGTTCGGTTACATGGGATTCCTGAGAACATTGTGTCCGACAGAGGAGTCCAGTTTGTTTCCAGATTTCATAACAGTTCTTCCTCTAACCCACGTCCTCTGTTCCCTTTTACTCCTACGTTCCGTACTAGTCTTTCCTTTTTATGGAAGATCAGGTTTCGGTTCAATGTCTTTCTCCTTCTTTCCTTTCCTGTGCCAGCAGACCCAGTTCACTGAGATCTGCTGCAGCACCTCCTTCCTCCATCCCTCTCTCAGGGATCTTCTCTCCTCACTCCTCTGTGTGATTCTCTGACTGACTGACCTACTGACTGACTGAAATTCTAAACCTTCCCGCTCTTTTATGTATTCTAACTCCACCCGCCTCCCAGCATGTTTCGTGTTCCAAGCAGGGAGCCACCAAAGGTGCTCTGCTACACTCCAAGCAGGGAGCCGCAATGTGGCTTTGCTGAACTACCGTGTTGTGTGGGATGCAGGTGTTGGAGCGTGGTCAGGAGCCTCCAACTTACCTGGATGGTGGGGCACCACACCTCATGAGGAGGTGCAGTACCTCTGTGGCGACTGAGCCTCAGGGGTGCCACATACCCCCCCGTTAAACACAGCATGTCCGTGGGCTGCAAGGCAAACAAAGTTGACAATACAGGAACATACAAATTTTTTTGTAATGCTGAATAAACATTTCTTATACTAAACTTCCCAATGTGGGAGGCACGGTTTCTTGAACGTTGCAAACAGTTTTAACTAGCTATCTAAATTCAAAATTATGCTAACTAATTTAAAGTGCTATGGAGGCAACTCAATTTCAATTCACCTTTTTCTAGCAACACATCTCTGTTCTGTTACTTTACACATTGTCTTACTTTCTTATATGACAACCGCTGGTGTCTGGTTCATCACATGTAACTTCAATTCTTTATTCACATTCAAGGCATTTGTACTTCAAAATTTCTTTAGTATATCATTTACTAAATTTCGACATTTGTAAAACATTCACTATATTCCTTTCTCAACTATTCCCTATAAATTCTGTCATTAGGCATTATCACTTACTAGCTTTCTGTTTCAAAAATATATTAACCATTATCAATAAGTGCAAATAGTAGGCACGGGTCCGGCCAACATGTCTGGAAATGTCCTTATGCTGAGGTAATTCTTCCTTCAAGAAGAGAGAGTCCTATGTAAAACCAAGAGAGAGCACCTAAAGAGGGGCAAACTATATACAATAACAGTTCTGGACCATTCAGCGTTCATGATCTCTGCAGTTCAAGTGTGAAAGCTGCCAATACAACTGGGCAACAACTGGAAAAACAAAACTAAACCATGATCATCAAAATAAGAAAAGGCACAAAGGTGCAAATACCCTCCTGGGTAACGAGAGATATCTTAAAGAAGCATCTTGACTAATTGTTGTCCCCTCCTGGGGTTTCTGGACTGGAACTGCTTCTAGGGCAAATACTTTGAGTGGCTTCGTCTTGTTGCTGTTGCTTGCCATAGGGCATGGTGGTGGCAGCTGGTGCGATTGCTGCCTAGGGCACTGAAGCTGTGGTAAAGGGAACCCATGATGCATATCAATGCCCACCAGCTGTTCCTCATTGGTGGGTGGTTCCGCTGCTCTGGTACGAGGCCTGACATCTGGGGAAGCTGCAGCCTGTTGGCGCTGGTAAGCGGCTACACGGGGGCTTTGCAGCCAAGGAATCCCGATGTCACAATCCCAAAGCGACCTAGACTCCTCCAAGCCCTGAAGATGCCGGATCGTGTGCGCCTGTTCTAGCCGTACCCTTCTCAGTAGGGACCTCTTCCACCTCCCCATCTCCGACAGCCTAGTGCCCCCAGCTGACTCTTCCAACTGCCCCATTTCGAGTTCCCGCAAGCCAGCCTCTGACAACGTGAATTCAGGGGCAACCCATTAGGAGGGCCGTGGTATATACCTGGTGCCTCCCAGTGGTGCGGTCTCTGCTCCGGTGCAGGCATAGTGGCGGTGGATGCCGTTCGCTGGGATGCCGGGGACGGCGGTGGAGCTAATGGCGGCTCCGGGTCTGCAGGGGTCTCTGGAGGGACCTACGCGGCCGCGACAGGTCCGGACGGGAGCTTCTCTTCCTCCGCTTCGGCTCCCAGGGCCGTGTACAACTCCTCCGGTGGTACCGGCAGAGAGGGGACAGTGGATCCTGCCGGTGGTATGGCAGCGGTCGCAGGCTCCACAGTCTGCCTGGAAAGGTTCCGGTGCAGCAGCGGCGGGTACCGGTGGTGCGGGTACCGCAGGGGTAGGCCCCTCCTGGGCGCGCTGCAGCTTTAAAGTCCATAGCGCTTCCTGCTTCAGTTGCAGGCGGCGCGTCAGCTGGGCTATTTCGTCCTCCAGCTGCTGGCGGTTCATATCGGACACTGGGTTGGAGCCTTCAGCCATGGAGCCGGGGAGGTCCAGCATAACCTCCTCGCGCTCCGCAGGCCTCCTCCCTTCTCCTGCCAAGATGGCGTTCTGGCGTTCTTCCTGTCTCGGCTCTTTTCCCGCCACTGGCTTTCGCTCCTCCTTCTTGGGGCGGCGTCTTCTTCCAGCTCCTCCATACCAAGCCAGTATACGAACACCTTGGGGGGTGGGCCATGTTGCTGTTGCATAGTAATTCAGGCAGGGGAGGCCCAGGATTGTTCACGGTCTTTTCTTAGGACCTCCCATGTTATCAAGCCCTTCTTCACCGCGCCAGTGGCCATTTTTAATGTTCATTTTACAGTCTATTAAATTGGGTCTTCGGCACATCTTCAAAAACTTTAAGTCTTAGGCACACAGAACCCGATGGCATCTGGTCTCGTCATCCTGTTCGTGACGTCAAGTTTGGGTCGCCCTCCCAGGGCCGTGGGGTACTTGGTACCGGGCGGCGGGATGTGTCACAGCAGCGGTGACCCAGTCCATGGCCCTGGGCGCCCAATGCAAAAACAGGGGAGATTGGAAGTGATGGAATGTAAATGAATAGTTCGTGACGCCACCTGTGGTGTTCGGCAAGTGAGATGTCAAGCCGACGCTGCATGCACATCCTCTGGGGCTGATGGTGTGTTGCAGCCAAGATGGTGAAGCTCCCCACAGGTGGAGCTGTAGCCCCAGGGCAATGTAGATGTAGGGGGAGAAGAGAGGCACAAGCGGTGTAGAAGCTGGTACCCAGATGTAGCGGTGCTGGGTACGTTGGCGCAAGAATGAATGGAGGACACCAGGGCTTGTAGTTCCAAAGCTTTACTCAGTCTGTAGTACACACAGGTGCCTGCCTCCGTGCTGTGTCCTCCGGGTCAGGGACTCAATCAACATCCAGGCCAGATGGAATGCTCCCTTCCAACACTCCGCCAACATGTGCCTTTCTGAACATCTCCTCTTATAGCGCCTTTAAGTGTGTAGTACTCCTAGTACTGAGTTACACTGGAGTGCCTCCTGACAGATGTTCCCAAGAACTCTACTTGTACTGCAGACCGCTGTAGCCTGCTTCGGGGACTCCTTACTCCTGAGTCCCGGCTCACTATCAATGTTGTTGTTGTGCCCCCAAGTCTTAGATGGGAGTAGTGCATTTAGAGCTGACTACTCCACCGGTGTCTGCTGTAGAACCATTAGTGTCCATACAACCTCGCTTAGAACTTCTAGGCAGGGTTCTTCCTCTAACCCACGTCCTCTGTTCCCTTTTACTCCTATGTTCCGTACTAGTCTTTCCTTCTTATGGAAGATCAGGTTTCGGTTCAATGTCTTTCTCCTTCTTTCCTTTCCCGTGCCAGCAGACCCAGTTCACTGAGATCTGCTGCAGCACCTCCTTCCTCCATCCCTCTCTCAGGGATCTTCTCTCCTCACTCCTCTGAGTGACTCTCTGACTGACTGACCTACTGACTAACTGAAATTCTAAACCTTCCCACTCTTTTATGTATTCTAACTCCACCCGCCTCCCAGCACGTTTTGTGTTCCAAGCAGGGAGCCACCAAAGGTGCTCTGCTACACTCCAAGCAGGGAGCCGCAATGTGGCTTTGCTGAACTACCGTGTTGTGTGGGATGCAGGTGTTGGAGCGTGGTCAGGAGCCTCCAACTTACCTGGATGGTGGGGCACCACACCTCATAAGGAGGTGCAGTACTTCTGTGGCGACTGAGCCTCAGGGGCGCCACAATTACATGGTGATCTGGTTGATGTAGGGGGCAACGGCCACAACCGAGTTAGCCCAAGACCTGCTGGCATCTGCCTTTCATTCATTTCATTCGGTCTACACGTAAATGACCAGACAAGCCTCTACGTCATTACCGGTCAGGCTGGCACACCGGCAGGTAGGGTTGCCACCTGGCTGGCATTTTTCTGTAGTGAAGACAGAGCCGTATGCCATCATTATAAACAGGGCACAAGTCTGGCAGTGCCATCAGTACATGTACACCACACACCCGATATGACGAGGGCATGTGACGGTGACAATGTGACCCTCATTTAGCATCATGTGACGCCACAAGAGATACAGAAATTCCACACAGCACCCTGATGGCACCACAAGTACCATGTGACACCCACAATGGACGTGCAGACAGCTCCCTGGCACCGTGGATGGGGCTGACACGGCAAACACAGGAGGTGTTTACACAGGATCCTGTGATGTGACATGTGCAGGATGGATGTCCCTGCTGCAGCTCACATGTGAGCAGTGAGCACCATACATGATGGAGGTCACAGCCCCGGCACTGCAGCGCCAGCTCAGCCCAAGGTGATCACACAATGCGGAGTGACTGCACTGCAGCCCCGGGACTACAAAGCCCGGCATGCCTGCCCAGCTGCGGACACGGCTTACCGGATCATGCATCCTCCCCATCCTCCGTGCAGCGCATCGCATCCAGCTGATGCAGCGGTCTCCAATCCCAGGCTCATACACAGCATCCGAGTCCTGCTGGCTGCTGCAATGTGCCTCCGCGCTTCTCCCGCAGAGGAGAGGAATTGCTGCTGTTGCGCCCCCCACACACACATGCCGCCTGGGGCGAACCGCCCCCCCCATGCTACGCCACTGTCTGTACAACTCCCCTCTGAAATGTAAAGTGCTGCAGAATATGTCGGCACTATAGAAATAAAACAGACCAGGCTGAATGGATCACAAAGCATAGTAAGTGGTTATAGAAGGCCCACGTACACCAAGAAACACAGCTGGGACCTAAGAAGTTGGTTACATAAGCGATCATCATTTTTTTTATTTACCATATATACTCGTGTATAAGCCGAGATTTTCAGCCCATTTTTTTTGGCTGAAAGTCCCCCTCTCGGCTTATACACGAGTCATATACCTGGGGGTCGGCGGGGGAGCGCGAATGTCAGAGATCATACTTACCTCCCCCGGCGCTGTCTCTCTGCAGCCCCCCTGCTTTTCCACGGTCTCCCTTCCTGCCTTCAGCGGTCACATGGTACCGCTCATTAAACTCATGAATATGCACATATTCATGAGTGTAATGAGCGGTATCATGTGACCGGTGAAGGCAGGGTGACCGTGGAGAAGCGGGGCTGCCGCTGCAGAGACCGCGCCAGGGGAGATAAGTATAGAAATATTCACCTGTCCCCCGGTCCATCGCTGCTCACCGCTGTCTGCTGCATCCTGTCTGTGACGGTTTAGGCAGCAGGGGGCGCGGTGACATAGTTAATGCGAGCTGCGCCCTCTGCTGCCTGAACGTCACTGACAGATGACATGGCAAACAGCGGTGAGCAGCGATGGCCCCCAGACAGGTGAGGTCCTGAGCAGGAGAGGTGAGTATGGCATTTTTTTTTTGCAGCAGCATATGGGGGCATAATATATGGAGCATTTTATGGGGCAGCATATGGGGGCATATCCTATGGAGCAGCATATGGGGGCATATCCTATGGGGCAGAATATGGGGGCATATCCTATGGGGCAGAATATGGGGGCATAGTCTATTGGGCAGCATATGGGGGCATATTCTATGGGGCAGCATATGGGGGCATATTCTATGGGGCAGCATATGGGGGCATTAGCTATTGTGCATAATCTATGGAGCATTTCATGGGGGCATAATCTATGGAGAATCTTATGGGGGCATAATCTATGGAGCATTTTATGGGGGAATAATCTATGGAGCATCTTATGGGACCATAATCTTTAAGGAGCATTATTTGGGGCATATTATTCTATGGAGCATCTTATGAGGCCATTATTAACCTTTGTGCAGCATTATATGGGGTGTATTTTGTATGGAGCATCTTATGGGGCCCATCATGAACTGTATGGAGCATAACATGGGGCTCCTGATTCAATATGGATATTCAAAAACATTTAACCTACTGTTGTCTCAATTAATTTTACTTTTATTGGCATCTATCTTTATGTTTGATATTTACCAGTAGCTGCTGCATTTTCCACCCCAGGCTTATACGCGAGTCAATAAGTTTACCCAGTTTTTTGTGGCAAAATTAGGGGGCTCGGCTTATACACCAGTATATACAGTACTTTTCTTTAATTCACTGTATTTTTCGAACCAGAAGAAGCACCCCAAATTTTGGTGAGGAAAATAGACTTTTTTTTTATATAAAATGGGGATCTTACAGTCCATATTTACAGTAGCCAACATGGGGAGCAGTGGATTGGGGTCACAGGAGACAGAGTCCGTGCTACACGAAACTGGCGGCGGTGGGACGGTGCTGCAGGCCCTTGGGGGAGGAGAGGGTGTCCCAGCGCTGCAAGGCTGCGGGTCCTGGGCTGGAAGAAGTGGTCGGGCTTCAGGAAAATGGCCACCTCAGGCGGCGAGTGCACAGATTGAGATCTCGGCTGAGGTCCTGCAGCTTCGCCACACTTACGCTGATGGCTTCTTGCAGGAGGGACCCTGCTCCACAACTGTGCCACCCCCTTCTATAAGCTATATTCAAACTATAAGACACACCCAAATTGTCATCACAAATTTGAAGGTAAAAATTGCCTCTTCTAGTCAGAAAAATTTGCTAAATGCTGCAGAGGACAGGAAATTAAAGGGAACCTGTCACCACTTTTTTGGCCTACTAGGTAAAAATATAATTTGAGTGTCAGCTGTGCATTCCACATCTAGTTCTGAACCCCCCCAACTCCCCATGTATCACCCATAAAAACCTTTTTTATTTGTCCCTCAGTTGGGCATAGCATACTGCGCACGCGCAAGCTTACATTTCAATGCACACGCGCAAAATGTGTACGTGATCATCACAGAGAAGAATGCGTACAGCAAGCCGAGGAGGGGTGGAGTGACAGAAAGAGGCAACGCCCATTGGACCAGACCAAACAGATTACCATACAGTGCGGGCCAAATAAAAAAAATTCTCTTTACTTGTCAGTGAGATCTGAACAATTGAGTGCTGGTCTACTGATAAGCAGGGATGTGGAGTCAGAGTCGGTGCTCAGTTTGGTGGAGTCGGTATAAAATGGACCGACTCTGACAATATATAATAAATTGGGTACAGTAGTTCAATGCAGAATGTGCTGAATATTTTTTTCATAGGAATTTGGGAAAGTTATGAAATGTCCTATAAATGGCTGATCTATTCCTGACCTAAGGCTACATTCACACACAGCGTTTTTGCTGCGTTTTTTGAGGATACGTTTTTCAGCTGTAAAAGCAGATCAGCTTTTTAAAAAACCGCATCACCTGAAAGGTTTTTGAGCCCATTGATGTTTTCAATAGCAAAAGCAGATTAGAAAAACGCCACACAAACTGACATGCTCATTCAGCCCAAAAACGGATCCTCACAAAACAATGTGTCTGAATGTCATATTTTGAAACCCATTGACTTTGCTGGGATGCCCAGAGTCACTGCATTTTACTGCAAAAAAAGGATCAGCAAAAACGCTGTGTGAATCATGGCCGCAGCCAGCGAGGGGCAGGGGGGGCAGTTGCCCCCCACCTAGAAGCAGGGGCACGCACCTATCAAAATTCACTTGTAACTTGTATGCTGGAGTGCTTCCGTCCTGCACCAGCTCTAGACTGCAGGGGGCAATCTCCCCTCCTCTGTCCTGTCTTCTGCAGTCTTCACCAGAGAGCAGAGGAGGGGTGCCTGCCTTGCACAGGATCCGATTCCTAGGCCCCAAGCTGGAGAAAGTGAGAAAGTTGTGCACACGCTGCAGCTGGCAATGAGACAGTCTGCAAGAGGGACATGCTGGAAATCTGATTGGAAAAGTGAGGAAATTGGTTATTGCCGCCAGCACCCCTAAAATTGATTCCATCTTGAAGAGACGTGCTGGGAAAGGGGCAATTGTCGATCAAGCCACTCCGATTGCTTGAACTAAATCCGTTTCTTATAGATATGGCGAACCCTCAGGTAACCCTAAATGAAGGTCAATGGACACAGGTGGCTGAATAGAAGGAATTGCTTAATCACCCATTTACCGTGACTAAAAAAATTACAAGCTGAGGATTTAACTCCTGGCATTTTCATAAGGGAGTGGAAGAACTGTCCCAAAGAGGAGATTTAATCGCAGATGGCTTTTCTGCTTCAATGAAACGGAGAGAGACACAGCTATTGGAAAATAAAATTTTTCTGGCCGCTGTTTATGTGGACCCAAGTCATCTTATACTGCTTGATGATCAACAGCTTACTAAAGGAAAAGAAGCTCTGACTGAGGTAGCGGTTAGGAAGAGTGGCCTACAGGAGGACGGCCAGGTGCAAGAGGACTCGGGTCCTGACAGTGCTACTGCTGCCATATCTTCATCCTCATCAGATGAGGAGTTTGACTTTGACAGTATTTGGATGATATGGAGCAGGCAAAGCGTTGCTGCAAGGAAAAAGATTACACTCTGTCTCCTATAGCAAGCAGATTGACCATATTTCTGCAAAATGTTTCACTTGCTCTCAAAGAAAAAGAAAAATTCAACCGTTCATCAAAACTGACTGTGCATGAGGCAATTCCTTTATACTTGGAAATTGTTAGAGCTATTGCCCATGTGGCTACGGCTTTGCCTCCAACCCAAGTTAGTGTAGAGAGGTTGTTCTCTAGCCTTAAAATTATTAGGTCAGATTTGAGGTCATCTATGAAGGAGGATCTGATGGAGGCAATTCTATTTCTTAGAACAAATTCATAGACTGCACAAATGTTTAGTATGTTTTTGTTGAAAACTGTTTTTTGCCACATATATAGTTTTACATATACACTCACTGGCCACTTTATTAGGTACACCATGCTAGTAACGGGTTGGACCACCTTTTGCCTTCAGAACTGCCTCAATTCTTCGTGGCAGAGATTCAACAAGGTGCTGGAAGCATTCCTCAGAGATTTTGGACCATATTGACATGATGGCATCACACAGTTGGCGCAGATTTGTCGGCTGCACATCCCTGATGCGAATCTCCCGTTCCACCACATCCCAAAGATGCTCTATTGGATTGAGATCTGGTGACTGAGGAGGCCATTTGAGTACAGTGAACTCATTGTCATGTTCAAGAAACCAATCTGAGATGATTCGAGCTTTATGACATGGCGCATTATCCTGCTGAAAGTAGCCATCAGATGTTGGGTACATTGTGGTCATAAAGGGATGGACATGGTCAGCAACAATACTCAGGTAGGCTGTGGCGTTGCAACGATGCTCAATTGGTACCAAGGGGCCCAAAGAGTGCCAAGAAAAAATTCCCCACACCATGACACCACCACCACCAGCCTGAACCGTTGATACAAGGCAGGATGGATCCATGCTTTCATGTTGTTTACGCCAAATTCTGACCCTACCATCCGAATGTCGCAGCAGAAATCGAGACTCATCAGACCAGGCAACGTTTTTCCAATCTTCTACTGTCCAATTTCGATGAGCTTGTGCAAATTGTAGCCTCAGTTTCCTGTTCTTAGCTGAGAGGAGTGGTACCCAGTGTGGTCTTCTGCTGCTGTAGCCCATCTGCCTCAAAGTTCGACGCACTGTGCGTTCAGAGATGCTCTTCTGCCTACCTTGGTTGTAACGGGTGGCAATTTGAGTCACTGTTGCCTTTCTATCAGCTCGAACCAGTATGCCCATTCTCCTCTGACCTCTGGCATCAACAAGGCATTTCCGGCCACAGAACTGCCGCTCACTGGATTTTTTTTCTTTTTCGGACCATTCTCTGTAAACCCTAGAGATGGTTGTGCGTGAAAATCCCAGTAGATCAGCAGTTTCTGAAATTCTCAGACCAGCCCTTCTGGCACCAACAATCATGCCACGTTCAAAGGCACTCAAATCACCTTTCTTCCCCACACTGATGCTCGGTTTGAACTGCAGGAGATTGTCTTGACCATGTCTACATGCCTAAATGCACTGAGTTGCCGCCATGTGATTGGCTGATTAGAAATTAAGTCTTAACACACAGTTGGACAGGTGTACCTAATAAAGTGGCCAGTGAGTGTATATACACAGTATATGTGTGTGTGTGTATATATATATATATATATATACACACACACACACACACACACACACTATATATATGTAATCGATATTACATAGTGTTACATATTTACAATTTATTACAGTTTTGTGTTCTAAAGTTGTATTCCAATAAATATATTATGTTCTAAATATCTTGATTATTGTATCATAAAGATGATTAAATGTCTGATGTTCACATTGTACTACAATAAATTTTTCACTTAAATATAAGCAATATATGGTGGAGTCGGTGTTAGGCTGAGTTCACACGTGGCGTTTTTTTCGCGTTTCCGCGGCGGTTTTAATCGCACGATTTTGCAGCGAAAACGCGAAAAATAAGCATCCCATGCATTCCTATGGGATTCCGCAATGCTGTGCTAATGCTGCGGTTTTTACCGCGGCGGAATCGCTTTGCGGTAAAAACCGCAGCATGCTCATTAATTTGCGGAATCGCGGCGATCCCGCACCCATAGGAATGCATAGTTCCTCTTACTTCCCGCATGTGGCTGTGCCCACCATGCGGAAAGTAAGCATAACAATTGCGGATGGTACCCACGGTCCGGAGGAGAGGAGACTGTCCTCCGGGCTCTGGGTACCATATCCCTGTAAAAAATAGAATTTAAAATAAAAAATATTGTTATTCTCACCCTCCGACGTCCCGCGCAGCATTCCCGCCTCTCTCCACGCTCTCGTTCCCAGTAATCCTTTGCGAAAATGCCCGCGATGGCGTCCGTTCTCACGGGATCGCGAAGTCTCGCGGTCATCGCGAATGACCGCGAGACATCGCGATCCTGCGAGAACTGACGTCAGCGCGGGCATTTTCGCAAAGGATTACTGGGAACGGATGCGCGGGACGTCGGAGGGTGAGAATAACACCATTTTTTATTTTTTTTTTTGCATTTTTTCTTTTACTGATGCTGCATAGGCGGCCTCAGTAGTAAAAAGTTGGTCACATTTGTCAAACACTATGTTTGACGAGTGTGACCAACCTGTCAATCAGTTCTCCAAGCGATGCTACAGATCGCTTGGAAAACGCTAGCATTTTGCAAGCTAAATACGCTTGCAAAATGCTAGTTTTTCCGCGGGAAAATCGCGGGAATTTAAAATGCGATTATCCCGCGGACTGGAATTCCGGAATTCTCGCGGTAATTTCTGCGAGAGTTCCGGTACGTGTGCACTTAGCCTAAGGGAAATTGAGGAGTCGGAGTCGCAGGTTTGGCTTACCGACTCCACAGCCCTGCTGTTAAGGACTTTTCTGCGATTATTTCGCCAACAAAATGCAATGTGTGAACATATCCCAAGCTTTAGAAATATAGAAATAAAAATGCAACCCATAGTTCTCACACAGTTTTATTAAAAGCACAAATAAATACCGCAAGTCTAACAAAAAATCTAAATATATTTATACATACAAGTCTGTAACAATGAACTTTACAAAACAATATGTAGAATTGTAGAATTAGGCCACTTTAGAGATAAGTAACATAAACAAAAAGCACAACCCTCATCATCATCATCCCCGCACAGCCCCTCATCATCATCATCATCATCCCCGCACAGCCCCTCATCATCATCCCCGCACAGCCCCTCATCATCATCATCATCCTCCCCGCACAGCCCCTCATCATCCCCGCACAGCCCCTCATCATCATCCCCGCACAGCCCCTCATCATCATCCCTGCACAGCCCCTCATCATCATCCCCGCACAGCCCCTCATCATCATCCCCGCACAGCCCCTCATCATCATCCTCATCATCATCATCATCCCCGCACAGCCCCTCATCATCATCCCCGCACAGCCCCTCATCATCATCATCATCATCCCCGCACAGCCCCTCATCATCATCCCCGCACAGCCCCTCATCATCATCCCCGCACAGCCCCTCATCATCATCATCATCCCCGCACAGCCCCTCATCATCATCCCCGCACAGCCCCTCATCACCATCCCCGCACAGCCCCTCATCAACATCACCATCCCCGCACAGCCCCTCATCAACATCATCATCCCCGCACAGCCACTCATCAACATCATCATCCCCGCACAGCCCCTCATCATCATCATCCCCGCACAGCCCCTCATCATCATCATCCCCGCACAGCCCCTCATCATCATCATCATCCCAGCACAGCCCCTCATCATCATCCCCGCACAGCCCCTCATCATCATCATCATCCCCGCACAGCCCCTCATCATCATCATCATCCCCGCACAGCCCCTCGTCATCATCATCATCATCATCCCCGCACAGCCCCTCATCATCATCATCCCCGCACAGCCCCTCATCATCATCATCATCATCCCCGCACAGCCCCTCATCATCATCATCATCCCCGCACAGCCCCTCATCATCATCATCATCCCCGCACAGCCCCTCATCATCATCATCATCCCCGCACAGCCCCTCATCATCATCATCCCCACACAGCCCCTCATCATCATCATCCCCGCACAGCCCCTCATCATCATCCCCGCACAGCCCCTCATCATCATCATCCCCGCACAGCCCCTCATCATCATCATCCCCGCACAGCCCCTCATCATCATCCCCGCACAGCCCCTCATCATCATCCCCGCACAGCCCCTCATCATCCTCATCATCATCCCCGCACAGCCCCTCATCATCATCCCCGCACAGCCCCTCATCATCATCCTCATCATCATCCCCGCACAGCCCCTCATCATCATCATCATCCCCGCACAGCCCCTCATCATCATCATCCCCGCACAGCCCCTCATCATCATCCCCGCTCAGCCCCTCATCATCATCATCCCCGCTCAGCCCCTCATCATCATCATCATCCCCGCACAGCCCCTCATCATCATCATCATCCCCGCACAGCCCCTCATCATCATCATCCCCGCACACAGCCCCTCATCATCATCATCCCCGCACACAGCCCCTCATCATCATCATCATCCCCGCACACAGCCCCTCATCATCATCATCATCCCCGCACACAGCCCCTCATCATCATCATCATCCCCGCACACAGCCCCTCATCATCATCATCATCCCCGCACAGCCCCTCATCATCATCATCCCCGCACAGCCCCTCATCATCATCATCATCCCCGCACAGCCCCTCATCATCATCATCATCCCCGCACACAGCCCCTCATCATCATCATCATCCCCGCACACAGCCCCTCATCATCATCATCATCCCCGCACAGCCCCTCATCATCATCATCATCCCCGCACAGCCCCTCATCATCATCATCATCCCCGCACAGCCCCTCATCATCATCATCATCCCCGCACACAGCCCCTCATCATCATCATCATCCCCGCACACAGCCCCTCATCATCATCATCATCCCCGCACACAGCCCCTCATCATCATCATCATCCCCGCACACAGCCCCTCATCATCATCCCCGCACACAGCCCCTCATCATCATCCCCGCACACAGCCCCTCATCATCCTCATCATCATCCCCGCACAGCCCCTCATCATCATCCCCGCACAGCCCCTCATCATCATCCTCATCATCATCCCCGCACAGCCCCTCATCATCATCATCATCCCCGCACAGCCCCTCATCATCATCATCCCCGCACAGCCCCTCATCATCATCCCCGCTCAGCCCCTCATCATCATCATCCCCGCTCAGCCCCTCATCATCATCATCATCCCCGCACAGCCCCTCATCATCATCATCATCCCCGCACAGCCCCTCATCATCATCATCCCCGCACACAGCCCCTCATCATCATCATCCCCGCACACAGCCCCTCATCATCATCATCATCCCCGCACACAGCCCCTCATCATCATCATCATCCCGCACACAGCCCCTCATCATCATCATCATCCCCGCACACAGCCCCTCATCATCATCATCATCCCCGCACAGCCCCTCATCATCATCATCCCCGCACAGCCCCTCATCATCATCATCATCCCCGCACAGCCCCTCATCATCATCATCATCCCCGCACACAGCCCCTCATCATCATCATCATCCCCGCACACAGCCCCTCATCATCATCATCATCCCCGCACAGCCCCTCATCATCATCATCATCCCCGCACAGCCCCTCATCATCATCATCATCCCCGCACACAGCCCCTCATCATCATCATCATCCCCGCACACAGCCCCTCATCATCATCATCATCCCCGCACACAGCCCCTCATCATCATCATCATCCCCGCACACAGCCCCTCATCATCATCATCATCCCCGCACACAGCCCCTCATCATCATCCCCGCACACAGCCCCTCATCATCATCCCCGCACACAGCCCCTCATCATCATCATCATCCCCGCACAGCCCCTCATCATCATCATCATCCCCGCACAGCCCCTCATCATCATCATCATCATCCCCGCACAGCCCCTCATCATCATCATCATCCCCGCACAGCCCCTCATCATCATCATCCCCGCACAGCCCCTCATCATCATCATCATCATCATCCCCACACAGCCCCTCATCATCATCCCCGCACAGCCCCTCATCATCATCATCATCCCCACACAGCCCCTCATCATCATCATCCCCGCACAGCCCCTCATCATCATCATCATCCCCACACAGCCCCTCATCATCATCATCCCCGCACAGCCCCTCATCATCATCATCATCATCCCCACACAGCCCCTCATCATCATCATCCCCACACAGCCCCTCATCATCATCATCCCCGCACAGCCCCTCATCATCATCCCCCCCGCACAGCCCCTCATCATCATCATTCCCAGTTCCCCGCACAGCCCCTCATCACGTTCCCTATGCAGACCCTCTCAAGTAACATCAACCCCTTTCCAAAATACATCCTCGGAACACACACACCGAGTCCTGTGTCTCCATTCCCATTTGTACCAGGGTCCATGGTGCAGCCCCTCGGGGCTCTCCTCACTCGGCTACAAGGTGCAGCCCCTGGGTCCTCTGCGCAAACGGCTCCATGGTGCAGCCCCTCATTTCCCGCTTCTCTTCTCCAGGCTCCAGCAGCTGCAGAATCAGCAAAGCGCCGCTTCCTGCTATCGGGTCTTCACTGGGCTTATGGAGGCCCCGCCCCTTCCGGGACATCGCTACCATAGGTAGGTTAGGGCTGTAGAACTGCTAGACATTGCTGTACTGTATATGTATGTGGTGCACATTGCTGTGTACATACATGTGGTAACCTCATGTATGTGCACAGTAATGTATGTAACCTCATGTATGTGCACAGTAATGTATGTAACCACATGTATGTGCACAGTAATGTATGTAACCTCATGTATGTGCACAGTAATGTATGTAACCTCATGTATGTGCACAGTAATGTATGTAACCTCATGTATGTAATGTATGTAACCTCATGTATGTGCACAGTAATGTATGTAACCACATGTATGTGCACAGTAATGTATGTAACCTCATGTATGTAATGTATGTAACCTCATGTATGTACACAGTAATGTATGTAACCACATGTATGTGCACAGTAATGTATGTAACCTCATGTATGTGCACAGTAATGTATGTAACCTCATGTATGTAATGTATGTAACCTCATGTATGTGCACAGTAATGTATGTAACCTCATGTATGTGCACAGTAATGTATGTAACCTCATGTATGTAATGTATGTAACCTCATGTATGTGCACAGTAATGTATGTAACCACATGTATGTGCACAGTAATGTATGTAACCTCATGTATGTAATGTATGTAACCTCATGTATGTGCACAGTAATGTATGTAACCACATGTATGTGCACAGTAATGTATGTAACCTCATGTATGTGCACAGTAATGTATGTAACCTCATGTATGTAATGTATGTAACCTCATGTATGTGCACAGTAATGTATGTAACCTCATGTATGTGCACAGTAATGTATGTAACCTCATGTATGTAATGTATGTAACCTCATGTATGTGCACAGTAATGTATGTAACCACATGTATGTGCACAGTAATGTATGTAACCACATGTATGTGCACAGTAATGTATGTAACCACATGTATGTGCACAGTCATGTATGTAACCTCATGTATGTGCACAGTAATGTATGTAACCACATGTATGTGCACAGTAATGTATGTAACCTCATGTATGTGCACAGTAATGTATGTAACCTCATGTATGTGCACAGTAATGTATGTAACCTCATGTATGTAATGTATGTAACCTCATGTATGTGCACAGTAATGTATGTAACCTCATGTATGTAATGTATGTAACCTCATGTATGTGCACAGTAATGTATGTAACCTCATGTATGTAATGTATGAAACCACATGTATGTACACAGTAATGTATGTAACCTCATGTATGTGCACAGTAATGTATGTAACCACATGTATGTGCACAGTCATGTATGTAACCTCATGTATGTGCACAGTAATGTATGTAACCACATGTATGTGCACAGTCATGTATGTAACCTCATGTATGTGCACAGTAATGTATGTAACCACATGTATGTGCACAGTCATGTATGTAACCTCATGTATGTGCACAGTAATGTATGTAACCACATGTATGTGCACAGTCATGTATGTAACCTCATGTATGTGCACAGTAATGTATGTAACCACATGTATGTGCACAGTAATGTATGTAACCACATGTATGTGCACAGTCATGTATGTAACCTCATGTATGTGCACAGTAATGTATGTAACCACATGTATGTGCACAGTAATGTATGTAACCACATGTATGTGCACAGTAATGTATGTAACCTCATGTATGTGCACAGTAATGTATGTAACCTCATGTATGTAATGTATGTAACCTCATGTATGTGCACAGTAATGTATGTAACCTCATGTATGTAATGTATGTAACCTCATGTATGTGCACAGTAATGTATGTAACCTCATGTATGTAATGTATGAAACCACATGTATGTACACAGTAATGTATGTAACCTCATGTATGTGCACAGTAATGTATGTAACCTCATGTATGTAATGTATGTAACCTCATGTATGTGCACAGTAATGTATGTAACCTCATGTATGTAATGTATGAAACCACATGTATGTGCACAGTAATGTATGTAACCTCATGTATGTGCACAGTAATGTATGTAACCTCATGTATGTAATGTATGTAACCTCATGTATGTGCACAGTAATGTATGTAACCTCATGTATGTAATGTATGAAACCACATGTATGTACACAGTAATGTATGTAACCTCATGTATGTGCATAGTAATGTATGTAACCACATGTATGTGCACAGTAATGTATGTGACCTCATGTATGTGCACAGTAATGTATGTAACCACATGTATGTGCACAGTAATGTATGTAACCTCATGTATGTGCACAGTAATGTATGTAACCTCATGTATGTGCACAGTAATGTATGTAACCACATGTATGTGCACAGTAATGTATGTAACCACATGTATGTACACAGTAATGTATGTAACCTCATGTATGTGCACAGTAATTTATGTAACCACATGTATGTTCACAGTAATGTATGTAACCACATGTATGTGCACAGTAATGTATGTAACCTCATGTATGTGCACAGTAATGTATGTAACCTCATGTATGTGCACAGTAATGTATGTAACCTCATGTATGTGCACAGTAATGTATGTAACCACATGTATGTGCACAGTAATGTATGTAACCACATGTATGTAATGTATGTAACCACATGTATGTACACAGTAATGTATGTAACCTCATGTATGTGCACAGTAATGTATGTAACCACATGTATGTGCACAGTAATGTATGTAACCTCATGTATGTGCACAGTAATGTATGTAACCTCATGTATGTGCACAGTAATGTATGTAACCACATGTATGTGCACAGTAATGTATGTAACCTCATGTATGTGCACAGTAATGTATGTAACCACATGTATGTGCACAGTAATGTATGTAACCTCATGTATGTGCACAGTAATGTATGTAACCTCATGTATGTGCACAGTAATGTATGTAACCTCATGTATGTGCACAGTAATGTATGTAACCACATGTATGTGCACAGTAGTGTATGTAACCTCATGTATGTGCACAGTAATGTATGTAACCACATGTATGTACACAGTAATGTATGTAACCACATGTATGTACACAGTAATGTATGTAACCACATGTATGTACACAGTAATGTATGTAACCTCATGTATGTGCACAGTAATGTATGTAACCTCATGTATGTGCACAGTAATGTATGTAACCACATGTATGTGCACAGTAATGTATGTAATCTCATGTATGTGCACAGTAATGTATGTAACCACATGTATGTGCACAGTAATGTATGTAACCTCATGTATGTGCACAGTAATGTATGTAACCTAATGTATGTAATGTATGTAACCACATGTATGTGCACAGTAATGTATGTAACCTCATGTATGTGCACAGTAATGTATGTAACCTCATGTATGTGCACAGTAATTTATGTAACCACATGTATGTTCACAGTAATGTATGTAACCACATGTATGTGCACAGTAATGTATGTAACCTCATGTATGTGCACAGTAATGTATGTAACCTCATGTATGTGCACAGTAATGTATGTAACCTCATGTATGTACACAGTAGTGTATGTAACCTCATGTATGTAATGTATGTAACCACATGTATGTACACAGTAATGTATGTAACCTCATGTATGTGCACAGTAATGTATGTAACCTCATGTATGTGCACAGTAATGTATGTAACCACATGTATGTGCACAGTAATGTATGTAACCACATGTATGTAATGTATGTAACCACATGTATGTACACAGTAATGTATGTAACCTCATGTATGTGCACAGTAATGTATGTAACCTCATGTATGTGCACAGTAATGTATGTAACCTCATGTATGTGCACAGTAATGTATGTAACCACATGTATGTGCACAGTAATGTATGTAACCTCATGTATGTGCACAGTAATGTATGTAACCTCATGTATGTGCACAGTAATGTATGTAACCACATGTATGTGCACAGTAATGTATGTAACCTCATGTATGTGCACAGTAATGTATGTAACCACATGTATGTGCACAGTAATGTATGTAACCTCATGTATGTGCACAGTAATGTATGTAACCTCATGTATGTGCACAGTAATGTATGTAACCTCATGTATGTGCACAGTAATGTATGTAACCACATGTATGTGCACAGTAATGTATGTAACCTCATGTATGTGCACAGTAATGTATGTAACCACATGTATGTACACAGTAATGTATGTAACCACATGTATGTACACAGTAATGTATGTAACCACATGTATGTACACAGTAATGTATGTAACCTCATGTATGTGCACAGTAATGTATGTAACCTCATGTATGTGCACAGTAATGTATGTAACCACATGTATGTGCACAGTAATGTATGTAACCTCATGTATGTGCACAGTAATGTATGTAACCACATGTATGTGCACAGTAATGTATGTAACCTCATGTATGTGCACAGTAATGTATGTAACCTCATGTATGTGCACAGTAATGTATGTAACCTAATGTATGTAATGTATGTAACCACATGTATGTGCACAGTAATGTATGTAACCTCATGTATGTGCACAGTAATGTATGTAACCTCATGTATGTGCACAGTAATGTATGTAACCTCATGTATGTACACAGTAGTGTATGTAACCTCATGTATGTAATGTATGTAACCACATGTATGTACACAGTAATGTATGTAACCTCATGTATGTGCACAGTAATGTATGTAACCTCATGTATGTGCACAGTAATGTATGTAACCACATGTATGTGCACAGTAATGTATGTAACCACATGTATGTAATGTATGTAACCACATGTATGTACACAGTAATGTATGTAACCTCATGTATGTGCACAGTAATGTATGTAACCTCATGTATGTGCACAGTAATGTATGTAACCTCATGTATGTGCACAGTAATGTATGTAACCACATGTATGTGCACAGTAATGTATGTAACCTCATGTATGTGCACAGTAATGTATGTAACCTCATGTATGTGCACAGTAATGTATGTAACCACATGTATGTGCACAGTAATGTATGTAACCTCATGTATGTGCACAGTAATGTATGTAACCACATGTATGTGCACAGTAATGTATGTAACCTCATGTATGTGCACAGTAATGTATGTAACCTCATGTATGTGCACAGTAATGTATGTAACCTCATGTATGTGCACAGTAATGTATGTAACCACATGTATGTGCACAGTAATGTATGTAACCTCATGTATGTGCACAGTAATGTATGTAACCACATGTATGTACACAGTAATGTATGTAACCTCATGTATGTGCACAGTAATGTATGTAACCTCATGTATGTGCACAGTAATGTATGTAACCACATGTATGTGCACAGTAATGTATGTAACCTCATGTATGTGCACAGTAATGTATGTAACCACATGTATGTGCACAGTAATGTATGTAACCTCATGTATGTGCACAGTAATGTATGTAACCTCATGTATGTGCACAGTAATGTATGTAACCTCATGTATGTAATGTATGTAACCACATGTATGTGCACAGTAATGTATGTAACCTCATGTATGTGCACAGTAATGTATGTAACCTCATGTATGTGCACAGTAATTTATGTAACCACATGTATGTTCACAGTAATGTATGTAACCACATGTATGTGCACAGTAATGTATGTAACCTCATGTATGTGCACAGTAATGTATGTAACCTCATGTATGTGCACAGTAATGTATGTAACCTCATGTATGTACACAGTAGTGTATGTAACCTCATGTATGTAATGTATGTAACCACATGTATGTACACAGTAATGTATGTAACCTCATGTATGTGCACAGTAATGTATGTAACCTCATGTATGTGCACAGTAATGTATGTAACCACATGTATGTGCACAGTAATGTATGTAACCACATGTATGTAATGTATGTAACCACATGTATGTACACAGTAATGTATGTAACCTCATGTATGTGCACAGTAATGTATGTAACCTCATGTATGTGCACAGTAATGTATGTAACCTCATGTATGTGCACAGTAATGTATGTAACCACATGTATGTGCACAGTAATGTATGTAACCTCATGTATGTGCACAGTAATGTATGTAACCTCATGTATGTGCACAGTAATGTATGTAACCACATGTATGTGCACAGTAATGTATGTAACCTCATGTATGTGCACAGTAATGTATGTAACCACATGTATGTGCACAGTAATGTATGTAACCTCATGTATGTGCACAGTAATGTATGTAACCTCATGTATGTGCACAGTAATGTATGTAACCTCATGTATGTGCACAGTAATGTATGTAACCACATGTATGTGCACAGTAGTGTATGTAACCTCATGTATGTGCACAGTAATGTATGTAACCACATGTATGTACACAGTAATGTATGTAACCACATGTATGTACACAGTAATGTATGTAACCACATGTATGTACACAGTAATGTATGTAACCTCATGTATGTGCACAGTAATGTATGTAACCTCATGTATGTGCACAGTAATGTATGTAACCACATGTATGTGCACAGTAATGTATGTAACCTCATGTATGTGCACAGTAATGTATGTAACCACATGTATGTGCACAGTAATGTATGTAACCTCATGTATGTGCACAGTAATGTATGTAACCTCATGTATGTGCACAGTAATGTATGTAACCTAATGTATGTAATGTATGTAACCACATGTATGTGCACAGTAATGTATGTAACCTCATGTATGTGCACAGTAATGTATGTAACCTCATGTATGTGCACAGTAATGTATGTAACCTCATGTATGTGCACAGTAATGTATGTAACCTAATGTATGTAATGTATGTAACCACATGTATGTGCACAGTAATGTATGTAACCACATGTATGTGCACAGTAATGTATGTAACCACATGTATGTGCACAGTAATGTATGTAACCTCATGTATGTGCACAGTAATGTATGTAACCTCATGTATGTGCACAGTAATGTATGTAACCTAATGTATGTAATGTATGTAACCACATGTATGTGCACAGTAATGTATGTAACCACATGTATGTGCACAGTAATGTATGTAACCTCATGTATGTACACAGTAATGTATGTAACCACATGTATGTACGTATTCACATATACACAGAGCTCTGGTATTATACTACTTTTTTCTGGTTACCTGGTCATCCTGGGGACTGATGAATACCGCTCTTTGACCTGTGGGGGGCGCCCTGGTTTACTAGCATATACTGGGGTTTATGATGAGCCTTGGACAGACTGTAAGACATCAATGTCGGGGGGCTATATATTGGGGATTACTGGTCATTGTACCCAACATTGTATTTAGGTTGTACGACTTGTAGTTATCTGATGCGGTTAACCCTAAAGTGTTCACAGCCTCTGCAGTCTCAAGACATTTTGCAAGCACACAAGGAGGTAATTTAACCCATTTTAAATTCTGCAGTATTGAGAAGGTTTATAATCCGCTGAGAGGAGGTAACATACAACAAAAGCTTTTGAACCGCGAGTCTTATTGGATGTTTATGTTAAATGGTCTTAATGCAAGACAAGATCTGATAAAGCAATATTGATTATTTTACTGATTATTTTTTGTTTCGTTTCTCAAAGGGTTTTTCTTATTTTTGTTTTTGTGTGTCTTTTTTTTTTTTTTTATTTCTTTACCTTTTTTTATTTGAATATCCAAATGATTTTTAATTGCCTGTTCAATCACATACCTTGTATCTACCTCATAACTGTGGCCATTTTCAGCATTAGGTCAGAACATGGCTAAGATTTAGGTTGAAACGCGTCCATCTGACCTAACGGTGTGACAGTCTCCACTACCATGTCATTGCCTATTTTTTAAGGTTTATAATAAAGGTTATTTTTTAGCCATCTCCGCCAGCTGGATATTTTTCTTTCCTGTTCCATGTTTCCAAGTAGAAACCACTAAAAGATATTTCAAGCAACTGTTTAGCTGCTTCACGGTTTTCAATGCCTGAAGCCTTTAAGAGAAGCTGAAAAAGCCTGAACATACACACAGCAAGTGGTCCTGACATCCAAGTTCACATGTTCATTCTTTTTACAATTTTTAAGATGGATTCCAGGCGGAATATGCCTGAAAAAAGACGCAATGTGCACGTACCCTAAGGCTATAGGCACACTTTGCGGATTTTGATGTGGATCTGCAGCGTTTTTAGACGCTCAGAATTACATCAAATCCGCAGTATAGTGCACAGGCAGTGTTAGTCAATGGTAAATTAAGAATTGCTGTGCACATGCTGCCGAAAAATCCGTGCAGATTTGCAGCGGTTTTTTACCACAGCATGTCAATTCTCTTAGCAGATCCGCTGCAGCGTATTCAGTCTGGCTCATATATTCTCTCTCTTTCCCCCCCAGAGGCTCTGTCTCTGCAGAGTCTCTCTGCCAGCAGAGTCTCTCTCTCTCCCCAGAGGCTCTCTCTCTCTCTCCCACCAGAGGCTCCCCCCCCCAGAGGTGCTCTCTCTCTCTCCCCAGAGGCTTTCTCTCTCTCTCCCCAGAGGCTTTCTCTCTCTCTCCCCAGAGGCTCTCTCTCTCTCTCCCCAGAGGCTCTCTCTCTCCCCAGAGGCTCTCTCTCTCCCCCAGAGTCTCTCTCTCTCCCCAGAGGCTCTCTCTCTCTCTCCCACCAGAGGCTCCCCCCCCCAGAGGTGCTCTCTCTCTCTCCCCAGAGGCTTTCTCTCTCTCTCCCCAGAGGCTTTCTCTCTCTCTCCCCAGAGGCTCTCTCTCTCTCTCCCCAGAGGCTCTCTCTCTCCCCAGAGGCTCTCTCTCTCCCCCAGAGGCTTTCTCTCTCTCCCTCTCCCCAGAGGCTTTCTCTCTCTCTCTTCCCCCAGAGGCTCTCTCTCTTCCCCCAGAGGCTCTCTCTCTTCCCCCAGAGGCTCTCTCTCTTCCCCCAGAGGCTCTCTCTCTCTCTTCCCCCAGAGGCTCTCTCTCTCTCTTCCCCCAGAGGCTCTCTCTCTCTCTTCCCCCAGAGGCTCTCTCTCTCTCTTCCCCCAGAGGCTCTCTCTCTCTCTTCCCCCAGAGGCTCTCTCTCTCTCTTCCCCCAGAGGCTCTCTCTCTCTCTTCCCCCAGAGGCTCTCTCTCTCTCTTCCCCCCCAGAGGCTCTCTCTCTTCCCCCAGAGGCTCTCTCTCTCTCTCTCTTCCCCCAGAGGCTCTCTCTCTCTCCCCCCCAGAGGCACTCTCTCTTTCTCCCCTCAGAGGCTCTCTCCCCCAGAGGCTCTCTCTCTCCCTCTCCCCAGAGGCTCTCTCTCTCCCTCTCCTCAGTGGTCTCTCTCCCCCCCCCCAGAGACACAAGGGAGAAAGTTCACAGACAGGATCCATTCCCAGTACCACCTACAAATCCGCACAGCAAAAACGCATTAAAATCCGCATCAATTCCGGATGAAATCCGCAAGCGGTTTGCCCTGCGTTTTCTGCCAAGAGGTGCAGATTCTCTGCTGAAAATTATGCAGGCTAATCTGCAACATGTGCACATACCCTAAGAGTACAGTTACAGGTGACTGGAGGAATCTGCACATTCTGGAGTGGTTTTTGTCATGGATTCTTAGCATAATCAGCATGCGTTACATTTTCATTGTGGATTTCCCTCTATACAGTGCAATGGCTGAAATCCACAGAAAGAATTCACAGCCTGCTCATACAATATCTGCACGACTTAAAGTTTCTACAGTTTGTGAATTAGAAGCTGTAATTAGACTGTAACACGCTGCTGATAATTACGCCGCTAATCCAGAAGGAATAGCTGCAACATGTGAACATGCTCTTACATTCTGAATGTTTCTCTGACAATAGGAGTGCCGGAAGTTGCTTTCTTGCTGGCGTTGCCCATAAGGGATGCACACAAATCTGCAGTTGTATTGTCGGCCAGTCTGATGGTCATGCGACTACAGGGAAAGAGGACACTATTGTGACTTCAGGTGGGTTGGAAGCTGGAATTTGATATTATTGTTTGCTTTAGAACGTGTATTTTGCTTGCTCCTAGATCTTAGTTTACCTGTGATGTATAAATGATGCATCTGTGATATTAGGTTCTGTATATGTGTGTGTGTATATATTTAAATAAATACACACACACATACAGTGGGAAAATAAGTATTTAATACACTTCTGATTTTGGAAGCTTTCCCACCTACAAAGAATAGAGAGGTCTGTAATTTTTATTGTAGGTACACTTCAACAGTAAGAGAACGAATCTAAAAATAAAAACTAAAAAATCACATTGTACGATTTTTAAATAATTAATATGCATTTTATTGCAGGAATTAAGTATTTGATCACCTACCAACCAGCAAAAACTCTGGCTCTCACAGACCAGTTAGTTTTCCTTTAAGAAGCCCACCTATTCTGCACTCATTACCAGTATTAATTACACCTGTTTGAACTTGTTACCTGTATAAAAGACACCTGTCCACACACTCAATCACACTCCAACCCCTCCACCATGGCCAAGACTAAAGAGCTGCCTAAGAACACCAGAGAAAAAAATGTAGACCTCCACAAGGCTGGAATGGGCTACAGGACAATAGACAAGCAGATTAATGAGAAGACAAAAACTGTTCACTGTTACCGCTGCTGTGCCTGCCGCTTCCGCTGCTGTGCCTGCCGCTGCCTGTCGGTCCTCTGCCTGGTCCGCTGCTGCCCGCTCTTCCTCTGCTGCTAATGGCTCCTCCGGCTCTGCTCCTGTGTTCCAGTGTGCTGTCCTCGCTCGGCCCCGCCGTGCTTCCTCCCGACTTCCAGTCACGCGCTCTGCTGGGTTTTCCTGGCATCTGCGCATGCTCCCTGGGGATCCTTAGAGGGCAGGCGCATATCTATCCAGCGTTTTATGCCCCCAGATACCCTGACCCGGAAATCCTTGACAACCAATCCGGGTAAGGCATAAGGTATTTTAGGCCACCTCCCCTAAGCGGAGGTGCCTGGTTATTATATAGCTCCTTGCTTAGTGTGCTTGCGCTCCTGTATGCTTGTACCCTTGAACTCTGCTCTGCCAGCATCCCGTGCACCTGTGCCCTGTTACACTGCCCTGTTTGTATCCTCTATGCCCATTCTCCTGTGCGCTACTCTGGCAGTATATACCTCTCTCCTCTATCACTCTCTCTGCAGTTATCTCCCGCTTCAGCTCCACTGGAGTCCTGCCTTGACATCTTCCTCCAGTGTTCCTCCTGGGTCCGTCCGTCCTCCCTGGATCCGTACTCCTGTCTCCTGCACGCTCACGTCCACCGTTCTTCCACGGCCTCTCTCTATCTCACTCCCCATTCACTACCTGAGCCACCCCTCTCAGTATTGGCTACTGTGGTCCAAGATACCTCTGAGCTTGCCCCTGATGAACCGTGTATAGGGGTCGGTCTTCATTAGGTCAGCTCACCCAGGGGTAGGTAAGTTCCACGGTATAGAGGGTCCACTCCAGTACTCGCCTCTCTGAGGCATCACAGAGTAACCAGGCCATGGACCCCGCCGGTACCGCCTTCTCCACCCAGAAGGAGCTGACTCCCTTGCGTGAGAATCAACAGCGCATCATGACCTTTATGCAAACTATGGAGTCTCACCTGACCTCGTTACAAGCCGCAGACCCGGATAATGCTACCCAGCTTGCGGGCCTCTAGCAGGACCTTACCCAACAACGAGACACACAGGCTCGCATGTTGTGTTATATGGCCTCGATAGACGACTGCCTGCATAACTTGCAATCAGCAGCCGTGGCTACTGTTCAGGTAGCATCCTGTGACCCTGGCTCTATTCATCTGCCTCACCCACCGCCTCATCTCGGCAAGCCACCCAGGGGCCCACAAACTTTGCAGGGGGTTCCTGAACCAGTGTCAACTCCACTTTGAACTCCTTCCACTGCAATATTCCACCGACCAGGCAAAAGTGGCTTTTATTGTATCCCACCTGGAGGGGGAGGCCTTGGCTTGGGTAAATCCCCTGTGGGAACTTGACGATCCCATAGTGTCCCATGTTATGATTGAGTCACCGTAGGAGGCAAAAATAGAAATGCTAGCTAAGTCCAGAAAACCAGAGAAGTTGGCAGCTATCGGATTGCAGACCCCTGAACCTATCAACACAACTAGCAGTAGCCGTGGGGGGCTCCTACGATGCCCTAGGCCCCTCGATCACAGCCGGAGGACTACATAGCCTAAAGACAGAAAGGGAAATCTAAACTGCCCCAGAGCATACCCCAAAGTAAAAGGCAGCCCCCCACATATAATGACGGTGAAGCAAGAAGAAAGAACAAAACACAGACAGAAAGATAGACTGAGCAAAGATGGGGCCCACGCTAGCTTAGATAGGAAAGGACAGGAAGGCTGCTGTCTGCAATCCGTGAAAAACCCTATGAAAATAAGAGCAAACAAACTGACAGTAAAAAAGGCCCTGAAGACGCTAGGCTTCAAAAAAGCTATGTCAGTACTCAGGAATATTCTGAAGACAGAGCAACAGGCAAAAGGAGATTCAGCTAACCCCAGCAGGGAATGGCAGAATCCAGAAAAGCAAGGAAAACAAAACACTAATGCAAAAAGGCAAAGCAGAAATCTTAGCTTTAGATGAGCAGGAATCAGACTGGTTTCCTAGAAGTCCACAGAGAAATCACCCGCAGGCCAGAAGGGCGTCGGCAGCCTTATATCCAGTCATTAACTCCACTCAGCCAGTCATCATCATCAGCCCCAGGCGTTTGACAATCAGGCTCACTACCTTTCTTCACCAGAAGAGGGAGTTCCTCGGGCCTCAGTAGTGAAGGGGAAAATGAACTCACAACAGTACCTCCCCCTTGAGAAGGGGTCTCCGAACCCTCAACCACTCCACCAGGGCGATCAAGGTGAGCCCGATGAAAGGCACGCACCAATCTTTTGGCATGACCCAACAAGAGGGGGGGCACTGCTAGACCTAATATTATCCAACAGGCCAGACCGCATATCAAATGTAAGGGTTGGGGGTCACTTGGGTAATAGTGATCACAAATTAATAAGTTTTCATGTATCCTTTAATAAGATGTGTAGTAGAGGGGTTACAAGGACACTAAACTTCAGGAAGGCAAATTTCCAACGGATGAGAGATGATCTTGGTGCAATTAACTGGGACGATATCCTGAGACATAAAAATACACAAAGAAAATGGGAGACGTTTATTAGCATCCTGAATAGGATCTGTGCACAATATATACCGTATGGGAATAAACATGCGAGAAATAGGAGGAAACCACTATGGCTAAATAGAGCTGTAAGGGGCGCAATAAGAGATAAAAATAAAGCATTTAGAGAATTAAAGCAAGTAGGTAGTGATGAGGCATTAAATAAATACAGAAGATTAAATAAATTCTGTAAAAAGCAAATCAAGACAGCAAAGATTGAGACAGAGAGACTCATTGCCAGAGAAAGTAAAAATAATCCCAAAATATTCTTTAACTACATAAATAGTAAGAAGCTAAAAAATGATAGTGTTGGTCCCCTTAAAAATAGTCTGGGTGAAATGGTGGATGAGGATGAGGAAAAAGCCAATATGCTAAATGACTTTTTTTCAACAGTATTTACACAAGAAAATCCCATGATGGATAACATGATCAGGGATAAAAATTCTCCATTAAATGTCACCTGCTTAACCCAGCAGGAAGTACGGCGGCGTCTACAAATCACTAAAATTGACAAATCCCCGGGCCCGGATGGGATACACCCCTGAGTACTGCAGGAATTAAGCACAGTCATTGATAGACCACTATTTTTAATCTTTAAAGATTCCATAATAACAGGGTCTGTGCCACAGGACTGGCGTATAGCAAATGTGGTGCCAATATTCAAAAAGGGGACAAAAACTGAACTTGGAAATTATAGGCCTGTAAGTTTAACCTCAACTGTGGGTAAAATCCTGGAGGGTTTTCTAAGAGATACTATTCTGGAGTATCTGGAGAAGAATAACCTTATGACCCAATATCAACATGGGTTTACAAGAGACCGTTCCTGTCAGACTAATCTGATAAGCTTTTATGAAGAGGTAAGTTCCGGACTGGACCAAGGGAATGCAGTGGACGTGGTGTACATGGACTTTTCAAAAGCTTCAAAAGCTTTTGATACGGTGCCACACAAAAGGTTGATACATAAAATGAGAACAATGGGGATAGGGGAAAATATGTGTAGGTGGGTTAAGAGCTGGCTCAGGGATAGGAAACAAAGGGTGGTTATTAATGGAGCACACTCGGACTGGGTCACGGTTAGCAGTGGGGTACCACAGGGGTCAGTTTTGGGCCCGCTTCTTTTTAACATATTTATTAATGACCTTGTAGGGGGCATAGAGAGTAGAATTTCAATATTTGCAGATGACACTAAACTCTGCAGGGTAATTAATACAGAGGAGGACAATTTTATATTACAGGAGGATTTATGTAAACTAGAAGCTTGGGCTGATAAATGGCAAATGAGCTTTAATGGGGATAAATGTAAGGTCATGCACTAGGGTAGAACGAACAAGTTGTATAATTATGTGCTTAATTGTAAAACACTGGGCAAAACAGTCACTGAAAAAGACCTGGGTGTATGGGTGGACGACAAACTCACATTTAGTGGCCAGAGTCAAGCAGCTGCTGCAAAGGCAAATAAAATAATGGGATGCATTAAAAGAGGCATAGATGCTCATGAGGAGAACATAATTTTACCTCTACAGTGCCTACAAGTAGTATTCAACCCCCTGCAGATTTAGCAGGTTTGATAAGATGCAAATAAGTTAGAGCCTTCAAACTTCACACAAGAGCAGGATTTATTAACAGATGCATAAATCTTACAAACCAAAAAGTTATGTTGCTCAGTTAAATTTTAATAAATTTTAAACATAAAAGTGTGGGTCAATTATTCTTCAACCCCTAGGTTTAATATTTTGTGGAATAACCCTTGTTTGCAATTACAGCTAATAATCGTCTTTTATAAGACCTGATCAGGCCGGCACAGGTCTCTGGAGTTATCTTGGCCCACTCCTCCATGCAGATCTTCTCCAAGTTATCTAGGTTCTTTGGGTGTCTCATGTGGACTTTAATCTTGAGCACCTTCCACAAGATTTCAATTGGGTTAAGGTCAGGAGACTGACTAGGCCACTCCAACACCTTGATTTTTTGCCTCTTGAACCAGGCCTTGGTTTTCTTGGCTGTGTGCTTTGGGTCGTTGTCTTGTTGGAAGATGAAATGACGACCCATCTTAAGATCCTTGATGGAGGAGCGGAGGTTCTTGGCCAAAATCTCCAGGTAGGCCGTGCTATCCATCTTCCCATGGATGCGACCAGGTGGCCAGGCCCCTTGGCTGAGAAACAGCCCCACAGCATGATGCTGCCACCGCCATGCTTGACTGTAGGGATGGTATTCTTGGGGTCGTATGCAGTGCCATCCAGTCTCCAAACGTCACGTGTGTGGTTGGCACCAAAGATCTCGATCTTGGACTCATCAGACCAGAGAACCTTGAACCAAGTCTGTCTCAGAGTCCTCCAAGTGATCATGAGCAAACTGTAGACGAGCCTTGACATGACGCTTTGAAAGTGAAGGTACCTTACGGGCTCGTCTGGAACGGAGACCATTGCGGTGGAGTACGTTACTTATGGTATTGACTGAAACCAATGTCCCCACTGCCATGAGATCTTCCCGGAGCTCCTTCCTTGTTGTCCTTGGGTTAGCCTTGACTCTTCGGACAAGCCTGGCCTCGGCACGGTAGGAAACTTTCAAAGGCTGTCCAGGCCATGGAAGGCTAACAGTAGTTCCATAAGCCTTCCATTTCCGGATGATGCTCCCAACAGTGGAGACAGGTAGGCCCAACTCCTTGGAAAGGGTTTTGTACCCCTTGCCAGCCTTGTGACCCTCCACGATCTTGTCTCTGATGGCCTTGGAATGCTCCTTTGTCTTTCCCATGTTGACCATGTATGAGTGCTGTTCACAAGTTTGGGGAGGGTCTTAAATAGTCAGAAAAGGCTGGAAAAAGAGATAATTAATCCAAACATGTGAAGCTCATTGTTCTTTGTGCCTGAAATACTTCTTAATACTTTAGGGGAACCAAACAGAATTCTGGTGGTTTGAGGGGTTGAATAATAAATGACCCTCTGAATAAACTTTTCACAATTTAAAAAAAAATTAAACAAAGAAATAACATTCTTTTTTGCTGCAGTGCATTTCACACTTCCAGGCTGATCTACAGTCCAAATGTCACAATGCCAAGTTAATTCCGAATGTGTAAACCTGCTAAATCTGCAGGGGGTTGAATACTACTTGTAGGCACTGTATATAAGTCACTAGTGCGACCACACTTAGAATACTGTGTACAGTTCTGGTCTCCGGTGTATAAGAAAGACATAGCTGAACTGGAGCGGGTGCAGAGAAGAGCGACCAAGGTTATTAGGGAACTAGGGGGTCTGCAATACCAAGACAGGTTATTACACTTGGGGTTATTTAGTTTGGAGAATCGAAGGCTTAGGGGTGATCTTATTACAATGTATAAATATATGTGGGGACAATACAAAGACCTTTCTAATGATCTTTTTACTCTTAGACCTGTGACGGGGACAAGGGGGCATCCTCTACGTCTGGAGGAAAGAAGGTTTAAGCATACTCACAGACGCGGATTCTTTACTGTAAGAGCAGTGAGACTATGGAACTCTCTGCCATATGATGTTGTAATGAGTGATTCACTACTAAAATTTAAGAAGGGACTGGATGCCTTTCTTGAAAAGTATAATATTACAGGGTATATACACTAGTCTCCTTAATATTGCGTTGATCCAGGGAGCTAGTCTGATTGCCGTATGTGGAGTCGGGAAGGAATTTTTTTCCCCAATGTGAAGCTTACTGTTGCCACATGGGTTTTTTTTGCCTTCCTCTGGATCAACATGTTAGGGCAAGTTAGGATAGGATATGGGTTGAACTAGATGGACTTAAAGTCTCCCTTCAACCTTAATTACTATGTTACTATGTTACTATGAATATCAGAGGCAGAGACCCAGGAATTATCCTCCTGACCATAACCCTTCCACTTAACCAAATACTGGAGTCTCCATCTAGCCAGACGGGAATCCAGTACTTTCTCTACCTCATATTCCATGTTACCTTCAACCAATACAGGGTCTGGAGGTGCAACCCCCGGAACAACAGGTTCAGCAAACCTCTTCAACAAAGATTTATGGAACACATTATGGATTTTAAATGTGACAGGAAGAGCCAAACGAAAAGAGACCGGATTAATAATCTCCAAAATCTTGTAAGGTCCAATAAATCTAGGCTTAAACTTAGGAGAAGCCACCTTCATAGCAATATTTTTTGATGATAACCACACCATATCACCAACCTTAAATTGGGGACCAATGGTCCTATGTTGGTTGGAAAACCGCTGGGCCTTTTCCTGGGAGAGAGATAACTTATCCACCACTTGGTCCCAGATCTGGTGCATTCTCTCCACCACAGTGTCAACCGCTGGGCAGGCAGAGGGCTCCACCTGCCCTGAAAAAAATCGAGGATGAAACCCAAAGTTACAAAAAAAGGAGACATCAAAGTGGCAGAACTAGCTCTATTATTTAAAGCAAATTCGGCCAAGGGCAAAAATGAAACCCAATCATCCTGATCAGCAGAAATAAAACATCTCAAATATGACTCCAAGGTCTGGTTTGTTCTCTTTGTCTGCCCATTGGTCTGAGGGTGAAAAGCAGAGGAGAAGGACAACTGAATTCCCAGCTTGGAACAGAAAGTTCTCCAAAATCTAGACACAAACTGGACTCCTCTGTCAGATACAATGTTCTCAGGAATCCCGTGCAAGCGAACCACCTGTTGTAAAAACAGGGGCACCAATTCAGAGGATGACGGCAACTTAGGGAGTGGTACAAGATGAACCATCTTAGAGAACCTATCACAAATCACCCAAATAACAGTCATCCTTTGAGAGACAGGCATATCAGAGATGAAATCCATTGAAATATGGGTCCATGGCCTCTTGGGGACAGGCAAAGGCATCAACAACCCACTAGAGCGAGAACACGAATTAGACCGGGAGCACGTCCCACAGGACTGCACAAAATTCCTGACATCACGAGACAAGGAGGGCCACCAAAAAGACCGACTCACCAGATCTCTAGTACCAAAAATACCTGGATGACCAGCCAAAGCAGAGCAATGAACTTCAGACATCACTCTCTTCTTCCACTGGTCAGGAACATACAACTTTCCACTGGGACAACGCTCAGGTTTGTCCTCCTGGAACTCTTCCAGAGCATGTCTCAAATCGGGCGAGATGGCAGAAAGAACTACCCCTTCGCCTAAGATGGTAGCAGGCTTGGTCACCACAGGAGAATCAGCAAAGAAGCTCCTAGAGAGGGCGTCAGCCTTGACATTCTTAGTTCCAGGAAGAAAAGAAACCACAAAATCAAAACGTGTAAAAAACAAGGCCCACCTAGCCTGTCTAGGGTTCAAGCGCTTAGCCGACTCTAGGTAAATCAAATTCTTGTGGTCAGTGAGGACCACGACTTGATGCTTAGCTCCCTCCAACCTATGTCTCCACTCCTCAAATGCCCATTTCATGGCTAACAGTTCCCGATTCCCCACATCATAGTTACGTTCAGATGGAGAGAACTTTCGGGAAAAGAAAGCACAGGGATTCATTTTAGATGTTACAGGATCCTTTTGGGACAAAACAGCTCCTGCACCAATCTCAGAAGCATCCACCTCTACCTGGAACGGAAGTGAGACATCAGGTTGCCGCAAAACCGGGGCGGAGGTGAATCTTCGCTTCAGCTCCTGAAAGGAAGAAACAGCCTCCGGAGACCAATTTAACACATCAGCACCCTTAGTCAAATCAGTCAATGGCTTGGCAATACTAGAAAATTTTGCAATAAATTTCCGATAAAAATTAGCAAAACCCAAAAACTTCTGGAGGGCCTTCAAAGAAGTGGGCTGAACCCAATCGTAAATGGCCTGTTCCTTGGCCGGGTCCATTTCAATAGTTGACGGGGACAAAATAAATCCCAAAAAAGAAATCCTCTGTACTCCAAAAAGGCATTTAGATCCTTTGACATACAGGGAATTCTCCCTCAAGATCCGGAACACAGTCCGAATATGTTCCACATGAGAATCCCAATCCTTGGAGAAGATCAAAATATCATCCAGCTAGATAATCAAAAATTTATCGACAAAATCTCGGAAAATATCGTTCATGAAGCACTGGAAGACAGAAGGGGCATTAGTGAGCCCAAAAGGCATCACCAGGTACTCAAAATGTCCCTCCGGAGTATTAAACGCCGTCTTCCATTCATCCCCATGCTTAATGCGAATAAGATTATACGCCCCCCTGAGGTCAAGCTTAGTAAACCAGCAAGCACCTTTAACTCTGGAGAATAGATCAGAAATCAGGGGTAACGGATACTGATATTTAACAGTAATTTTGTTGAGAGCACGATAATCAATACAGGGTCTTAATGATCCATCCTTTTTGGCTACAAAAAAAAAAACGGCACCTAAGGGTGACGAGGATGGTCTAATATGACCCTTCTCCAACGCCTCCTTAATATAGGATCGCATAGCCTCGTGCTCGGGTACACATAAATTGAAGAGCCGACCCTTGGGAAATTTACACCCCGGGCTCAGTTCAATAGCACAGTCATAACTCCTATGAGGAGGCAGAGACGCAGACTCATTCTCACTAAATACATCATAAAAGTCCGCCAAATAATCAGGAACATCATGCGACTGAGGAGAGGTGGAAAACACCAGAGCCTCACTAAAGGCACACCGACAACCCCAACTCACCACAGACACAGATTTCCAATCCAAAACTGGATTATGAATTTGTAACCAGGGAAACCCCAGAACAATAGTATCATGCAGATTATGTAACACCAAAAACCTGCAATTTTCTTGATGGTCTGGGGCGACCCGCATTACCACCTGGGTCCAAAACTGAGGTTTATTTTTAGCCAAAGGAGTAGCATCAATCCCCCTCAAAGGGATAGGCGTCTGCAGAGGTGTCATCGGAAATCCACAACGTTTAGCAAAATCCAAGTCCATTAGGTTTAGAGCTGCTCCCGAATCCACAAAAGCCTTGGCGGAAAATGTGGACAGGGAGCAGATCAGAGTAATAGCCAGAAGAAACTTAGGTTGAACACCACCAACAGAAAACGTGTGTGCAAAGCGTTTCTCGCGTTTAGGACAGACAGAAATAATATGCGAGGCATCTCCACAGAAAAAAAACAACTTATTACGCCTTCTGAACTCCTGACGCTGCTCTCTGGAAAAAACTCTATCACATTGCATAGGTTCAGACATCTGTTCAACAGGTGGCAACACCTCTCGTGCAGCTCTGCATTCGCATAAACGCCGATCAACCTGAATGACTAAAGACATAGAATCGTCAAGACCAGAGGGAACAGGAAATCCCACCATAGTATCTTTTACGGCTTCTGACAACCCCTTCCGAAAGAGAGCAGCCAAGGCATTATCATTCCAGGTAGTAAGTACTGCCCACTTTCGGAATTTTTGACAGTACAATTCTGCAGAATCACGACCCTGGTTCAATGCTCTCTTTCGGAAGAGAGGCGTCTCTGTGAAGCCAACAGAGTACGCTCAGCGCACACCGGGTGACGTCCAACCCGCATGCAATAATACCGCCATATTTAGTGTTCGCCATTATTTAGCAGCAGTGATAACACCTTCTGCACGGTGGACCCCGATCGGCGAACGCACTTTATTATTTATTTAGTGCGTTCCGCCGTTCCTAACAAGGGGAGAGTGGATACCCCTGCCTCATCCCTCTGTGTAACTTTATGGTGTGGGATAACTCCCCATTCACTCTAATTCTAGCCACTTGTTGTGCATACAGCAGTTTAACCCGATAAAAATTGCGACCCAAAGCCCATACAATGCAAAACCTGCCACAAATATCCCCATTCTATGCTATCAAATGCCTTGTGGGCATTTAAGGAAGCAATAACGCTCTGACCATAGTGGTCGGCCTGCAGCTGCATATTCATAAAAAACCTTCTCAAATTAACGCCCGTAGACCTGTCAGGCATAAAGCCAGACTGATCTGGATGTATCAACTTAGAGATAACACCCGTCAGCTGGTCCGCCAACACCTTGGCCAGAAGCTTCACATCCGTTGTGAGCAAGGAAATTGGACGGTATGATTCATGCAATCGTGGATCTTTATCTTCTTTCGGTATTACCACTATTATGGCTTCTCTCATGGACGCTGGCAAAGTCCCTCTACTCTCAGCATCTTCCAAGACCACCCTTAATCTGGGCACTAACACCTCCTCCATTCCATTATAAATTTCAGCTGGTAACCCGTCTACTCTTGGTGCCTTTCCCCTAGACATGGACCCTAGAGCTTGACTTATCTCCTCATCTGTGATAAGTGCCTCCAATCAATCCCTGTCATCCTCTCCAAATTTGAGTAAAAGGCCTGTCACACTAAACGATATCTCTAGCAATATCGCTATAACTTGTGACGTTATAGCGATATTGCTAGCGATATCGCTATGTCTGATACTTACCTACGACCCGGTCCCCCGCTGGTTATCGCTGATCGCGCGAGAACGTCCAGGACTGTTTCTCGTCGTCAGCTTCCTGCGGCGCTTCCTGTGGAGAGACGAGCGTGGAGCCGGGCGGGAGGACGTCAGGATCGCCTAGTGTGACAGGTAAGTAGCGACCCCCGACCCCTGCGATGTCGCTGGTGAGATCTGCCTGTGTTGCAGCTCACTAGCGACCACTTAGCAATGTACCAGCGACCCTGACCGCGTCATATCGCTGGTCGGGATCGCTAGTACATCGCTAAGTGTGACAGTACTCTAACCCAAGCCCTCTAAAAATGCCACAGTTTCACCCACCGATGCCCCCACCCGAGAGGAGTATAAATCTGTATAAAAATCCGTAAAGGCTCTTAAAATATCTGAGCCGTTTCCCCGAAATCAACGAATGCACATATGAGGTACTCCTCTGGACAGACGCCACCAGCGACAACATGTGGCCCACTGTCTCCCCCTCCTGGTACCTGGATGACATCCTTGTCTTTTCTTCAGATCTCCTGACCCACAGAAGGAGTGTTCGTCTGGTTCTGCATCGTCTGAGAGAAAATCACCTGTATGCCAAGCTCGAAAAATGTCTCTTTGAGCAGACCTCTTTACCCTTCCTGAGTTATATTATTTCAGATTCAGGCCTAAAGATGGATCCTGAGAAGGTGTCTGCCATCCTCAACTGGCCGCGACCCTGTGGGGTAAGAGCTACAGGCAGTTCATCCCTCGTTTGTCCTCGGTACCAAGCCTATTTCGTCTCTGATCCGTAAAGGTGCCAGCTCCAAGATATGGACTCCGGAAGTAGAGGATGCCTTCTTACTCTTAAAGCAGTCCTTCACCTCAGCCCCAGTATTTCATCGTCACGAGGCTAACAAACCATTCATTCTAGAGGTGGACGCTTCTTCCACAGGTGTTGGAGCTGTACTCTTGCAGAAGACCTCTGGTGGCCGGTTGGTTCCTTGTGGCTTCTTCTCTAAGGCGTTTTCTGCAGCTGAACGCAATTACATCATTGGAGATCGCAAGTTGTTGTCCATAAAATTAACTCTAGAGGAGTGGCGGTATCTTCCCGAGGGGGCTGTGCATCCGTTTGTGATCTTTACCGACCATAAGAATCTGGCCTATCTCCGATCCGCACAGAGACTCAATCCTCAACAGGCCAGATGGTCCCTGTTTTTCGCCCATTTTGATTTTGAACTGCGCTTCCGGCCAGGCGACAGGAATGTGAAAGTGGACGCACTGTCTAGGTCATTTCATCCTGGAGACATAGAGGAGGAACCGGCGCATATTATGGATCCCGCCAAAGTCATTACTGTGGCACCTTTGAAGATGACCAGTCCGCCCCCGGGTAAGACCTTCGTCGCAGAGGGCGACAGGAGGAGAGTGTTAGTCTGGGGACATTCGTCCAAGTTGGCCGGACAGGCCGGAATAAAGAAGACCTTCCTTCTCATCGCTTTCTTCTACTGGTGGCCCACTCTGCACAATGGATATCAAGGAATTTGTTGCCTCATGTCCATCTTGTGCCAAGAACAAGGTACCTCGACAATTACCTCATGGAACCCTGCTTCCTCTTCCAGTTCCGTCTGCTCCATGGCAGCATATTGCCATGGACTTTATTTCCGACCTACCGAATTTCTCTGGTTGTACCGTCATCCTTGTGGTAGTAGATCGGTTCTCTAAAATGGCTCATTTTGTTCCCTTGTCTGGGCTTCCCTCAGCTCCTAAGTTGGCGAGGATTTTTATTGGAAATATCTTCAAACTCCACGGGTTCCCTCGGCACATCGTATCTAACAGAGGGGTTCAGTTTACGTCTCGCTACTGGAGGGCTCTGTGCAAACTCATGAAGGTGTCTCTGGACTTCTCCTTAGCATACCATCCCCAGACCAATGGTCAGGTAGAGCGGACTAATCAGGTCTTAGCTGTCTATCTTCGACACTTTACCAATGCTCATCATGATGATTGGGTCTGCCTGCTTCCTTGGGCAGAGTTTGCCTACAATAATCACTCCAGTGAGTCCTCTGCCAAAACTCCTTTCTTTGTCGTCTTTGGACAACATCCGGGTATGCGTCTTCCAGTATCTCTAGCCTGAGGGGTACCAGCGGCCGACTCTCTGACTCAGGAATTCTCTATGATCTGGGAGGACGTTCAGGAGGCACTCAACAAAGCATGTGGAAGGATGAAAACACACGCCTGACAAGAGACATCTAGATTCTCCTCCTTTCAGTCCCGGCGACAAGGTGTAGCTATCCTCAAGGTACATTAGACTTAAGATACCATCTTACAAGTTGGGTCTGCGCTACATTGGCCCCTTCGAGGTTCTGAAACAAGTCAACAATGTTGCATACAAGCTGAGATTGCCTGCCTCGCTCTGTATTCCCAACATCTTCCATGTGTCTCTGCTAAAACCCGCAATTTTAACTGCTTCCACCCCTCATCTGATGATACTCCCCAACCTGTTAGTGCTGAGAACATCTTTGAAGTAAAGGATATTTTAGCCATGAAAAAGGTTTGTGGGACAACTTTTTTCTTGATTGACTGGAAGGGTTTTGGTCATGAGGAGAGATCTTGGGAACCGATAGAGAACATCAATGCACTTCGTGTCCTTAAAAGGTTCCTTTCCAGTTGTAGCAGGAGGGATTGTAGGGAGAGGGGTACTGTTACCACCGCTGTGCCTGCCACTGCCGTGCCTGCCTCTGCCTTGTCCGCTGCTGCCCGCTCTTTTTCTGCTGCTAATGGCTCATCGGGCTCTGCTCCTGGGTTCCGGCGCGCTGTCCTCACTCTACCCCGCCGTGCTTCCTCCCGACTTCCGGTCACCCGCTCTGCCGGGTCTTCCCAGCATCTGCGCATGCGCCCTGGGGTCCTTAGAGGGCAGGCACGTATCTCTCTAGCGTTTTATGCCCCCAGATGCCCTGACCCGAAAATCCTCGGCAACCTATCCGGGTAAGTCATAAGGTATTTCAGGCCACCTCCCCTAAGCGTAGGTGCCTGGTTATTAGATAGCTCCTCGCTTAGGGACTTAGGCCAGCGCCAGCTCTTTCGTGCGCTTGCGCTCCTGTACGCTTGTACCATTGTACGCTGCTCTGCCTACAGACCGTGCACCCGTGCCCTGTTACACTGCCCTGTTGCATCTTCTATGCCCATTCTCCTGTGCGCTGCTCTCTCTCCCCTAATACTCGCTCCGGAGTTATCTCCCGATTCAGCTCCCCTGGAGTCCTGCCCTGACGTCCTCCTCCAGTGTTCTTCCTGGGTCCGTCCTCCTCCCTGGATCCATACTCCTGTCTCCTGCATGCTCGCGTCCACGTTCTCCCACGGCCTCTCTCTGTCTCACTCCCCGTTCACTACCTGATCCGCCCCTCTCCGTATCGGCTACTGTGGTCCAAGATACCTCTGAGCTTGCCCCTGACGATCCCTACATAGGGGTCGGTCTTCATTAGGTCAGCTCGTCCAGTGGTAGGTCAGTTCCACGGTCCAGAGGGTCCACTTTAGTACTCACCTCTCTGAGGCATCATATTGGCACAATTATTAGAAAATGAAAAAAAAACACAAGATGACTGTCATTCTTCCTCAGTCTGGGGCTCCATGCAAGATCTCCCTCGTAGGGTAAGAATGATTCAGAGAAAGGTCATTAATCAGCTCAGAACTACATGAGAAGACCTGGTCAATGACTTGAAGAGAGCTGAGACCACGGTCTCAAATATTACCATTAGTAACACACTAGGCCATCATGGATTAAAATCCTGCAGGGCCGAAAAGGTCCCCCTGCTCATGACAGCACGTGTCCAGGACTGTTTGAAGTTCACCAAGGGCCATCTGCATGATCCAATGGAGACATGGGAGAAGGTAATGTGGTCAGATGAGACCAAAATAGAACTTTTTAGTATCAACTCCACTCTCCGTGTTTGGAGGTAGAAGATGGATAAGTGCAACCCCAAGAACACTGTCCCAACCATGAAGCACCGTGGGAGAAACATTATACTTTGAGGGGGCTCTTCTGCAAACAGTACAGGACAACTGCACCGTATTGAAGAGAGGATGTATGGGGTCATGTATCGTGAGATTTTGGTCAACAACCTCCTTCCCTCAGTAAGAGCATTGAAGATGGGTTGTGACTGGGTCTCCCAGGATGACAATTACCCGAAACACACAGCCAGGGCAAGTAAGGAGTGGCTCCATTAGAAGCATTTTAAGGTCCTGGAGTGGCTTAGCCAATCTCCAGATCTGAACCCAAAAGAAAATCTTTAGAGGTAGCTGAAACTCAATGTTGCAACAACAACAACAACCCCGAAACCTAAAAGATGTGGGGAACATCTGTATGGAGGAGTGGGCCAGGATCCCTGCTGCAGTGTGTGCAAACATGGTCAAGAACTACAGGAAACGTCTGACCTCTGTAATTGTAAACAAAGGTTTCTGTACCAAATATTAAGTTCTGTTTTTCTATTGTATCAAATGATAATTTCATGCAGCAATATGCTAATTAATTATGTAAAAATCATACAATGTGATTTTCTGTAGTTTTTTAAAGATTCTGCCTCTCACTGGCGAAGTGTACCTATGATAAAAATTACAGATCTCTTCATTGTTTGTAGGTGGGAAAACGTGTATGATTCGCAGTGTACAAATACTGACATGCTATTTGGTGGGACTCTTTTATGACTTGTATTTTTGCATATTATCGTAGTATTTTGGGAATCATGTGAATTTTTTATTTGTTCATTATATAGGAATTTGCAGGACACTTACTGGTACAGTTATGACAATGTTATTTGCAAATTGTATAGTTGTAAGCTACTGTAAGTAAGTTCTAAAACATCACTGTATAAAAAGTAGCTGCAACAGATCTTGCAACTACAGGAGCAGGGAGCCAGGTGTCTATGGGTGTCTCAAAAGAAAAGACAGAGATGGTTTATTGCCATCTCTGCCTTCCTGATTGCTATATGCACAGTGCTGAACATGTATATAGAATATAAGAAGCGTTAAGAGTAAGTGCATATGACCTCTTTTTCAGACGGATCATTATTAAAAAGTGCTCAGAAAATGCTCAAAAGAATGAACACATGCATTTTTATGTCAAAACACCTTGCTGTTGATATGTTCAGGCTCTTAAAGGGAATCTGTCACCCCATTTTTCGAGTATCAACTGCCGACACCGCCATCAGGGGCTTATATACAGCATTCTGTAATGCTGTAGCGAAGCCCCCGATGTAACCTGAAAAATGAGTTAGATTATACTCATCCAGGGGAGTCCGGGTCCGGTATTGGACCGATGGGTGTCGCGGTCCGGTCCGGCACCTTCCATCTTCTAGCGATGACGTCCTCTTCTTTGCTTCCCGTCGCTGCTTCGGCGCAGGCACACTGCTCTGCCTTGTTGAGGGTAGGGCAGAGTCCTGCAGTGCGCAGGCGCCGGGAAAGGTCAGAGAGGTCCGGCGCCTGTGCACTGCAGGACTCTGCTCTGCCCTCAACAGGGCAGAGCAGTGCGCCTGCACCGGAGCCACGATGGGAAGCAAAGAAGAGGACGTCATCGCTAGAAGATGGGAGGCACCAGACCCGGACCTCGACACCCATCGGACCAGACCTCCCCTGGGTGAGTATAATATAACTCGTTTTTCTTCTCTTTCAGGTTACCAGATGGCGGTGGCCGCAGCTTATAGTTGAAAAAATAGGTGACAGATTCCCTTTAATATACCGTATATACTCGAGTATAAGTCGAGATTTTCAGCCCATTTTTTGGGGCTGAAAGTCCCCCTCTCGGCTTATACGCGAGTCATATACGCCAGGGGGTCGGAGGGTGAGCGGGGGTGTCAGATCATACTTATCCCCCCTGGCACGTCTCTGCAGGCCCCTTGCTTTGTCTACGGTCTCAGGCTCCTTCCTTCAGTGGTCACGTGGTACCGCTCATTAAAGTCATGAATATGTGCATATTCATGACTTTAACCAGAACGAGGAAAAAGAAGACCACTATGATGAATGCACACCACAAAATAATTTGTGGATAGAAAAAGCTTTATTGACAACACTGCATAAAAACATCTAAAAACAGTGGTAAGGAACAGTGCTCTTCAAGCACATGTTGTTTTCTTGCAGGTTGCTGGTCCATACAGTGCTGTTGCATATTTTGTGTATTATCTATTGTATATAGGAGCAGGGCACATGCGGTTTGTTCCTTACCACTGTTTTTAGATGTTCTTATACGGTGTTGTCAATAAAGCTTTTTCTATCCACAAATTACAATTGTGGTGTGCATTCATCATAGTGGTCTTCTTTTACCTTGTTCTGGTTGTTACTATGTTTGACCATTGAATTGCACCCACGTAATTGCTCTGTATGATTAGCAGTGCGCCAATTTAATATTTATTCATGACTTTAATGAGCGGTACCACGTGACCGCTGAAGGAAGGAGCCTGAAACCGTAGGAGAATCAGGGGGGCTGCCTAGACCGCTCCAGGAGGGGGTAAGTGTACGCGATACTCACCTGTCCCCGTTCCACCGCTGCTGCTCTGTCCTCCACATCCTCTGGCTGTGATGTTCAGGTCAGAGGGCGCGGTGACGTAGTTAGTGCGCGCCGCACGCTCTGCTGCCTGAACGTCACTGACAGAGGCAGCGATGGACTGGGGACAGGTGAATATCTGAGGTGCCGGGGCCCTAAGCCAGCGGCGACACCGGCACCTTGCCCCCATAGCGTGCCGGTGTCCCCGTCTGCTCAGGACACCGGCACCTGGCCCCCAGCGACAAAAGGTGAGTATGCCATTTATTTTTATTATTTGCAGCAGCAGTGGCAGCATATGGGGGCATAATCTATGGAGCATCTTATGTGGCAAAATCTATGGAGCATTTTATGGGAGCATAATCTATGAAGCATCTTATGGGCCATATTCTATGGAGCATCTTATGGGGGCATAATCTATGGAGCATCTTATGGGGCATAATCTATGGAGCATTTTATGGGGGCATAATCTATAGAGCACTTTATAAGGACATAATCTATGGAGCATTTTATGGGGACATAATCTATGGAGCATCTTATGGGGGCCTAATCTATGGAGCATTTTATGGGGGCATAATCTGTGGAGCTGCATATGGGGCATAATCTATGGAGCATTTTATAGGGCTGTTACGTGCTACAGAACCACTCAGCACCCAGAATATGTTGTGCAGTAATATGTATGGATAATAGGTTCTATGTGAGATGCATGTTCCCCTTTTGTCCGCCCTCCCCCCATCTTTGTAATTTCCACAGTAAACATCGGAAATTTTCTATTGGCCTGCCCTTTGTATCTGTGTGATATATTCTGTGTCCTGTGAGTAAAGTGTTGTCAGACTGGAAATACATGGAGAAGCAGTGATCTTTTATATGCGCCCATGAAAAGAAGGAATTCCAGCCAGCGTCATTCATTCAGACTCCAGCCAACGCAGAGCGGACCTCTGAAAACAGGGTGGTACTGAAAGAGGTACCTCAGCTTGGTAGACCCCGTTACACTGGTGGCAGACAGCGGGATTTGATACCCCTTCTACAGGAGGAAAGGAATGAATGGAAAATAACTACCAGAAGTTAAAGAGGACTACATTAAAAGATCTGGTGGAAGCCCGAGGGTTGATCGCCAGCAACAAAACAAAAGCAGATTTGATAGCAGCCATCATGGAACATGACAGTGCAGCGCCCCCCAATGTGAACGTGGAGGAGACCGAATTCCATAGGGAGGTAAAGAACAGACTGGCGTTCTATGGCCTAAACCCTGCAGTACAGATCATACGAGAGGTGATGGCTGATGTGCGTACTGATCTGAAGGAAAAGATGGCCGAGCGGACCAGGATAGAGCTAGCCAAGATGGAGATGGCAGAGCGGACCAAAGTGGAGCTGGCCAAGATGGAGATGGCAGAGCGGAGAGAGGAGAGCCAGTGAGCAGGGGGAGCTCTGGCCTTTGACCACGTACCTTCAACAGTAAGCCACAAAAAGATCCAGTATAATGCCTTCCGACAGTTGGGGGAGGCAGAGGAAGACATTGATGGCTTTCTGCAGGACTTTAAGCGGTAGTGTGCCCTTCATCAAGTGAAGCCGGAGGAACGGGTTCATATTCTGGCCAGCAAGTTAACAGGCCGGGCAGCGGACGCCTATCGCACGGTACCTGATGAGGACTGTATGGACTATGAGCGGATCAAAGAAGTGATCTTGGCCCGGTATGCGCTGACACCAGAGGCCTACCGCCAAAAGTTCCGCGGACTTACAAACGCGTAACCGATACCCACGCTGAATGGGCCTGTAAATTACGACGGTCACTGCTACAGTGGGTACAAGGAAGCCAAGCAACCACTAAGGAGGACATCCTCCAGCTCTTCCTGTTAGAACGATTCTTTAATGGACTAAACCCAGAGACACAGGAATGGCTTCGGGACAGGCGGCCAATTAATCAATTGGCCATACTGCAATTAATTCATTGAGAGGTGTAGTTTGTAAAATAGAGTCTCTTATGGGGAGTTCTGCTTTTCTATCAACTCAGGGGCTGTCCCAGTGGGTCATGGCACCTGCAAACCATAACAGTAAAATCTGGCGCTCCTTGCCTTCTGAGCTTTGCACTGTGCCTGAAAAATATTTCCCGATTATATGTAGGGTATTGGCGTACTCAGGAAAAAGTGGACCTCAGTTTGTGATAAAAAAAAAAATTACTATTAGCCCTTAGAAAATTAAAAACTTGGTGCTAAAACATCAAATTAGTGGTAAAAATGTAATGTATTCTTTCTTTACTGCTCAGTGGTATAAAACTCTGTGAGGCACATGTGGTGTCAATATGATCGCTGCACTCCTAGAACTCATTGGGGAGTGCAGTTTCTAAAATGAGATCACATATAGGGGTTTTCTGTTCTGGCACCTCAGGGGCTCTACCAATGTGACATGGCACCCTCAAACCATTCCAACAAAATCTGAATTCCAATATGGCGCCCCTTCCATTCTGAACTTTGCACCGTGCCTCAAAAGTAGTATTCCCCACATATGGGGTATTGGCATACTCAGGAGAAATTGCACAACAAATTGTATGGTGCAATTTCTCCTGTTACTCTTATGAAAATGCAATATTTTGTGCTTAAAACATTTGTGGGGAAAATGTGATTTTATTTTTACGGCTCAATGTTATAAATTTCTGTGAAGCACCTGAAGGTTCAATGTGCTCGCCACACATCCAGATCAATTCCCTGAGGCTTCTAGTTTCCAAAGTGGTGTCACTTGTGGGGCATTTTCACTGTTTAGGAACATCAGAGGCTCTCCAAATGTGACATGGTGTCCGCCAATTGATCCAGCAAATTTTGCATTCAAAAAGTCAAATGGCGCTCCTTCCCTTTCAAGCTCTGCCGTGCGCCCAAACAATGGTTTTCTCCCTCATATGTGGTATCGGCATGCTCAGTAGAAATTACACAACAAGTTTTGGGGTCCATTTTTTCCTGCTACCCTTGTCAAAATAAAAAATTGGGGTCTGAAGCAATTAAAAAAAAAAAGTTAAAGGGAATCTGTCACCCATATTTAGTGATATCATGTAAAGATATCACCCAATTGTGCGTCCCATAAGGATTCTATTAGTATTTTTTATTCCCCCTGACCCCGAACCTTTGATGCATAAATACCTTTGTTATCTTGTTGGAGATGTATGCAAATCGCCACGGTCCGGTCCAATGGATGTGGCTTAGTCGCCTTCTCCCCCCTCCTCCTCGGCTTGCTGAACGTAATCTTCATCATTATTATTATTATTATTATTATTATTATGCATTTATATAGCGCCAATTATTCCATGGCGCTTTACATGTGAAAAGGGGAAATATAGACAAGTATAATAAACATGTGTCAGACAAGGGACACTCAAGTACATAAGGAGAGGGGACGCTGCCCGCGAGGGCTCACAGTCTACAGGGATGGGTGAGGATATAGTAGGAGAGGGTAGAGCAGGTCTTGCTGTGGTTCAGTAGACCGAGGATCATTGCAGGCTGTAGGCTTGTCGGAACAGGTGGGTCTTCAGGTTCTTCTTGAAGGTTTCCGTTGATGGTGAGAGTCTGATGTGTTGCGGCAGGGAGTTCCAGAGTATGGGGGAAGCACGGGAGAAGTCTTGTATGCGGTTGTGGGAAGAAGAGATAAGGGGGGAGTAGAGAAGGAGATCTTGAGATGATCGAAGGTTGCGTGTGGGTAGGTACCTAGAGACCATGTCACAGATGTATGGAGGAGACAGGTTGTGGATGGCTTTGTATGTCATGGTTAGGGTTTTGAATTGTAGCCTCTGGGCAATAGGAAGCCAGTGAAGGGCCTGGAATATGGGGGAGGCTGGGGAATAGCTGGGAGATAGGTGGATTAGTCGGGCAGCAGAGTGTAGGATGGACTGGAGTGGTGCCAGAGTGCTAGAGGGGAGGCCAGAGAGTAGGAGGTTGCAGTAGTGGAGGCGGGAGATGATAAGAGCATGCACTAGTGTTTTTGTGGTTTCGTGGTTGAGGAATGAGCGGATCCAGGAAATATTTTTGAGTTTGAGGCGGCAGGAGGATGCGAGGGCTTGGATATGTGGTTTGCGTGTCATCGGCATTGAGGTGATACTGCAAACCGTGGGATTCTATGAGCTGTCCCAAGCCGAAGGTATAGATGGAGAATAGTAGGGGTCCTAGGACAGAGCCTTGGGGAACACCGACAGACAGGGGGCGAGGTGAGGAGGTGGTGTGTGAGAGGGAGACACTAAATGTTTGGTCTGTTAGGTATGATGAGATCCAGGATAGGGCCAGATCTGTGATGCCAAGAGATGAGAGAGTCTGTAGCAGGAGGGAATGGTCTACGGTGTCAAAGGCAGAGGACAGGTCCAGGAGAAGGAGGACAGAGTAGTGTCGCTTGCTCTTGGTGGTTAGTAAGTCGATAGTGACTTTAGTTAGGGCAGTTACAGTTGAGTGATGTGGTCGGAAGCCAGATTGTAACCGGTCAAAGAGGGAACAGGAGGAGAGGTGGGAGGACAGTTCAAGATATACATGCTGTTCCAGTAGTTTTGAGGCATAAGGGAGAAGAGATATCGGCGATAGTTAGACACAGAGGATGGGTCAAGGGAGGGCTTTTTGAGGATGGGTGTGATTGAGGCATGTTTGAAGGATGAGGGAAAGACACCATTTGTAAGTGAAAGGTTAAAAAGGTGTATTAGAGATGGGATGAGGACTGTGGCCAAGTTAGAGATGAGGTGAGACGGGAGTGGGTCGAGGGCACAAGTGGTGATCTTGACAGAAGGGTGGAGAGTTGATCTTCTGTCATGGTGGAGAAGCTGGCTTTTGCAGAACAGGGCTGAGCGGCTAAGAGGGACATTGGGGGCTGCGGGCCAAAGTTTTGTCTGATCGTGTCGATCTTCTGCTTAAAGAAGGAGGCTAAGTCTTCAGCAGAAATGAGAGGAGGGGGAGGAGGTGTTGTGGGACAGAGTAGAGAATTGAAAGTGTTGAAGAGCTGTTTATGGTTGTGAGACAGGGAGGATATGAGAGATGCGAAGTAAGTTTGTTTTGCGGCAGAGAGCGTGGACTTAAAGCTGACAAGGGACTGCTTGTATGCGTTGAAATGCTCAGTAGAATGGGTTCTCTTCCATGTCCGCTCAGCGGCCATGGAAACCCGTCTCATTTCTTTGGTCAGGCTGGTCAGCCAGGGCTGCCTGTTGATTGTTCGAGTTTTGCTCTGCGTGAGGGGGCAGCCGAATCGAGTGTTGCTGTTATTGTGGTGTTATAAAAAGTGGCAGCAGCATCTGTGTCATGAAGGGAAGCTATGTCTGTAAGAGGGAGAAGGGACTCAGAGAGTGATTGTAAATTGAGGTGTTTGAGATTCCTGCGAGGGTGAGCGAGTTTATGGAGTGGGGGTTGCGCAGTAGGAGAGGAGAGGGAAGAGAATGTCAGTAGGTTGTGGTCAGACAGGGGGAGGGGTGAGTTATTGAGATTAGTGAGGGAACAGAGACGAGTGAAGATGAGGTCCAGTGTGTGACCATCTTTGTGACTGGCCGCAGAGGACCATTGAGTGAGGCCGAGGGAAGCCATGAGCGACATAAGTTTAGAGGCAGCCGGGGTGGAAGTGTCAATGGGGATGTTGAAGTCGCCCATGATGATGGTGGGGATGTCAGCAGAAAGGAAATGGAGTAGCCAGTTGGTGAAGTGGTTGAGAAAGGTGGAGATGGCTAGTTCTGGGGGGTGGTAGATGACAGCCAGTTGGAGTTTGGAAGGGGAATAGGTGCGAACGGAGTGCACCTCGAACGAGGGAAGAGTAGCAGAGGGTGGCAGAGGAATTGGGGTAAAGGAGCAGGTATCAGACAGGAGCAAGCCAACTGTGAATATCACAGATAACGTTGTTTTCCACGCTTGTGCATTGAAATGGCCTCCGGCGCCTGCGCAGTAGTGACACCCTAGGCTGGCCTGGATGCTGTGCATGGCCATAGTGTGAACAGCACCGCATACAAGTTTTTTATTGTGCATTAACTTACCATACAACCGCCCCCTCCATATATTGGCAGGCTGTGAGCGATTGTTTCCTCGGTATTCTTGCACCTGTGTTGCCATCTTAATTATATGGGTCCACTGCATCCTGATAGTGCATTTCTCTGGAGGCCTGGACGGGTAAACCTTTTTGCTCTTTTGCTGTTTTCCAAAGTTATACACAGCTCAGCATTTTGATCATTGCTACAGCTTCTATTATATAAAACCTTAAATAGAAACAAAAGTGAACATATACCCTGTAAAGTAAATAAGTAAAAGGTGCATATAACTAACATGGGATAGTAAGCACTGTTTTTCAAAAAAGGCATAAAAAGCCATCCCACCAGCGTCTTAGGTTTTGTCTGTTTTATGGCCAGTGTGAATATGCTCCTATTTTGTTTGCATACCAACTTTACTCCAGTTAATTTTTTCAGTTTAGGCTACTTTCACACTTGCTTTTTTTTGCAGCGCGGTTTTTAGTGCGTTTTTACCGCGTTTGCGTTTTTTTCCAACATTAGTTGGCCTCAACAAAAAAATCAAGATAGGGTTAGGTTTAACACTAACCCAAACCATGACTTTACTAACCCTAACCCTTAACCAAACCATACTAACCCTAACCCTTAACCAAACCCTACTAACCCTATCCCTTAACCAAACCCTACTAACCCAAACCCTAACTTACCCTAAACCCTAACCCTTAACCAAACCATACTAACCCAAACCCTAACCCTAAACCCCCTTAACTAACCCTAACTCTAACCCAAGCCCCTAATTTCCATTGTCTAACCAATGGTCAACAAAAAAACGCATGCACAAAAAAACGCATGCGCAAAAAAAGCATACATGAGCATGCCAATGCGCACGTATGCGCACCCATAGACTTAAAATGGGTGTCTTGCTCTAAAAAAAACGCATTGCGCGCGCATGCGTTTTTTTGAGGCAAGTCAGACGCCCAAAAAATGCAACAGGATGCATTTTGTGCGCCCGAGCACACACCACAAAAAAACGCATGCGCGTAAAAACGCATGTGTATGCGCACATAAGCGCATCCCATGCAAAATATAGGGGGAAAAAAGAGCATGTGTTTTTTAGCGCTAAAATACAGCGCAAAAAAACGCAAGTGTGAAACCAGCCTCAGTTTAAGGTTTCTGCATTTAGTGCAGTTAAGGGCATGGCCTCCCTTTCTTTGAGCTAGGCATTACATTCATAAAGCTTACCATTTGCTGGGTATTCATATTCGACACCCTGTCCTTCTCGGCCCTTATTAACATGGACGTGGTAAGGTTTTTAATAATAGAGGTTAGGATCCTCCCAATTTAGGTACACCTTGCCCATGGTGGGATGGCTTTTACGCTTTTTTTTTTAATAAAAAATTATGTTTACTAAATACCCAGTGTTGTTTATATGCACTATTGCTTTCACTTATTTACTTACAGCAGGGTATATGTTCAATTTGTTTCTGTCTTAGGTTTTGTCTATTAAATGGCCTGTGTGAACATGCTCCTATTTGCATGCATACCAACTTATACTCCAGTTAATATTTTTAGGTAATGCTACTATTATATACAGTGTGTGATGCCACGGGTGACTGGATACTCCGCCTCCAGCAGGGCGAATTTCTATGACACCCGTGACCCTGGATACACCTCCTCCAGCAGGGCGAATTTAAACAATGTAACGTGCAACCGGATACACCGCCTCCAGCAGGCGAATTTCAATAGTTACACGTGTATATGGATACACCGCCTCCAGCAGGGCGAATTTACAGAGATAAGGGAAACACCAGGGAAACTGATACAATGGAGGGCCCTGCAATAGGGAACGGGGACGTGGAGACCTCCTGCACTCCCCTGAGTCAGTATCTCTACACTCCTGACGGTCCCTAGGCAGGTTCCGCACCTGGCAACAAGCAGAATACCTAAAAACCCTAGCTCGCCCTGCACCTATCTCTTTCTAATGAATTGGATGGTGCAGAAACTAATCCCACCACTGCACTAAAACACACATAAGGAAAGTTACAAACAGGAAAAAAACACTTAGCTTTGCTCTGTTGCTATTGCTCGCAGCAACAGAGTCCAGCACCTGAGTGCAGCTTTCCTCCTGAATAGCTGCTACTTCACCAAAGCTATGTCAGAGCTGCAAGGAACACCTCACTGTTGCTCCTTCCACACCAGGACTCTGACTGAGCTGCAAGGAACTCTTCTCTAGCTCCTTCCTCCAGCAAGGATGGTTGGAAATGACCAATATCACCAACAGTCAGTGAGACCACCTGACTCTCCTTTATAGGCAAGAGCCAGAGCTATCACACCTGCTAGTGATTCCCGTGTAATAATACTAGCCACCACCGGGGGCAAAACTAGAACTAAAGACACCACTGTGTAATGACCCTAATGGCCACCGGGGGCAAAACTAACTTTAAGCAAACAGCTTAAAGGAAAAAAAAAGGTTACATGTGCTTTTATCTGTCACAATCCAGCATGGATCGTGACACAGTGCCTTGTGAAAGTATTCGGCCCTCTGGAACTTTTCAACCTTTTCCCACATATCATGCTTCAAACATAAAGATACCCAATGTAAATTTTTTGTGAAGAATCAACAACAAGTGGGACAAGTGAACGAATAAAATTGGTTATTTTACATTTTTATGGAAATTCAAAAACTGAAAAGTGCAGCGTGCAATATTATTGATCCCCTTTACTTTCAGTGCAGCAAACGCACTCCAGAAGTTCATTGCGGATCTCTGAATGATCCAATGTTGTCCTAAATGACTAATGATGATAAATATAATCCACCTGTATGTAATCAAGTCTCTGGATAAATGCCCCTGCTCTGTGATAGTCTCAGGCTATGTGCACACAGTGCGGATCCTCCCGCGGATTTTACTAAATCCGCAGTTCAAATGACCTGCATTTTTCCTGCGGATTTCTTCCTGTTTTTTCGCAGTTTTACTGCGGTTTTTGTGCGGTTTTCCACTGCGGTTTTCCACCTGCGGATTTGTAGAATGGAGCAGGTGGAAAACTGCAGCAAAACCGCACAAAAGAAGTCACATGCTGCTTTTTTTCCTCACAAAAAACACTCGGAAATAACCGCAGCATGTGCACAGCGTTTTTTTTTTTTTACATAGGCTTTAATGGTACTGTACATCACCTGCAGATCCGCAGCGGAAAATCCGCTGCGGATCCGCAGCAGAATCCGCACCGTGTGCACAGGGCCTCAGCGTTCTGTTTGAAGCACAGAGAGCATCATGAAGACCAAGGAACACAACAGGCAGGTCCGTGATACTATTGTGGAGAAGTTTAAAGCTGGATTTGGATACAAAATGATTTCCAAAACATTAAACATCCCAAGGAGCACTGTGTAAGCGATCATATTGAAATAGAAGGAGTATCATACCACTGCAAATCTGCCAAGACCCGGCCGTCCCTCGAAACTTTAATCTCAAACAAGGAGAAGACTAATCAGAGATGCAGCCAAGAGGCCCATGATCACTCTGGATGAACTGCAGAGATCTACAACTGAGGTGGAACAGTCTGTCCATAGGACAACAATCAGTCGTACACTGCACAAATATGGCCTTTATGGAAGAGTGGCAAGAAGAAATCCATTTCTCAAAGATATCCATAAAAAGTGTTGTTTAAAGTTTGCAACAAGCCACCTGGAAGACACACCAAACATGTGGAAGAAGGTGCTCTGGTCAGATCAAACCAAAATTGAACTTTTTGGCAACAATGCCAAACCATATGTTTGGCGTAAAGGCAACACAGCTCATCACCCTGAACACACCATCCCCACTGTCAAATATGGTGGTGGCAGCATCATGGTTTGGGCCTGCTTTTCTTCAGCAGGGACAGGGAAGATGGTTAAAATTGATGGGAGAATGGATGGAGCCAAATACAGGACCATTCTTGAAGAAAACCTGTTGGAGTCTGCAAAAGACCTGAGACTGGGACGGAGATTTGTCTTCCAACGAGACAATGATCCCAAATATAAAGCAAAATCTACAATGGAATGGTTCACAAATAAACATATCCAGGTGTTAGAATGGCCAAGTCAAAGTCCAGACCTGAATCCAATCGAGAATCTGTGGAAAGAGCTGAAAACTGCTGTTCACAAACGATCTCCATCAAACCTCACTGAGCTCGAGCTGTTTGCCAAGGAAGAATGGGCAAGAATTTCAGTCTCTCAATGTACAAAACTGATAGAGACATACCTCAAGCGACTTGCAGCTGTAATTGCAGCAAAAGGTGGCGCAACAAAGTATTAAGTTAAAGGGGCCGAATAATATTGCACGCCCCACTTTTCAGTTTTTGAATTTCCACAAAAATTTAAAGTAACCAATAAATTTCGTTCAACTTCACAATTGTGTCCCACTTGTTGTTGATTTGTTGATTCTTCACCAAAAATTTACATTTGGTATCTTTATGTTTGAAGTATGGTATGTGGGAAAAGGTTGAAAAGTTCCAGGGGGCCGAATACTTTCGTAAGGCACTGTAGTACTAAACGTCACTCCATTAGAATAGTGGGGCCCAATTAGGGATCCAGCCTGTAAATATAAATAGAGGAGAACTTGGCACTCAGGGGTTGAGCAGTAGAATAGTGATAATTTTATTTAAGCAATCCAATTGCAATATACAGTGGGAACGGAAAGTATTCAGACCTCTTTCAATTTTTCGCTCTTTGTTTCATTACAGCCATTTGGTAAATTCAAATAAGTTCATTTTTTTCTCATTAATGTACACTCTGCACCCCATCTTGACTGAAAAAAAAGAAATGTAGAAATTTTTGCAAATTTATTAAAAAAGAAAAACTGAAATATCACATCGTCATAAGTATTCAGACCCTTTGCCCAGACACTCATATTTAAGTCACATACTTTCGATTTCCTTGTGATCCTCCTTGAGATGCTTCTACTCCTTCATTGGAGTTCAGCTGTGTTTAATTAAACTGATAGGACTTGATTTGTAAAGGCACTCACCTGTCTATATAAGACCTCACAGCTCACAGTGCATGTCAGTCCAAATGAGAATCATGAGGTCAAAGGGACTGGCCAAGGAGATCAGAGACAGAATTGTAGCAAGGCACAGATCTGGCCAAGGTTACAAAAGAATTTCTGCAGTACTCAAGGTTCCTAAGAGCACAGTGGCCTTCATAATCCTTAAATGTAAGAAGTTTGGGACCACCAGAAGTCTTCCTAGACCTGTCCGTCCAGCCAAACTGAGCAATCATGGGAGAAGAGCCTTGGTGAAAGAGGTAAAGAAGAACCCTAAGATCACTGTGGCTGAGCTCCGCAGATGCAGTAGGGAGGTGGGAGAAAGTTCCACAAAGTCATCTATCACTGCATCCCTCCATCAGTCGGGCCTTTATAGCAGAGCAGCCCGACAGAAGCCTCTCCTCAGTGCAAGACATATGAAAGCTAAAAAACACATGAAGGACTCCCAGACTACGAGAAATAGGATTCTCTGGTCTGTTAAGACGAAGATAGACCTTTTTGGTGATAATTCTAAGCAGTATGTGTGGAAAAAAACAGGCACTGCTCATCACTTGCCCAATACAATCCCAACAATGAAACATGGTGGTGGCAGCATCATGCTATGGCGGTGTTTTTCAGCTGCAGGGACAGGATGACTGGTTGCAATTGAAGGAAACATGAATGCGGCAAAGTACAGTACAGAGATATCCTGGATGAAAACCTCTTCCAGAGTGCTCTGGAGTCTGGACCTGAGACTTGGCCGAAGGTTCACATTCCAACAAGACAATAACCCTAAGCACACAGCTAAAATAGCAAAGGAATGGCTTCAGAAAACTCTGTGACCATTCTTGACTGGCCCAGACAGAGCTCTGACCTAAACCAAATTGAGCATCTCTGGAGAGACCTGAAAATGGCTGTCCACCAACGTTCACCATCCATCCTGATGGAACTGGAGAAGATCTGCAAGGAAGAATAGCAGAAGATCCCCAAATCCAGGTGTGAAAAACTTGTTGCATCATTCCCAGGAAGACTCAAGGCTGTACTAGCTCAAAAGGGTGCTTCTACTCAATACTGAGCAAAGGGTCTGAATACTTATGACCATGTGATATTTCAGTTTTTCTTTTTTATTAAATTTGCAAAAATTTCTACATTTCTGTTTTTTTCAATCAAGATGGGGTGCAGAGTGTGCATTAATAGGAAAAATGAACTTTTTGGAATTTACCAAATGGCGGCAATGAGACAAAAAGTGAAAAATTTAAAGGGGTCTGAATACTTTCTGTACCCACTGTAAATTTGACGTTTCAGTTCTATGTTACAGACCTTCATCAGAAAGCAACGACTTGCCATAGTTACAGGAGAAGACGCGTGAAGGAATTGCTACTGTAGTTGCACGTGCAGAGGCGAACTTGCTGCCAATAAGGGGTATGGGCGGGATTATACACAGGTCAGCATTCTGAGCACTGCTACATCTACAGCAAAGAAAACAGATTCTATAAAAACAGCACCAAACAGTTCAGTAAGCGATATATTCTGGAATCAGGGTCCCTGCCCCTTCATCATGTTGTTCTCAGATAACACAAAAATGTTTCCAGATTTACTTTATTTAAACAGCATATCATGCTATGAATTATCAGTGGGGTTTGTTCATGCAGCATTCCTTCATTCTGATCAGTCCTTAACCCCTTTCTGCCATCAGACGTACTATCCCGTCCATGTGCCCTCGAACTTAATTCCCAGTGACGGGATAGTACGTCATAGCGATCAGCGGCGCTCACGTGGTGAGCGCCGCTGATCGCGGCCGAGTGTCACCTGATTATCACAGCTGACACACAGCACAATGTGTCAGGGGCGGTCACGGACCGCCCCCGACACGTTAACCTCTTGTACACCGCGATCAAACACGATCGCGGTGTACCGGGGGTTAAAGGGAAGCATCGGCAGGGAGTGGGCTCCCTCCGTGCTTCACTGAGCCCCCCACGGCAGCGCAATGTGCAGCGCTGCTGCGGGGGGCTCTTTCCCTACAGGCCCCCGGATACAAGATGGCGACGGGGACCTTCGGGAGGCCTGTAGGGAGACGGGGGCCTGTAGGGAGCTGACTTCCTCACTGCCTGCAAAGCGCAGGCATGAGGAAGTCTGCAGCAGTACCTGTGACAGATTGCTGATCTGTCACAGTGATCTGTGATGTGACAGATCAGCGATCTGTCACAGGACAGTGATGGCCCACCTGGGACAATGTAATAAAGTTTAGAAAAAAAAAAAATAAATAATAATAATAAAAAAATCGCTGAATAAATTAGTAAAAGGGGGCGTGGCATGGCAGGCGAGAAGTGTGGACGCGATCAGGAGAGCTCCCATTCCCATACAGATAACCGACCCGAACAGCGCCCTTTACAAATGCCCTCTAACCCGATGCCTACCAGGAGGAGCAGGGGGACCATATCCTCCGGCCCCGCAGCACCCGACAGGACCTCTCAGAGTATCTCCCGCTACCTTACAGTAGCGGGAAGGAAGAAGGCCGCAGGCGCCATAACAGAGAAGGCGCGCGGAGTGCAGCAGGCCCCGCTGATAGCTGGAGGCAGAGCACAAGAGGTGAGGGAGCGGTCTGGCGGGACAATGTGGCGTGGGGAGGCCCCTCAGAGACCTAACTGTGTAAACGCTGAAGCCCCACGGGTGAAGAAGTGCTCTCCCCAGGATAAAATTATTGAGCCCCTCGAGGCCCGTCTCTCACAGGGGAACCCCGTAGATAAATCAGCACAACCACGCTCCATAGATGCGGGAGGTGACCAGGGTGGGATGTCTGCAGAACCCCCCGCACCATACTCACGGGGAGACGGCGGTGTCCCCCCAGATATCAATCTTGACACCACTGGTGGATCTCCAGCATTAGGGGTTGCAGACCCCATGATGAGAGAACAGGAGGACAACACTGAATCACCTGCATATCAGGCTAGACAGCTGTCTGGCGTGGCTCCCCCACCTGCCCACCGAATAGATGCATCCATAATATCACCATGTGGGACGTCGGCGTCTCCGTTTACTGGGTACTCCGCAGCACCCATAGGAGCTGATTTCAATTTACTATACAATAAAATAAAGGATATCCCGACTAAACAAGATATGGAGCAGTACATTGCTCTGCTGGAATCATCCTATAAGGCTGAACTTTCTGTACTTAAAGATGACATCCAACAATGTGGCGAGAAAGTGGAATCCCATGATCAGCTTCTATCCTCAGTGAATGAAAGAATGGAGGCTCAGGAAAATGTCACTGCCGCCCAAGCTAGACAACTTCAGACCCTAGCAGAAATGCTGGATGACTCCGAGAACAGGGGACGCAGGAATAATATAAGAATACGGGGGTTACCTGAATCTATACCTCCCCAGGAGCTGAATACCACTCTGAGAGGCATTTTCAACACGGTATTAGACAGGCCTCAAGACACCCCATTGGAAATAGACCGTGCCCATAGGCCCATGTACTAGCGAACAACACCCACCGAGAGATGTGATATGCCGGGTGCACAAGTACCAACTTAAAGATGCGGTCATGGGAGCAGCCAGAAGAGCAAAGCCCATACACCATTTGGATTCTCGCATACAGCTTTTTCCAGATCTGTCCAGGTGGACCTTACAGAGACGTAGAGCTCTTCGCCCCCTTTTGAATGAACTGCGGCAGCGTGACCTTCTTTATACCTGGGGATTTCCATTTTGTCTTCGAGTTCAGAAGAGAGGCAGAGTGCATCGATTGAGTCACCCTAGTGGTATTCCAGCTTTTTCAGCTGCCCTCGACATACCTGAGATGGACATTCCTGATTGGCCATCCTTACCATCATTTTATCGAATGGAGGACCCCCGCAGAGGCCTGGATCCTCAACAACAGCGCCGTCGCGGAAGATGGCCTAATGGACAGGGACGCATACACCCGGAAGGAGAAGCTGACTGATTATCCTGTATTATTCGGGCTTTTCTTTTCCTCCCCCCACCCCCTTTTTTTTTTTTTTTTTGAAGAGGATAAATCTTAGGGGTTACTTCTATAAGTAATACCAAATTAATGTTCATGTATGTTCATGCTATTAGCCGACCCTCCTCTTCTATTCTTTCCTTTCCCTTCCCCCCTTTTTTCCTCCCCTCCCTTCCCTTGTTTCCCCCTCATACTCTTAAATAGCTCATATTTCTTAAATTAGCAATGTCCTTTGTCCTTTATTGGGTTATTAGTCTAGGATGTCCTGTTTTTGAAAAAAGAAGTGGATTCTAAAAACTTACACTGGTTCAGGATGGGGTATCTTTATATATTGTCCATTTCAATGATACTGAAGCTAATCACGAGTCGTTCCAGGTATCATACGTGTTATAGTTCTGATAGGATGCATATGGTCTTTACCCGTCACATTTTTGATTTGTAAGGAACATGACTGTTATATCATTACCGGGTCGGGTATCGAGGGAGGTGGTATCTCCGACTCCTCTTTTGTCGTACACGTGCCCCCTGGAGACGCTGCTGTGCCACTGAGGCACGCAGCCATTAACGTTTTCCTCCACTAGGTTAAATTTTCTATTGGAGTGTGACTATCCACACTCGTATTGTTAATTTCTTCTACTCTTTGTCCTTTGTTAACTTTATTTACTTTTCCCTTTGCTTTATCCACCCCCCCCTTCCTAGCCTTTCTCTCCCTTCTCAGCAGCGGGCATTGGACCCCGAAGCCGACTCATTCCTGTAGGTGAGATTTACATCCTTGACCCCGGACTACACCCACAATGCTGGGTAAGACTGCCACGCAGAAGATCATATTGGGCCCCTTGAATACTAGAGGCTTTAACATTCCGCAGAAACGGTCACATATCTTATATGGCATGCATAAGAAAAGAGTAAATGTGTTGCTTTTACAGGAGACACATTTTAAAACTGGACATGTTCCTAATATACACGATTGTAATTACACAACCTGGTTTCATAGTACCAACCCGAGCTCACGATCCCGAGGTGTATCTATAGCCCTCCATAAATCCCTTCAACATACCATACTGGACACATTGGTCGATACGGAGGGCAGATACGTAATTTTGAAAATTCAGATTTTTTCAACAATATATACTGTAGCAGGATGGTACGCCCCCAGCCGAGACCAAATACGGACAGCTAGATCTTTCTTGAAGACAATGGCAGATTTTGCAGAAGGGGTTGTTATACTAGGGGGTGACTTTAATTTGACTCTTAACCCGACATTGGACTCCACAACAGCAAAATCTTACCTATCTCTTCATCAACTGTCCTCTTTGAAAAAAGACCTACACGATTTACGTCTTACTGATGTCTGGAGACTCCTTAACCCTAACGGGAAAGATTATACGTTCTTCTCCACACCACATAACTCCTATGGCAGAATAGATTTCTTCCTCCTCAGTCATTGCGCACTGGCCTGGGATCCGAAACCGTCCATTGGCAGTTTTTTATGGTCGGATCATGCGCCAGTCTTTCTGGACATTAGTTCTCCCGATTCAGGGGTACGACAGTGGACGTGGAGATTGAACGATAACCTTTTAAAAGACGCTACTTGCGTGGCTGATATTAAGACTACCATAGCAGAATTCCTACAAGACCACACACATTACACTACTGCTATGCCTATCAAATGGGAAACCCTCAAATGTATACTCAGAGGGGTACTTATTAAACATGGATCTCGCTTAAAACAAATAAAAAGTAGGGAAATTATAGACCTGACGGAAAAAATTTTGGAGACGAAACATAAGACGACTAAGGCGACGGAGACGATGACTGACTTGATTAAATGCAGAGACAATCTGAAGTCACTACTAAATGAGAAATACCGACACCATAGAAATCGTTTTAAGAGTATATTATACGGTCAGGCCAATAAATGTGGGCGTTTGTTAGCTAGATTTCTACACCCACGCAATCAAACCACATACATTCCATCTCTCCAACGACATAGAGGTCAGACGACGTCGAACCCGACAGAAATTTTGGATATAATGCGGCGGTATTACCATACATTGTATAATATTAATGGAGATTATCCCTCTCAATCGCCTTTGGACCCCCAATCACATATAGAGTCTTATATACGGGACACAGCCCTTCCGACATTGGCCACAGACCTGACGATGCCATTAGACACTGATTTTACGCTAGAGGAGATTGACGACGTCATTCGAAATACCCCGACTGGTAAAAGTCCAGGACCGGACGGTTTTTCCCCTCATTTTTATAAGATGTTTCGTGAACAACTTAACCCCATCATGACGTCGGTGTTCAATACCATTTCAATTGACACCCCGTTTGTCCCACAATCCTTAGAGGCTTTTATCACAGTCATACCGAAACCAGGGAAAGATCCTAAAGTAGTAACTAATTACCGCCCAATATCTCTCATCAATATCGACGTAAAATTATACGCTAAAATCTTGGCAAATCGACTGGCTCCTCTTCTACCTTTAGTAGTACATTCGGACCAGGTGGGATTTGTGCGAGGGAGAGAAGCGAGAGACTGCATAGGTAAAACTCTCATATTGACTGCACATGCTAAATCAAAATGTAAGCCACTGGCTTTTTTATCGATTGACGCGGAGAAGGCCTTTGACCGTGTGCACTGGGGCTTCATGTTCTCGGCCCTAAAACAGCTGGGCCTGGGAAATCGTTTCCTACACAGAGTCGCAGCCCTATACTCTGACCCTTCAGTGTGGGTTAGGGTTAACGGGGCTTTATCAGACTCTATTTCCATTGGGAACGGGACTCGACAGGGTTGCCCCCTGTCGCCCCTCTTATACGCGATAGTTATGGAACATTTGGCGGTGGCGATTAGGAAGAACTCCAGTGTGCACGGTCTCTGGGTGGACCTCGTTCATTATAAGGCCTCTCTTTATGCAGATGATCTCTTACTGTATATATCCCAACCACACATTACTCTCCCATCACTAATGGAAGAGTTTCAAAAATATGGAGCAGTCAGTAACTTTAAAATCAATTTTCAGAAAACTGAAGCCCTCAACATTTCCTTGGGACAGGCAGAACTTGCAAGCATAATGAGAAACTTCCCCTTTCGATGGAAAACTGGGGCCATTCAATATTTGGGTGTTCAAATTCCTACTGACATGACTGACCTATACAAATTAAACTATGTGCCCCTCTTAGAATCGACTCTGAAACGTCTGAGGGAATACAGACGGAAAACTATCTCATGGTTTGGTAGGATGAATTCATTTAAGATGGACATTCTTCCCAGGTTTTTATACCTGTTCCAGGCGGTTCCGGTTGTACCGCCGAAGGCATTCTTCCAGACCATCAGATCTGCGCTAATCCGCTTTATCTGGCAGGCTTCTAGGCCCCGTTTAAAATATTCTATCTTAACTGCCCCAAAATCCAGAGGGGGTGCGGGTCTCCCTGACCTGGAACTTTACCATAGGGCCTCCTTACTTGCACGTTTATTTGACTGGCAATTCAACCACCGCTCTAAACAATGGGTTCAATTGGAGCAAACATCTTTTAGTATCCCATTGCGCCATCTTCCATGGATCCGACGCTATGACTTGGGTGCAAACGAATCTGAGGAATCCACTGGCTTCTTGACTCGAGAAGTTCTACAGATATGGAATCGTTTTAAAAAGAAAAAGAAATTTATTAGCACCCTAAATCCACTGACAACAATATTTGGTAACCCGGATTTTCCCCCAGGATGTCACAGAGATCAATTTCTGGGTTGGCATAGTAGTTCTGACTTAAGACTGGGACAGGTTCTGGTGGGAGGGAGTGTTCCGTCCTGGGATGCCTTACGAGAGAAGTTTCCCGATGGGGCTCTCTCCTGGATGGAATACAATTAATTGAGATCGTTTTTTCGGGGACGTTTGGTCGACCGTTCTTCTGGTCCCCCCATGACACGGCTGGAAACTTTACTACAACAACAGAGCCCTCCCTCTCATCTGATTTCTCTTTTATATCAGGAATTCCACACAGGAGACTCGGACAGGGCTCCGAGCTATATCTGAGCGTGGGAGGATGAGATGGGATGTAAATTTTCAGGTGAAGACCTTGACAAAGCATACCTCTTCACGCACAAAATGTCTCCGGCTGGGGGCGCACAAGAGAAAAACTTTAAGATACTGACCAGGTGGTATCGGTCCCCCCGCCAGACTAAAATCTATTTTCCCGTCAGTAGACGATGTCTGCTGGCGTTGTGAGGCCGAGAGGGGTACACTATTCCATATATGGTGGCAGTGCCCTGCTGTACGATCCTTCTGGGAAAAGGTGTTTCGGGCTTATCAAAAGATTATCGGGAAATATGTTCCCCCTCCCCACAGATTGCCATCCTATCAATTCTTCCGGGTTCTATATCCACTCAGAGCCTTCTTCGGTTTTGCATTACCGCGGCGCGGATGGTAATCCCACGTCACTGGCACACGACGACACCACCAACTATGGCAGAATGGTTGGCAGAATTTGCAGACATTTTCCGTATGGAGGAATTATTGGCTGAAATGGAAGGTGATAACACCCGGTTGGTACGAGCGTAGCAGCCTTGGATTTTATTCAAGGAAACTTCTGAACTCCCTCGATTGCTCGAGGAAGCTCCTTAATGGTCGGTTCGGAAATCCGAGGCCCGCTTTTCCTCACCCCCTCCCCTTCCCCACTCTCTTTTCCTCTTTCCCCACATCCTCTCCTGTGAGTTTTCTTTTCCCCTTCTTAACTTCTTTCTTTCTTTGTCTTAGAAGTGCACCCCCATTGGTTACAAGTAAAGGCGCCGTTATGTATGCTCGCAATTATTATCTCCTTATATTTGATCAGGGATGCTGATAATGTACTGGAGGACACACACAGAGAATAATGACGCTTTTTACATTTCGTTTTATTATATACGAGTAGCTATGGTATGAAGAATGTTCATACAGTTGAGTCTATTAAGATGTGAAGACAAATTCCTGTTTGTTCTCTTACATAAGATAGTTTTGATGAATGTGCGTCGATCTCCGCCCGTTCGAGGCATACGATTATATGAGCCGGAAGACATCTCACCTTTATAGGGGACTGATTATACTGTAACCTAGTGTGGTTTGGTGTACAATTCTTGTTGTTGTCTTATATGTTATGTCTAATTGTTTTCAATAAAACAGATTCAACATAAATTAGTAAAAAAAAAAAAAAATATTCCCCAATAAATTCATTTTTTGAAAAAAAAACACAAAACAATAAAAGTACACATATTTGGTATCGCCACGTCCGTAACGACCCGCCCTATAAAACTGTCCCATTAGTTAACCCCTTTAACGAACCCCTTAAAAAATAAAAATAAAAAACGAAGCAAAAAATAATGATTTATTATCATACCACCGAACAAAAAGTGCAATAACGCGATCAAAAAGACGCATATAAATATCCATGGTACCGCTGAAAACGTCAGCTTTTCCCGCAAAAAACGAGCTGCCATACAGCGTCATCCGCAAAAAAATAAAAAAGTTATAGCTCGCAGAATAAAGCGATGCAAAAATAATGATTTTTTATATAAAGTAGTTTTCATTGCATAAAACCGACAAAACATAAAAAACGACCGAAAAGAGGTATCGCTGTAACCGTACTGACCCAAAGAATAAAACCGCTTTATCAATTTTACCGCACGCGGAACGGTGTAAACGCACCCCCCCAAAAGAAATTCATGAAACGCTGGTTTTTGTTCATTCTCCGTCCCAAAAATCGGAATAAAAAGCGATCAAAAAATGTCACGTGCCCGAAAATGGTACCAATAAAAACGTCAACTCGTCCCGTAAAAAATAAGACCTCACATGACTCGGTGGGTCAAAATACGGAAAAATTATAGCTCTCAATATGTGGTGATACAAAAACTATTTTTACAATAAAAAGCGTCTTTCTGCGTGCGACAGCTGCCAAAAATAAAAACCCGCTATAAATAGTAAATCAAACCCCGCGTTATCACCCCCTTAGTTAGGGAAAAATAATAAAATTAAAAAAAATGTATTTATTTCAATTTTCCCATTAGGGTTAGGGTTAGGGCTGAGATTAGGGTTAGGGGTGTGTTGGGGTTAGGGTTGGCGTTATAATTGGGGGGTTTCCACTGTTTGGGCACATCAGGGGCTCTCCAAATGCAACATGGCGTCTGATCTCAATTCCAGCCAATTCTGCGTTGAAAAACTCAAATGGTGCTCCTTCCCTTCCAAGCTCTGCCATGCGCCCAAACAGTGTTTTACCCCCACATATGGGGTATCAGCCTACTCAGGACAAATTGCAAAACAACTTTTGGGGTCCAATTTCTCCTGTTACCCTTAGGAAAATAAAAAATTGGGGCAAAAATATCATTTTTGTGGAAAAAAATTATTTCTTTATTTTCACGCCCAGGCATTATAAACTTCTGTGAAGCACTTGGGGGTTCAAAGTGCTCACCACACATCTAGATAAGTTCCGTGGGGGGTCTAATTTCCAAAATGGGGTCACTTGTGGGGAGCTTCAATAGTTTAGGTACATCAGGGGCTCTCCAGACGCACATGACACCCGCAGACCAATCAATCAAAGTCTGCATTCCAAAACGTCACTACTTCCCTTCCGAGCCCCGACGTGTGCCCATACAGTAGTTTTCTCCCACATATGAGGTATCAGCATACTCAGGACAAATTGGACAACAACTTTTGGGGTCCAATTTCTCCTGTTACTCTTGGGAAAATAAAAAAATTGGAGACTAATTGATCATGTTTGTGAAAAAATACGATTTTTTTATTTTCATGCCTGGGCATTATAAACTTTTGTGAAGCCCTTGGGGGTTGAAAGTGCTCACCACACATCTAGACAAGTTCTTTAGGGGGTCTAGTTTCCAAAATGGGGTCATTTGTGGGGGGTTTCCACTGTTTAGGTACATTAGGGGCTCTCCAAAGGCAACATGACACCCGCAGACCATTCCATCAAAGTCTGCATTCCAAAACGTCACTACTTCCCTTCCGAGCCCCGATGTGTGCCCATACAGTAGTTTTCTCCCACATATGAGGTGTCAGCGTACTCAGGACAAATTGGACAACAACTTTTGGGGTCCAATTTCTCCTGGTACCCTTGGGAAAATAAAAAAAATGGGGACTAAAAGATGATGTTTGTTGAAAAAATACGATATTTTTATTTTCACGCCCGGTCGTTATAAACTTCTGTGAAGCACTGGGGGGTTCAAAGTACTCACTACACATCTAGATAAGTTCCTTAGGGGGTCTAGTTTCCAAAATGGGGTCACTTGTGGGGGGTTTCCACTGTTTAGGTACATCAGGGGCTCTCCAAATGCAACATGACACCCGCAGACCATTCCATCAAAGTCTGCATTCCAAAACGTCACTACTTCCCTTCCGAGCCCCGACGTGTGCCCATACAGTAGTTTTCTCCCACATATGGGGTATCAGCGTACTCAGGACAAATTGGACAACAACTTCTGGGGTCCAATTTCTCCTTGTACCCTTGGGAAAATAAAAAAATTGGTGACTAAATGATCATCTTTGTGGAAAAAATACAATTTTTTTATTTTCACGCCCGGGCGTTATAAACTTCTGTGAAGCACTGGGGGGTTCAAAGTGCTCACCACACATCTAGATAAGTTCCTTGGGGGGTCTAGTTTCCAAAATGGTGTCATTTGTGGGGGGTTTCCACTGTTTTGGTACATCAGGGGTTTTCCAATCGCGACATGGTGTCCGATCTTAATTCCAGCCAAAAACGTCAAATGGCGCTGCTTCCCTTCCGAGCTCTGCCATGCATCCAAATAGTCATTTACACCCACATATGGGGTATCAGCGTACTCAGGACAAATTGCACAATAACTTTTAGGGTCCTTTTACCCTTGGAAAAATAAAAATTGGGGGTGAAAACATCATTTTTCTGGAAAAAAATATGATTTTTTAATTGTACCGCTGTACGTTATAAACTTCTGTGAAGCCCTTGTGGGTTCAAAGTTCTCACCACATATCTAGATAAGTTCCTTGGGGGGTCTAGTTTCCAAAATGGGGTGACTTGAGGGGGTTTCCACTGTTTAGGTACATCAGGGGCTCTCCAAACGCGACATGGCGTCCTATTTGAATTTCAGCCAATTTTGCATTGAAAAAGTCAAACGGCGCTCCTTCCCTTCTGAGGTTTGCTATGCGCTGAAACAGTGGTTCCCCCCCACATATCAGGTATCAGCGTACTCAGGACAAATTGCACAATAACTTTTGCAGTCCAATTTCTCCTGTTACCCTTGGTAAAATAAAAAAAATTGAACCTGAAGTATTTTTTTTGTGAAAAAAAAGTTAAATTTTCATTCTTTTTTAAATATTCAAAAAATTCCTGTGACTCACCTAAAGGGTTAATAAACTTCTTGAATGTGGTTTTGAGCACCTTAAGGGGTGCAGTTTTTAGAATGGTGTCACTTTTGGGCATTTTCTATCATATAGACCCCTCAAAGTGGCTTCAAATATGATGTGGTCCATAAAAATAAAATGGTGTTACAAAAATGAGAAATCGCTGGTCAATTTTTAACCCTTATAACTTCCTAACAAAAAAAATTTTGGTTCCAAAATTGTGCTGATTTAAAGAAAACATGTGGGAAATGTTATTTATTAAGTTTTTTGTGTGCCGTATCTCTGTGATTTAAGGGCATAAAAATTCAAATTTGGAAAATTGTGAAATTTTCAACATTTTTGCCAAATTTCCGTTTTTTTCACAAATAAACGCAAGTTATATGAATGACATTTTACCACTTACATGAAGTGCAATATGTCATGAGAAAACAGTGTCAGAATCACCGGGATCCATGGAAGCGTTTCAGAGTTATAACATCATAAAGGGACAGTGGTCAGAATTGTAAAAATTGGCCTGGTCATGAATGTGCAAACCACCCTTGGGGCTTAAGGGGTTAAACCATACCTATATCATATAGATTATGATTTTTAATCTCTTCAAATAGAAAAAATATGTAACTGTATAAAGTGTCTGTGACTTCTATTTCTCTTGTTTGTATGCTCTCAGATTACATAGCAAAAACCTGCTAACAGATTCCCTTTAATCAAAGCAAGATATTAGAAAAAAAATTCTAAAAAGATAATTATTTTATGGTTAATGCGGGTATTTTCCTAGAAAAGATGGCAGTTCCTTTGCATTTTGCATAAGTACGGTAATACAAGATAATATGATAATAAATGTATTCCCCTTCTGTTGACAGCATGCCAGCGTGTTTTGTCCATGGGTGTTGGTATCACTGGAAGAAAGATGATGATGTTATTCTCCATTCTTTTCCACATGAATTTGAGCTCATTAAAAATTGGCTTCTCCACTTGAACCAGGATCTCGGTGACACAAATCAGATGGCTGAGAAAATATCAAGTTCTAAAAAAGGGTCTTACAGAATTTGCTCCAAACACTTCAGACCAGAAGATTATGAAGTGAGAGGAAGTTCAAGACTACTTAAAAAATCTTCCTTTCCTACAATTTTTCCAAAAGCATTACCATCTTCTTGTATACGGAGAAGAAAAAAAACGAAAAATCCTTTTGCCCACTTAAATGCAAATGTCTTCAATAAAGAGGACTTCACATTTGCCCAAAGTCTAATGTTGATGCCTGAAAGCTCATTCTTCTCCACCGGTGTGACCAACTTTTTATCTGAACATTCTTACTCATCTGTATCTCGAGAAGGAACTTGTCCTTCCACTCACACCGTTGGAACAAACACTGAATATTTCCCAGGTCAAAGACATAAAAATATCCAAACATTTCACCTCATCCACAAGAGTAGCAAAAGTATTCAAGTGTGCAGACGCTTTTCACAGCGCAGCTTTGGGATCCAGTGTACAATGGTGCCACTACCACCTTTACAATGTTTTCCAAGTTCTGGAAATGATACCACAAAATGCCCAAGTCCACCTGCTGATCCAGTCTATTTTCCAAACGAAGACGAGGATAACGTGGAAGAGGAGGATGTGGAAAAGGAGGACGATGACATAGAAGAAGTGGAAGAGGATAGTAAAATGATGTTAAATTTAGACATTAGTCTTGACCCAACAGAACTGAAAAATTTCAGTACTTATGGAACCATCACAGGGGCAAAGGGCAATCTGGAAACTGATTTCAGAACGTATCAAAAAGGGTCCACACTGCCAATTCATTGCAATCACCAAGAATCTTCTTTGCCACTGGCTCAGAATCACCAGTGCTTGTTGACCCAGCAGCAGCGAGATGGCATGTGGCGATCACCACCAAATGTTGGAGCAAGACTTTCTAGGTGGGTCATATATCCTTTGTCTTTTACATTACAGGCTTTTATAATGTCCTTCGCATTTGAGCTGAATTTAAGAGTACACCTTAGCAAATTTTAGGACAATTTTTAAATGGTTATTACAATTATAGCAAATTAACACCTAATCCCTTTAGTTTGGTGATCACTGGGGGTATGGCCACTGGGAATCTTGCTTGCTCCTAAGACTAAGTTCACACTAGGCATTTTTGTTGCATTTTTTTATGCTAATTTTCAGCTGTATTTTACAGTACTAGCAAAGCCTATGAGATTTCAGAAATCTCATGCACACACATCTTTTTTTTTTCATCAGTATTTTGTGCTTTGTATGGTTTTTTTTTTACATAGAGTATGTCACTTCTTTGTTACTTCTTTCAGCGTTTTTTTCAGCATCTTTCACTCATTGAAAGCATTGAAAAAAGCAAGCACACCAGTATATGAAACCTATTTATTTTTGTGATTTTTCCAGGTTTACCATCTTGTCTTGATCACCTAAGGATGGTAGTTTTGATTAGTACAGTTTAACTAATTACTGATGTGTACAAAGTAAACATTGGCCAACAAAGGTGTGATATTGAACCATGCTTGTGACTGACTAAGGTGTGAGATTGAATAATGCCTGAGCAACTCGATGACTAACCAAAGTGTAAAGCCCCCGTTACACACTGCGATATCGCTAGCAATATCGCTGTAAAGTCACCGATTTTGTGACGTTATAGCGATATTCCTAGCGATATCGCTGCATGTGATACTTGCCTCCGACCGGCTCCCCCGCTGGTAATCGCTGATCGCGCGAGAAGCTCCTGGACCATTTCTCGTCGTCAGCTTCCTGCTGGGCTTCCTGTGGCGCCGACGAGCGACGTGTGGAGCCGGGCGGGAGGACGCAGGATCGCCGCGTCTGACAGGTAAGTAGCGACCCCCGACCCCTGCGCTGTCGCTGGTGAGATCTGCCTGTGTGGCAGCTCACTAGCGACCACCTAGCGATGCACCAGCGATCCTGACCGCGTCATATCGCTAGTCGGGATCGCTGGTGCATCGCTAGGTGTAACGGTACCCTAAGGGCTCATACTCACTGGTGCGAAAATCGGATGAGTGCAATCCGATTAAAAATCGGATTGCACTCTGATCAATGTTTTTCAAAGGGTGACATCTCATTTGCAATTTTTTTTTTTCTCAGCCGAAATCGGACTGAGAAAAAAAATCGCAGCAAAAGTCAATGGGTGCGATAAAAAATCTGACAGCACTCGGACCATGCGAGTGCTGTCCGATTTATACGCACCGGTGTCCTTTGAAAAAAGCCGACAATTCATGGGCGGCTACTGTACAATCACACTGACATGTTAGAAGAGAACTGGAAACTGGAGGTGTTTAAAATCAAAAAACAAATCAGATGGAATGAGTGGAATTCTTGGAATGAAAATGTCTTCTCCTTTGGCACATCCTGTTTCTGAGCTGTGTATCTAATCATATCCTGTGTGATAATGTCTGCTGAGCTGTGAACCTAATCCACTTCTGTGTGATACTTTCTGCTGAGCTGTGTATCTAATCCTATCTTGTGTTACTGACTGCTCAGCCGTGTATCTAATCCTATCCTGTGTGATACTGTGTGCTGAGCTGTGTATCTAATCCTATCCTGTGTGATACTGTCTACTGAGCCGTGTATCTAACCCTATCCTGTGTGATACTGACTGCTCAGCCGTGTATCTAATCCTATCCTGTGTGATACTGTGTGCTGAGCTGTGTATCTAATCCTATCCTGTGTGATACTGTCTACTGAGCCGTGTATCTAACCCTATCCTGTGTGATACTGACTGCTCAGCCGTGTATCTAATCCTATCCTGTGTGATACTGTGTGCTGAGCTGTGTATCTAATCCTATCCTGTGTGATACCGTCTACTGAGCCGTGTATCTAACCCTATCCTGTGTGATACTGACTGCTCAGCCGTGTATCTAATCCTATCCTGTGTGATACTGACTGCTGAGCAGTGTATCTAATCCTATCATGTGTGATACTGACTGCAGAGCCGTGTATCTAATCCTATCCTGTGTGATAATGTCTGCTGAACTGTGTATCTAATCCTATCCTGTGTGATACTGTCTGCTGAGCCGTGTGTCTATTCCTCTCCTGTGTGATACTGGGCTCCCCCTGCAGTCTGTGTCAGAGGGTGGTCTGTGTTCTCACGGTAATAAATTGTGTTATTTCCAGCTTTACAGAAGGACGATAACACCATAGAAATGATAAGAATAATAGGCCTCAGTTACCACAACTGTCTACAAAGAAACAGCCATCGCTCTCATTCTTTAAGTCCCCCTTGTTCACATCTGGCAGCTGTCAATTTGCCTCCAACACTTTTCCTTTCACTTTTTCCCCATTATGTAGATAGGGGCAAAATTGTTTGGTGAATTGGAACGCGTGGGGTTAAAATTTCACCTCACAACATAGCCTATGATGCTGTCGGGGTCCAGACATGTGATTGTGCAAAATGTTGTGGCTGTAATGCTGCAACGGTGCAGATGCCAATCCCAGACATACACACATACATTACATACAGTGTGTGTGTATATATATATATATATACACTCACTGGCCACTTTATTAGGTACACCTGTCCAACTGTGTGTTAAGACTTAATTTCTAATCAGCCAATCACATGGCGGCAACTCAGTGCATTTAGGCATGTAGACATGGTCAAGACAATCTCCTGCAGTTCAAACCGAGCATCAGTATGGGGAAGAAAGGTGATTTGAGTGCCTTTGAACGTGGCATGATTGTTGGTGCCAGAAGGGCTGGTCTGAGAATTTCAGAAACTGCTGATCTACTGGGATTTTCATGCACAACCATCTCTAGGGTTTACAGAGAATGGTCCGAAAAAGAAAAAAAATCCAGTGAGCGGCAGTTCTGTGGCCGGAAATGCCATGTTGATGCCAGAGGTCAGAGGAGAATGGGCAGACTGGTTCGAGCTGATAGAAAGGCAACAGTGACTCAAATTGCCACCCGTTACAACCAAGGTAGGCAGAAGAGCATCTCTGAACGCACAGTGCGTCGAACTTTGAGGCAGATGGGCTACAGCAGCAGAAGACCACACTGGGTACCACTCCTCTCAGCTAAGAACAGGAAACTGAGGCTACAATTTGCACAAGCTCATCGAAATTGGACAGTAGAAGATTGGAAAAACGTTGCCTGGTCTGATGAGTCTCGATTTCTGCTGCGACATTCGGATGGTAGGGTCAGAATTTGGCGTAAACAACATGAAAGCATGGATCCATCCTGCCTTGTATCAACGGTTCAGGCTGGTGGTGGTGGTGTCATGGTGTGGGGAATTTTTTCTGGGCACTCTTTGGGCCCCTTGGTACCAATTGAGCATCGTTGCAACGCCACAGCCTACCTGAGTATTGTTGCTGACCATGTCCATCCCTTTATGACCACAATGTACCCAACATCTGATGGCTACTTTCAGCAGGATAATGCGCCATGTCATAAAGCTCGAATCATCTCAGATTGGTTTCTTGAACATGACAATGAGTTTACTGTACTCAAATGGCCTCCTCAGTCACCAGATCTCAATCCAATAGAGCATCTTTGGGATGTGGTGGAACGGGAGATTCGCATCAGGGATGTGCAGCCGACAAATCTGCGCCAACTGTGTGATGCCATCATGTCAATATGGTCCAAAATCTCTGAGGAATGCTTCCAGCACCTTGTTGAATCTCTGCCACGAAGAATTGAGGCAGTTCTGAAGGCAAAAGGGGGTCCAACCCCTTACTAGCATGGTGTACCTAATAAAGTGGCCAGTGAGTGTATATATATATTATATTGAAGACATGGATATATATACAGCTGTGGCCAAAAGTATTGACACCCCTGCAATTCTGTCAGATAATACTCAGTTTCTTCCTGAAAATGATTGCAAACACAAATTCTTTGGTATTATCTTCATTTAATTTGTCTTAAATGAAAAAACACAAAAGAGAATGATGCAAAAAGCAAAACATTGATCATTTCACACAAAACGCCAAAAATGGGCCAGACAAAAGTATTGGCACCCTCAGCCTAATACTTGGTTGCACAACCTTTAGCCAAAATAACTGCGACCAACCGCTTCCAGTAACCATCAATGAGTTTCTTACAATGCTCTGCTGGAATTTTAGACCATTCTTCTTTGGCAAACTGCTCCAGGTCCCTGATATTAGAAGGGTGCCTTCTCCAAACTGCCATATTTAGATCTCTCCACAGGTGTTCTATGGGATTCAGGTCTGGACTCATTGCTGGCCACCTTAGAAGTCTCCAGTGCTGTCTCTCAAACCATTTTCTAGTGCTTTTTGAAGTGTGTTTTGGGTCATTGTCCTGCTGGAAGACCCATGACCTCTGAGGAAGACCCAGCTTTCTCACACTGGGCCCTACATTATGCTGCAAAATTTGTTGGTAGTCTTCAGACTTCATAACGCCATGCACACGGTCAAGCAGTCCAGTGCCAGAGGCAGCAAAGCAACCCCAAAACATCAGGGAACCTCCGCCATGTTTGACTGTAGGGACCGTGTTTTTTTCTTTGACTGCCTCTTTTTTTCTCCTGTAAACTCTATGTTGATGCCTTTGCCCAAAAAGCTCTACTTTTGTCTCATCTGACCAGAGAACATTCTTCCAAAACGTTTTAGGCTTTTTCAGGTAAGTTTTGGCAAACTCCAGCCTGGCTTTTTTATGTCTCGGGGTAAGAAGTGGGGTCTTCCTGGGTCTCCTACCATACAGTCCCTTTTCATTCAGACGCCGACGGATAGTACGGGTTGACACTGTTGTACCCTCGGACTGCAGGGCAGCTTGAACTTGTTTGGATGTTAGTCGAGGTTCTGTATCCAACATCCGCACAATCTTGCGTTGAAATCTCTTGTCAATTTTTCCTTTCCGTCCACATCTAGGGAGGTTAGCCACAGTGCCATGGGTTTTAAACTTCTTGATGACACTGCGCACGGTAGACACAGGAACATTCAGGTCTTTGGAGATGGAATTGTAGCCTTGAGATTGCTCATGCTTCCTCACAATTTGGTTTCTCAGGTCCTCAGACAGTTCTTTGGTCTTCTTTCTTTTCTCCATGCTCAATGTGGTACACACAAGGACACAGGACAGAGGTTGAGTCAACTTTAATCCATGTCAACTGGCTGCAAGTGTGATTTAGTTATTGCCAACACCTGTTAGGTGCCACAGGTAAGTTACAGGTGCTGTTAATTACACAAATTAGAGAAGCATCACATGATTTTTCGAACAGTGCCAATACTTTTGTCCACCCTCTTTTTTATGTTTGGTGTGGAATTATATCCAATTTGGCTTTAGGACAATTCTTTTTGTGTTTTTTCATTTAAGACAAATTAAATGAAGATAATAATACCAAAGAATTTGTGTTTGCAATAATTTTCAGGAAGAAACAGAGTATTATCTGACAGAATTGCAGGGGTGTCAATACTTTTGGCCACAACTGTAGATATAATATATATCTAATATATTATATATATATATATATAGTATTTATTTAATATATAAATATATTATATATATATATATATACATATCATGTATAATGTAAATATAATCAAGATATAATATATATAAATATAATCAGTGACAAATACAATTACCGTAGTATAGTGTTGCTGTCTATAAATAATAGGAGGACCCCACTCCATTTTGTTTCTTGAAATAATCATTTATTAAATAAATACATGTCCATAATTTAGAACCAACACTAGAATAATTGTATTTGTTACTAGCATGTCTATATATATATATTATATATATATAATATTATATTTTTATTATATTTATATTATATGTATGATATGTATATATAATATATTAAATATATATATTATATGGTACATATATATAATATATACATATTATGTGTGTATATATAAATATATATATATGTGTGTGTATAGATCATATATAATGTAAATATAATAAAGATATAATATATATAAATATAATCAGTGACAAATACAATTACCGTAGTATAGTGTTGCTGTCTATAAATAATAGGAGGACCCCACTCCATTTTGTTTCTTGAAATAATCATTTATTAAATAAATACATGTCCATAATTTAGAACCAACACTAGAATAATTGTATTTGTTACTAGCATGTCTATATATATATATATATATATATATATATAATATTATATTTTTATTATATTTATATTATATGTATGATATGTATATATAATATATTAAATATATATATTATATGGTACATATATATAATATATACATATTATGTGTGTTTATATAAATATATATATATATGTGTGTGTATAGATATATATATATATGTATGTATGTACCCTGTGTGTATATATGTACATATAAAAAAATAAATGAAATTAAATGGTTTACTGTATGTAATCCATGTCTCATATCCTGTCGACTTTTGCAATTATTTTACAAAAGCTAACAAATGAATTAACGGCTATTCTGCTATCTACGGTATGTCGCTCTCAAAAAATAAAAAATAAAAATATATATATATATATATATATATATATATGTGTGTGTTTTGAAGATTCTTTTGTTTTAAAACGATGTGTACAGTTTGTTTTTTACAATGCTATTTTAAGATGAGTTTTTACATACAGAGAACTGCTCTATGTAAAACCTCATGTTAAAATCGCATTGAATACGGATTGCATACGGATGTCATATGCATGTCATATGGAAAAATCACACTGAAATCGGATTACACTCGCATGACAATCGCATAGAATCGGTCCGTTTTTTCCATCCAGAAAACGGACCGTTTTTTTAGTTGCAAATTGGGATGAGCCCCAAAAGTTAAAACAGTATCCTACAAACTCAATGCATTGCCAGTGTCTTAGGTAAATTATTCCAGACCAATTCACCTTCCACAGCTGTTACATTTGTATGTGTATTTTTTCATGAACATATGTCTTGTATTGGTGACCTGTGGTCATGCTTCTGCGGTGGAAGCAAAGCTGGGACTTTGGAATCCTGAATAACACAGCAAAAAAAAGTATCAAAAACCGCACCAAAAATGCATAAAAACATGCTTCTTTTCTGACAAGAGTGCTGGTTTTGCTGCAGAGAAAAAAAAGCACCAAAAACGCCTGGTGTGAACTTAGCCTAAGAATATCCTTCGAAATGTAAATGGAACTGCCAGAGATACAGTAGTTGGAATGCATTTGCATTCACAGTTCTATTCTAACAGGGTATTATAAGCCCAGCTGCCGAACGCTCAGCAATCTGCCATGTATCACATTTCGTGTGGATTGATGATGAATTTGATACATTTTTAAAATAGAAGTAGCCTTTGAAGCAGGTGTGCACAACCTGCAGTACGAGGACCACATATGGCATAGCTTCCATAACAAAGATGGGTAGCACAAAGTTTCTGTGTCCATACATTTTAAGAGAATGGGATCCCTTGACCCATCTTTGTTATTCCTGAAAGATGTATAAGAGTTTTACAGATAGACATGTATGATGCTTTTGGCTCTGTACATTGAAATTTATGACATTTCAGTTTGTAATGGGGAGAGCCACATTCATGCATGGCCTTCCTCTCTCCCAAGGGCTAACTTAGTTGCAGTTCTACTTCCTGGAGAGTTTCAGAAAAAACCCTTGGAAGGTCACTAGTTTATCTTTACGCAATAGATCCATGAGATGCTCATGCCAAGCAAAATCCTTGTTTTTTGCCGAATGCATTAATACTTTTAGTGATACCATTTTTTACTTATAGCTTTTTATTTAACTTCAGTGCCATATTTTATTATTTTTTATGGTTTGTGATAAATTATGGGACAGTATTTATAGCTAGGATGGTTTCAGATGTGAAAATAAAATTGTGTTTTTTTTTCTTATTTTTACTTTTACATAAAGACTTCAGTTTCAATAACAAACCAATCACAGGTTTGTTTTTTCATTTTTTTTTTTAAATATTATTGAACCTTTTTATTATTTTTAGGCACAGTAATCATTTACTTTTATTTCTAATCTAATATATTACTATAATACTTTTATATTGCAGTGCGTTAAACCTGCTAGTGTTACACTGACTGGAGGCCTGTTTGACCCTACTTATGGCAGATCTTATGGGGCCACTGTAGGTGGCAGACCCGGAGTCTATTATGACTGCCACAACCCAAACCCCTTGACTCCCATGAAGTGATGCCACACCATTTGTCAAAACATAACTGCTTTATTGAGGATAGATGTAACAAGGACTCTCATCTTTTAACGTGGCATAAGATTTATGGTCGCAGCTCAAACCAGGCAATAATTTGCCTACCAATGGGGTGCAGGGAGATTGTCTGCCTTCCGCTGCAGGTTTCATCACCACCAAAGTCTCCACCCATTTCACAGCTGCAACTTGAATACCCACAATAAACAGGGAGGGGGGGGCGGGGAACAGGTCCGGGTCTCAGCAAAGAGGCCGAAGTTGCTGAAAAGAGGGGATATAAACCTGCAGGCCGGGGACAACCCCAGGAAGGAAACCACCTCCCACCTGCATCACTCCATGGGAGACCTTCTTTCAGCCCGGAAGAAGGGCCCAGCAGTCAGGGTACAGCAGCCGGAATGTGGCTGCAGTGTTCCTCAGACTGCCGCGACCCAAACCCCTTGACTCCCATGAAGTGACGCCACACCATTTGTCAAAACATAACTGCTTTATTGAGGATAGATGTAACAAGGACTCATCTTTTAACGTGGTGTAAGATTTAGGCTAAGTGCCCACATTGCAGGAATGCTGCGAAAATGTCCGCAGCATTTCCGCAACTCCCTGCCGCGGGTAAAAAGTATGCGGAATTCGCATGCATTTTCCCGCAAAACACAAGCGTTTTGCAAGCGTTTTTAGCTTGCAGAATGCTTGTGCTTTTCCAAGCGATTTGAAGCATTGCTTGGAAAAGTGATTGACAGGTTGGTCACACTTGTCAAGCATAGTGCTTGACAAGTGTGACCAACTTTTTACTATTGATGCTGTCTATGTAGCATCAAGAGTAAAAGATATAATGTTAAAAATAATTTAAAAAATAAAAAAGAGAGATATACTTACCCTCCATCAGCCCCTCATTGATGCTGCCGGCAACTTCCGTTCCCAGCGATGCCTTGCAACAATGACCTCCGATGACGTAGCATCAAGCGAGACCGTCATCAGAGGTAATTCGCGCAATGCATCCCTGGGAACGCAAGATGCTGGCAGCGTGGCTGAGAGGCGAGAGGATTCCAGGGACTGATAGAGGGTAAGTATATCCCGATTTTTTTATTTTAATTCTATTTTTTGCAGGAATATGGTACCCAGAGCCTGGAGGAGAGTCTCCTCTCCTCCAGACCCTGGGTTCCATCCACACATGAAGCGCTCACTTTACGCATGGTGTGCATAGCCACATGCATAAAGTGAGTGTTTCAATGCAAGCCCATGGCGGCGGAATCGCCGCAATTCCGCAGAAATAATGAACATGCTGCGGATTTTACCGCTATGCAATTCCGCAGCGGTAAAATCTGCAGCATGGGCACAGCAACTGCGGAGTACCATAGGATTGCATCGGGGTGCGTTTTATTAGCGTTTTTTAAGCGTTTCCGCTGCGGCAAATATACTGCGGAAACGCAGAAAAAACGCGATGTGGGCACACAGCCTTATGGTCGCAGCTCAAACCAGGCAGTAATTTGCGTAATAACGGGGTGTAGGGAGATTGTCTGTCTTCCGTTGCAGGTTTCATCACCATCAAAGCCTCCACCCATTCCGCCTCGGAGTAGCGCTTTGACACTGAGCAATGACCCCCCAATAGATTGGAGAGCTTGGATCTCACCATCTCAAAGACCCGACAGAAAAATGTCCAAGCCAGCATGATTAAGATGTACACCATCAGGGAGCAAGAACCCAGCGTTGTCCCCTTCGAGTCGGTGATTTCTAATCATTATGCCGTTCTTGAATCTCATAAACTGGGATATCCATTGGTTCAACGTGCACCTCGATCTCTCCATAGCGGTGCCTTCCCTGGCACCACGCCATATCGGCCTGGGGACTACTTCTGACCACAATATGTGCATTACAGAAAAGAAGCTTGGGAACTTGTCCATATCAGATCTCATGATGGTCAATAATTCGGCGAGCTGAGATGAGGCCAAGTACTATGCCCCTGACATGTATGACAACCACCGCCGGAGAAGACACCATATGTGCAATGCAGACCACCTCTTGGTAAACCTGTGACCAAATAAGTTCCCTGATACGTCCATATCCAGAAAACCCAGCGTCCTCCCGGACGAGAATCCTCTCTCCAGGCTGCCCAATAAACATACAAGTGTCCCACGAGCCATACGCTGGGACGAGCACCGTCTGAAAAGAGAAAACAATTACTCTCCAGGCTTCGAGATTTCAGAACAATTACCTATAAACACCATCAAACCCACATTAAATACTTCAGAAGTTTTCAACTATGCCTCTTACTCGCCTCCTTTTCTTCTTTTTTTTTCCCCGAACATAAAACCGAGATCTTACAATTCCAACTCAGGCCTGATATAACGAGCAAAACATCGGGATCTCCATCTTTTGACCCGTTGAATCTCCGTTTCAGATAATCCAGTCCTGGAAGCTTCCGTAGTGGCCCCGATTCTAAAGGAATGAGAACCAAAATCCACTGCGGGCAGGCCAAGATAAGTCAAAATGCGTCTCATTACTGCCAGGAACTGACCAGATACTAAAGGGGAGCCATTCTCATGCAGAAAAAAGGGGTCCCCGCTGCACCTGAAGCTTTTATAATTATTAATTAAGCCCAAGGGACATAAATCTACGGAATTGCAAATGTGGGAAACCATGTATCCCGTCCTTCGGGATTAGTTTTAAATCTATGCACCCTAATTCTCAAGCCGTACTTCGAGTTGCAAACTGATTTGGTTCCTTCCACTACACTGGCTAATAAATGAAAAGAAATTGGACGCCTGCTTTCAACCCGAATATCATCCCAGCGCAATCCTTTCAAAACTTGACCAATCAAAAGGTGCTTTGTGATATCCGCCCAGCCTCATAACTTAAAATGAAATGCCAACCCTGATAGGTGGTTCCATGCCACAGCCCCCGACACACCATTAACATGCATACGCAGAAAATATGCTATAATAAAATGTAGCCTCAACTCGTCCGATGACCCTACCGGCTTGTTTGACACCAAAACACACCACTCATTCCACGCCTTGCCATAAGCTCTCCACGTAGCCAGTTCATTTGACGTTTGTGTCAGGGGCATCAAGTTTCCAGGACCTCCCACATTGAGAGCGGACAGCGCAAACCTCCCGCCTGAGCCGATGGATGCAGGCCTAGCCAAGAAAGAGCATCAGCCATATCATTACTACATCCCAGAGCATGCCTAGCTCTGAACCATATTTTAAATGAGAAACATTTCAGAACGAAGAATCTGATTAACTTGACTGGTGGGAACGAAGACGACAAGTGATTTATCGCGTGCACCGCACTGGCATTCTAAGTCGTTTATTGCTTAATACCGGCCCCCAGATTTCAACTGCTATGGGGAACAGTTCGAGGAGAGTCAAGTTCTTCGTCCACCCTCTTTGAACCCAGAACTCGGGCCATCCGGCCGAGCACCATTGACCACCGAAACGAACGCCAAAGTCCACGGACCCTGCAGCTTCGGAAGACAGCTCTATTTTACTATTGTCGCATTCATCCTACTGAAAACAAGTACGCCCGTTGTAATTGACTAAAAAGCGCATCCATACCACCAAATTATCCCATAGCTGAGAATTAATTCTGATCATATGGTGGGGATGTTTGACCCCCTTCGTAGCGAGAGCCAACCTACGCAAGAAAGAAAATTCTCCCCATAGGCATTACCTTGCAAGTGAAGTCTAGGGAACCCAAAAAGTATTGTATCTGGGTAAGGGACACTTTACCGACTGAAAGGCAACCTTCAATTAACGAGAGTAATCCTTTGTTTTTTTTGCAGGGTAACCTAAATTCCATTACCTCCGACTTAATAATTATACCTAGGAAAATGATTTCAGAAACCAGGCTGACCGTTTTCTCCCAGGACAGAGGGCCCCCGAAAAAGGACATAACGACTTAAAACCTTCCAAATCGTGAAACACTGATCAACGAGTTGGGTGGCCCTATGAACAAAAAGTCGTCATGGTAATGCGTAATAGAAGAAAGGTGTGTTTCCCGACAAATGACCCATGCCAAAAAGGTGCTAAAAGCTTCAAAATACTGGCAAGAGATGGAGCAGCCCATAGGAAGGCACGTGTCATAGTAGTAACACCCCTCAAACATCGCACCCAGGAGATTGTAACAGTCCGAGTGAATTGGTAATAGCCGAAAAGCGGATTCAATGTCCGACTTTGCCATAAGGGCCCCTTGTCCGGCCCCTCTGACCATTTCCACTGCCCTGTCGAACGACACGTATGTAACTGTCGTGTCGTCACTCAGTATGCCATCATTCACTGATCGTCCCCTCGGGTAGGACAAATGGTGAATAAGCCGGTATTTCCCGGGCTCTTTCTTAGGGACGATACCCAACGGGGAAACTCATAAATTTTTGAACGGTCGAACGTGGAAGGGGCCCTGAAACCGGCCCAACTTGACTTCCTTATCTAATTTACATCATAAGATGTCAAGGGATTCTCTTGCTGATTTTAAATTGGAGGCCAAAGAACATTTCGAAAAAATGAAAAGGATGAAAAATCCGAACGAAAACCCGAACCGAATATGCGCTGCTGACGGTTTATTGTGGTACTTGTCTAACCACGGCCCCATTCTTTCCACATTCACCGGGGGCTTGGGACAGCCTGAATGGCTGCCCTGGGACTGCCTGTTTTTTGAGAGGTTTCCGTACATTTTGCAGCAGCGTGGGAGCCACCACAAATCGAGCATTAAGGTAATGAATATGCGCTGCTCTCCACTCCCATAGGCGTGGATTGCATATTCATTACCTTAATGAGTGGGGCCACATGATCGTTCGGCAGGAAGAGCTGCAGGCGCCGGCGACTGGAACGAGATGCAGTGCCAGCATCCAGGGTGCGCAGGTAGGTGAGTAGGATGTTTGTTGTTTTTCAATAGAAAACAAGCAAACAGGTATAGGGGATAAGGAGCCATGTATACAGGGACGGGGGAGGCATGCATACAATGACAGGGACAGGGGAGGCATGCATACCAGGACAGGGACGGGGAGGCATGCATACAATGACAGGGACGGGGAGCCATGCATACAATGACAGGGAGGGGGAGGCATGCATAAAATGAAAGGGATGGTGGAGCCATGCGCACAATGACAGGGACAGGGGAGGCATGCATACCAGGACAGGGACGGGGAGGCATGCATACAATGACAGGGAGGGGGAGGCATGCATAAAATGAAAGGGATGGTGAGCCATGCGCACAATGACAGGGACAGGGGAGCCATACATACTAGGACAGGGATGAGGGGACAATGCATGCCCGGCTTACAATGAGTCAATAAGTTTACCCAGTTTTCCGTGGCAACAGTAGGTGCCTCGGTTTATACTCGGGTCGGCTTATACTAGAATATATATGGTATATATTTGTGAGAGGATGCAAATTGGGGCATAAATAACTTTAAAACTGTACATGTTTTTATTTTCAGCACAGTATTTTCCCAGATGAAGATTTTACATGGACTACATAACAAGACAGTCTATTCCTTTAATGATTCACTGATAAAGGAAACAATGATCAAGGTTTCAAAGAGGATGTTAAACCTCACCCTGGAGGTCCTTTTCCTGCTGAGTGGGCAGGTGAGGCATTCGTGGCATCATTTCACATTTTGTCATTTATCACTGTTAAAGGGTTACTCTTCTGTTCTGAAATTGGTATAATTAGACAGCATAAGGCTAAGTGCACACGCTGCGGATTGGTCTGCGCATTTGTATCTGCGGGACCGCAGGTAAAATCCGCAGCATGTGCGCAGCAGATTGTAAATCACATAGATTTACATTGTACTGTACACTGTCTGCAGAACTGCTGCAGATCTGCAGCTGCCAAATCCGCAGCGGATCTGCAGCAAAAACCGCAGCGTGTGCACATAGCCTGAAAATAAGCAAATTGGCAATTGACTTGCTTTTTCTTTCTGCTTTCATTATCCTGCTCTATGAGAGCTTTTATCTTACATATTGATCAGCTTGTTGCCTAGGAGATTGAGCACCATAATCTGGCCAAGTATGTGCAGTTGTTATATTATAGACTGAGAAGTTAACTCATGAGATCTCAGCCACTATCTCTCACCTTGATTTCTACAGCTGCTCTCATCCTTCCCCCTCAGCTCCTGAACCATAGCTACTATCAATCCTGCAAAGTCACAATGTTTTCAGAGCAGTTCTCCTATTCAATGATTAGTTGAGCTTGATTTCACTTGTTCAAAGGCCTCGTTATCTCTATGTGATTCAAGTATAGTGACAATAGGGTAGACTCTAGAACAAACCCCCTCCCCCCAGAAACAAGTGAAAGTGAAAGAGGCTGTGGAGCAGTGTGCTGCTGAGGACACATGTTGAAAATAATCCTTTAGTAACACTAGAGCGATGAAGGACTCTGGGACTACATACAGTGATATTACAAAAGGTCTCTCTTCCATGTATAGGATTATACAGTTATTAATAAGTCATCTGGTGAGTCATCTGGTGAGCTTTTAACACCTAGAAAGCATCCTCGTATATCAGGGGGATATAGCAGTAACCTGAACTCCATTGCACAGCCTCTACCTCCCGCATTGATACTTGAGACAAACAATGGGCAGAAAATCCTAGAACTCCTCAACAAGATAATTGAGCTGCTGACTGGAGAGGTGAGCCCTACTGGGAACGCTGGGATATTATGAAGTAACCCCAAGAGAGATATATGAATGGTGACTGTATCACTGTGTGTCAGGTTCCTGTAAGGCGTCACGATGTCGCCGTGTACCTCTCCATGGAGGAGTGGGAGTATTTAGAAGGACATAAGGATCAGTACAAAGGAGCCATGATGGGGAGTTATCAGCCTCTTACATTGCTGGGTGAGACTTTTTTTTCATTGTGGTGGAGAGATCTATGTGGATGGCTGTCTAAGGGTACGTGCACACGCTGCGGAATGCTCTGGATTTGTCCTCGCGGATTTAGTAAAATCCGCAGGTAAATCCGCAGGTCAGAAGACCTGCGGTTTATCTGCGGATTGGCCTGCAGTTTTGCCCTGCGGTTTATCATCTCTACAATGGAGGAGATGGTAAACCGCAGCGGAATCCGCAGAAAGAATTGACATGTCATTTCTTTCTGCGGATTGAAAACCGCAGCAAAACCGCGTGGAAAAATCCGCACCGTCTGCACTGCGGTTTTCGTTTTCCATAATGCTACTGTACACCGCAGCAGTTTCAGTGCGGAGGGCAAAAACCGCTGCGGATCCGCAGCAGAATCCGCAGCGTGTGCACACACCCTTAAATGTATGCTATTTCATGGTATGTTTTCAACAGATGCACCAAGAAGTACAGCAGAAATATTTCCCAGACCTCAGAGCTGTTCAGAGGAAAATCAAAATGTAACGAAGGATCCACAGGTAGATAATCCTCACCATGATAATCCTGGAGACATACTGCATGATCTTTAGGAGTCGTTCATTATTTGTTGTGTATGTGAATCAGGATGAAGAATTCATTGTGGTAAAAAGTGAAAATGTGGAGGATGAAGATATTGTGATTGGAGATCAGCAATGTAAAAACGAGGAAGCCCCTGTTACCTTTTATTCAGGTGAGTAATGAACCATATATTAACCCCTTCAGCCCCTTAGCCCATTTTCACCTTCATGACCAGGCCAGTTTTTACAATTCTGACCACTCACTTTATGTGGTAAAAACTCTGGAACGCTTCAACAGATCTCACTGATTCTGAGATTGTTTTTTCGTGATATATTGTACTTCATGATAGTGGTAAAATTTGTATGATATGTCTTGCTTTTACTTGTGAAAAAAAAGAATTTTGCAAATAGTTTTAAAATTTTGCAATTTTCAAACTTAATTTGTATACCCTTAAATCAGAGCCATATCGCACAAAATAGTTCATAAATAATATTTCCCACATGTCTACTTTACATCAGCACAATTTTGGAAACATCATTTTTTGTTAGAAAGTTATAAGGGTTAAAAGTTGGCCAGCGATTTCTCCTTTTTCCAAAAATATTTACAAAACCATTTTTTTGGGACCACGTCACATTTGAAGTGACCTTGAGGGTTTTATATGACAGAAAATACCCAAAAGTGACACCATTCTAAAAACTGCACCCCTCAAGGTGCTCAAAACCACATTCAAGAAGCTTATTAAGCCTTCAGGTGCCTCACAGGAATTAATGGAATGTGGTAATATGAAATAAACATTTACATTTTTTTAACAAAAATTTTATTTTAGACCCAATTTTTTTTTATTTTCACAAGGGTAATAGAAAAAAGTAAACCGTAAAATGTGTTGTGCAATATCTCCTGAGCATGTCGATATCCCATATGTGAGGAAAAAAAACTGGTGCACGGTAGAACTCAGAAGGGAAGGAGCTCCATTTGACTTTTTGAATGTAAATTTACTGGAATAATTAGTGGATGTCATGTTGCGTTTGGAGAGCCACTGATGTGCCTAAACAGTTGAAACCCCCCACAAGTGACATGATTTTGCCAGACCCCTTTGGGAACTTGTCTACATGTGTGGTGAGCACATTGAACTCCCAGATGCTTCATAAACGTTTATAATGTTGAGCCGTGAAAATAAAAAAATCAAATTTTTCACCCCAAATGTTGCATATTCACAAGGGTAACAGGAGAAAATAGGACCATAAAATCTGCTGTGCATTTTCTCCTGAGCATGCTGATACTCCATATGTGGGGGAAAACTATTGTTTGGGCACACGGCAAGGCTCGGAAGGGAAAGAGCACCATTTGACTTTTTGAATGTAAAATTTGCTTGCAGAATTTTAGTGGACCCAATGTCACGTTTGGAGAGCCCCTGATTTGCTTAAACCGTAGAAACTCCCAACAAGTGACCCCATTTTGGAAACTAGACCCCTTTGGGAACTTATCTAGATGTGTATTGAACACCTTGAACCCCCAGAGGCTTCACAGAAGTTTATAACATTAAGTTGTGAGAATTAAAAAAAAAAAAAAAATTACTTTTTTCCTGCAAAAATCATTTTTAGCTTCAAATTTTGTATTATCTCAAGGGTAACATGAGAAAATGTTTGGCAATTTCTCCCGAGTTCACCGATATATGTGGTCGAAAACTACTTTTGAGACACAGTGCAAACCTCAGAAGGGAAGTAGCGCCATATTACAGTGCAGATTTTGCTGCACTGGTTTGAGGGTGCCATGTTATATTGGCAGAGCCCCTAAGGTGCCAGAACAGCAGAACCCCCCCATAAGTGACCCCATTTTACAAACTAAACCTCTCAATGAATTAATCTAGGGGTGCAGTGATTATATTGTCACAGAATTTTATACCATTGGGCAGTAAGGAAAAATATAATTTACATTTTTACCACGAAAATTGTGTTAGCGCCAAATTTTACATTTTCATACTGGGAAAACTGTAAAAATGGCACCAAAATTTGTCCCACAATTTCTGCTGAATGTAGAAATAGGAACCACAAAGAGCACAATGCTTTTTTTGAGAATAATAAAAATTTGAATTTTTTTATTATAACAACTGTATAAAAAACACCACAAGAGTTATAAAACTGTAAACGGGGGAAAGACAAGTACAGGAAAAAAGAGGAGTGGGTATGGCTCTAAGTAAAGGAATGCACAGTATAATTGCAAAGAAGTGCGCCATATAATTATATAAAATATAGATACAAATAATGCTATATAAATAACATGACAGCAACAGGTGTACTTACAAAATAGATATAAAATAAGTAAAAGATTAACCATCAAAGTGTAATATAAATGCGAAGTCCAAAGGGAAAGCCTGTGCACCATCAATATTAGTAATATATCAAAAGTAGTGAATGAAGCATATGTATTATCTAAGTGGTGCACGGCAACCATAAGAACAGAGCAGGTATAACGAGAGAATCAATAGATATAGAAAGACAATACTCAAAACACCAGTGTACTGTAAGGCAGCGCTTACTGCATGTGTTGGGAACACTCGCTTGGCAACAGGATGAAGGCACACAGGAATGTTTTCTCGCTTAAACAGTCCATGCAGTTTATTTATACTCCGCATAAACCACTGTAGGCCATGTTATACATCACAGACCTTACACATAGTCCATAACACTTCTTAGCACACGGATTTAATTCGCAGACACTAAACATGCCGGACTTCACTTTGTCCAGTTACTGTGGGAACCGCACGCCATGTCAATGTCTCTCACTTCTTTACTCCCCGACACACGACATTCGGTTGCAGTCTCTAAACACGCTGGACATCACTTTGTCCAGTTACCATGGGTGACCGCACAGTTCATTAACATCCATGGAACATAACAAGCACCAACAGTCTGTTCCAATGGCAGATACTTGTCTGCCCTTACTATAAGCACCCTTGTCTGGAGTTACCTTACAGGAGCTCCTGCTCCACATGCTGACTTCTTGTCAGTCCTAGCTTCTGGGGAAGCTACCTAACTGGGATCGCCATCCAGGACGATGACTTGTACCACAGGCCAAACCCAACAGTCCAGACCCTCAGAAGGACGGTAGCTTCCCCAACACAGTGCCGTCACAGACTGAAATTATATAGTCTAATACTGTGCTATTCAGGAATCCAGTCCACCCGCAGGACTTTACAACACAGCGACCATCCAGGTCCACAGTCTTTCTATGTGCTGTTCAGGAATCCAGTCCATGCACAGGACCTTCCAACACAGAGACCTTCCAGGTCCATTGCCTCACCATGTGCTCTTCAGGAATCCGGTCCACTCATAGGACCTTCCAACGCACAGGCCATAAAGGTACACGGCCTCACCAGATGCTCTTCAGGATGTCCATCCACTCATAGGACCTTCCAACACACAGGCCATTACCTCATACAGGATCTTACAACCTCGACCATGTGACCCATACCATGGTCACATTATGTAGCTGAAACCAACCCCATAGGTGGGAGGTGTGTGTGGTTAGCCAGACCCATCCATACTTACCACTCAGGCCTAAGTCTACATTTATATGTCTTTATACAACAATGAGAACTGGAAGGACCAACAATCTAGTTTTACACTGCAAAATTGAGATCTGATATGTGTAATTTTACATAGCAATAACTGTGGAATGCCATTACGTATCCCAGTGGTTCAAGACTTCTTTTTTACAGTCTTTAAAAATCGGGTCCATAATGTACATGTAGAAAACTACATATTTTCTTCAATGGTACGCACAATATTGCACACAGTAGATCTACCACAGGAATATTAAGTGGGCAACATAGGTGTCGCAAATCATTTGTATTCTGCATCATGACAACCTCTCCAGGAGGCAGAAATGCACTCTGTGGAAACAAATCATAACTCTGCCTTTTATTTATAATTGTAGTAACCCTAATTGGAATCTAGTTAATTTTATACGTGCCATCTAGAAATGTACCTATACACACTTTCCAAAATTTTTCATTTGCACCCAGTTTTGCATTCGCTCCTGTTTTCTAAATTTAGCAGCTACTATATTAAAGCCCCCGTTACACACTGCGATATCGCTAGCAATATCGCTGCAAAGTCACCGATTTTGTGACGTTTCAGTGATATTGCTAGCGATATCGCTGCATGTGATACTTACCTCCGACCCGCTCCCCCGCTGGTTATCGCTGATCGCGCGAAAAGCTCCTGGACCATTCCTCGTCGTCCACTTCCTGCGGCGCTTCCTGTGGCGCCGACGAGCGACGCGTGGAGCCGGGCGGGAGGACGCAGGATCGCCTAGTGTGACAGGTAAGTAGCGACCCCCGTCCCCAGCTATGTCGCTGGTGAGATCTGCCTGAGTGGCAGCTCACTAGCGACCACCTAGCGATTCACCAGCGATCCTGACCGTGTCATATCGCTTGTCGGGATCGTTGGTGAGTCGCTAGGTGTAACGGTACCCTAAGTGAATAGTCGGACCCTTATCATCTGTCCAATGTTGTGCTAACAATTTCCTTGACATATGGAGCATCCTTGATGCTGTAGTCTTTCCTGGAGCTGTAGTCTCTAAATAAGTCATTAAGTAATACTGTAGTCACTAAATAAACTAGGTTGGTGAAGTGAGAAAAATATAGGCATAAATTCAGTTTATAGGATCAAATAACTATAAACTAGCATCTGCTTATGTGTTCGTCCCTTTTGCTATGAAGCCCTTAAAAATTTCTGGCGCATAAGTCTCTTGCTTAGTGACAGGGAGTCCATCTTTTTGCAATCTAAGTGTCACCATGAAGACCAAGGAGATCTCCAAACAAGTCAGGGCCAAAGTTGTTGAGACATCAAGGTCAGGGTTGGATTATAACAAAGAATCCCAATCTCTGATGATCCCCCGGAGCACCATCAAATCCATTATCATCAAATGGAAAGAACATGGTTCCACAACAAACCTACCAAGAATGGGCCGCCCACCAAAACTCTCAGCCCAGGCAAGGAGTACATTAGTCAGAGGCAGGGCAAAGACCAAAAGTAACGCTGAAGTAGCTGCAGAGTTCCCAAGCAGAGAATGAAGTATCTGTCCATACAACCACAATAAGCCATACAGTCCAAAGAGGTGGCCTTTATGGAAGAGTGGGCAGAAAAAAAAGCCTTTACATACAAATAAGGCTCATTTTCAGTTTTCCAAAAGACTTGTGGGAGACTCCCCAAATATATGGAGAAGGTGCTGTGGTCAGATGAGACCAAAATTGAATTTTTTGACCACCAAGGTAAATGCTATATCTGGCACCATACCAACACAGTTCATCACCGTAAGAACACCATGCCCACAGCGAAACATGGTGGTGGCAGCATCGTGCTGTAGGGAAGTTTTTCTGCAGCAGGGACAAGAAAAATGGTCCAAGTCAAGGGGAGGAATGGATGGTGAGAAATACAGTGATATTCTTGAGCAAAACCTGTTTCAGTCTCTCAGTAATTTGAGACTGGGACGGAGGTTCACCTTTGAACAAGACAATGGCCCAAAGCATACTGCTAAAGCAACACTCAAGTAGTTTAAGGGGAAACGTGTAAATTTTTTGGAGTGAACTAGTCAAAGCCCAGGTCTTAATCCAATTGTGAATCTGTAGTCATACGTGAAGATGCCTGTTCACCAGAGGAAACCATCTACGGTAACTTGAAGGACCTGGAGCAGTTTTGCCTTGAAGAAAGGAGGGTAAATAATTATGCACACTGAAGTTTAAAGGTTATTTGTCCTATTTGTTGTTTGGTTCACAAAAAAGAAAACCAAATGTTCACAGTTGTAGGCATGTTCTTTACATGAATTGATGCAAACCCTCAAAAAAAAAAAACAAGGAAATTCCAGGTTGTGAATTAGCAAAACACGAAAACTGCCAAGGGGAAGAATACTATTGCCAGCTACTGTATGGTGAGAAACCTTTGCAGAATAGATATTATTATGTCTGTAACACTCTTTAAAACTAAGTTCATACTCCTGTATATGCAAAACAGAGTTAAAGGGAATCAGTCAGCAGGTTTTTGCTACCTCATCTGAGAGAGGCTGAATCCAATGATGTATCGCTTAGATTACTGGGTGCAGCCGTTCTGAGACAATCAGAGCTTTTAGATCTAGCAGAGCTGAGAAAGTTAACCATGCCCCTACCAGGCTCTCTGTGTACAAAGTCCATAGGCATTGAGCTGCTTATCACAGGAGAGGGTGATGCTGGACTAGTGTAGTCCGCCAATGTTACTCTCTTAGTGATAAATCCTTTACAGTTTGTAAAAGCAGCACGCACTTTGACAAGTGACACATCCCTGAATTCTGTGTTTCAGCATCTATCTTCTGCTTACATAGCAAAAACCTGCTGACAGATTCCATTTTATAACATAATAGAGATTCTTTCACAAAACCTGATGTCCCAATGCAATTCTTAGTATCTAGATTTCTTTACCTTTCAGGTTCCATATCATCATCTCATTTGACCTTTCTTCAAAAATTAATCCAATTGCCTGACCTATCCAGAAGGAATAGAGATGATATGACCAAGAGAATACTGAATCTCACCTTGAAGATTATCTACCTGCTGACTGGAGAGGTGAGGTATTTTTGGACATGACTGATGAGGTTACAGAGTTTCAACATTTTTCTATCTCCATTTATCAGTTTCTCTTTACATGCAGAACTACAGTGTGCAGAAGAAGACATGTGACGAGTTTCTAACCCCCATCAGCCATTCTAGTATGTCTGGAGGAGGGTGCAGCAGAAACCAGAGTCCCATTACAATGCCTCCTTCACAATCACTATTAAATGGTAAAGACAATGAACAGAAAATCCTTGAACTTGTCAATGAGATTGTACATCTCCTAACTGGAGAGGTGAGGAATACATGGAGAGGTGCAACACATGAGCAGCAAAAATGATTTCTGGAGGCTAAGTCTGTCATTGTATCTCAGGTCCCTATCAGTTGTCAGGGCGGTACCGTGTATTTCACCATAAAAGAGTGGGAATACTTAAAAGATTGCAAGGATCTTTACAAGGATGTCATGATGGAGACTCATCAGCCCCTTACTTCAATGGGTAAGAGAATTCACCTAGAAAAGCTGTGATCTGATCATCACATGTCAACAAAATATTAAAGGGAACCTGCCACTATTTTTATTTGGCCTCCTAATCTGAGAGCAGAATGATTTTGTGGCATTGACCCCCATTCACTTACTGGGCTACTTTTCAGTTTTTATAAACCCATTGTTCTATCATCAGCAGATTATCTCTAGAAGACTAGTAAACCTGCTGTCATGTAGTCCTCCATATTCTGTATAACCCCGCCCCCACCACTGATTGGCAGCTTTGTGCTTATGCACAGTGTACACTGGAAGTTGTCAATCAGTAGTGTGGGCGGGGTTATACAGAGCTCAGCATTCAGAGAACTGGGAGATCTGCAGCAGAAAAAGCTGTGATTTTATCAAAACTGCAGCAAGCAGCCCAGTAAGCGGCACATTGCTAGAAACAAGGTGTCTACCCCTATTTCATGCTGGCAAAAACCTGCTGACAGATTCCCATCAAGTCACCATATGTGCTTCTTACAGATGTTTATTGTGAAAGAAGTACACCAGAGCGATATCACAGTCCTGCTTCTTCCCAAGACTTTCAAGAAGATTACGATGTCCAACTAGATCACCAGGCAGATGACGCTGAGGTTCGCCATATTCCACCCTGCATCTTTCCCAATTAGGGTATGTGCACACGCTGCGGATTCACCTGCGGGTTTTTTCCCGCGGAATCGCAGGTAAAACCGCAGGTAAAGTGACCTGCGGTTTTGCTGCGGTTTTGCCCTGCGGTTTCACACCTCTACTATGTTAAAGGTGTGAAACCGCAGCAGAATCCGCAGAAACAATTGACATGCTGCAGAAAAAAAAACGCAGCTTTTCCGCAGGTAAAAAACTGCAGCGTGAGCACTGCGGTTTTGAAAACCCATAGGCTAACATGGTGAAGTACCATGTCTGCGGAAATGCTGCAGTTCTGCAGGGCCAAAACCGCAGCAAAACCGCAGTATGTGCACATGGCCTAATTCTTTAATTCAGTAGAGAGTCTGAATATCTGGTTTTGAATGAGTTTTGTAAAAGGTTTTATGGAATTAATAAAAAGTATGCTTTTATGATTATTTTTTGTCTTTTTCAATGCAGGGGCAAGAGTTCTTTATTGTTAAAGTTGAAGATCTGGCGGAAGAAGGAATGTACGTTATGGATGATCACCAGTGTAAGGAGGAAGAAGTCTCTATAGATATTAGCACAGGTAAGCAAGCCTTGTATCCAATTGGGAAGTCAGAGACATTGGTTCTATACAACTCAGAGCTTGCATGTAGCCATAAAGCTATGTTCAAACATTGTGTGTTTTTTTAACAGTTTTTGCTTTTTTTATGCAAATTTTTAGCTTCGTTTCACAGTACAAGCAATGTCTGAGATTTCAGAAATCTCATGCACACACCTTGTTTTTTTTTTCCTGACTGTTTTATCAAAGAGCAGCATGTCTCGCCTTTCAGTGCTTTTGCAGCATTTTTGAAAGTAATCAGTAGTGCAAATGCTGTAAAAAACGCAGGCACGTATCTGGTTTTGCTGTATTTTTGTTGCCAAAACCTGATGAAGTGTAATCAATTTTTTTTTCCATGCACTAAACTTTATCAGCATGCACAAAAAACAAATGTATCCTGACAAAAATGCAGCGCAGCAAAAACTAAGCAAAACCTGCTTTTTGTAAGCAGCTTAAACACAGCTTAAACGTTGCATAAAAAAACCACAATGTGTGAACATAACCTAAGACTGCATTATCCCCTCCATGACGTTTGACATACCTACTGTATATGTCATGGTCGGATAGGGGTTCCTGATCTGTGACGCACAGGCACGTCATGGCGATCGCGCGAGCACAGAAGCGGTGCTTGTGCGGTCGCCACCGGGAGCTCGGCTTATGTGATGACTGAGATCCAGCTGTCACTGCCAGGAGCAGTGCCCATCCTGCCCCCAGCTGTTCAACCCACTAAAAGCTGTGATCAGTATTGATTACAACATTTAGGTGGCTCCCTCTCCTGTCCAATTGGCGCCCCCATGACATCATCATGAGGGCCTGATCATTGTCATGGCATCCCGAGGTCATTATAAAATTATAGCTCTTGAAATATGGAGATGCAAAAGCTAGGTGTTTGTTTTTTGTTTTGTTTTTTTAAAAGCGTCTTTTAGTGTGAGAGCAGTCAAACATAAAAAAAAAAATCTGTAATCCTTGCAATCGCACCGACCCAAAGAATAAAGTCGTCCAATCACTTTGGATGTTGTCTGGGCTGTGATCTGGCGGTGTCTGTCTTTTTAGGATTGCATAAAAGGGCGGCCTGCTACAGGTTTGTGCCGTTCAGAAAAAAAGATACTGCTGAACGGAGGCCAGACGGGAGTCCGGAGTGACTCTGCTGCCTCATTACAGTGAATGGGTCCCTCGGGGCTTCATCTGAATCACGTCACTTGGAGATTTATATGGAAACCCCGATGTAAGTGCTCAGTGTAGAGCGCCAGATAAATGTGATCCCAACCGTTTTGTAAAATGTTCCCAATAAAAGTTTCAACTCAATCTACAAAAACAGCAAGTCGCCACTCAAATCCGTCATCTGTTAGCAGAAATATAGGGGCTTCCACGTTACTGGTAGCAAAAAGGACCTGGAAAAGCAAAATGACTCCTCGCCTCCCAAAAGAAATTAAGCATTTCTGCACTCCCAAATCCAAATGCCCTTTTCCCTTCTTAGCTCAACAGTGTGCCTAAACCACATTTAGCGTCTACATGTTTGCTATTTCTGTAGCGAAGAGAGCTTTTCTAATTTAGGGGTGCATGTCTCCAGAAGCACAAGCTGGGCACTACAAAGTTCTGAGAACTCCAACGTGCCGGCACTACAATAGCAGACTTGCAATTTTCACTCTGCAACATCCACTGCTGCTTGTTTCTGGAAAACACCCATGGAATCAAAATAGTCACTACACCTGTATATAAATTATCAAAGGGGTATAATTTCCAAAATGGGGTCACTTAAGGGAGGATTCTACTCTTTTACCACTTAGGAGCTCTGTATATGGATTCCGCAAACTATTGTAGGAAAATCTGCGCTTCTGGAGGCAAATAGCGCTCTGTGCCTCCTTAGTTTCGCTGTGTGGGTATTTCTATATTCAGCAGAAATTTTGGTGCCATTTTTACCCATTTCCCCTTATGAAAATATAAAATCTTTGGCTAAAACAAAATTTTTGTTGTAAAAATGTAGTTATTTTCTTTTGACTGCCCAATGGTATAAAACTCTGTGACACACCCATGAGTGGTGTAGTTTCTAAAATGGGGTCACTTTTGGGGAATTCTGCTGCTCTTGCACCTCAGGGGATCTCCAAGTAGGTCTCGGCACCCGCAAATCATAGCAGCAAAATCTGCACTATGATATGGTGATTCTTTCTTTATGAGTTTTGCACTGTGCCTGAAAAGTATTTCCCGATTACATGTAGAGTATTGGTATAATCAGGAGAAATTGCACAAAACACTGAGCGGTTCATTTTTTTTCTTATTAGCACTTAAAAAAAATTAAAAACTTGGGACTAGCACAACATTTTTAGTGGGAAAAATATAATTATTCTTTCTTTACTGCCCAGTGGTATAAAATTCTGTGAGGCTCATGTGGTGTCAACATGCTCACTGCACCCTTAGATGAATTCATTCGGGGATGTAGTTTGTAAAATGGGGTCACTAATGGGTTTCTGCTGCTCTATCACTTCAGGGGCTCTGCCAAAGTGACATGACATCCTCAAACCATTCCTGCAAAATCTGAACTCCAATATGGCCCTTCTGAACTTTGCACTGATCCTCAAAATTAGATATCGACCACATATGGGGTATCGATGTAGTCAGGAGAAATTGTGGGGGGTTTCCACTGTTTAGGCACATCGGGGGCTCTCCAAATGCAACAGTGCACCATTCCATCAAAGTCTATATTCCAAAACGGCGCTCCTTCCTTTCTGAGCTCTGACGTGCGCCCAAACAGTAGTCCCCCCCACATATGAGATATCGGCGTACTCAAGAGAAATTGCATAACAATTTTGGGGTTCATTTTTTCCTTGTGAAAATAAAAAAACTTAGGCTAAAAGAACATTTTTTGTGAGAAAAATGTGTTTTTATTTTCTCAGCTGAACATTATAAACTTCTATGAAGCATCTGGGGAAGTTTAAGGTGCTCACTACACATCTAGATACAGTCCTTGATGGGTCTAGTTTCCAAATGGGGTCAGTTGTGGGGGCTTTCCACTGATCAGAGACTCTCTAAATGCGACATGGTGTCCGCTCTCAATTCCAGTCATTTTTACATTCAAAAAGTCAAACTGTGCTCCTTCCCTTCCATACCCTGCCATGCACCCAAACTTAGTTTTCCCCCACATAAAGGGTATCAGCGTACTCAGGAGAAATTCCACAACAAATTGTGGAGTCCATTTTCTCCTGTTACCCTTGTGAGGAGAAAAAATTGGGGGCCAAATTAAAATTTTTGTGAAAAAATGTTTTTTGTTTTTTTTTTCTTCCATGTTGCATTAATTCCTGTGAAGCACCTAAAGGGTTCAGTAACTTCTTGAACGTGGTTTTGAGTAGTTTGAGGGGTGCAGTTTATAGAATGATGTTACTTTTGGGTATTTTTGTCAAATGCCCAAGTTTTAATAATGGTTTTGTAAATTTTGTTGGAAAAATTTGAAATTGCTGATTAACATTTAACTTTTCTAACTTCCTAACAACAAAAAAAATTCAAAAATTATGCAGATGTAAAGTAGACAAATGGAAAATGTTATTTATACATTATTTTATGTAGCATGACTAACAGGTTTAAGGACATAAAAAACTGAAAGTTTGAAAATTACAAAAATTTCAAAAGTTTTGACAAATTTCCGATATTTTCACAAATAACTGTAAGTTTTATCAAGCAAATTTTACCACTATCATGAAGTGCAACATGTCAAGAAAAAACAGCCTCGGAATTACTGGGCCCCATTGAAGTGTTCCAGAGTTATTACCACATAACGAGATGTTGGCCAGAATTGTAAAATGTCGCCTGGTCATGAAGGTGAAAACAGTCTCGGGGGTGAAGGGGTTGAAAAAGAACTCCCAGCAACTTTTTTTTTCCAAATGTGATGTGGTATAAGAGCATTAACCCCTTTCTGACATTTGTCGTAATAATACATCCCTTTGCCCTGGGCCTAGCTATCCAGTGACGCATTATTATGACATCGCGATCACACACAGGCTGTACGTTGGGCAATCGCCGCCACCTGTCAGCTGACACCCGGCACTAAGTGCCAGGAGCAATCTCGCGCCACTCCCGACACTTTAACCCCAGAAATCCTGCGATTGAAAGCGATCTCAGCATTCTAAGAGCCAGCAGAGGTGCTGACAGCCCTTCTGCCTTTGGATCGGAGACCCCGCAGTGTGATGCGGGTCCCGATCGTTGACATGGTGACCTGATGGCGAAATGACGACATCCGGGTCACCATAGCTAGGAAACTTGCTGATCATGGATCATGCCCAGTGCTTGATGAGCAAATTTCTGTGTCAGTGCAGAGCTCACAGTTTATACAGCATGGGGATGCTGCTTCATCCCCATGCTGTACAAGTGATCAGCCTTCAAAAAATGATAGTCCCCTATTGCGACAAAGTAAAAAAGTTTAAAAAAAATTTTTTTTAAATAATTGTAAAAATATTTTTTAAAAATATCAAAAATAATAAAAAAATCAAAGTTAATTGTATCTATAAATATTTCAATGAAAAAAAACAAACAAAAAAATGACCCGATCTTTAAAACTGTCCCACTAGTTAACCCCTTTTGGGAACGCCATATAAAAAATAAATAAAAAACAAGGCAAAAAAGAATGCTTTATTATCATACCGCCGAGCAAAAAGTGGAATAAAATGCGATAAAAAAGACAAGTATAAAGAAACTTGGTACCGCTGAAAACTTTATCTTGTCCCGCAAAACAGCAAGCCCTAACACGACACGACTATGCTGACAGTTAAAAAAAAAAAAGTAATTAATTTTGAAAGACGGGGAAGGAAAAATGAAAAGCGCAAAAACAGAAATCACCATGTTGGGAAGGGGATATTGCACCTACAATACATTACATACATACATTTAGAAGGGATACTCGAATAAATGTTTTGCTGGGAGATCTTATTAAAGGTGTTCTATTTGATATCTAACTACAATATATTCTATTTCCTTCTTAGAACATGAAATGGGATATTCAAGTGCTGATTGCGGCAAGTCGATTGCTGATGGATTACAGCTTGATGAACATCAAAAAACCCACTTAGACGAAAAAAACTGTATCTGTTTGGAATGCAGGCAGTGTTTTATACATCAGCTTGACCTAGAGAGACATCAAAGCATTCACAGAGAAGAAAAAACATTTTCATGTCTGGAGTGCGGAAAATGCTTTTTTCAGAATTCTGATCTTGTTGAGCATGAGCGAATTCACACAGTGGAGAAGCCGTTTTCATGTCAAGAATGTGGGTTATCTTTTACTCAGTTGTCATATCTTGTTACACATCAAAAAGTTCATATGGAGGAGAAGACATTTTTATGTTCGGATTGTGGGAAATCATTTACACTTAAAATTTATCTTGAGAGTCATCAGAAAATTCACACCTATGATAAGTCATTTAAATGTACAGAATGTGGGAAGTATTTTATTAAAAAATCAGATCTTGTTGTACATCAGAGATTTCACACAGGGGAGAAGCCATATTCATGTCCAGAATGTGGGAAATGCTTTTCCCAGAAATCCGATCTATCTAAACATCACAGATATCACACAGGCGAGAAACCATTTTTATGCTTAGATTGTAGGAAACGTTTTTCTCAGAAATCAGACCTGGTTAAACATCAGAGAACTCATACAGGTGAGAGACCTTTTTCATGTTCAGAATGTGGGAAATGTTTCACTCAGAAATCAGTTCTTGTTCAGCATCAGAGAATTCACACAGGGGAGAAACCATTTTCATGTATAGAATGCGGGAAATGTTTTACACATAGATCAAATTTTGTGAAACATAAGGGTGTTCACACACGTTAAAGAGGAAACTATAACACTCCTTATATATTTTGGTCATGGTTCACAATATCGTAATATCTAATGGAGGAATTGGAATGCAATGTGTTTTGAAGTAATGGAGCTAATACATCTTCCTTTTCACTGTATCTTTTTACAAGATTTTCTGAGAGTTCTTTCAAACCGAAGAGTCACCTGGATTTTGCAGAATTGGTTACGCAAAATCCATCCACTATTCAATATGTGAATGTTAGGAAAGCTGCTACCGGAGAACCTCACAAACTCTCTAAAATTACAGTTATACTGTCACTTATACATGTCAACTGTTTTCAGTTTTTATTACCAATTATTTACCTGTAAATGCTATTATCCAATTTCTATTCCATCCATAGAATGTATCTCAATAAACAGAAACTTTTTCTACATCTTCAAAGAGATGATCTTTCTAATCTCTATGTACTTAATTTGATCCCTTAGAGAGCCGTCAAAGCAAGATTTTTCTAGGTGTTGAATTTTGTTTTCTACGAAATGTCTATCTACCTTTTCAGTCTCATTTTATTTTTGTAATGTACTGAATTATATTGATGAGAATTTTTCAACTGTGTGTGGCAATTTTACTGAATTTTAACATCTATCAGGTATAACATTAAAACCCCTTTTTGCAATATACAGTCATGGTGGAAAGTGTTGGCACCCCTGAAATTGTTACAGAAAATGAAGTATTATACACATGTTTATCATGTTTGACAACACAAAAAACACAGAAAAAAGGCAAACTGAGCAGAATTTCACACAAAACCCCAAAAATGGGTTGGACAAAATTGTTGGCACGTCAACGTAATATTTGACTGCACACTGTTTGAAATAAACAACTGGAATCAATCGCTTCCTATAACCATCAATAAGCTTCTTACAACTCAACTCAACTGAAATTTTGGACCACTCTACTTTTGCAAACTGTTATGGTCTCTCATGTTTGAGGGGTGCCTTCTCTGAACAGCTTTTTTAATATCTCACCACAGGTGTTCAATGGGATTTAGATCGGAGCTCATTGCTGGCCACTTCAGAACTCTCCAGCGCATTGTCTATCCATTTCTGGGTTCTTCTTGAAGTATTTTTGGGATTGTTGTCCTGCTGGAAGACCCATGGCCTAGGACGCAGAACCAGCTTTCTGACAAATTTTTCAGATTTCTTGATGACTTGCAGACAGTCAAGGCACCGAGTGCCAAAAGTAGCAAAGCAACTCCAAAACATCTTTTAAGCACTACCACATTTGACAGTAAGTAAAGTGTTCTTTTCTTTGTAGGCCTCATTCCGATTTCTGTAAACGAAATAATGTGCTTTTCCAAAAAGCTCTATCTTGGTCTCATCTGTCCACAAGACGCTTCCCCAAAATGAATTAAGTACATTTTAGCAAACTGCAGTCTAGCTTTTTTATGTCTCTGTCTCAGCAGGGGGGTCCTCCGGGTTCTCTTGTCATAGCGTTTTATTTCATTCAAATGTCGACGGATAGTTTGCTCTGACACTGATGCACCCTGAGCCTGCAGTACGGCTTGAATGTCTTTGAAACTTGATTGGGGCTGGTTATCCATCATCTGGACTATGCTGCGTTGCAACCGTACATCAATTTTTCTCTGCATTGCCACAGGTTTTAAACTTTTTGATTATGTTGCGCACTGTGGACAAACATCAAGTCCACATCATCATGGACTTGTAACCTTGAGACTGTTAATATTTTTTGGCAATTTTGGTTCGCAAGTCCTCAGACACTTCTCTTCTCTTTCAGTTCTCCTAGCTTAGTGTGGCACACACAGACACACAATGCAAAGATTGAGTCAATTTTTCCCCTTGTTATCAGGTTTTAGGTGTGATTTTCATATTTCCCACACCTGCTAGGTGCCACAGGTGAGTTTGAATGAGCATTACATGCTTGAAACCAAGTTGATTACCCACAATTTTGGAAAGGTGACAACAGTTTTGTCCAGCCCATTTTTGGGGTTTTGTGTGAAATAGTATCCAATTTGTATTTTTTCATTGTTCCAATACACACAAAGGAAATAAGGAAATAAACATGTATAACAAAATGTGTAATATTTTTTCTGGGAGAAATACTTCGTTTTCTGGACCAATTTCAATGGTGCCAACACTTTTGGTCATGACTGTTGTAAGATGGCCACTGGACAGGTCCTTGAAGGGAGATATGTATCATCAAGATTGGTAGCTTTGGCGATGTAAGCCCATGAACGCAGGCTACAGCACGTATAGTGCAAAATGAGTTCACCTTGTCGTTGGCTGCTGGGCATGCATGAATGTTCGACCTCCTACACCTGGTCCAAAAGTGGTTGCAACCTGAATCTTCTGCCCCAGGACAGATGGTGGAAAGGGTTGTCTTGAACAGGTTCATACATTCCCTTCTGAGGCTGGTGCAATCCTGGGTTGCCCACGAAGATCCTCGTAATGCAGATGACTTGGTGGGCCTGGTGGATAGGTACCCCAGGCGTTCGAGAGTTCCTTGGGGAAGCAAGGGTTCTTTGCATCTCCGTACTGGGGTTCTCAAAAGGGGACTGACACCCAAAAGAGGAGAACTACAGTCACATCTGGGGGGCGTCCAAGTGCCCATGAGGCGACTTGGTTGTTGCCAAAGTCACATAGCCACCCGTGGCCTATGGCCACTAAGACAATTGACTGCAGCATAGGACAATGCTGCTCATATTTTGCATATTCATAAAAAGGAGAATGATAGGAGTGTTTAAAAATTGTACAAAATCTTTATTAAGCACAGAAACACATTTAGAAAACCAATAAAAGTGCAATACAAGGACACCACTTGGTGGAACTCAGTGGTATGGTTATTGACATCAATCACATAAAATTGTATATCAAAAAAACACTAGGAAAGACATATACCCTATGTAGTTAGTGACCTTGCCCTATTAGCTCACACCTGAAACTGGCAAGTCTAAAGTTGCAATAAATAAATCTCATCTCCATTAAAATTCAATTTGCTAAAATATGGATATAAGGCCAGGTAACAAACCACATGTAAGGTGAAAGGTTTACTACCGTCACATAAACATATAAAGAAATAAGCTAGCGTCCTCTTACCAAGTGTTGAGGCACACCATACAACCAGTGACAACCCCGATGCACGTTTCGCTGCTTATACTGCCATGCTTTTTCAAGGGGAGTGTTGTACAAGCTCCCAGAAAGGACCTTTTTGTATCCATAGTAACTGGTCATGTGTAAATCATGAGGCCGGTCACCGATTGGTTGTATGTAATGGTGTATGCTCCCGCGGCCGGCCGCACTGCTCCCACGTGACCCGGCCAGGTCCTGAAGCATACCCGAGCGTAAGTATGGCTTTAACCATGACTCCCAGTCGCACACCAAGGACGCTGGAGGCCGGATCAAGAGGCGAGAGCGGGAGGCACACGCCCCACAATTCAACCGGCACAAAAGATTAAATTTGTCTCAAAATGGCATGATACATACATAAATAGCACACATTACAAATACCTCAAAACCACCAGGAATATAAAGTATAAAATTATGTATCACTATAACATCCATGTTTTGTTTTAATGTTTTATTTATTGAAATCTGCAAGTTACATCCGAAAGAAAGCAATCAACAAAGTAGCTTACAAAATTATTATATAACCTACAAATTCCACTTTTCGGGAGTTAAACAGATGGTTTGAAATATCAATTCATGGCAAGAACTATTGATATATAGAGGTTTAAGGACAACAACAGCCTTAAAGGAACTTCCAGTAGCAAGATTATCTGGGTTCAAATCTGGGTTCTTCCCATCCACACGCCCCTGCTACATCACATATGCCATGATTTCAAACAAAGATGAAGAAGAACAAAAAAGAAGAAAAGAAAAAAAAAAAACAGTATAGGGAGTAAAGGGACAGGAGGTCAAGTAATTAGAGGGAGAAGTTGGGAGATAGGGGTGGAATATAGGGGAAGTAAGGGGAGGGGGGGGGGGGGAGAGGGGAATACTAGGCAACAAGGGTTTCGTCCACTCTGATAAAGCCGAGCAAGGAGGCCACTATAGCCTTATCAACTTCTACTAATGGATCTGAATCGGGTCCATGGGTGCCATACTCTTTCAAAAGCTGAAAGTGAGCCATTCACCAAGGCAGCCAGTTTGGCTACTTGATATAGCATATCTACCTTCTCTTGCAATTGGGATATAGATGGAGTGGTAGTTGTCTTCCAGTTCATAGGTATCAAAAGTTTCGCTGCTGAAAGAATGTGTTGAGTCAACAGAGCAGTATTCTTATGTCCAGTCGGTGACAGAAAATTTAATAGCACTATCTCCGGTGTCAATGTAAGCTTTTTGCCCACAATTTCCCCGATATAATCCTCTACTAGTCGCCAGAACTGCAGCAGGGGTGGACAGGACCACCACATATGTAAGTATGTTCCCTCCGAGTCACCGCATCTCCAGCATCTAGTAGAAGACCCCGTCTGCCAATAAGTGTTCTGCTGTGGTGTAATATACCATCTGGCGACTATTTTAAAAGAATTCTCTTGTGCTCTAACGCATTGTGATGGGCCATGAGAAGAATTATAAATGTGTGATATTTGATTTGGGGTAAACTTGTATCCCAAATCCTTTTCCCAATGTGTTATATAGGCTCTTTTGAGGCAACAGTCAGTTATATTTAAAACCTGGTAAATAGACGACATTATCTTTTTGGGTTTATCCTTTGTTGCACAGAGAGTCTCAAATGCAGTCAGTGGGCGGGTAACGTCTGCTCCTAAAAGATACTGTGCCAAGGAGTCTCTTATAGAGCCGAATTGTATAAAGGTCAAGTTGGAAAGCCCTGGTTGCTTCTTCAGTTCCTGAAAGGAGGGGAGTGCCCCGTCCGTTAAGAGTTCATCAACCGCTACATTTGCCAGGGAACCGGGTTTGATTAGATCATTGTCTCGGGAATAAGATGCGTGTGGCATTATATCTGCCAACTTGAGTAAGGGGGACAAAGGGGGAACTAGAGTTTTCACCAATCCCTTCCATAATTTTAAGGTAGCTTTGGTGTGTATATTAGGTAAATTTTTGTTTATGTTTTTACAAGGACATGCCAAAAGGATGGATCTCAGGGGATAAGGTGCTAGTGCTTCCTCCACCTCAATCCACTGCTTATTGTTAGGAGACCGCAACAGGTCTACCACTCTGGTAAGCATTGTCGCTTGGTAGTACCTTACTATGTCTGGTGCACCCATCCCACCCCTCGATTTGTTTAATGTTAATGTCCTGTATGCTAATCGGGGCTTTTGCTTTTTCCAAACATATCTGCGGAATAATGTATTAATTTTAAGAAGATACGATTTGGGGATGGTTATAGGGAGCATTTGGAAGATATATATGAACTTGGGTAAGATTAGGCTCTTCAGTAAATTTTTCCTTCCCATCCACGACACATACGAGTCCCTCCATGATTTCATGATGGTTTCTACTGAGGCAATTAGGGGGGGAATATTCTGTTGAAAAAGGTCTCTATCCGATCTTCCTATCTTTACACCTAAATATTTGATATATTGTTTTGGCCAGGTGAATGGGTATGTACTTTTTAGTTTAGCTAAGGTATTCGGGGATATATGTATGTCTAGCGCTTCCGACTTAGACATATTTACTTTAAAATTGGAAATTTTGCTATATTGATCTATGAGATCCATCAATGTTGGGAGTCCCAGCAAAGGATTAGTCATCAAGACTAAGAGATCGTCCGCAAATGCCGCTATTTTATAGTGTGTCTTATTGATACGGATACCCTCTATTCCCTCATGTATTTGTATGGCCTTTAAGAGAGGTTCCATTGCTAGCACAAATAACAACGGGGATAGGGGACAGCCCTGTCTTGTTCCGTTCTTTATAGTAAATGCATCTGTTGTAAAATCGTTAATCCTAATATGTGCCTTGGGCTTATCGTACATTGCCATTACGGCTGCTATAAACGCTTCGGGTATCTCAAACTTGATCAGCACTTCCCGTAGGTATACCCAGTCCACCCTGTCAAAGGCCTTCTCTGCATCTGTTCCAAGAAGCATCAATGGGAGTTTACGATTTTTTGCGTATTGAAGAAGGTGTAATACTTTGTGGACATTATCCCTTCCCTCCCTTCCACCCACAAACCCGGTCTGATTTAAGGAAATCAAATTTCGCAATGACTTGGCCATTCTTTTTGCCATCAGCCCTGCTAGGATTTTTAGGTCCACATTAAGGAGAGAGATTGGCCTATAGCTACTACATTGCTCAGGATCCTTCCCCTCTTTGTGTATTAGGGATATTCTGGCTGTAAGCATTTGGTTTGGCAATGGGTGGCCTTGTAAAACTGCGTTGCAAACGTTCAATAAATGTGGGAGTAGGAGGCCAGAGAAGGATTTATAGTAAAGTGCTGAGAATCCATCTGGACCGGGCGCTTTCCCCTTCGGGCACTTTGACAGGGCGGACTGCAACTCCCCTAGTGAAAAAGGTCTAGTGAGATATTGTTTTTGGGAATCAGACAAGACAGGTAGATCTAAAGTGCTTAGGAAGGACCTAGTGTCCATGCTTCTTTTAAGTGCGGAATCGGCGTTATCTTCCGGACGGAGATTATATAATTTCTTATAGTAGTCAAGGAATGCCCGCTCCATGTGCTCAGGAGTTTGCGAGCTTAACCCTTGTTCATTCTTGATTGAGTTAATCAGCGTACGTGACTGCCGCTTCCTTAGTTGTGATAACATTAATTTGGATGCTTTGTCTCCATGGACGTACATTCTATTTTTCCATGTTGCATATAGCTTAGCAGATCTCGAGTTTAATATGTCTTTAAGTTGCTGTCTTTTTTGTTGCAGCTTCTCTAAGCTATGTTGATCTATTTTATGTTTATGTGTAAGCTCCAGCTGTGATATACTATCATAAAGATCCTGGATTTCTTTTTGTTGAAGTTTATTTAGAAAGGAAGTGATAGATATCAACTCCCCTCTGACAACTGACTTATGTGCTTCCCATAGTATCTGTGAGGAAATTTCTGGTGAAGCATCTTGCTCAAAATATTGGGAAAGCACTTTGTTTATACGTGTCTGTACCTCGGTACTTCCAAGTACTGACTCATTGAGCCGCCATACTCTATGTCGGGGAAAGGCTTTAGATAATGAGAATGTTAACAAAACCGAAGAGTGATCGGAATAAATATTCGGGATTATTTTCGCCTGTTGTATATTGGCAAGCATTTTACTGGATATAAAAATATAGTCTAAACGGTGGTAAGATTTATGAGGGTGGGAGTAGAAGGTGTAGTCTCGGTCAGAGGGGTTTAGATATCTCCATGTGTCAATCAATTGTAGAGATCCCAATTGTGACTTTATTCTGTAAAGATCTTTAGGTGAGAGCGAACTTTTCTGTTTGGTCGTGTCTAGCAAAGGCTCTAATGCAACATTCAAGTCCCCACCCACTATCAATGCACCCTCTCTAAAGCCATCAATTTTTCTCAGTGTTGAGAGTACCCATCTCAATAGTTTTTTATTTGGTGCGTATAAACTGCACAATGTTACAAGGGCACCGTTTAGTAGACCTTTAACAAAGATGTAACGACCCTGAGGGTCCGCCATAGTTTCTCTTAGCTGGAAGGGCACTCCCCTTGCCACTGCTATTGACACTCCTCTGGAACCGGATTGGGTGGTTGTCGCATGAAACCATTTATCATATATCGAGCTTTCAAAGGAGGGCAATTTATCCGGTTTGAAGTGCGTTTCCTGAATAAGCAATACTGCTGCCTGCTGTTTTTTGAATAGTTGTAATGTGTGGCGTCTAGTGTTTGGAGAATTCAGCCCATGTGCGTTAAAAGAGATGAATGTGTGTACCTTATCCGTATCCATCATGTTTCTGTACACAGCAGCATCCTTGCAGCTCACGACGGAGACGAATCCCTGTGCCTATGGGAGTGGGGAGGGGGTCTAGGACAAGTAGACCAGACGAAAGAAAGAAAAGGGTAGAGAAAACAAAAAGGTGAAGAGGGGGAGAACACAATATTAACATTATCCATGTTATTATGTTGCACAATATCATTGACCAATATGCCAACGTACCATAGTTACCTACTGACATTGTTTCATAGAGTGCCAGCTTGAGGAAAATTCCAATCAACCTTATAAACTAAATATGAAATATGAAATGCTCCATTCTAGGAGAATGCCCAGTTTGGGCTGTAACTAGATCTAGGTTGAAACCATACAACGAATTATTGGATAAATGTGGCAGCAGTGCTTACCCATATTTGGAAAAGCACGCCAACCCCATCAGATTTGCTTCAACCATACTCAATACCCCAACTGGGGTAGACACCAAGAAAACTTAACTGCAAAATCTGGGTCTAACCCAAAGATCAAGTATTGTCTCTGGAGTCCTTAGGAAGCGAGGTCTTTGTCAGCTTCCTTTTCAGCCTTTGTGATTTTGGCGTCAGGGCTATCTGCCACGCCGGGTCATCTGGTAGCGGGTGCAATAGGGTCGCCGAATGGAAGGACTCCAGGTCCGGGTAGGCCTCCAGCTCAATCCCCAAGGATTCACATGCCTCTTTGATGTCTTGTGATGTTCTTGCTGAGATACCTTTGTCTCCATTTGTGATATGTACTCCAAACGGGAAGAACCATCTAAAACGGATGCCTTTTTTTATCAATGCTTCAGTGAACGGTTTCAAGATCCTCCGCTTCCTGAGAGTGCTAGCCGATAAATCCTGGAAAAGTTTAATTTGTGAGCCTTCATACGAGATCTCCTGCGCCTCCCGCGCTCTGCGAAGAACTAAGTCTTTTGCTCGATAATCGAGGAAGCGACAGATCACATCTCGTGGAGTTTCCCCTTGAGAAGGCCTCGGACGCAATGCTCTGTGTACTCTCACCAGTTCGATTTCCTGTGGATCTGATTCATTAAGTAGATCTTTGAATATCTCTTGTGTTGCTTTCCATAACGCCTCAAAGGCCACCGTTTCAGAAAGGCCTTTAACTCTTATGTTGTTACGACGTTCTCTGTTTTCATGATCTTCTAGCACCGTGTGAATTGTATGTAGTTGGAGTTCATGGACTTTTAAAGAGTCTAGTACAGCGTTCGAACTTTGTGTCATGGCAACTTGCGAATTTTCCAATGTCTCAAGTCTGTGGCCTTGAAGTTTTAGGTCGTGTTTTATCTCTGCAAGTTCTTGTCCTATTGGCTCAAGAGCTTTAGACAATATACGTTTGATGAACGAACGAGTGACTAAGGCCTCTCTCGCTGTGCTGCTCGTGTCAGATTCACTCTCCGGTTCAGAATCTGAATCTTCTAATGAGGTCAAATCACGAAACTTGGGTGGTTTAAAAGAATCTGACGGAACCGTTTGTTTTTTAAGAAAGTCATCCATGTCTGTTTGCGTAGTGGACTTTGTAGGTTTGGGCATGCTCTTTTGCGTTTTTACGCTAGATCTCCCCATTTTTGCAGTTATCTAAAGCAGAGAAGAATAGAGCAGTTTGAAGATTAGAATTCCTCTCGCTGGCTATGAATTTAGCTAATGTTCCATTTTATGCCCAATCTTATAAGTGATAAACAATGGAAAGAGATGTCGTTCTGGCTCTGGACACTAGATGGCAGTCTATAACCACTTTCTGCTGGTTTTCCAGAGAATCCTCTCTTATATCCGTTCAGCTAGGTATAACATGGGTTAATTAGAAAGCAGATAAGGGGGGGAGGAAAGGTGTAGGGACAACACTGGTGGGGGGGGAGCGCTTAATACAGATCTAAGGCTCCTTATATTACTCCCTTCTCTCCTCGCACCCCTCGGGTCAGACAGTCTCAGGCCCCCACTTGATTAATTGATTATCTCCTTTATTGCTACGGAGTTAGGGAGAATGACCATGCTCTCCTGATCCTCTGTCCCCTGAATCAGACCCCCCTGCTCAAGATACTCCGTCACCTTGCTTCTGTTATTTCAGCGTTACCTCAGCTCCCGGAGACGCTTGAATCCCTCAGATCTCTCTCACTGATTGCAGAGAGGGGAGGAGGCTGAAGCGTGCCGCTGCACGTCTATTCTAGGTCCCGGGCCGCGTGTCTTCTGCAAGCCCGACGGGACTATTTTCAATGCTGCGGCGTGATACACACTCTCTGTAGCCGTCCCCCAGCTATGAGAACAGTAGCGATTTTGTGTGTCCTGGTCTGGGGATTTCGCAATGGTACCTTATCTGCAGGGGAGGGTTAGCTCCGGGGTCTCTCTTATCTGACAGCCTTAGGTCAGGGGTGAAGTCTTCTGCCCCAGGCGATGGTGCTGTCAGCAGTATATCCTTCCGCCACTCCGGCAATCTCCCGCCTGCAGGGCCTCAGTTAGATGAATCCCTTCTTTATCCCGAACGTGACTCGCCACCCAGGGCCTATGCGATCCAGTGGGGTCCTGGTTTGGGTTGTAATGCGGGGATGGTATAAAAAGAAGGCTCTGATGATATTAGAGCCCCTTTTGGTGCATTTGTCCGGGAGCTCAGGTTTCCTGCTTCTTGCTCCACCAACGTTCAGGCTCCGCCCCCACTATAACATCCATGTTAATACATTTATTCAGATATCACATAGTTCCAGCTATAACGGTGGATCTTCATTATTTCGATTGATGCAGCATATCCTTTAAATGGTACCATAAAGCAAATGATTAGAACAGGTACAAGACAAGGAACTCGATATAGACTAAAGACTCAATAAAATAAAAAATGTTAACCATAAAAACAACACAAACCTTAAAAATAGCGTGGGGAGGGAATACTAGTCCATAAACTACCATCCTTATAAAACGGGGGCAAAATTCAAGGCCTCATTCAGACCATCCAGGTTTCACCGTTCCTAACGTCACTATCCATTTAAGTTCACGTCTGGACAGGAGCTGTTTGATGTTTCCTCCTCTAATGCCAGTGTGAACTATATCTTTCCCTCTCACCCTAAATTCTTTAGGATCACAATAATGGACCAATCTGAAATGTCTCAGGATAGGTTTTAATTCTAATACATCAACCACTGTCTTGGCTGCGCCAATGTTCCTCACGTGCGCCCTCACTCTAAGGCTATGTGCACACGTAGCAGAAAATTTCTGCTGAAAAACCTGTCTCCCTTCCCAGAAACCGCGCGTTTTTTTCTGGCCTTTTTTTGCGCAAAAATGCACGGTTTTTATGCGTTTTTTTCCGCGCGTTTTCAAGACGCATAGAAATAGCCAGAAACGCGAAATTAATGAGCTTCGCGGTAAAAAACGTATCAGTATGCACAAAAAGTGCAAGATGCACAGAAATGAATGGGAAGCTTATTTTTAGCGGTTTTATTGGCAAATCCGCTAAAAATACCGCTAAAAAAACGCTGTGTGTGCACACAGCCTAACCCTCATTTCTCTCGAAGTAAGCCCCACATAAATCAGTGGCAGCTACATGTTGCATAGTATACAGTGGGGGAAAAAAGTATTTAGTATTTAGTCAGCCATCGATTGTACAAGTTCTCCCACTTAAAAAGATGAGAGAAGCCTGTAATTGACATTATAGGTAGACCACAACTATAAGAGTCAAATGAGAAAACAAATCCAGAAAATCACCTTGTCTGATTTGGCAAAATGTATTTTGCAAATTATGGTGGAAAATAAGTATTTGGTCATTAATAAATGCTCATCTCAATATTTTGTTATATATCCTTTGTTGGCAATGACAGAGGTCAAACGTTTTCTGTAAGTCTTCACAAGGTTGGCACACACTGTTGGTGGTATGTTGGCCCATTCCTCTATGCAGATCTCTTTTTGGGCCTGTCTCTGGGCAACACAGATTTTCAAATCCCTCCATCCTCTATGGGGTTCAGATCTGGAGACAGGCTAGGCCACTCCAGGACCTTCATATGCTTCTTACGAAGCCACTCCTTTGTTGCCTTGGCATTGTGCTTGGGATCATTATCATGCTGAAAGACCCATCCACATTTCATCTTTAATGCCCTTGCTGATGGAAGGAAGTTTGCACTCAAAACCTCACGATACATGGTCCCATTCATTCTTTCATGTACACAGATCAGTCATCTTGGTCCCTTTGCAGAGAAACAGTCCCAAAGCAAGATGTTGTCACCCCCAAGCTTCACAGTAGGTATGGTGTTCTTTGGATGCAACTCAACATTCTGTCTCCTCCAAACATGACGAGTTTTGTTTCTACCAAACAGGTCTACTTTGGTTTTATCAGACCATATGACATTCTCCCAATACTTTTCTGGATAATCCAAATGCTCTCTAGCAAACTTTAGACAGGCCCGGACATGTACTGGCTTAAGCAAGGTGGACACGTCTGGCACTGCAGGATCTGAGTCCCTGGCGGCGTAGTGTGTTACTGATGGTAGCCTTTGTTACGGTGGTCCCAGCTCTATGCAGGTCATTCACTAGGATCCCATGTGGTTCTGGGATATTTGCTCATCTTCTGATGATTTTGACCCAATGGGGTGAGATCTTGTGTGGAGCCCCAGATCGAGGGAGATTATCAGTGGATTTGTATGTCTTCCATTTTCTTATTGATCCCACAGTTGATTTCATCACATCAAGCTGCTTGCCTATTGCAGATTCAGTCTCTTCCCAGCCTGGTGTAGGGCTACAATTTTGTTTCTGGTGTCCTTCAACATCTCTTCGGTCTTCACCATAGTGGAGTTTGGAGTGTGGTGTTTGAGGTTGTGGACAGGTGTCTTTTATACTGATAACAAGTTCAAACATGTGCCATTACTACTGGTAATGAGAGGAGGACAGAGGAGCCTCTTAAAGAAGTTACAGGTCTGTGAGAGCCAGAAATCTTGCATGTTTGTAGGTGACCAAATATTTATTTTCCACCATAATTTGAAAAATAAATCTTGCCAAATCAGACAAAGAGATTTTCTGGATTTGTTTTCTCATGTTGACTCTCATAGTTGTGGTCTATGATGTCAATTACAGGCCTCTCTCATCTTTTTAAGTGGGTGAACTTGCACAATTGGTGGTTGACTAAATACTTTTTTCCCCACTGTATGACATTCATACTACCACAAGAGATATAATCTGGAATTCTTTATTACCGTCAGCCGAATGAAAGGAGGTTCTACGAAGGACATTGGCGCAGGCGAGACAGTGGCCACAAGTATAGCATCCCTTTAAGGGTCCCCTTGAACCAAAAGGATTAGTATTTGATGCGGTATAGTGACTTCTTACCAAGAGGTCCTTAAGGTTTTTCGACCTACGTGGGGTTATAAGTGGGCGATCCGTCAGATAAGGTCCCAGGGAGGGTTCTGTGCCCAATATAGACCAATGTCTTGTTAAAATGGCCCTCATGTTGTCCCATTTGTGATTGAAACCGAAATAAATCGGATTATCTCATCCCCCAGACTTCTTTTTATCATATTAGAGAAGATGGTTCCGTGGTGTAGATTTAGCCCTGTTATATCCGTATCGAACACACCTTTTGCTGTATCCTCGTTGCTCAAAACGTGTCTTGAGATCACCATCTTGTGTATCAAATGTTTTATCAGTAGAGCAAATCCATCTCATCCTCAGGAACTGTCCGACTGGAACAGCCCTGATGGTGGCTTGGCTGTGTGCTGATAAGGCATTGGATCACTGAATTTACTGCAGTTGTTTTACGAAAAACATCAGTCTGGATGGACACGTTAGAGTCTACCTCCAAACTGATGTCAAGAAAATCAATCTTATACTCATCGTGCCTATAAGTCAATTTAATATTATAAGAATTAGAATTCAACAGAGCCATAAAATCATCGAGCTGCTGCACCGTTCCGCACCAGAAAAATAAAATATCATCTATATAACGTAGCCAGCAAAGCACATGGTCGGCGGTCCCCGCGCCCGTGTCACCAAAAGCCAACCTCTCACCAATGTCTTAAGGTAGAAGTCAATAAATTTACAAATGGGGTCACATAGACCCAGTATACCCGACACGATTGGATGTCCCGGTGGGTTGATGGCGTCCTTGTGTACTTTTGGAAGCAGATAGAAGGTGGAAACTTTGGGGAAATGGACTGTTAAGCCCTCCAATACCTTTTTGCTAATAACCCAGTCATCAAATGCCAATTGGAGAATTAGTTGGAGTCGTGACGAGAAGGAGGTCATCGAACTATGGGTTAGTCTAGAATAAGCCTGGTCATCTCGTAATTGACGGAACGCCTCACGCTCATATTTTAATATAGGCCAGACCACAATGTTTCTCCCCTTGTCCGCTGCCTTAAAAACCACATCTTTCCATGAATGTAATTGATGAATTGCCTCCCTCTCCTTATGTATGACATTATCAAAACGGGGTGAAGACAGTTTTTTTTTTAAATCTTCCGTCACTAGTTTAATAAAAACATCCACCGCCGGGCAGAGGGACAAGTGAGGAAACTTTGTGGATCTAGGTAAAATTGTAGATGAAAACCCACCTTCATGTCCCGATATTTGTTCCTCTTATACAGGGGGCCCCAACCTGTAGCTCAAGAGCCACACGTGGCTCGCGGTCCCATGAATTGTGGCTAGCAACTGTCTGCCAGCTTGGTGCATTAGGTTCAAGTCTAGCATGCAGGTATGAATAGTACATCTCAAAATGGTGAATTTTGTGAGTAGCCCTGTAAGAAGTGCAGATCTCGATGCATTTTACTGGTCTTAAAGGTTTAGAGATGTTTTAGGTATGGTACGCTGGAGGATGGTACTCCCTGTTAGAGGAGGTGCTCAAAAGTGGATGTGACAGTGTGTTGGGAGTCCTTGATGGGAGAATACTGAATGGGGGTATTGTGTGAACCCCCGAATCTCCGGGTACTGCTTTGGAGTGGAAAAGCTTTGGTTATCATTATACCTGTAATGGGAGCTTTGGTTTACGCTACTTTAAAGGGGGTGGGAGTTGGATGTGGCTAGCGACCCTCTCTCAGGGCTGAATGTGGCTCGCAACCTTCTCTCTAAGCTGAATGTAGCTCTCAATGTCAAAAAGGTTGGGGACCACTGCTCTAATAATTCATCCAATATCCGTAGTGCATCTCTCTCGGCACTACTCCAACTGTCATGTTCATGTCCACTCTTAGGGCTCATACTCACGTGCGAGTCTCTTGCATGAAAACGAGGCACTGCTGCCGGCAGTCGAACCGGAGTGTGCGGCTACATGTATTTCAATGCAGTCGCACGCTCCGGGCCCAGTGCTTGCTGGTGGCTGTGCCAGGTTTTCATGTGAGAAACTCACACGAGAATGGTGTAACCCTTCAAATGTGAAGTGGTCCCTAAAAAATTGGTTTTGTAAACTTTGTTGGAAAAAATGAAAAATCGCTGATCAACTTTTAACTCTTGTAACTTCCTATCAAAAAAATATTAAGGTGGCACTACCATTGAAAAGCGTATGATTTTAAATGCACTTTAAGCCTGTGACTGTCACTGGTAAGAATTACCCGTTTTTGTGTCTCTGGATATAAAGATGGATTTTGGACTTATGTGCTTTTAACGAAAATTGAATAAAAGTTATTTTTTATGGCTATCACCCACGCTGGACTTCTGCTTCACCTTCATACTACTTGCAGCTCTGCTTGATCCACGCGGTGGGACTGGAGAGGAGGTGAGCTGATCTTTGTTGCTTCTTTTTTTAAAAAATATTGTGGTTCTAAAATTGTGCTGATGTAAAGTTGACATGTGGGAAATGTATTTTGTGTGACATATCTCTGTCAGTCTGTCTCATTCAAAGTTGGAAAATTGCAAAATTTTCGACAAATTTCTGTTTTTTTCACAAATAAACGTAAGTCATACCGAAGAAATTTTTACCACTATCATGAAGTACAATATGTCATGAAAAAACAATCTCAGAATCACCAGGATCCGTTGAAGTATTCCAGAGTTATTAGCTCATAAAGTGACAGTGGTCAGAATTGTAAGAATTGATCTAGTCATTAATGTCCAAACCACCTTCAGGGCTAAAGGGGTTAAAGTCTGTTATAATAGTGTGGGACTTTGCTTTGTTCTTGGACTTGTAGGGGAAAGCGGGATCACCTGGTTGTTTGGATGATAGCCAGGTTGCTCCGAAATAAACCTGCAGCTGACGGCTTTCCTCTTTGTGAGCTTGTTGGCAATGAGCATGAGGTAACATCTGCAGAGGCCAACATATCTGAGCTGGAGGTGTCCGGGGAGGAAGTTTGGAACTGCCCAACTCATAGATTTAATTCTAAGAGGGGCCTTTGATATTATAACTGTACTTAAGGGTGTTGCTCAAGAGGCAGGGGGCACCAAGCAGAGAGGTGAGGTAATCAGTTACTGGTGCCAGGGCCATACAGACGAAAGGTGTTAGGCATGGGCCCATATGCAGGTGGTGATCTGGGAGTAGAAAAAAAAAACAGGATCGAGGTTCTACTGGCCCAGTTGTTATTGTGAAATCCTGAATTATTGTATGCCTGTCTCACCTCCCAGCTGACCTCCCAAGTGGCTCACTTCCACAGCCCTTTACTGCCGTTGGATCTAGTGGGACCCCTGGTCAAGTCCGCCAGAGTGCATCAATATATCCTGGTGGTCCTGGACTATGCTACACGGTATCCGGAGGCTGTACTACTACAAAACTATTATGATAAGTATATAGCTCAGGAGTTGGTCCATATCTTTTACAAAACGGGGTTGTCCAAAGAGATCCTATAGGACCAGGGAACTCCATTCATGTCAACAGTGATAAGAGAGTTGTGCAAAACTCTGCAAATCACACAACTCCGTGCTTCAGTCTTCCATCTACACATGGACGGTTTGGTAGTGAGGTTTAATAAAACCTTGAAGGTCATGTTGAATAAGGTCGTAGAGGAGGGCAGCCGAGAATGGCACTGTCTACTGTCGTACCTTGTTCTCCATCAGACAAATCACACAGGCCTCTACTGGTTTCTCACCTTTTGAACTGAATGGTTCACACCCCTGTGGACTCCTGGATGTAGCAAAGGAGACCAGGGAGGTGGAGTCCACACCCTACAGGAGTGTAATTGAACATGTGGCCCAGATGCAAGAGAGAACTGCCGAGATGATGCATATTGTGAAAGAACACCTCAAAGCACAAGAGGCACCATCAAGGGTGTACAATATTTCAGCGAGGGTGAGACACTTCAATCCTGGAGATCGGGTACTGGTGCTGGTACTTACGGTGGAGAGCAAATTTATCCCTATGAAGTAGTTGAAAAGGTTGGCGATGTCAATTATAAAGTCCACCAATCAGGGAGAAGGAAACCCTACCAGGTGTACCATATCAACCTGATTAAGCCGTGGTGAGATAGCGAGCCAGTGGAATTTCAATGTTTGATGGCCAAGTCTGAAGCCAACACGAAAGAGGTCAAGGTGGTAGAGTGACTTTTACATACCTCATACCTCGGGTGAGCTTGAAGCTGTATCGGATTCTCAAAGCCTGCCGAGATGTGATCTCGAAAGAGGTGAAGCTGATGCTGAGCCTGGGAGTCATTGAAGAGTCCAGGAGTGGTCCAGTCCCTTAGTCATAGTCCTGAAACCAGATGGAGAATGACGGTTTTGCAATGACTATAGGAAGCTGAACGAGGTCTCAAGTTTCATACAAATCCAATGCCCTGTGTCGCTGAGTTGATCGAAAGGCTAGGGCCATCCCGGTACATTAGCACCCTTGGCTTCAGGAAAGGATATTGGCAAATTCACATGTCCCAAGATGCCAAGGAGAAGACGACCTTCTCAACACCAGTTTTTTTTTCAGTACACAAGGATGCTATTTGGGTTGCAAGGAGCTCTTGCCACCTTCCAGAGAGCCATGAACTGGATCCTAGTTTCCCACAAGAAATTCACAGCGGCCTACCTGAATGATATTGTGATCTTCAGCCAGCATTGGGGAAGCCATATTATCAAAGTCCAGGCGATACTTGATGCTCTACGGAAGGTGGGATTTTTCATAAGCCCAAAGAAATGTGCCATAGGCATGGAGAAAGCTAAATACTTGGGCTATGTTGTAGGAAGGGGCAAAATAAAACCTTAAATTAATAAAGTTGAAACGATACAGTGTTTGCCACAAAATCTCCCAAAAAAGCAGGGCAGAGTGTTCCAGGTCATCCTGGGCTGCTACCGCCAGTTTATCCCTATCCCTTTATCGTCATAATAGTTTCCCCTTTGATGGATCTCCTTTAAAGGGACAAAGTCAGCTATGGCCAAGTGATCTCCAGAAGCTGAAACGGCCTTTCAGGAACTGAAGCTGTGTAGACAGCCAGTGTTGGTGGCAATGTATCAAGGTGGCACGGGGTGGTAGTCATAGCAAGAGTCCACTAGGTCACAGTCAGTGAGCACCCCAGCCCCTTGCACATGAATAAACAGTTCCAGCCCCAGGTCACAGTGGGTTACCTCAGAATCACGGCTGCTCTCCACGTTGGCCTGGCATCCTCCGGATACACAACACATCAAAATCTTTAGAGCCCAACAGGGGCAACTTATTTAATGAAGATAAAGAATGGAAGAAGATAACAATTCCTGAACTGTCACTATTCAGAGATGCTGCTCCTTCGGCAGCAGAAGCAAAAGCATCAGCTCCCAACGGAGGGCACCATCACGGTTTCTGTGCCCTGTTCCATTGGCCTACAGTCCTTGGCAGCTTGAAGTCTCCAGCCGGGGGCCCCTTCTATCCCAAATGGGGATCCACACTCTTCCAGATTGGAACGTACTTATACCCCAGACGGGGGGCTCCTTCTGTCCCAAGAGGGGATGCACCTGTGCCCCAGACGGGGACAGACACCTTGCCTCAGGCTGTCCTGCCTGGACTCTGCTCCTGCAGCAGGAACTTCCTGTTCCTTTGAGGCTGCTAACCCAGCCTGCTTAATTAACCCTCTCCTATACCTAACCTAATTACATAGCAATAACATGGGATGTACAGAGCATTACACATGACGATAGGCACAGTACATTACATATGAAAGCAGAACAGTGTACAACATAAGGCAACCACTGAGGTGCCTCACGGGCTACGTGTGTCTGGTATACAGGAAAGCACGTGAGGTTCCTTGTCACCTCCTTACAGCACCAGACTTCTCTAAGGCATTTGTGGTCCAGACAGATGTGTCAGATGTCGGGCTGTGTGCTGTCTTATCAGTCACAAAAGGTGAACGGGGAAGAGCACCCCATAATGTATCTAAGTCGAAAGCTGTCATCCTGCAAGAACTCCACAGTGGAGAAGGAATAATTGACCATCAAGTGGAGTTGGACATTCTAAGGTACTACCTCTTGGGAAGGAAATTCAGGTAGTGGTAGACCATGCCCCTCTGAGGTGAATGCAGGAACAGAAAGGGAACAATGCCCGAATGACCCAGTGGTTCCTAGCACTTCAGGATTTTAGATTCCATGTAGAGCAGACATGTCAAACGCATATACACAGAGGGACAAAATTAAAAGCATGGACAAAAAAATAAAAATAAAAAAAAACAGGCCAACCTTGATATTTAATAAAAACGTCTACAATGGAAAAAGTTTTTCATTTTCCAATATAACAATAACCATTTTCATATGGAAACAAACTTAAAGGGGTCGTCCCACAAAGTATTGTAAATTTTTTTTAATAGATCTTAGAATAAAATATTGGAATAATATATGTTATGTAAGAGCAGTAAAAAGCATATGGTCCAGTGGCCAGTGGCAGGTTGGTAGTTTCGGTGAAGTAAGCCCGGGAAAGCAGGCTCCAGCACATATAGTGCTAAGAGAGTTAATACAGCTTATCAAGGCCGGGTTTAGCATTGGGTGGGGCTGGCTGCTCAGATATCCCCACCAGAGGTTGTGGTATGGCAGATAAAAATGAGGCCAAGTGTCTCATTCTGTGTCTGGAGGTGTGTAGACCTTCAATATTGCTGTAGTGCGTGTGCTGGTGGGATTCATAAGTCTACAGTCACACAGAGTGACTACAGGCTTCATGATTTGGACTGGACAACCCCTTTAATAGAGAAGTTATACATGGGGGCAAGGTGACTGACTACTGTTTTAAAAAGTGCACGATTCCTGTTTAGTTGCAAATTGCAACTAGTGAAATTAGTCTTAAAAGGTGTGTATAAGCATTCTGTAGTCACTCAGGAGTGTATCCAAGGTTTTGTTTATGAGAAAGGAGGGATTAAGACCCTCTGCACAATACCTGACCCTAATTTTGTGATTCTGCACTCCAAACTATTGTACTGCACTTTGCTGCAAGAAAAATAAAATGTAATTTGAATACAAGATTAGATTCTAGATTCACCATATCATTAACAAGAACCTGACAAAATCCCCATTCCCACTAAATTACCAGCAGTTGTATGTTCTTGTTTAAATCGTCTGCCTAAAGGTACTGTCACACTTCGCGATATCGCTAGCAATATCGCTATGTGTGATACTTACCTACGACCGCTCCCCCGCTGATTATCGCTGATCGCGCAAGAACGTCCTGGACTGTTTCTCATTGTCAGCTTCCTGTGGAGAGACGAGCGTGGAGCCGGGCGGGAGGACGTCAGGATCGCCTAGTGTGACAGGTAAGTAGCGACCCCCGACCGCTACAATGTCGCTGGTGAGATCTGCCTGTGTGGCAGCTCACTAGCGACCACTTAGCAATGCACCAGCGATCCTGACCGCGTCATATCGCTGGTCGGGATCGCTGGTGCATCGCTAAGTGTGACAGTACCTTAAGGCTACTTTCACACACCTGTCTTTTTGAATCCGGCACAATGCCGCGAAAAGTGTGAAAACCGGATCCGGAATTGGATCCGGTTTTGTCGCATAGAAAGTAATGATTGCCACATCGTGCCGGATGTACATGCGGCAGCCCCGGTTCTTTCCGGATACGGCAAAAATGCGTCGCCCGGCGTCTGCAAAAAACGTTCCCTGCAACGTTTTTTGGCAGCGCCGGAACGGCTTTTTAAAGTGCGCATGCCCGGACACTGTGTGATTTAACCCCACAGGTGCCCAGCAAGCGCAAGTCTCTCTCTCTCTCTCTCTCCATACCTTTCTTTGTCTGACTCACTCGTTCCCCCGCTCTCTCCAGATAGCTCTCATCGCTGCGGCTCCCGTCTCTACAGCTGGCTCTCGTCGCCCGGTGCTGCGGCTCCTTTAAATTTTATCCAGGCCGCATCCGGCGACGCATCCACATCCGGTGTCACCGCTACAGGCCGGTTCCGGCGGCACGGCTTTTCGCCGCACGCCGCCGGAACCCTGAAACCGGATGTGTGAAAGAGGCCTAACAGTCCCTTTATTTTGTTGGACACAAACAGATCTTTAGAAAATGTATTTCTAAAGTCCATTTATCATATGCAATTGGATCCTTTGACTAGTGTATGGGGTGTTTGTTTCCCCAGATTAGCTGTCCCTCTCAGCGTGTTATCATGTTATTATGTCCCTAGCCGGACTTTGGTCACTTTTCCTGTTGCTGCGTGGTCACGGAGAGGTGCGTTGACTTTGCTTATGGTCTGTGACATCAACATGTGGGGGAGATTTTGGCAGGAGCTAGATGACATATGGGCATGGTGGCAGATCACATCTTCCACTGGGTCCAGTTACCAACTCTGAATGATCTGTGTAAGGGTATGTTCACACTGGGCGTTTTTTTATGCTAATTTTCAGCTGCTTTTTACAGTACCAGCAAAGCCTATGAGATTTAAGAAATCTCATGCACACAAATTTTTTTTTTTTGTCATCAGGATTTTGTGCTTTGCTGCGTTTTTTGGACATAGAGCATGTCACTTCTTTCAGCATTTTCACCCATTGGCTTGAATGGGCGTTGAATAAACGCAACAAAAATGCAGGTATCATTTGCAGCGTTTTTTTCTGCAGAAAAGTGATGAACATTAGCATGGACAAAGAGACACAAAAAACGCAGCAAAAAAACCCACACCAAAAACGCACCTAAACCTGCATTTTTTCCACAGCTTCTTTACTGCCAAGATACCAGATTTTGCAGCAGGAAAAAAAGCAGCAAAAACACCCCCCATGCCAAAATACACGCACATCTCCGCTTCGTACACACGTGCAGCTCTGCTCCGCACACGTCATACACACACGGCTCCGCTCCGTACATCTCGTACACACGCGGCTTTGCTCTGTACACTTCGTACACATGCGGCTTCGCTCCGTACACCTCGTACACACACACAGCTCCACTCCGTACATCTCGTACACACACGGCTCCGCTCTGAACACCTCATACACACACGGCTCAGCTCACATCTCTCACACACAGCTCTGCTACATCCACACTGTAAACCCCTCCTGACCCCACACATAAACTTACTCCATCCAGCACCATGGCAACCAGCACAGCAGAGGCCCCTGATCATGGGACCCCTGACTCCTCCCCTCCTGTGACCTCATCACAGGTCCTGTTCACACAGAACAGCCATCGTGCGCTCCTGAATGCGCATCTTTCCCCTGCACTCTGTAGTCACGGAGCTCCATGACTGGTCACTAAGAGGTGTCGGCAGCAGGTCTCATCCTCCATCACTTGAGACACTGGGGGGTGGAGTGCAGAGCTCAGGGGGAGGAATAACTGAGTCCATGCTGGAGGAGGGGGCGCAGGACGTGATGGAAGCCCAGGTCCCACATGAAGCCGGCTGCTTCTTTGCTGTACTGGATGGGCCCCTAATCACTCCGGGGCCCCCTCGCAGTTGTGACCCCTGCAACCTCAGTAGTTACGCCCCTGGTCACAGCTGTGCCCAGTAGTCAAACCATGTTTATGGAGTTTGGCTATAGTTCTCTATGCAAATTGCTTCTTCAGAGGTATAAAACAACTTTTTTGAACTCTAATATCACCTAATAGATGTAGCGATCCTATGGGTATGTGCGCACATAGAGTATTTACTTGCAGAAATTTCTGCAATGTTTCTGCATATCTTGGCTTCAAAAACGCTCGGTTTGCTGCATTTTTGCCACGGATTTGTAGGCATTTTTTCACGCATGTTTGTACAGCAATGATGGCTTTTTTTGAGCTGAATAAAGATATTTTTAAAAAAGTTTCGTAAAAAGACAGCTGCTCATTTATTTGTTGAATGTTCCTCTCCCCCTCCTCCTGGCATTGAGGCGCGTTGGAACAACAGGGGGAGGGAGGGTGTGCTAAAATAGGTGGAGTAATGCAGATTAAAAATGCATGGATTTCAGCGAGAACAAGCAGCAGAACTGTTGTTTTTAATGTGTCCAGTGTTCGTTAAGATGTTTTATTAAGGACAATCTTTGGCTTAATCTTCACAATGGGTGTCTGTTGTAGGCCATGGGGTGGCATAAGTGCGAAACCATTTCTGGTTATCACTTCTTGGCCTGTTGGCTAAGATCAAGTGCAGTGATCTAACGGTTGCTCTACTTGGTCTGACCCAAGGTGTCCTGGGTACCAGTTCTCTAGGCCTTGGGGGATTGCGTTTGTAACACCCTTTCAGCTATAGGGAGGCGGCTAAAAGCCCCGTCTCACATAGCGAGATCGCTATTGCATCACTGATTTTGTGACGCAACAGCGATCGCGCTACATGTGACACGCAGCAGTGACCGGCCCCCCAGCTGGATATCACTGATCGTGCAGGAATGTCCTGGGCCATTTTTTCATCGTCAGCGTCCCGCTGGCCAGCATGCATGGCTGTGTTTGATCGCTGGATCATTGCTGCGTCGCTGAAGAGATCTGCCCGTTTGGCAGCTTACTAGAGATCATTTAGCGACGCCCCAGCGATCCCTGCCAGGTGGTATCGTTGTCGGGATCGCTGGTGCGTCGCTAAGTGAAACAGGACTCTTAGTCACAGGACAACAGGAAGCGATCACCCACCTGGCACTCATGTGCTGAAGGTTTCTTGATCGTGTTTGGAGTCCTGTGTGACGATGAAAGCAATTGAGATTCCTAATCATGGTGCTTCTGCTTAGTCACTTCAAACTATCCAGAGAAAAGGTACTTGGGTATTATGATGTTACTTTGGTAGTTGATAAAGCCTATTGGGATTTTACAGCATATCTTGAGAAAATTAAGGGTGATGCTCGTCTGGCTGGAGTGAGTGTTAAGGGGGTTTTACACTAAGCGATATCGCTAGCAATATCGCTAAAACGTCACTGGTTTTGTGACGTTATAGCGATATTGCTAGCGATATCGCTATGTGTGATACTTACCAGCGACCGGCTCCCCCGCTGTCTATCGCTGATCGCGCGAGAATGTCCGGCTCCATTTCTCGTCGGGCGCTTCCTGCTGAGACTTCCTGCTGTGACGTCCAGCGACGCGTGGAGGCGGGCCGGAGGACGCAGGATCGCTGTGTGTGAATGGTAAGTATCGTGCGCTGCGTCGCTGCTGCATCGCTGTGAGATCTTTCTGTATGAAAGCTCACTAGCGATCATTTAGCGATGCACCAGCGATCCTGACCGGGTCGGATCGCTGGTTGGATCGCTGGTGCATCGCTAAATGTAAAAGGGCCTTTATACCTCACTTCAAGAGACATGAGAAAATGATTATAGTTAAAATGTACTTCAGCTTAGGCTGGTTTTACACTAAGGCTACGTTCACACGTAGCGGAAGTTACCGCGAGAATTCCGGAATTCCATTCCGCGGGAAATCACATTTTAAATTCCTGCGATTTTCCCGCGGAAAAACTATCGATTTGCAAGCGTAATTAGCTTGCAGAATGCTAGCGTTTTCCAAGCGATCTGTAGCATCGCTTGGAGAACTGATTGACAGGTTGGTCACACTCGTCAAACACAGTGTTTGACAAGTGTGACCAACTTTTTACTACTGATGCTGCCTATGCGGCAACAGTAGTAAAAGATAGGATGTAACCGCGAGACGTCACGCTCCTGCGAGACCGCGATTTCATCGCTGTCATTCTCTCAAAGGATTACTGGGACCGGAAGATGCCGAGAGCGTGGAGAGAGGCGGGAAGGCTGCGCGGGAAGCCAGAAGGTGAGAATAACAATATTTTTTTAATTATTTTTTACATCCTAATAAAAAAAATATTGTTATTCTCACCTTCCGGCTTCCCGTGCAGCCTTCCCGCCTCTCTCCATGCTCCTGGCATCTTCCGGTCCCAGTAATCCTTTGCGAGAATGATCGCGAGACGTCACGCTCCCGCGAGACCGCGACGTCATCGCGGTCATTCTCTCAAAGGATTACTGGGACCGGTAGATGCCGGGAGCGTGGAGAGAGGCGGGAAGGCTGCACGGGACGCCGAAGGTGAGAATAACAATATTTTTTATTTTAATTCTATTTTTACAGGGATATGGTACCTAGAGCCCTGAGGACAGTCACCTCTCCTCCGGACCATGGGTACCATCCGCAAATGTTCTGCTTACTTTTCGCATGGTGGGCACAGCGATTCCGCCGTGGAAAAAACAGCTGCATTAGCACAGCATTGCGGAATCCCATAGGAATGCATGGGATGCTTATTTTTTGCATTTTCGCGGCAAAATCGAGTGTTTGAAACCGCCGCGAAAGTATTAAGTTACGTACCGGTAACGGTATTTTTCGGAAGCCCATGACAGCACCACGAGAGAGGGGATCCGCCCTATAGGAACAGGAAACCTACAGATACAAAAGGGCGGCACCTCTCCCACGCATCAGTTGGATTACAGAGCTTGAGAGGCTACCATGGTTAGTACACAACATATGATATATACAACCTATCTACCCTATTTAACCGAATTATTTCATACCATCTCCCTCCTATGGTGATTCTATGAACAATCTTCTAAAGGAGTGCACCCCTATACGTGAACAAGGGAGGGAACTAAGGGTGCTGTCATGGGCTTCCGAAAAATACCGTTACCGGTACGTAACTTAATACTTTATTCGGACTCCCATGACAGCACCACGAGAGAATTACAGAGATGTAAACTAACTAGGGAGGGACTACAGCCTGCAGCACCCTTAGCCCGAAGGTGAGGTCTGAGGAGGCACCCATGTCTAACCGATAGTGGTTAAAAAAGGTGGAAGGAGATGACCAGGTGGCCGCCTTACATATTTGATCAATTGATACTCCAGATCTCTCCGCCCAGGATGATGCCATGGCCCGAGTGGAATGTGCCCTCAGGTTCTGTGGAGCCGGACCGCCACCTGCTGTGTAGGCAAGAGAGATAGCCTCCCTAATCCACCTTGCTAATGTGCGTTTTGATACTCTGTATCCTTTCCTGGAACCTTGGAAGGATAGGAATAATGCGTTCTCCTTCTTCCAAGGATCCGTGGCTGCTAAATATGTCAGTAAGCATCTTCTAATATCTAACGCCTGGAGTTTCTGCTCTTTAGGGTTGGTTGGGTTAGGGAGGAAGGAAGGCAGAACTATCTCCTGTGTCCTGTGGAATTGTGTTGCTACCTTGGGAAGGTATGCTGGATCTGGCCTTAGGATCACTCTATCCTGTAAGAACTCTGTGTAAGGAGGCAATCTGGAGAGTGCCTGTATGTCGCTCACCCTACGTGCGGATGTTATTGCTACCAGGAATGCTGTTTTAAGGGATATAATCTTTAGTGAGGCGGAATCTAAAGGTTCAAACTGACTTTCTGTCATGGCTGTAAGGACTAAGTTTAAGTCCCACGGTACGCATCTGTCTTTGTGTATAGGTCTCGATCTGGCCGCTGCTCTGATGAACCTTGCTACCCAATAATCTTTTGCAATATCAGCTGCAAACAGGGCCCCTAAGGCTGAAACTTGTACTTTTAGCGTGCTTGTGGAGAGACCCAATTCGAAACCTTTCTGGAGAAATTCCAGAATATGTTTCGTGGGAATTCCATCTCTGATGTCAAAGTGAAAGGTGGACAGGAAGCGTTTCCAGGTCCTAGCATAAATATTAGTGGTGGTTAATTTTCTGCTTCTTAGGAGGGTGTCAATTAAGTTCTTGGAGAACCCTCTATTTTTTAATAGTGACCTTTCAAATACCACGCCGTCAAATGAAGTCCCGCTACTTGCGGGTGGCTGACTGGCCCCTGGTGGAGGAGATCCGGAAGGTTCGGCAGTACCCAGGGATCGCCCACCGACATGGTCCTCAACCATGCGAACCAGGTCCTCCTGGGCCAGAAGGGGGCAATCAGTATGACTCTTGCCTGATCCTCTCTGATCTTCCTGACTACCAGAGGAAGAAGATTCAATGGTGGGAAGGCGTATGCCAGAGAAAAATCCCATCTTATCAGTAGGGCATCCACCGCCAGGGGATTTTCCCTGGGGTTCAGAGAGCAGAACAATCTTTCTTTTCTGTTTTTTCTGGTGGCAAAGAGGTCTACCTCTGGCTGGCCCCATCTGCGGACAATCTGGCGGTAAATATTTTTGTTCAAAGCCCATTCTCCTTGTCTTAGAGCCTTGCGGCTTAAAAAGTCTGCTCTTACATTGTCCTTTCCGCTGATGTGGAGCGCGGTCAAAGATAGACAATTTCTCTCTGCTATCTGGAGGAGCCATTCTGTTATCTGCATCAGAGCGCTGGAGCGGGTTCCACCTTGGTGGTTGACATATGCTACCGCTACCTGGTTGTCCGAGTGTATCCTCACTAGTGTTGAGCATTCCGATACCGCAAGTATCGGGTATCGGCCGATACTTGCTGTATCGGAATTCCGATACCGACTTCCGATATTTTTTCAATATCGGAATTCGGCATCGGAATCGGAAGTTCAGTTGATTGACGGCCTGACGTCATCATGATGCGCGGTGTGTGCGCATCATGATGCGCCGTCATTTCGGGCCTTCCGGGGGTCTCTGCCGGCCTGCCGGGGGGCTGTGCCGGCCTGCCGGGGGGCTGTGTGGACTGCCCGGGGTCTCTGCCGGCCTGCCGGGGGGCTGTGCCGGCCTGCCGGGGGGCTGTGCACCCTGTGGGGGTCTGTACCGGCCTGCCGGGGGGCTGTGCCGGCCTGCCGGGGGGCTGTGCTGATGTCCGGGGGTCTGTGCAAGCATCGTCCGATGGGACTACAAGTCCCATCGGGCGATGCCTGCTACCATGACAGTGATTGACACATTAGCCAATGATGGGACAGTAGTAGTCCCATCATCCGGCTAATGTGTTAAATGTTAAAAAAAAAAAAAAAAAAAAAAAAAAAAAATATACTACATACATACTACATGCTACATACATACTACATATATACTACATACATGCTACATACATGCTACATACATACTACATGCATGCTACATACATACTACATGCATGCTACATACATACTACATGCTACATACATACTACATGCTACATACATACTACATATATACTACATACATACTACATACATACTGCATGCTACATACATACTACATACATACTACATGCATGCTACATATATACTACATGCTACATACATACCACATGCATGCTACATATATACTACATGCATGCTACATACATACTACATGCATGCTACATACATACTACATGCTACATGCATGCTACATACATACTACATGCTACATGCATGCTACATACATACTACATACATGCTACATATATACTACATACATACTACATATATACTACATGCATGCTACATATATACTACATGCATGCTACATATATACTACATGCATGCTACATATATACTACATGCATGCTACATATATACTACATGCATGCTACATATATACTACATACATACTACATATATACTACATGCATGCTACATATATACTACATGCTACATACATACCACATACATACTACATACATGCTACATATATACTACATGCATGCTACATACATACTACATATATACTACATGCATGCTACATACATACTACATGCTACATGCATGCTACATACATACTACATACATACTACATGCTACATACATACCACATATATACTACATACATACAATACATTCATACAATACATACATAGACATACAGTACATATAACATAGAGTAACATACTTACCAATACTTGTCACATTGTTCCCCGAAGCCATTGTCTTTCCGGAATAAATATTAACATAACAAACCACAAAAATACTCACCCACGATCCGAAGCAGTCCACGAGTGTGTCCCACGACGATCTTGGGTAGAGAACTGCAGCATCAGATGATGCTGCCGTTCTCTACGGGCTGCAGGAATCCAATGACGGAAGGTAGGTATCCTTCCGCACTGTATTCCTCCGCCACTTAAAAAAAAAAAGTCCCTAGTCTCACTTTATGCCATTGCTGCGTGGGAAATTCCCACACAGCAATGGCATAAAGTGAGACTAGGGACTTTTTTTTTTTTAAGTGGCGGAGGAATACAGTGCGGAAGGATACCTACCTTCCGTCATTGGATTCCTGCAGCCCGTAGAGAACGGCAGCATCAGCTGATGCTGCAGTTCTCTACCCAAGATCGTCGTGGGACACACTCGTGGACTGCTTCGGATCGTGGGTGAGTATTTTTGTGGTTTGTTATGTTAATATTTATTCCGTAAAAGACAATGGCTTCGGGGAACAATGTGACAAGTATTGGTAAGTATGTTACTCTATGTTATATGTACTGTATGTCTATGTATGTATTGTATGAATGTATTGTATGTATGTAGTATATATGTGGTATGTATGTAGCATGTAGTATGTATGTAGTATGTATGTAGCATGCATGTAGCATGTAGTATGTATGTAGCATGCATGTAGTATATATGTAGTATGTATGTAGCATGCATGTAGTATATATGTAGCATGTATGTAGTATGTATGTGGTATGTATGTAGCATGTAGTATATATGTAGCATGCATGTAGTATATATGTAGTATGTATGTAGTATGTATGTAGCATGTATGTAGTATATATGTAGTATGTATGTAGTATATATGTAGCATGCATGTAGTATATATGTAGCATGCATGTAGTATATATGTAGCATGCATGTAGTATATATGTAGTATGTATGTAGTATATATGTAGCATGTATGTAGTATGTATGTAGCATGCATGTAGTATGTATGTAGCATGCATGTAGCATGTAGTATGTATGTAGCATGCATGTAGTATATATGTAGTATGTATGTAGCATGCATGTAGTATATATGTAGCATGCATGTGGTATGTATGTAGCATGTAGTATATATGTAGCATGCATGTAGTATGTATGTAGTATGTATGTAGTATGTATGTAGCATGCAGTATGTATGTAGTATGTATGTAGTATATATGTAGTATGTATGTAGCATGTAGTATGTATGTAGCATGCATGTAGTATGTATGTAGCATGCATGTAGTATGTATGTAGCATGTATGTAGTATGTATGTAGTATATATGTAGTATGTATGTAGCATGTAGTATGTATGTAGTATTTTTTTTTTTTTTTTTTTTTTTTTTTTTTAACATTTAACACATTAGCCGGATGATGGGACTACTACTGTCCCATCATTGGCTAATGTGTCAATCACTGTCATGGTAGCAGGCATCGCCCGATGGGACTTGTAGTCCCATCGGACGATGCCTGCACAGACCCCCGGAGCCTGCACAGACCACCGGCAGGCCGGCACAGCCCCCCGGCAGGCCGGCACAGCCCCCCGGCAGGCCGGCACAGCCCCCCGGCAGGCCGGCACAGCCCCCCGGAGCCTGCACAGACCACCGGCAGGCCGGCACAGACCACCGGAGCCTGCACAGACCCCCTGGCAGGCCGGCACAGCCCCCCGGCAGGCCGGCACAGCCCCCCGGAGCCTGCACAGACCACCGGCAGGCCGGCACAGACCACCGGAGCCTGCACAGACCCCCTGGCAGGCCGGCACAGCCCCCCGAAAGGCCCGTACAGACCCCAGAGAGGCTGTACAAGGGCAGGAAAGGGTTTTTCTTATTCCGATACCGGAAGTCCCATAGACTTGAATGGGACTTCCGGTATCGGAATCGGCGATACCGATACTTTTTTTAAAGATCGGCCGATACCATCCGATACGATACTTTGAAGTATCGGATGGTATCGCTCAACTCTAATCCTCACATGATGGCCCTGCAGGTAGATAATGAGTTTCTTGACTGCCCGCTCTATCGCCAATAGTTCTCTCTGGTTGGATGAGATTTCAGAATTAGAATCCCACTGGCCCTGTACCACTATGTCCCCCATATGGGCTCCCCAACCGAAGGAACTTGCGTCTGTGGTTATAATACGGGTTATCTGTGTTATCCAGGGCACCCCTGACGCTAGGTTCTCGCTCTCAAGCCACCATCTCAGTGATGCAACAGTTGAGGGGCTTAGACACATCCGACCCTGTAAGGAGCCTCCAAGGGCCCTGCTATTAATCAAGACGTCGTTTTGAAGGGTTCTGGTATGGAACTGTGCCCACCTTACTGCTGGGATGCATGAAGTTAGAGAACCTAACAGGGACATGGCCTGTCTGAGGGTCATAGATGGATTATCCATTGCCCGAAGAACCTGCTCCTGTATCTTTTGTATTTTATCTAGTGGTAGCAGGCACCGCTGAGTGTCTGAATTTAGTATCAACCCTAAAAATTTCTGTATTTTTAAGGGCTGGAGTCGTAGTTTAAAATCCATCCCAGGTTTTCTAACCTGGATTTAGCTTCTTCTATCTGGGATTTACAATGACCCACTGATTTTCCTACAATCAAGAAATCGTCTAAATATGGAATGATTAAGACGTCCACCTCCCGTAAGTGAGCCATAACTTCGGCCACTAACTTTGTAAAAACCCTGGGTGCTGCTGAGAGACCAAAGGGAAGGGCTCTATACTGAAAATCACGTACTGTGCCCTCTACTGAAACTGCCACCCTCAGGAACTGCTGGAAGTCTGTATGGATAGGTACATGATAGTACGCGTCTTTCAAATCTATGACTGCCATAAAACAACCTTTAAACAATATTTTTATTGTTGTATTAATGGACTCCATTTTGAATTTATGATTAATCAAAAACTCGTTAAGGGAACGAAGGTTTATAATCGTTCTGAATGTGTTATCAGGTTTCTGGATTAGAAACAGGGGAGAGTAAAACCCTCTTCCTCTTTCAGCCTCTGGGACCTCTACCAGAACATTTTTCTGACATAGGCTCAAGACTTCCGCTTCTAAAGCCGCTTGTTCGAGATGAGAAGATCTTAAGGGGGTCAGTTTAAAGGTGTCCCGCGGGATCTGGGTAAATTCCAACCTAAGCCCGGTGGATATTACCTTGCGCGCCCAGTCACTATTCGTAATCTGTGACCATGCCGGGAAGAAGGATGACAGTCTACCCCCTACGGGAACCGCTAGTCATTGATTTGGTTTCTTTTGATCTCTCGACGAGCGTGTAAACATATAGCCCGTACCTCGTCTCCTTCTGTCTTCCCATCTGGGTCGATCTCTAACAGGCGAAGAGTTGCGCCTTCTCCCCTGGCCAAATCTCCTTCTACCAAATGGGCGACGGTAGGACGCTGATGAAAGGTTTGGGAACTTTTTCTTGTCGTCCCCCGCCTTTTCAAGCAGCTCGTCTAGGACAGTTCCAAACAAGTATTCGCCCTCACATGGAATCGCACAGAGCTTTGCTCTGGACTGGATGTCTCCCTGCCAGCACTTTAGCCACAGGGCTCTGCGAGCTGCGTTAGAGAGACCTGCTGCTCTGGCGGCCATTCTCACTGCATCCGCTGAGGCATCTGCTAGGAAGGCTGCTCCCTCTTGGATGGTCGGTAGGGCCCCAAGAATTGTCTGTCTTGATGTACCCTGTTTTAGTTGTGACTCCAACTGGTCCAACCAGACCATCATGGACCTGGCCGTGCACGTTGAAGCCACTGCTGGTCTTAAGGACCCGGCCGCCATCTCCCAGGTGTTTTTCAGGAAAGTATCAGCTTTCCTGTCTAAGGGATCTTTAAGGGATCCCATGTCCTCAAAGGGGAGCGAGGATTTTTTTGATGCCTTCGCAATGGCAGCGTCTAATTTGGGGGCTCTGTCCCAAGAACTTACTGCCGGATCGTCGAAGGGGTATCTCCTTTTGAGGGCTGGTGGTAGCAACCCTCTTTTGTCCGGTCTTTTCCACTCTCTGTGGATCAGATCCTGTATCTTTTGGTTTAACGGAAAGACTCTCCGCTTCCTCTGTTCCAGCCCACCGAACATGACATCCTGCATGGATAAATGGGGCTTAGGCTCCTCTACCTCCATTGTCCCTCTGACTGCTTTGACCAGCTTGTCTACCCGGTCAAGAGGCAGACAAAATCGCCCCGAGTCCTCTTCTCCTGAGGAGGACGAGGGAGATGAAGCCTGGGAGTCTCTGCTTTTTCTCCACTCTGCCGAGGAATCAGACTCCGCCGGGACCTCGCCCCTTAGACTTTGCGGCTGAGACAAGGACTTTAGGGTTTCCCTCATTTCTACCCTGACAATGTCTCTCAAACTCGCCGCTACTGCAGGCGACTCTTCTGCCACCGTCTGCTGAATACAGGGGGGGCACAATCTTTTGAGGCACGCGTCCGGTAATGGGCATGCACAGAGTGCGCATTCCCTATGCTTATTTTTATTTGTAGCTTTTTTTCCCTAGAAGAAGAAAAACACAGAAGGGGGGTCCCGTCACTGAGTGAACTTTCACGAAGATCACTTACCAGTGCCACAATCAAGTACCGGAGAACGAGGGGGATTTCTTTCAGCCGATGCTCCTGTCTGCCTGGAGGAGCTCTTACGAGTGGACTGGTCACTTCGTCCCGCATTACTGTCATGGGACCCTTTCTTTTTCTGTTTGACCTGCCGAAGGTCATCCAGGGGCGGCAGTGATGTTTGCCGCTGCTGCCCTTGCTTCTGCTCTCGATCGCTTTCCATTACCACTGCTGCTGCTGCTGCTGCACACTGCTGCATGTAGTAATGTGGCCAAGGCAAGGAACCCTGCCCGGGTCCCGCCTAAATACCCCCTCCTCCGGTCAGCAGTATCCATGCCGCGCCCCTCCCCCCCTTAACGGAGCTCCCTACCCCAGCTGGCGCCTGAACTCGCTCCATCGGTGTTTCCGATGGGCGCCGCCATCTTGGAATCGCCACGCATGCGCAGTGGCGCGCTGACCCGGAAGCGCCTCCTCCGCCCGCCCCCTGACGTCACCGCTACCCCGGAAACGCCGGAAGCCTCGCGGGACGCCCGGGAGCTCCGGAGCAGCGCCCGGTCGCAGCCCCCTGCACAGCGCTGCCAACCCATATGCACCGCCGGAGCCGGGAATCCCCGGGGGGGGTATACTTACCGGCGGCGGCTAAATTCCTGGAGACGGACATCCTCCGGACGCCGCTCCCTGCTGTCCACGCCACCGCCGTGATACCCATCCTGGGCCACCGTGGCGTCCTCCAGGAAATCCGAACCAGGCCGAGGTAGGAGACCCCCTCGCTACCGGAGTCGGCTGGCCGGCCTGGGATCCAAATCTTCTGTAGGATCCCGTCCCCTCAGGAACAGGAAACCAACTGATGCGTGGGAGAGGTGCCGCCCTTTTGTATCTGTAGGTTTCCTGTTCCTATAGGGCGGATCCCCTCTCTCGTGGTGCTGTCATGGGAGTCCGAATAAAAAACGCGATGTGTGAACGCAGCCTTACCATATTTTTCCTGGTTGTTTTTGCGGCCCCAATAGTTTTCTATGGGACTTCAAAATCGGCCCGCAAATATTAGGAGGGCCGTGCTCCGTATGGCCATGAGGGCTGTGTTTGCGTCCGTGAAAAAAATATCGAGCTTGCATGCATTTCAATGGTACTGCAAAAACGGTAAGTTGTTTTTGCGGTACACCATATTTGCGGATCGTCGTTTTTCCCTGCTATTTGTCATAACAGGCTTTTTTTGCGACCCGTTTTTGCGGGACACTGCAAAAATCATGGCAATACGGTCCATAAAAACGGGCCGCAAAAAACACAGCAAGTGTAAAACCAGCCTTAGTGGAAGAGGAAGACATTAAGACTTTCTTAAATATATAATGGATGGAGGTTAAAAGTGAAGGGAAAATTCTTAATGAATTCGGTTTTTGGACAGGAAAAATGAAATTCATGTGTAAGATGAATAATAATCCGGAAAAATCAGGTGAATACTTGCTACCACCAGCAAGATTTAAAGGGAATCTGTCACCTATTTTTTCATCTATAAGGCTGAGTTCACACGTGGCGTTTTTTTCGCGTTTCCGCGGCGGTTTTAACCGCGCGATTTTGCCGCGAAAAATAAGCATCCCATGCATTCCTATGGGATTCCGCAATGCTGTGCTAATGCTGCGGATTTTACCGCGGCGGAATCGCTTTGCGGTAAAAACCGCAGCATGCTCATTAATTTGCGGAATCGCGGCGATCCCGCACCCATAGGAATGCATTGTTCCGCTTATTTCCCGCATGTGGCTGTGCCCACCATGCGGAAAGTAAGCAGAACAATTGCGGATGGTACCCATGGTCCGGAGGAGAGGAGACTGTCCTCCGGGCTTTGGGTACCATATCCCTGTAAAAAATAGAATTTAAAATTAAAAATATTGTTATTCTCACCCTCCGACGTCCCGCGCAGCCTTCCCGCTTCTCTTCACGCTCTCGTTCCCAGTAGTCCTTTGCGAAAATGCTCGCGATGACGTCCGTTCTCGCGGTCATTCGCGCGACGTCATCGCGAATTACCGTGAGACGTCGCGATCCCGCGAGAACTGACGTCATCGCGGGCATTTTCGCAAAGGATTACTGGGAACGGATGCGCGGGACGTCGGAGGGTGAGAATAACACCGTTTTTTTTTTTTTTTCTTTTTACATTCTATATTTTACTACTGATGCCGCATAGGCGGCCTCAGTAGTAAAAAGTTGCTCACACTTGTCAAACACTATGTTTGACGAGTGTGACCAACCTGTCAATCAGTTCTCCAAGCGATGCTACAGATCGCTTGGAAAACGCTAGCATTTTGCAAGCTAATTACGCTTGCAAAATGCTAGTTTTTCCGCGGGAAAATCGCGGGAATTTAAAATGCGATTTTCCCGCGGACTGGAATTCCGGAATTCTTGCGGTAATTTCCGCGAGAGTTCCGGTACGTGTGCACTTAGCCTAAGATGCGGCCACTGCCGTTAGGGGCTTATCTACAGCATTACAGAATGCTGTAGTTATGCCCCCCAGTGTAACCTGAAAAAGAATAAAAACAAGTTAGATTATACTCACCCAGGGGAGGTCCGGTGCCGTCCGGGTCCGATGAGTGTCGCAGCTCCGAGTCCGTTGCCTCCCATCTTCTAGCGATGACGTCCTCTTCCTTGCTGCCTGTCGTGGCTCCTGCGCAGGCTTACTTTATCTGCCCTGTTGAGGACAGAGCAAAGTACTGCAGTGCGCAGGCGCCTGGCCTCAACGACTTTTCCCGGAGCCTGCGCAATAGAGTACTTTGCTCTGCCCTCAACAGGGCAGATAAAGTACACCTGTGTAGGAGTCGTGACGGGAAGCATGGAAGAGGATGTCATCGCATGAAGATGGGAGGCACCAGACCCGGAGCTTTGACACCCATCGGACCTGGACCACACCAGACCGCCCCTGGGTGAGTAAAATCTAACTTGCTTTTCTTCTCTTTCAGGTTACATTGGGGGCTTATCTACAGCATTACAGAATGCTGTAGATAAGCCTCTAATGGCGGTGGCCACATCTTATAGACGAAAAAAGTTGCATTTTTTTCCCGCAGCATGTCAATTCTTTTTGCGGATCTGCAGCGTTTCTGCACCCATTGACTTCCATTGAGTCAGGTAAATCCACAGCAAAACTGCAGATGTAAAAAAAAAAATCTGCGGATTTGCTGCGGATGTGGGTTCTAGAAACGCAGATCAGGAGGAGGGAAGAAATGTGTGTGTGGAGAATGTGTGCAGGGGTCTACATTTATGTGTGTGTGCCTGTGTCTGTGTGCGTGTGTGTCTATGTGCATCCATTGTCTGATGGGACTACTGCTCCCATCCAGCTATGAATGCTCACAGTGATAGCGGTCAGGAACACTGTACTGTACTTGCACACTGAGCCAGTGCGCATGTCCTGAGTGTCAGGATCCTGTCAGCGCCGGCGTGCAGCCTCCGCTGAGCAGGGGACTCACCCGCACGGTAGGGGTACCGGGGTCAGGTACAGCCAGAAATTACCGATGCACAGGACCTGTGGATGCTGAAGTTTAGCAAGCAGACACGGGACCTACGGTCATGTGACTGCAAGGGGGCGGGGCTTAGCGTCCTGCTTACTGAGATGGAAAGACACTATACAGAATTACTCAGAGTCAGTCAAAACGGGGTTCATACACAGAGATAGCCGTAACGTACCAAGGATGAGACAGAGCGGATAGTCAGGGCCAAGCAGCAGTCAAAACCAAACAGACATAGAAGGTACCAAGCAGAATCCAAAGCAATATCCAGAGAACAGACCGAGTCATACACAGATTGTCAAGCAACCAGAACACAGCAAAAACACACTCAGGGGTCACCACACTATGCCAAGGGCGAAAGTATAACTGACAGGGATGGGAGCACCCTGAGGCTATAAGAAGCCTCTCCCAGAACCAGGGAGAGGCCACAATCATAGCCCCAGGGGTGCAGGTAAGCCTGCACCGGGATCACAACCTTTAACCCCAGAAATGCCAGTCATCAGCACTGGTTCCAGACATAAACCCCACGTGTGCGAGTCAAACCCGCACTGAGATCATGACAATAGCATTGCCGATGATGGGAAAGTATTCCCATCAGACAATGCATGTCAATTGTAAAAAAGCAAACATACAGTACATACATTACGTACAACATAGAGTACATACCCAATCACCTAGTCCTCGATCTCCTGTAATAAAAATAATAAACCAACTTATACATTACCTTTCCGCCGTAGTCCAGTTAATAATGAGTGTCCCACGACGATCTCACATGTAGAACACTGACATCGGGTGGTCAGTGCTCTACAGGGGCTCCCGCGATGAACTGACAGGCGGAGGTAATCCTCCGCTGCCGGAAGAGAGGTCCCCTAACCCTAATTCTCACGCAGCACTGCCGTAAAGTGAGAGCCTGAACTCAGGTATCCTCTTCAGTGATACACTGCAGGAGCCATTGTCTCCTGTCAGTGCATCATGGGAGGCCCTATGGAGCAGTGACATCACCCATGTCAGTGTTCTACAGGGGAGATCGTCGTGGGACACTCGTTATTAAATGGACTACTTCGGAACAGAGAGTATTTGTTTATTTTTTTGCAGGAGATCGAGGGCGTCGCATGGATTAGGCGTCTAATAAATATGGCAAAACTGTGTAGTGTTTTATTTAATTAAAAGACATTTTTTCTGGTGGTCTTTAACCCTTAACTATAGGATTAGTAATGGATAGGTGTCTTATAAATGCCTCTCCATTACTAACCGGGTTTGATGTCACCTTACAATACAAAGGTGACATTAACCCCTTATTACCCCATATGCCACCTCTACACGGCAGTGGGAAGAGAGGCTAAGTGCCGGAATTGGCGCATCTTAGAGATGCGCCATTTCTGGGGAGGCTGGGGGCAGGTGTTTGTAGCGGGGGGGTGGGGTGGTTTGCAATAACCATGGTCCCTTCCTAGGCTATGAACATCTGCCCCCAGTCATCAGCTTTCCCTGTCTGGCACAGAAAAATTGAGCGGGCGTCCACGCAATTTTTTCCTGTGTTTTTTTTTTTTCAAACTGAAACATATTGTTCATTAATAAACATCAGCCTTGCTATTATCTATCTATATATACACAGTATGTGTATGTATGTATAGATTATCTATCTATAGATATATCTATTGATCTACAGATATATCTCCATCTATAAATATATCTATAGATCTATCCATATATCTATATCTATCCATAGATAGATATATCTATGGCTAGATATAGAAATGAAAAAATTTTAAGCAGCACAAAAAGGAGAAAAGAGAAAACCGGGTGCAAAGCCCCCAAGGCAAATACCAAACCTTAATAGTCCAAAAGAATCAGAGGCAGCACACCGTTCTTGATGAAAATAGAGCTATTTAATTAGCCCAAAGAGGTGACGTTTCGGTCCTAACAGCACGGACCTTTCTCAAGCTTGAGAAAGGTCCGTGCTGTTAGGACCAAAACGTCGCCTCTTTGGGCTAATTAAATAGCTCTATTTTCATCACGAACGGTGCTTGAGAAAGGTCCGTGCTGTTAGGACCTAAACGTCGCCTCTTTGGGCTAATTAAATAGCTCTATTTTCATCAAGAACGGTGTGCTGCCAGTTTGTTTTGGACTCTTATGGATAGATATAGATAGATATATGGATAGAGCTATCTATAGATCTATCTGTGTGTGTAAACATCACTTTTCAATGGAGTATGCAAAAGAAGAGATTGGACAAAGAAATGACATCACAACTCTTTTTTTGTTAAATAATAGATCTTTATTTAGCTTACAAAAACGCATACAAATCCAAATGAAAAAAATGCTTCAAATCCGCATCAAAAACATGCAGATTTTTCTGGTAAGAGATGCAGATTCTGTGCAGAAAATTCTGCAGGCAAATCTGCAACGTGTGCACGTACCCTAAAATTGAAGAATCGAGCCCTAAAGTGACAAGAATGTCAAGGAAGGTTGATGTGCCTCAGTCTCCTGCAAGGGTACTTCCTAAAGAGGAAGAACCTGAGGTGGAGGGAATGAAAGCAGCAAGTGAAGATTATGAATATCTCAAAAATGATTTTTTCGAGTATGAAGGCAAATTTTGATTGCTTTATTGCTATGTATAAAATACCCAAATGGTTAAGTGACAAAGTCAGGAATGACTGGGGACATATATCCTCACAAGATATGGATGCTCTGATTGAGCATGCAAAAAAGGGGGTGTTTATGCTAATTTTGTTGTTGCTATTTGCATGTATTTGAATTTTAATTACCGTATTTTACGCATTATAATACGCACTTTTCCCCCCCATATTTGGGGGGGAAATGGGGGTGCGTCATATAATGCGTATATACCTTACCGGTACCATTGCTGCAGGCTGGGATGAGGGGTGCCTGGCGGTGCTGCTGGGGTGTCTGGCGGTGCTGCGCGGGGACTCTGCCAACATTTTGTGAAAGGCCAGAGCCCCACTCAGTTCCCTGGTTTCCGGTGTGGTGGACCCCGGGAAAATGGCCGCCGGGGGGCTGCGCATGCGCAGATGGAGATCTCGGCATCAAGATCTTGGGAGGCCATATATTAAACGGATTTTTAGATCAGGGAGATGGAAAAAGAGCTTGCTCTGTCCACTCCACGCATTGACTTGGTATTACAGTACTTCCAGGACCAATGCATCCCTTCCCTAATCCAGTTTCCAAAAACAGATTGAATTGAAATCAAAGCAAGCTGTGTTATCAGACTGTCCTTTTAATTTTTTTGCTCTTTTTTTCCCTTCATTTGTTTTTTTTCAGGGTCAAACTTGCACATTTCAGATGTCAAATGCATTTTGGTTGAACTTGACCAACTCTGCTATATCTAGTGTGTGCATTGTTTTCACCTGTTTTCAGCATTGTATTATTTTCAATTTGAAACATCATTAATATAATCTAACTATCTAGGGTTTTGCTGCTTCCTACAGGTGTGATAAGCTGCAATAATGTATTTGTCCCTTTGATTACATTGCTGCACACACACCTCTTACAAAGCCAGCCCCTTGCTATCAGTACTTACTGTTTTAATTCAAGTATCCCATGTGTAGGTATTGCATTCCTACCACAATCCTGACACTATGAATTATTTTGTGAAACATTGTCTCCCTCTTGTGGCACACCGACTTCTTAATTTTGTGTATGTGGATTAAAAAAAATCGTCTGGGGTGCTGTTATGAATGAGTCACCGAAGGAGGAAAAAACAAAAATACAAGCTATGTCCAGAAAACCGGAGAGGTTGGTAGCTATCGGATTGCAGACCCCTGATCCTATCCACAACAACTAACAGTAGCCGTGGGGGGGTTCCTACGATGCCCTAGACCCCTCGATCACAGCCGGAGAACTAAATAGGCCTAAAGAAAGAAAGGGGAAATCTAAACTGCCCCCAGAGCAGACCCCAAAGAAATAGGCAGCCCCCAACATATGACGGTGAAGCAAAATGAAAACACTAACACAGATAGAAAGATAGGTTGAGCAAACGATGGGGCCCAAGCTAACTAAAAAGGACAGGATAGAAAAGCTGCTGTCTGCAATCCGTAAAAAACCCTACCAAAAAATGTCCCAACCATCTGATAGGAGAAACAGGCCCTGAAGTCGCTAGGACTTAAAAAAGACTATATCAGCACTCAGGTAAATTCTGAAGACAGAGCAAAGAGACAAACTGATCAGAGACAAAAATGGAACTTAGCACACCCCCGACCGGGGATGGCTAAACTCCAAAAACAAGGTAAACAAAACTAATAAGTTCAATAGCAGAGCAAAAACTTATCTTTGGGAAGCAGGAATCAGACTGGTCTCCAAGAATCCAGCAGAGAAATCACCAGCGACTCAGAAGGGCGTCAGCTGCCTTATATCCAGTCAGAACTTCCTGCTACCCAGTCATCATCCACCAGATCAGGTGTTTGGTAATCAGCCTCACTACCTTCCTTCACGAGAAGAGGGAGTTCATCAGACATCGACGGTGAAGGGGAAAATGAACTCACAACAGTACCTCCCCCTTGGATGAGGGTTCGCATCCACGCCACTAGGGCGATCAGGATGGGCCCGATGAAAGGAAGGAACCAATCTTTCGGCAAGAATATCGGATGCAGGGACCCAAGAATTAACCTCCTGGCCATAACCCTTCCATTTAACCAAATACTGGAGTCTCCGACTAGCCAGGCGAGAATCCAGTATCTTCTCAACCTCATATTCCACATTACCTTAAACCAATACCGGGTCAGGAGGTGCCACCACAGGAACTACTGGCTCAGCAAACCTCTTTAACAGAGACTTATGAAACACGTTATGGATCTTAAATGTAACAGGAAGAGCCAATCGAAAAGAGACTGGATTAAAAATCTTCAAAATCTTGTAAAGGTCCAATAAATCTTGGTTTAAACTTTGGAGAAGCCACCTTCATAGTGATATTCTTTGATGACAACCAAACCATATCACCCACCTTAAACTGGGGACCAATGGTCCTATGCCGGTTGGAAAACCGCTGGGCCTTTTCCTGGGAGAGAGACAACTTATCCACCACTTGGTCCGAGATCTGGTGCATTCTCTCCACCACAGTGTCAACACCTGGGCAGGCAGAAGGCTCCACCTGCCCTGAAGAGAATCGAGGATGAAACCCAAAGTTACAAAAAAAGGTGACATCAAAGTGGCAGAACTAGATCTATTATTTAAAGCAAATTCGGCCAAGGGCAAAAATGAAACCCAATCATCCTGATCAGCAGAAATAAAACATCTCAAATACGACTCCAAAGTCTGGTTTGTTCTCTCCGTCTGCCCATTGGTCTGAGGGTGAAACGCAGAGGAGAAGGACAACTGAATTCCCAGCTTGGAACAGAAAGTCCTCCAAAATCTAGACACAAACTGAACTCCTCTGTCAGATACAATGTTCTTAGGAATCCCGTGCAAGCGAACCACCTGTTGCAAAAACAAGGGCACCAACTCTGAGGAAGATGGCAACTTAGGGAGTGGTACAAGATGGACCATCTTAGAGAATCTATCACAAATCACCCAAATAACAGTCATTCTCTGAGAGACAGGCATATCAGAGATAATATCCATTGAAATATGGGTCCATGGCACCGGCAAAGGCATCAACAACCCACTAGAGCGAGAACAAGGTTTAGACCGAGAGCAAGTCCCACAGGACTACACAAAATTCCTGACATCACGAGACAAGGCGGGCCACCAAAAAGACCGACTCACCAAATCTCTAGTGCCAAAAATACCTGGATGACCAGCCAATGCAGAGCAATGAACTTCAGACATCACTCTCTTCCTCCACTGGTCAGGAATATACAATTTTCCAATGGGACAACGCTCAGGTTTGTCCTCCTGAAACTCTTCCAGAGCACGTCTCAAATCAGGCGAGATGGTAGAAAAAACTACCCCCTCACCTAAGATGGTAGCAGGCTTGGTCACAACAGGAGAATCAGCAAAGAAACTCCTAGAGAGGGCGTCTGCCTTGACATTCTTAGTGCCCGGAAGAAAAGAGACCACAAAATCAAAACGTGTGAAAAACAAGGCCCACCTAGCCTGTCTAGGATTCAAGCGTTTGGCCGACTCCAGGTAAATCAAATTCTTGTGGTCAGTAAGGACCACGACTTGGTGTTTAGCTCCCTCCAACCAATGTCTCCACTCCTCAAATGTCCATTTCATGGCTAACAGTTCCCAATTCCCCACATCATAGTTACGTTTGGATGGGGAGGACTTTCGGGAAAAGAAAGTACAGGGATTCATTTTAGATGTTACAGGATTTTTTTGGGACAAAACAGCTCCTGCACCAATCTCAGAAGCGTCCACCTCTACCTGAAACGGGAGTGAGACATCAGGTTGCTGCAAAACCGGAGCAGAAGTGAACCTTCGCTTCAACTCCTGAAAGGAAGAAAGCCTCCGGAGACCAATTCAGCACATCAGCACCCTTCTTAGTCAAATCAGTCAATGGTTTGGCAATACCAGAAAAGTTAGCTATAAATTTACGATAAAAAATAGCAAAACCCAAAAATTTCTGGAGGGCCTTCAAAGAAGTGGGCTGAACCCAATCATAAATGGCCTGTACCTTGGCAGGGTCCATTTCAATAGTTGACGGAGACAAAATAAATCCCAAAATGAAATCCTCTGTACACCAAAAAGGCATTTCGATCCCTTGACATACAGGGAATTCTCCCTCAAAATCCAGAACACAGTCCAAACATGTTCCACATGAGAGTCCCAATCCTTGGAAAAGATCAAAATATCATCCAGATAGATGATCAAAAATTTATCCACCAAGTCTCGGAAAATATCATTCATGAAGCACTGGAAGACAGAAGGGGCATTAGTGAGCCCAAAAGGCATCACCAGGTACTCAAAATGTCCCTCTGGAGTATTAAACGCAGTCTTCCATTCATCCCCATGCTTAATGCGAATAAGATTATACGCCCCCCTGAGGTCAAGCTTTGTAAACCAGCAAGCACCTTTAACTCTGGAGAATAGATCAGAAATCAGGGGTAACGGATACTGATATTTAACAGTAATTTTGTTGAGGGAACAATAGTCAATACAAGGCCTTAACCCCTTCCTGACATCCGACGTACTATCCCGTCCACGGTACCCGGGCCCGTATGACCGTGGACGGGATAGTACGTCTACCGCGATCAGCGGCGCCCACGTGGTGAGCGCCGCTGATCGCGGCCGGGTGTCAGCTGATTATCACAGCTGACACCCGGCACTATGTGTCAGGGGCGGTCACGGACCGCCCCCGACACGTTAACCCCTTGCACACCGCGATCAAACATGATCGCGGTGTACCGGGAGTTAAAGGGAAGCATCGGGAGGGAGGGGGCTCCCTCCGTGCTTCCCTGAGCCCCCCACGGCAGCGCAAAGTGCAGCGCTGCTGCGGGGGGCTCCTATCCTCCAGGCCCCCGAATCCAAGATGGCGACGGGGGCCTTCGGGGACCTGAGGAAGCTGGCTTCCTCAGTGCCTGCAAAGCGCAGGCAAGAGGAAGTCTGCTTCAATGCCTGTGACAGATTGCTGATCTGTCACAGTGATCTGTGATGTGACAGATCAGCGATCTGTCACAAGACAGTGATGTCCCACCTGGGACTATGTAATAAAGTAAAAAAAAAAAATGAAAAAAAAAAATGTAAAAATAAATTTAAAAAAATCGCCAAATAAATTAGAAAAAAAAAAATATATATATTCCCCCAATAAATCCATTTTTTGGAAATAATAAAAAAAACAAAAAAACAATAAAAGTACACATATTAGGTATCGCCGCGTCCGTAATGACCAGCCCTATAAAACTGTCCCATTAGTTAACCCTTTAAGCGAACCCCTTAAAAAATAAAAATAAAAAACGAAGCAAAAAATAATGATTTATTATCATACCGCCAAACAAAAAGTGTAATAACGCGCGATCAAAAAGACGCATATAAATATCCATGGTACTGCTGAAAACGTCATCTTGTCCCGCAAAAAACGAGCCACAATACAGCATCATCAGCGAAAAAATAAAAAAGTTATAGCTCACAGAATAAAGCGATGCAAAAATAATTATTTTTTATATAAAATAGTTTTCATTGCATAAAACCGACAAAAACATAAAAAAACGACCTAAATGAGGTATCGCTGTAACCGTACTGACCCGAAGAATAAAACCGCTTTATCAATTTTACCGCACGCAGAACGGTGTAAACGCACCCCCCCAAAAGAAATTCATGAAACGCTGGTTTTAGTTCATTCTGCGTCCCAAAAATAGGAATAAAAAGCGATCAAAAAATGTCACGTGCCCGAAAATGGTACCAATAAAAACGTCAACTCGTCCCGCAAAAAATAAGACCTCACATGACTCGGTGGGTCAAAATACGGAAAAATTATAGCTCTCAATATGTGGTGATGCAAAAACTATTTTACAATAAAAAGCGTCTTTTAGCGTCTGACAGCCGCCAAACATAAAAACCGCCATAAATAGTAAGTCAAACCCCCCGTTATCACCCCCTTAGGCCGGTTTCACATTAGCGCATTTTCAGCGCGCGCACGGCCGGGGGTAGCTCCGCCCCCGATCCGGCTCTCTGCCCGGCGTGCCCGCCCCTTGCTTGTAGCGCCGCCTCCTAGCGGACAGCGGCGCCTGCGATCGGCGCACCCTATCTTTAGCATAGGGTGCGCCGATCGTGCGCTAGTTGCGCTTTGACCTGCGCTGCGCACTTTTGACGGTGCGCCGTGCGCGCCAAAATCAAACTTTTCGGATTTTGGCGCGCACGGCGCACCGTCAAAAGTACGCAGCGCAGGTCAAAGCGCAACTAGCGCACGGCCTGCGCACGATCGGCGCACCCTATGCTAAAGATAGGGTGCGCCGATCGCAGGCGCCGCTGTCCGCTAGGAGGCGGCGCTACAAGCAAGGGGCGGGCACGCCGGGCAGAGAGCCGGCTCGGGGGCGGAGCTACCCCCGGCCGTGCGCGCGCTGAAAAAGCGCTAATGTGAAACCGGCCTTAGTTAGGGAAAAATAAAACTAAAAAAAAAGTATTTATCTCCATTTTCCCGTTAGGGTAAGGCTGTGTGCACACGCTGCGGATTAGGTGCGGATTCACCCGCGCAGATTTTGTAAAATCCGCAGGTGAAACCGCAGATCAAAAGACCTGCGGTTTTACCTGCGGATTGCTCTGCGGTTTTGTCCTGCGGTTTTTCATCTCCTCAATAGAGGAGATGGCAAACCGCAGGAGAATCCGCAGAAAGAATTGACATGTCAATTCTTTCTGCGGATTGAAAACCGCAGATAATCCGCGCGGAAAATTCCGCACTGTCTGCACTGCGGTTTTTGATTCCCATAGGGAATCATGGTACTGTACACCGCAGCAAAAACTGCTGCTGGTCCGCAGCAGCCAAAACTGCTGCGGAACCGCAGCAAAATCCGCAGCGTGTGCACACAGCCTTAGGGTTAGGGTTAGGGCTAGGGTTAGGGTTAGGGCTAGGGTTAGGGCTAGGGTTAGGGCTCAGATTAGGGTTAGGGGTGTGTTGGGGTTAGGGTTGGAGTTATAATTGGGAGTTTCCACTGTTTGGGCACATCAGGGGCTCTCCAAATGCAACATGGCGTCTGATCTCAATTCCAGCCAATTCTGAGTTGAAAAAGTCAAATGGTGCTCCTTCCCTTCCAAGCTCTGCCATGCGCCCAAACAGTGTTTTACCCCCACATGTAGGGTATCAGCCTACTCAGGACAAATTGCAAAACAATTTTTGGGGTCCAATTTCTCCTGTTACCCTTAGGAAAATAAAAAATTGGGGGCAAAAATATCATTTTTGTGGAAAAAAATGATTTTTTTATTTTCACGTCCGAGTGTTATAAACTTCTGTGAAACACTTGGGGGTTCAAAGTGCTCACCACACATCTAGATAAGTTCCGTGGGGGGTCTAGTGTCCAAAATGGGGTCACATGTGGGGAGTTTCAATAGTTTAGGTACATCAGGGGCTCTCCAAACGCACATGACACCCGCAGACCATTCCATCAAAGTCTGCATTCCAAAACGTCACTGCTTCCCTTCCGAGCCCAGACGTGTGTCCATACAGTAGTTTTCTCCCACATATGGGGTGTCAGCGTACTCAGGCCAAATTGGAAAACAACTTTTGGGGTCCAATTTCTCCTGTTACCCTTGGGAAAATGAAAAAATTGGGGACTAATTGATCATGTTTCTGGAAAAAATACGATTTTTTTATTTTCATGCCCTGGCATTATAAACTTCAGTGAAGCCCTTGGGGGTTCAAAGTGCTCACCTCACATCTAGATAAGTTCCTTAGTGGGTCTAGTTTTCAAAATGGGGTCATTTGTGGGGGGTTTCCACTGTTTAGGTACATTAGGGGCTCTCCAAAGGCAACATGACACCCGCAGACCATTCCATCAAAGTCTGCATTCCAAAACGTCACTACTTCCCTTCCGAGCCCCGACGTGTGCCCATACAGTAGTTTTCTCCCACATATGGGGTATCAGCATACTCAGGACAAATTGGACAACAACTTTTGGGGTCCAATTTCTCCTGGTACCCTTGGGAAAATAAAAAAATGGTGACTAAAAGATCATGTTTGTGGAAAAAATACGAATTTTTTATTTTCACGCCCGGGCATTATAAACTTCTGTGAAGCACTGGGGGGTTCAAAGTGCTCACCACACATCTAGATAAGTTCCTTGGGGGGTCTAGTTTACAAAATGGTGTCATTTGTGGGGGGTTTCCACTGTTTAGGTACATTAGGGGCTCTCCAAAGGCAACATGACACCCGCAGACCATTCCATCAAAGCCTGCATTCCAAAACGTCACTACTTCCCTTCCGAGCCCCGACGTGTGCCAATACAGTAGTTTTCTCCCACATATGGGGTATCAGCATACTCAGGACAAATTGGACAACAACTTTTAAGGTCCAATTTCTCCTGGTACCCTTGGGAAAATAAAAAAATGGTGACTAAAAGATCATGTTTGTGGAAAAAATACGAATTTTTTATTTTCACGCCCGGGCGTTATAAACTTCTGTGAAGCACTGGGGGGTTCAAAGTGCTCACCACACATCTAGATAAGTTCCTTGGGGGGTCTAGTTTCCAAAATGGTGTCATTTGTGGGGGGTTTCCACTGTTTTGGTACATCAAGGGTTTTCCAAACGCGACATGGTGTCCGATCTCAATTCCAGCCAAAAACGTCAAATGGCGCTGCTTCCCTTCCGAGCTCTGCCATTCGCCCAAATAGTGGTTTACCCCCACATGTGGGGTATCAGCGTACTCAGGACAAATTGCACAATAACTTTTAGGGTCCTGTTACCCTTGGAAAAATAAGAATTGAGGGTGAAAAGATCATTTTTGTGGAAAAAAATATGATTTTTTAATTGTATGGCTTTATGTTATAAACTTCTGTGAAGCCCATGGGGGTTCAAAGTTCTCACCACACATCTAGATAAGTTCCTTAGGGGGTCTAGTTTCCAAAATGGGGTCACTTGTATGGGGTTTCCACTGTTTAGGTACATCAGGGACTCTCCAAACGTGACATGGCGTCCAATCTGAATTCCAGCCAATTTTGCATTGAAAAAGTCAAACGGCGCTCCTTCCATTCTGAGCTCTGCCATGCGCCGAAACAGTCGTTCCCCCCCACATATCAGGTATCTGCGTACTCAGGACAAATTGCACAATAACTTTTGCAGTCAAATTTCTCCTGTTACCCTTGGTAAAATAAAAAAAATTGAACCTGAATTATTTTTTTTATGAAAAAAAGTTAGATGTTCATTTTTTTTAAATATTCAAAAAAATTCCTGTGACGCACCTAAAGGGTTAATAAACTTCTTGAATGTGGTTTTGAGCACCTTAAGGGGTGCAGTTTTTAGAATGGTGTCACTTTTGGGTATTTTCTATCATATAGACCCCTCAAAGTGGCTTCAAATGTGATGTGGTCCTAAAAATAAAATGGTGTTGTAAAAATGAGAAATCGCTGGTCAACTTTTAACCCTTATAACTTCCTAACAAAAAAAAATTTTGGTTCCAAAATTGTGCTGATGTAAAGTAAACATGTGGGAAATGTTAGTTATCAAGTTTTTTGTGTGCCGTATCTCTGTGATTTAAGGGCATAAAACTTCAAAGTTGGAAAATTGCGAAATTTTCAAAATTTTTGCCAAATTTCCATTTTTTTCACAAATAAACGCAAGTTATTTGAATGAAATTTTACCACTAACATGAAGTACAATATGTCACGAGAAAACAATGTCAGAATCACCGGGATCCATGGAAGCATTCCAGAGTTATGACCTCATAAAGGTACAGTGGTCAGAATTGTAAAAATTGGCCCGCTCATGAACGTGCAAACCACCCTTGGGGGTGAAGGGGTTAATGACCCATCTTTCTTAGCCACGAAAAAAAACCCAGCACCTAAGGGTGAAGAGGATGGTCTAATATGACCCTTCTCCAACGACTCCTTAATACAGGATCGCATAGCCTCGTGTTCGGGTACAGATAAATTGAAAAGTCGACCCTTGGGAAATTTACACCCAGGGCTCAGCTCAATTGCACAGTCATAACTCCTACGAGGAGGCAAAGATGCAGACTCATTCTCACTAAATACATCATAATAATCAGCCAAATAGTCAGGAACATCATGCAACTGGGGAGAGGTGGAGAAAACAGGAGCATCACTAAGGGCACACGGACAACCCCAACTCACCACAGACACAGATTTCCAATCCAAAACTGGATTATGGATTTGCAACCAGGGAAACCCCAGAACAATGGTATCATGCAAATTATGCAACACCAAAAATCTGCAATTCTCTTGATGGTCTGGGGCGACCCGCATTACCACCTGGGTCCAAAACTGAGGTTTATTCTTCGCCAAAGGAGTAGCATCAATACCCCTCAAAGGGATAGGCGTCCGCAGAGGTGTCATCGGAAATCCACAATGTTTAGCAAAATCCAAGTCCTTCAGGTTCAGAGCTGCTCCCGAATCCACAAAAGCCTTAGCGGAAAATGTGGACAAGGAGCAAATCAGAGTAATTGCCAGAAGAAACTTAGGTTGAACACCACCCACAGGAAATGTGTGTGCAAAACGTTTCTCTCGTTTAGGGCAGACAGAAATAATATGCGAGGCACCACCACAGAAGAAACACAGCTTATTACGCCTTCTGAACTCCTGACGCAGCACCCCAGACAAAACTCTATCACATTGCATAGGTTCAGACATTTGTTCAACAGGTGGCAACACCTCTCGTGCGGTTTTGCGTTCACGCAAACGCCGATCAACCTGAATGGCTAATGACATAGAATTGTCAAGACCAGAGGGAACAGGAGATCCCACCATAGTATCTTTTACAGTTTCTGACAAACTCTTCCGAAAGAGAGCTGCCAAGGCACCAGCATTCCAGGTAGTAAGGACCGCCCACTTTCAGAATTTTTGACAGTACAATTCTGCAGAATCCCGACCCTGGCTCAATGCCAACAGGGCCTTTTCAGCCTGATCAATAGCATTAGGTTCATCATACAACAACCCCAAGGCTTGAAAAAATGCATTCACATTAGTAAGAATAGGATCATCAGGTTTCAAAGAAAACGCCCAATCCTGGGGATCGCCGCACAGCAAAGAGATGACAATTTTATCCTGCTGCGCAGAGCTCCCCGATGAGTTAGGCTTCAAAGCAAAAAATAAATTTACAATTATTCTTAAAATTCAAAAATTTAGACCGATCCCCAAAAACACATCAGGAGTAGGGATCTTTGGTTCAGCAGCATGTGAATGAGCAAGATAGGCGGAAATTCCCCGCACTTCAGCAGTGAGCTGCTCCACACGATCAGACAATTGCTTCATCTCCATTGAGAAAGAAAAAAAAAAAAATCCCCCTACGGCCTCAGAGACAGAGGAAACAACACACACACAAAAAAAAAAATTCAGCAACTGAATGCATGAAAAAAAAACTTTTTTTTTTCCCCTTTTTCTTTTTTTCAATTCTCTCCTGCTATTGAGTACCCTAGGATCTGCGGTATGGCTGGTGATTCTGTTATGAATGAGTCACCGAAGGAGGAAAAAACAGAAATACAAGCTAAGTCCAGGAAACCGGAGAGGTTGGTAGCTATCGGATTGCAGACCCCTGATCCTATCCACAACAACTAACAGTAGCCGTAGGGGGTTCCTACGATGCCCTAGACCCCTCGATCACAGCCGGAGAACTAAATAGGCCTAAAGAAAGAAAGGGGAAATCTAAACTGCCCCCAGAGCAGACCCCAAAGCAATAGGTAGCCCCCAACATATAATGCCGGTGAAGCAAAATGAAAACACTAACACAGATAGAAAGATAGGTTGAGCAAACGATGGGGCCCAAGCTAACTAAAAAGGACAGGATAGAAAAGCTGCTGTCTGCAATCCGTAAAAACCCCTACCAAAAAATGTCCCAACCGTCTGATAGGAAAAACAGGCCCTGAAGTCGCTAGGACTTAAAAAAGACTATATCAGCACTCAGGTAAATTCTGAAGACAGAGCAAAGAGACAAACTGATCAGGGACAAAAATGGAACTCAGCACACCCCCAACCGGAGATGGCTGAACTCCAAAAAAAACAAAGTAAACAAAACTAATAAGTTCAATAGCAGAGCAAAACTTATCTTTGGGAAGCAGGAATCAGACTGGTCTCCAAGAATCCAGCAGAGAAATCACCAGCGACTCAGAAGGGTGTCGGCTGCCTTATATCCAGTCAGAACTTCCTGTTACCCAGTCATCATCCACCAGATCAGGTGTTTGGTAATCAGCCTCACTACCTCCTTCACGAGAAGAGGGAGTTCATCAGACATCGACGGTGAAGGGGAAAATGAACTCACAACAGGGTGCTGTTTGAATTTGCTGCCTATCTTCACCTGTCTGAATACTCTAGTGGTTTGTAGCAGCCAGATGCGCTGCCTGCAGTAGATGGAATGCGTCAATGGAACACTTAATGTGTCTCAACGGGCCCTTGCCCATTATTTGGCTGTGGAGCAGCAGCCATCTTTAGTCTGCTGAAGAAGCAACAGCAGGTAAGGTACTCGGAGCAGGAGAGGTAAGGGAAGACAGCTGCTTGCTTGTTGAATATTCTCCCCCCTCCTCCTGGTGTTGAGGCGCGTTGGAACAACAGGGGGAGGGTGTGTTAAAATAGGAGTTATGCAGATTAAAAATGCGTGGATTGCAGCTAGAACAAGCAGCAGAACTGTTGTTTTTAATGCATCCAGTGTTTAAGAGGTCTTCCAAAAGGCATTTTTTGGCTCGTTCTCCACAACGGAAGTCTGTCATAGGACTTGAGGCAGCACAAGTACAAAATCAATTCTGGTTATTGCTGCTCAGCTTTTTGGCTAACATCAAGTGTAGTATCTTTCAAAAAGGCGGTTTTGGCCTCGGACGCCATAGTAGATTGATACAATGCACACTGGGGTTTTGAGGCTTGTTAGTATACCAGGTGGCTCACATAGTCATCTGGTGGAAAACATGGCTCCCCAGGTTCGATGCCATTTGGCCGGGGAAGATTAAAATCCAGAAGTATAATGTGCCCCAGGAGTGGTGACCCTGGAGTGCTTTAACTCACTTGGTTTGGGAACCCCACTTGAGTTTTGGCACATTTTGCACAAGCACTTTTCCATTCTTCTTGCACACATCCTTATTTCGGGGCATTTTGGCTAGGATGAGGAATTTTTAAATTCACGGTCAAAAGTCCGGTCAGTATTACACTGTTAAACCTTCACCATTTATTTTTATTTATTATATTTTTGTCACTGTGTCACGTATTCACGTGTGTCCACTTGTCACTTGGACTTTTGTTAGGATGCGGTTCCCTCACGGGTTCCCTTCTTGACAGGTCTAGGGGGAAGTGTGTGGCCATCAGGTTCTGCTCCCCACTAAACCCCCTGGCTCCCCTTTTCCGGGAGGGGAGCACAGTCTTAGGCTCCCAGTGTCTTGGTTGGGTGAGAACTCGGGCAGATGCTGGAGGTAAGATTGTGTCTCCTCTGGCTACACCTGGAGGAGGCTAATTGCCCCTGTCCCTCGCTGTGGCCTTCTGGCTCGAAGGGAAGGGGAATGGTTTGGGGGATCCTTCTCCTTTCAAAAATTTTTTTTTTAGAAAAGGTGGCCTAGTACCACCTTAGTGCATTGATACACAATACATACTGGGTTAGTGCACTTGCTAGTAAGCCAGATGGCTCATACAGTCAGTTGGTGGAAACCATGGCAACCCAGGATCGAAGTCACTAGGTGTAAGTGTGAGGGCTTATGGTGCAATGTGCCCCAGGAGTGGTCGCTCTGGTGGGAGTCTGAGCTTACTTGGCGTGAGATTCCCCTTTTTGTGAAACATCTGCGAAATGGCGCTCGTCGGGCGTGGGGGAGCTGCCTCTGCACATCATCCCCTGTGCACAGTTGTGCGATATTTTCATGAGCAGCAGCCGGGTAACCTGTTATGAATGGGTCACTGAGGAGAGCGCAATAGGCTATGCCACCAGAACACCAGAGATGTTGGTCGCTCAGCGGATTGCAGACCCCTGATCTTAACACCACAACTAGCAGTAGCCGTGGTGCGTTCCTATGTTGCCCTAGACGCTTCGTCACAGCCGGAGGACTAACTAAGCCTAAAGACAGAAAGGTGAAATCTAAACTGCCCCGGAGAAGATCCCCAAAGGAATAGACAGCCCCCAAACATATATTGTCGGTGAGACAAGATGAAGCACAAACACAGACAGAAAATAGACTGAGCAAATGATGGGGCCCACACTGACTAGATAGTGCCTTTTCTGTCCTGTCCTATCTGCAATCACGCAAAAACCCTAACAATTCCAACACGACTGATGTACAAAAATACTGAGGTTTGCACAAACCTCGCCCCAACTATATCAGCACTCAGGTGTGAACTGGAGGCTAGCAACAGGCTAATACAGCATGGGAATGAGCAAAAAACACAAGATACAAAAATACAGGGCAGGAGCCAGCAGCCCCTGGGGGAGCAAGCTGACCCCTGACAGCAAGGCAAAATCAGATGCAAAGGGTTTAGCAAATGACACTTAGCTGAAAAATGCAGGATCAGGCAGGAGACAGAAATCCTCAATAAGCAAAGAAAGGAGTATCACCGGTAGCCACTGAGAGAAGTCTGCTCGCTTATGTAGTCCCAGTCACTACCCACACTCCTCCAATTATCTTCTGCAGCTGTTGGGTTATCATGTAGACCAGCTCCACTACCAGCAGTATCCACCAGAGGGAGCCTTGCCTCAAAAGTCGGATTAAGAGAGTTCACAACAGTAACCATTCCAATACATTATGCCTTTTCTTTTCTTCCATATTTATCATGGTGGTATATCAATTGTTTAGTGCTGAGCTCACTCCCCAGTATTGAATAGCAAACATTGTCTTGCACTACTGGTGACATAATATAACCGCGTCATTGATTTAAGGGCATCTAGATACTTTTTTGTACTGCATTCATTCCCTGTACTTGCTGCTATATAATTGCACTGTGCACTTTAGCTATTTTGCTTATCTATATTCCTTTTTATCAACTTAGGATTAATTTAGACATACTTACAACATTGTGCTGATATGTCAACAAGTCGATAAACTAGTGCTGGGCACAGACTCACCCTGCATTTGGAGGTTCCCCCTTTGTCTTTTACTTCATGTAGTTTACTTATTTATAAATATATGTTTTAAACCTAAATCTTCTTTTCACTTCCTTCTTTTATGGCACCATACCATTTAAGAATATGTTAGTAAAGTCTTGGACTCCGTAGCATGTTGCACCTAGCCTTTCATACTATCTTGAGCACCCCTCCATTCCTGGCCTTCGGGTCAGGAAAGGGAATTTTTATAAACACGGTCGAAGGTCCGGTCAGCTTTGGGCTGTGAAACCAACACGAAACAGGGCTCCCAGCTCCACTAGGGTGAGAGTCTGGTTGGATGCTAGGAGCACGAAAATGGCTCTTCCTCGGCTAGGAAGAGCATCAAAGATCCCCAACCCTTGTTGTGGCCTTCTGTCTGAGGGACGAGAATGGTTTATTGAGGATCCTCTCCTGGTGTGCTGTTTTGGTGTGACTTTGGTGAAATTTTTAGCACCTTGGATATTGCTTCAATCAAAAAATCAGTTCTTATCAGTTTAATATCTGATACGTCCCCTATCTGGGGACCAAATAATAAATGGATTTTTAGAACAGGGAGATGGAAAAAGCGCTTGCTCTGTCAACTCCACACATTGGCCTGGTATTGCAGTATTTCCAGGAGTGGTGCAAACCACTTCCCTAATCCGGTTTCCAAAAACAGGTTGAATTGAAATCAATGCAAGTTGTGTTATCGAACTGTTTTTTTATTTTTTTTGTGTTCTTTCCCCCCTTCATTTGTTTTTTTTCAGGGTCAAAGTTGCACATTTTGGTTCAACTTGACCAACTCTGCTATATCTTGTGTGAGCATTGTTTTCACTTATGTATGTAAAGCATTATATTGTATTCAATTTGTAATGTAATTAATGTAATCTATCTTTCCAGGGTTTTGCTGCTTGCTACAGGTGTGATAAGCTGCAATAATGGATTTGGCCTTTGTTACATTGCTGCAAACACACCTCCTACAAAGCCAGCCTCCTTGCCGTCAGTACTTACTGTTTTAATTCAAGAATCCCATGTGTAGGCATTGCATTCCTACCACATTCCTGACACTGATTTCTTTTGTGAAACATGGTCTCAGTCTTGTGGCGCACCGACTTCTTAATTTTCTGTATGTGGATTAAAAATAAAAAAAATTGGTCTGGAGTGGTGTTTGAATTTGCGGCCTATCTTCACCTGTCTGTGTATTCTAATGGTTTGCAGCAGCCAGGTGTACTGCCTGCAGTAGATGGAATGGGCCAATGGAACACTTAACATGCCCCAATGGGTCCTTTGCCATTATCTGTCTGCAGCAGCAGCAGCCATCTTTAGTCTGCTGAAGAAGCGACAGCAGGTAGGTACTTGTCAGCAGAAGTGGATGAGATATAGAGCCTGAAAGTCAAAAGTTCAAAACATTGTTACCTTTTTGCTCTTCACTGTACTTTTTGGTGAGTCTGTAGGTGTTTCCACGCTGCTACCCCACCATAGAGCAGGGAATTATGTTACACAGGTCAAATTTATAACTGACAACAAGGTCTAAGTTATTAAACCAGAAAATGGTTAACTTAAAAAAAAAAAATTGCATGGGCTCCCACATAATTTTAATAACCAGAAGAGGGAAAACCGACGGCTGATGTTAATATTCTGGGAAGGAGCCAATAGCCATAAAGGTTCCCAGACTATTAATATCAGCTCACAGCTGATTGGCTAGTTTACAGGGGGACCCCAGAAAAAAACTGACATGGGGTCCTCCTATAAAATATAACCAGCAGAGGCTACACAAGACAAATTCTGACTGATAGTAATAGCCTAGGAAGGGGTTATGGAGGGTCCAGACTAAAAACATCAGCTCTAAGATGTACCAATTCTGGCACTTAGATTGAATAAAGGAAGTGAGAAGAGCGAGGCTAGTTTAAACCATACTCACCGAATGCCTAATCCACTGAAACCAATGTCTCTTGCAACAAAAATATTATCCACGCTATTTCTCACCTGTCTGCAGAGAAGATAGTCCATAATGTCCCACAATGATCCTGATGACTTTGAGAGTAGTCACAAATGTGACTGCTCCCAAGAACAGCTGGCTATACACGGACGCAGGAGGTAATCGCTCCTGCAGTGTACTGTATACCACTGAGCTGCAATGAGAGTTCACCAGAGTGTATCAGCTGATTAGCACCTGTGATCTCCCTTACGGCACCACCGCTGTGTGAGAAAGTTCTCACGCAGTGATGGTGCCGTGAGAGCACCGGAGCTCATCAGCTGATGAACTCGAGCAACCTCACAGCAGCTCAGTTATGCACTGCGGCAGCGATAACGCTTCTGTCAGTGGATTGCCGGCAGCTGGGTAGAGCAGTCACATCTCCCGCTGTGACTGGTCTACACTTGAGATTGTCGTGGGACACTCAGGATTACGTGGACTACAGCAAACAGGAGATTATATAGTGTTTTATTATTTTACATTTTTATAGGAGACATGGGAATCGGATTGGGGGTTAGAGGAGTATAAACTTTATTTTTATTTGAATATGTATTTAATTATTTTACATTTTTTTTTTTTTTTTTAAAGTTTGAGTACAGGCGCCGGCTGACGAGAGACTACTCCCATCAGCGGCTCCTGCCATCACTGTTATCAGTGACAGTAGACGTAGCCTGACAGGAGTAGTAGTCTCATCAGCTCACGCCTGCTGACCTGCAGTAAGTGTTTTACCGCAGTGTTTTATTGCAACAGTTTATAGATAAGGAGTGTAAGAGTTTTAGTGTCCTGTCATTAAGGTCTGGTCCAGGTCTGTGATACCCCCAAATGATCTGCATTGCTGATAATAGATGCAGTGATGTGCAGCCTGAACTCACTGACCAGCAGTCTGATACACTACTGGAAGAGAACTTTAGGTCATCATTAGTGTTGAGCGAACAAGCTTCGGTGTTATCCACATAATGTAATGCCTTTATGCATCTGTACTTGTTCCTGCCTTGCTGCTGTAATGCTCTGAATTTCCCCATGGTGGAACGATTAAAGGATTATTTTATCTTGTATCGGGGCAGCTCAAGTAAAATGTTCAAGTCCCCATGGCTGCATGATTCGCGGTTGTTAGGCATTTCCTGCATATGTGCTGTGTAACAGTAGCGAATCTTACAACCCCAGTGATACTCGGATAACGCTATATCTGAACACGCTCGCTCACCACTAGTCAGCATCACTGCAGGATTTTTACTCTTCTCTCAAAGAGAACTTTCCAAACCGGAGGAGGCATGCTCAGATGATGTTCGTTATCTTTGGATCTACTTACATATGTGAACACTCTCGGTAATGAAGTTTAACAAATCTAGATACAGAGCCTCACCCAATGATGATCACCTGTCAGCCATCCTACCTATATCCACCTCAGCCATTCAACCAGACTGCAACACACTTGTTTAAGCCCAAGGCAGGCTGGATTTTTCTCACTGCCCATCAGCTGCCCCTCTCTTGCCTCAGCTGAGGGAGGGGCCTGGTGAGACTCTTTACAATAGGTCACCTAGCGAATATCTATGTCAGACCCCAGGAGAGGTAACGTGTATTGCAGATCTATTTGTATTTCCTGCGGTGTTCTCCCAAGTAGCAATCACAGATCCAATTCGTAAGACATCTATGTATTTTAAACTGTTCTTATCTGCACGTTCTTTTATCATTCCATCTTTTGTAACATTTTAAGCACCCTACTCTTTTTTGCAAATTAAATAATGTAATAAGTTTGTCCCTAGTTTCTCCAATGTATCAACTATCTCGAGGAGAGAAAATACCTTGGTTGTAATAACTTGCAGCCATGGTGCAAGTAGTGAACTGTTCAGCAGCTTGGGAAAACTGGGTGTGCATGTGTACTAGTGTGTTGTCCAGTGCAGGCGTCTCGCTGGCCAAGTGAAACAGCAAGTGGTGGTGTGCGCTTAGCTCATTCTCAACCTATTGCAATAGGTGAGTGGACGAGTGAGTGTGGGAGGTGGAGCCCCCATTACAACAGATCTGAGGCACCTGTGATGTGAATGGTGTTTATGACACCAAACCATTGACTTGAAAATTTTGATCCAAACAATTAAATCAATATCGGACATGACTCTAAAGTTTTGCACGTACCACTCAGTCTGAAGAAAAAAAAAAAAAAAAATCCGACATGTAAACACACTCATACATGAAAAAAATGGATCTATGAGTGAGCTGTAAGACATGTCATACGGATGTGTTTATGTAGCCTTAGTCTTCACTAACAGTAAAAATAAAAGGTGCTTCTCACAAAATTAGATCATCAAAAAGTTAATTTATTTCAGTACAAAAAGTGAATCTCATATTACACAGAGTCATTGCAAACAGAGTGATCCATTTCAAGTGTTTATTTCTGTTACAATGTTGATGATTATGGCTTACAGCCAATGAAAACCCAAAGGTCATTATCTCAGTAAATTAGAATACTTTATAACACCAGCTTGAAAAAATGATTTTAAAATCTGAAATGTTGGCCTACTGAAATGTATGTTCAGTAAATGCACTCAATACTTGGCCGGGGCTCCTTTTGCATCAATTACTGCATCAATGCGGCGTGGCATGGAGGCGATCAGCCTGTGGCACTGCTGAGATGTTAAGGAAGCCCAGGTTGCTTTGATAGCAGCCTTCAGCTCATCTGCATTGTGGGGTCTGGTGTCTCTTGTCTTCCTCTTGACAATACCCCATAGATTCTCTATGAGGTTAAAGTCAGGCGAGTTTGCTGCCAATCATGCACAGTGACACTGTTGTTTGTAAACCAGGTATTGGTAATTTTGACAGTGTGGACAGGTGCCAAGTCCTGCTGGAGAATGAAATTTCCATCTCCAAAAAGCTTGTCGGCATTGGGAAGCATGAAGTGCTCTAAAATTTCCTGGTAGACGGCTGCGCTGTCTTTAATCTTGATAAAACACAGTGGACCTACACCAGCAGATGACATGGATCCCCAAACAAACGCTGATTGTGGAAACCACACTAGACCTAGACTAGAAGCAGTTTGGATTGTGGCCTCTCCACTCTTCCTCCAGACTCTGAGACTTTGATTGAAATGCAAAATTTACTTTCATCTGAAAACACCACCTTGGACCACTGCGCAAAAGTCCAGTTCTTTTTCTCCTTGGCCCAGGTAAGTCACTTCTGGCATTGTCTGTTGGTCATGAGTGGCTTGACATAAGGAATGAGACACTTGCAGCCCATGTACTGGATACAGCTGTGTGTGGTAGCTCTTGAAACAATGACTCCAGCAGCAGTCCACTCCTTGTGAATCTCCCCCAAATTTTTGAATGGCCTTTTCTTAATCCTTTTAAGGCTGCGGTTATCCCGGTTGCTTGTGCACCTTTTTCTACCACACTTTTTCCTTCCACTCAACTTTCCATTAATATGCTTGGATACAGCACTCTGTGAACAGACAGCTTCTTTAGCAATTACCTTTTGTGGCTTACCCTCCTTGTGGAGTGTGTCAATGACAGCCTTCTGTACAAGTCAAGTCAGCAGTCTTCCCCATGATGGTGGAGCCTACTGAAACAGACTAAGGCCACATGCACACATTGAGTATTTGGTGAGTTTTTTACCCCAATATTTGTAAGCCAAATCCAGGAGAGGGTGAAAACCACCATGGTTACTTACCGGTAGCCGGTTTTTCCGGAACCCATGACAGCACCACCTGAGAGAGGGATCCGCCCCGCCAGGACAGGAACCTACTGAGACATAAGGGGCGGCACCTCTCCCCCGCTTCAGTTGGGTTACAGAGCATTGAGAGGACTTCCCGGTTAGTTACATGTTTAATCCAACACCACAACACTCAAAACACCCTACTAATTGTGCACACCATACAGTGAAAAAGGGGGGGAATGTACGGGTGCTGTCATGGGTTCCGGAAAAACCGGCTACCGGTAAGTAACCATGGTGGTTTTCCCTTCACCCATGACAGCACCACCTGAGAGATTTTTGGAGACTTCGAAACACCTTAGGGAGGGACCACCGCTTGCAGCACCCTTCTACCAAAGGTTAAGTCAGCAGAGGAGGATAGATTTAATCTATAGTGCTTAAAGAAGGTTGAAGGTGAGGCCCAGGTAGCGGCCTTACAAATTTGTTCGATTGATACCTCTGCCTTTTCAGCCCAGGAGGTCGCCACGGCTCTGGTGGAATGAGCCTTGATGCCGTCAGGAATCGGGATACCACTAGCTGAATAGGCTACACTAATGGCTTCCCTGATCCATCTAGCAATAGTCCCTTTTGAAACCCCATAGCCTTTCCTGGCACCCTGAAAAGCTACGAATAGGGACTGTGACCTCCTCCACTGGCTAGTGGCAGATATATATTCTACGAGAGCTCTTTTAACATCCAGACTATGGAATTTTTCCTCCCCCAGATTTTTTGGATTTTCGCAAAAGGATGGAAGAACAATTTCCTGACCCCGATGGAAATCTGACACTACCTTGGGCAGATAACTGGGGTCTGTTCTTAACACTACCCTATCCTGAAAGACTTGCGTATAAGGAGGATTTACTGAGAGAGCCTGTAAGTCGCTTATCCTGCGGGCTGATGTGAGGGCTATTAACAGGATCGTTTTTAGGGTCAAAAACTTTAGGGGTAGCTGATGTAATGGCTCATACGGTTCTTTTGTAAGGGCTTCTAACACCAGGTTTAAATCCCAGGGGGCTATTCTAGGTATTGGAATAGGCCTAGCTCTATGGCAGGATTTAATAAATCTGGCTATCCACCTATCTGATGCCAGTTTGCAATTGTAGAGCGCCCCTAGTGCCGACACCTGAACCTTAAGTGTGTTTACTGCTAACCCCATCTGCAACCCAGATTGTAAGAACTCTAGGATGTCACTAATCGGGGGTTCTTTCCCTAACGGCTTACCCAAGAACTGTAGGAACTTATCCCATGTTCTGCCGTAGATGTTAGTAGTCACCGGTTTCCTGCTTTTTAGCAGAGTGGCCACCAGCCCAGGGGAGAACCCCCTATCTATTAAAAGCGACCTTTCAAATTCCACGCCGTCAGATGGAATCCTTTGACCTGAGCGTGCAATATTGGACCCTGAACTAGTAGGTCCGGGATTTCTGGCAGAACCCAAGGATCGGAGAGGGACATCTTCCGTAGCAGAGCGAACCAGGGCCTTTTTGGCCAAAATGGAGCTATTAGAATCACCCTGGCTTGATCGTTTCTGATTTTTCTTACCACAGTCGGGATCAGAGCTACTGGGGGGGAACGCGTAAGCCAGTCTGAAGTTCCACTGGATGTGCAATGAGTCCACTGCCCATGGGTTTTCCCTTGGGTTTAGAGAGCAGAACCTTTCTGTTTGCCTGTTGTGCTTGTTTGCAAAGAGGTCTATCACCGGTTCCCCCCAAAGCTGAATTAACTTTTGAAAAATGGATCGGTTTAGCGCCCATTCTCCTTGCCTCAGGGTATTGCGACTCAGGAAATCTGCCTCTATGTTTTCTGCCCCTTTTATGTGTAGGGCTGTCACGGAGTGTAGGTGATCCTCTGCACTGCTCAGAATGTCTGTTGCTGCTTAATGGATTAAGGAGTGTGATCTTGTCCCTCCTTGGTGGTTGATGTATGCCACTGCTACCTTGTTGTCTGACATGATGCGTACATCTCGACCCTGGAGTAGCGGAATGAAGTGGTTTAGGGCCTTGCCCACTGCCCACAGTTCTCTCAGGTTGGAGGATGCCTTCCTTTCTTGAGGTGTCCAGGAACCCTGACCTATGAGGCCCCTTAGGTGTGCCCCCCACCCCGAGGAGCTTGCATCTGTTAAAATTATATCTGTCGCCTGTCTGTCCCATGGTATTCCTAAGGTCAGATTTGTCTCGTTCAACCACCAGTTGAGAGAGTCTCTGGTTTTTAAGGAAAGCTCCAGCTTTCCTTCCAAACGCCCTCTTAGCGATCTTTGTGCTCTTAGTATCTCCCCCTGGAGTTGCCGGGTGTGAAACTGAGCCCACCTGACCGCCGGAATACAGGATGTTAGGGTACCTAGCAGGGACATTGCTTTTCTTAATGTCATACATGGTTGGTTTCGGCCCGCCAAGGCCAGATTTTGCACCTTCTCTATCTTGGACTCTGGGAGCAGACACTCTTGCCTTTCTGAGTCCAGTATAAATCCTAGGAAGGTCTGTTTCTTTAGGGGTTGTAATTTTGATTTTTTGAAATTGACTATCCACCCTAACTCTTGCAAGGTGTTGATCACCTGAGTCAGCTGTGCTGTACAGTGGTCCTCTGAACTGCCCACTATAAGAAAATCGTCCAGGTATGGTATTATGACCGTATCGTGAATCCGGAGAAAGGCTGTCACTTCCGCTATGACCTTGGTGAAGACCCTCGGGGCTATGGATATGCCAAACGGAAGAGCCCTGAACTGAAAGTGCCTTAGTGTGCCCTGAATATAAAGCGCTACCCTCAGGTATTTCTGGTAATCTGGATGGATAGGGATGTGGTAATACGCATCCTTTAAATCGACTACGGCCATGAAGCAATCTTGATGCAGCAGCTTCACTGCCGTAGTTACTGATTCCATCTTGAAGGTCGGGTTCTTTATCCATAGATTGAGGCGTCTGAGATTTATGATTGTCCTGAACGACTGATCCGGTTTTTTTATTAGGAAAAGGGGTGAATAAAACCCCTTTCCTTCCTGTAAGCGTGGCACCTCGGATAGTACCCGCTTGTCTATCAGGCTCAGGATTTCTGTTTCTAAGGCCAGTTGTTCTTCGGTCATCTTCCTGATAGGTGTGATGACGACCACGGATTTTGGCTGACGAATAAAGGGGATTTTCAGGCCTTCTTTTAGGATGCTCAGAATCCAGGTGTTGGAGGAGATCTTTTCCCAGGCCTGGAAAAAGAGTGCCAATCTCGCTCCTACTGGAATACTGGCGTCACTGTGGTGACTTTTTGGAGGTGGAGGTGCCTCCACCAAACATAAACCCTGATTCTCTCTTCTTTTTATCCTCCCATCTTCTTCTGTCAGCGGGAGGACGCCCTCTATTGAATCTCCCCCTCCGAAAGGGCTGTCTCCTCTGATCCATAGGGAATCTGGGGAAGCCTTTTTTCTTATCGCCTGCTTTCTCCAGAATATCGTCCAAGTTCTTGCCGAACAGGAATCGGCCATCGCAGGGGAGAGAGCACAATTTGGCCTTGGACTGAAGGTCACCCGGACAGCCCTTAAGCCATAACGCGCGTCTAGCAGCATTTGATAGTGACGCTGCTCTGGCTGTCAATCGCATAGAGTCCGCCGAGGTATCTGCCAGAAAAGCCGCTGCCCCGTGCAAGAGATACATGTCTGATAAGATCTTCTCTCTTGGGACCCTTGACGCCAGCTTCTCTTCTAACTGCTGCAGCCAGATCATGAGGGAGCGTGCCGTGCAGGTGCCCGCTATCGCCGGCTTAAGACCTCCTGCTGTCGCTTCCCATGTGTGCCTCAAATATGAGTCCGCTTTTTTGTCTAGCGGGTCTCTAAGAACCCCTGCGTCTTCCAAGGGCAGGGCCGACCTTTTGGAAGACCTGGACACCGCTGCATCTATTTTTGGGACTTTGTCCCATATTTCCGTATCCTTGTATTCAAAGGGGTATCGTCTCTTAGAGGCGGATGGAAGGGCCCCCGATTTTTGAGGCTTTTTCCACTCCTTCTCAATAAGCGCCTGGATTTTCGCGTTTACTGGAAAGGTTCGTTTTTTCCCCTCCTGAAGCCCCCCAAACATGACGTCCTCTAGGGTTTTAGCCGCCCTTTCTTCCTGTAGGCCCACTGTGGTTCTAATGGCCTTTAGGAGGGCATCTGTATCTTCTACAGGGAAACATGGCTTACCCCCTGTGTCACTATCTGAGGAGGATGATTTTTCCGCCTGAGATGATACTGATGCGGAATCTGAGGGGGAACTAGGGAAATCCTTCCTGCTTTTTTTCCCTTTTTTCAATAAGGACTTAATTGAGCCTTCCATTTCTGACCTGAGGGCAGATATTAGATTGGCTGCGAAACTAGGCGCTTCCTCCGCCATAGTCCGCTGAATGCACGAAGCACAGAGATCTTTTTGCCAGTCTCTTGCTAGGGGAGATTTACATATAGCACAATCCCTATTGTTCTTCTTGCTTCCCGCTTTTCTGGGCCTTTCCTACAGGGTGAAGCATACAATAGAAAAAAACCCCTATTAATATACTGCTGACATTCACGAAGATCACTCACCACCCGCAATCAAGGGTACCGGATTTGGAGGCTGCGTCGGAGCACCTGACCCGCGCTCTTTGGACCTTGAGGAGTGCCCCGACCTGCGGCTGGGGCGACTGCTGCTTGAATGGCTTCCATGCTTTCTGCCAGAGGGCTGTGAGGGAGGCAGGGACGCTGAACGTTCCTGCTCGGACTCCATCTTGCACCGCCGATCTACAGCTGTCTTTCTCCTTTTAAATTGCATGCCTCCGCCTGGTGAGCGTCTTCCTCCCCTCCCCCCTGCGACCGCCGGCCCAGCGCTTCAGAAAGCCGGCGTCGCACCCGGCGCCATTACACCGTCGCCTTCTGCTGACGTCAGCCGGCGCACCCAGCATTCCAAGCGCCGCTGACGTGAGCGGCCGGAAGACGCCAGCATCTCTCCCCTACCACGGGGATCGAGATGCGGCGTGCGCGAGGGGAGGGCGGCGCGGTGGGGGCTTCCCGGAGCCACCGGGATCCCATCCACGCCCGCACGAACCCGGAGCCCCAGGGACCCCGGGGACTGCGCTTCCAGGACCCGACGGCCGGCGCTACAGGTAAGCTACCTGTTCTTCCCGCGCCGGGACGGGCCTGGGTCTTTATCTTTCTCTTCGCCCATGACAGGCACCGCCACAGTGGGATTCCTTCCAGGACAGGAACCCAACTGAAGCGGGGGAGAGGTGCCGCCCCTTATGTCTCAGTAGGTTCCTGTCCTGGCGGGGCGGATCCCTCTCTCAGGTGGTGCTGTCATGGGTGAAGGGAAAAATGCAGATGTGGTGACGTGTTTCTATTATGCTTTTCCTCTGACTGTTCCACTCGTGGATTTGGTTTGCAAATACTGGGGTAAAAAACCCCTCAAATACTCAATGTGTGCACATGGCCTAAGGAACTTTTTCAAACGCTTAGGAAGCCTTTGCTGGTGTTTTTTGTTAATTATTCTAATTTACTGAGCTGATTATTATAGCTTACAGCCAATGAAAACCCAAACATCATTACCGTTAACAGAAACACTTGAAATAGATTACTGTGTTTGTAAAGACTCTATATAATATATTAATTTAACTTTTTTGTATTGAACTGAAATAAATTAACTTTTTGATGATATTAAAATTTTGTGAGAAGCACCTCTATGTCTACTTTAGTGCATCTTTACTTTATCACTTTAAGGCTGTGTGCCCACGTAGCGATTTTTAAGCGTTTTTGCAGCGATTTTCGGCACAAAAACGTTTAAAAATCGTGTACAGAACGCCCCCCATGCATTCCTATGGCATTCCGCACATGCTGTGCTAAATCTGCGCTTTTTTCCGCGGCGGAATCGCATCGCGGGAAAAAAAAAAAAAATCGCAGCATGCTCATTCTTTTGTGCGGAATCGCAAAGAATTGCCGCGATTCCGCACCCATAGGAATGCATGAGAATCGCTTACTTCCCGCATGTGGCTACGCCCACCATGCGGGAAGTTAAGAGTCTCATGTGCAGTTGGTACCCACGGTGTGGTGGAGAGGAGACTGTCCTCCAGGCCCTGGGTACCATACCCCTGTAAAAAAAAAAAAAAAAAAAAAAAAAAAAAATCGGGGTATATTTACCTTCAGGTGTCCCGCGCTGCATTCCCGGCCTAAGCGTTCCCAGTAATGCCTTGCGGCAAGGCCTTGTGATGACGTGGTCTCGCGAGATCGCTATAGCAACACGAGACTACGTCATCACAGGTCTCGCAAGGCATTACTGGGAACGCTGTGGCCCGGGATGGCAGCACGGGACGCTGAAAGGTAAATATACCCCGATTTTTTTTTTTATTTTTTTTAGCATTTTAACATTCTTTTACTATTGATGCCGCATAGGCGGCCTCAATAGTAAAAACCTAGTCACACTTGTCAAACACTATGTTTGACGAGTGTGACCAACCTGTCAATCACTTTCCAAGCGATGCTTCAAATCGCTTGGAAAGTGCTTGAATATCGCACACGAAAATCGCGGTAAAATCGCGATCATAATTGCGGTAAAATCGTGCGGGAAAAAAACGTGCGATTTCTGGGAAGGAGTCCGGTTTTTAGTGTCCGGAATAAAATGCTACGTGGGCACATAGCCCAAAAGAACCACTAAAGAAAAACCTGTGGCGCTCCGCATAAGCATGTAGAGAAAAACCTACAGCAGGTCTCCAGCTACCATATACTCTCAATTACAACCCAATTGTTGTTATGCTTGCACTTTATTGCTGCGTGGACATGATGTAACTTGTAACGAGCATCTGTATATACACACACTTACGTCTTGCAGGTCAAATCATAGGATTTGTCTTAACAAGTACAGTAGTCATATTATGTAGCTAAACCTGACATAAGTGCAGCTAGAGGAAGGCTTTAGAATAAAACTACTTCCCCAGTTTGGGAGTACTCTAGAGTACATACCCTGATTTTTTTGTGCAAAAGACACTTCAGGAAAATTTGGCGGTTGAATTCGCCTGAAAAAGATGTACGCGTGCACATACCCTAACTAGTGAACCCCATCTCACCGTATAAGAAACCCCATCTTAACAAGAAGGCCATTTCACCAAGTCTGTTTGCTTACGTTGAGCTGTGAAACATTCATAGCGGGTTCCACACAGAATTTGCCCTTTCTTTTGGGAAAGCTGAAGTTGGTTTATGGGTTCTGTTTAACTCCTTCCCACCTAACTCAGTTTTCACCTTCCTGATTAGGAGAAATGTTTCCCAATCTGACCTGTAATAACTTTGGGTGTGGCGATAACTGGAATAGTTCTACATAACCCATGGACTCCAAAAGGTTTTATTTTTTTTTTTTGCAACAGAGTGTGTGTGCGTGCGCATCTCATATATAGTCAAAGATTCATCGACAAAACTCATTTTTTCCCCACACGTGTCCTTTATGTGCAGTCCGTATAAATCCGTTTCGTACAGCTGCAGCTATTAACCATTTCTAAGACCATTTACAGTTTATGTTACAAAACTGCAATGCATCTGCAAAAATTGGATGCTACACTGTGGATCCATATGGTAGCCTATTCTTTTAAATGGGTGAATTTTATCTGATTTATGGAAGAAACTAGTGCACGCTGCAATTTTCACAAGCAGATTTGGTCAGTGGAAGATCATCTGCATTGAGTTGTTGAACAACATTGGTTTGAGTGTTGTCCCCTATTTTTTTCAAATAGCACTCAGACCAAAAATACAGTCATGTGAATGAGCTCTTACACTCAGTCAAGTTAGGCCTTGCCATACACCCACCCGAGGAAGCCCAAGCGAAACGCTCGTTGGAGCTGCCAGCATCAGACCCTGAGTGGAGACTATGGGTAAGACTTGTACCATAATGGCTTAAGTGACAAATACTATCTGATCACTGTTTCCTCTCTACCTGAGATATTTAACACTGGCCTCCGAGTTACTGCTACTTAGTTTAAGTCATATGTACGCATGCTCTCTGCTGAGGCTCAAATGTTTTAGACATAGTGTGAAAATGTACTAGAATCTGGGAGGGAGTATGTGAAGCACTGACGCTTTATATGAATTGCTGCTATTCCTTTTTGGTCTTCCCATCTACCTAACTAGTATGGGTCTGTTTGCTTTGCACCTTGTTCCATACTGTTCATTTTACCACTGGATTATTCTTTATATATTTTGTCTTTTTATTTAGACAAGCAATTTAATGTGTCACTTTTTATCTGGGACTCTTTTTCTGCTTGATACTTCTTGCCATAAGCATAGTCTACCAGGCCAGTATGCCTGGCAGACTCAGAGGTCAATTTTTGATCACCGTTTGCCATGACACCCACTGGTGAACTGCATTGCTCTGAAGCCAAGGGGATGAAAGAAGGAGCCCCCCTCACTCACAATCAGCTAAATGGCACAGTCGCTACTGCGCATGGCATTTAGAGGGATAAACAGCCAGTAATGGTGCTCTGGGCCGTGCTGTTGCTACAAGAGATAGGCTTTCAGTTAAGCCAAATTCCAGCAGTGATCAGCTGGGCACAGCTCCTGTGCCACATGACCCCCCAGGACACAACAATACACCCATTAATGCAACTGGGAAGGTGTTAATCTATCCAAGATCCTAAAGTATAGTAAATGAGGTCTGATTACCCACAATGTGATTCCCACGTTGCCAAAACGTGGGGCTCTGCTACCCACAACAAGACATAATGAGCATTCCAAGAATGAGCTGGAGAAAAATGACTTCCTACATATTAACTAAATGTAGTTTGCAGAGAGTGAGGTTATCCCACATTAAGAAGTAGTCTTGTAATGTGTAGTAAAACTGTAAAAACTGGCTGGAACAAGTGCAAATGAGGCATATAAAAATCAGAGGCTTTTCCTTACATGCTCCAGATCTGCAGCAAAGGTTTTACCACACCTTTTGAAATGGCAGCAATATTTCCCAGTCTATGGTTTGACAGCTGCATTCATCACTGCCTTTGCCTTTTTTCACATTTTCTAGCAGATTTTTTTTTTCCCACTTTTTAGAAGTCCATTATATGTGCTGACCTTTTTGTTTTTCCACTTAATGGACAGAGTCTAGCGATTCCAGATCTTTGCATCCAATTCATATACAAATAGTTGCAAAGTTTGCCACAATTCCATTCCTGTCTGCCCATGCCATATTTTTTAGCTCAAAGGTTGGCACAATTATTGCACCAAACGCTACAAAAATTGTTCAAGACAAGAAGAAAGCTCATTTTTCACTTTGTGCCAAATTTACGCATCGCATGGGCCACTTTAATCTGGTGCCAAAACAGCAACTAATACCACATGATAAAAAAGGAAAGGGACTTAAAAACAAACAAACCAGTACTTGGTCAGTATCTGTAAGCCAAACAAGGAGAGGAACAACCAGAGGAAAAGCATAATAGAAACACGTCACCACTTCTGGATTTATCACCACTCCAGGTTTTGGCTTACACATACTGGAGGTAAAAATAGTGATACTGAATGTGGCCTAACCCTGGGATTCAGCCTTTTTCGGCAACATTTTAGTGTTCAGACATCATGAATACTTTATGAAATATGATTTAAACTGGATAATGGAGAAAAGCAGTGCAAAGTGGGGGGGAAACATTCTCAACAGAAAAAAATATAATTGTGACACATTTGTTATGCATATACATGTTAAAGAATGTGATAAAATATTGGGACATTGCATTATCTCAATTTATGGGTGAGGGCAGGGATGTGAGGTCTTTAACGCTTTAGAGAAGTTAAAGCAATTACCTGATCTTGCCTTACAAGTCTGAAGTCACTACAATACTGCAGCCTTGTGACACCGAAATGTGCACGGTGAGGATTCCCCGATGTGGGGAGGGGGTGTGACCTTAGTAAGTATGTGATATGTATATTCTCAACCACATTCTGACTAGCCAGTTTCTGATCTCGCTCAATACACTTGCACTGAGAGAGGCACCCCCCTCTAGTTGGAATGTGGCCAGGAGTATGCATATCGCGTCCTTGGTCACATGACCACCGTTCCCAGCAGACACTGTACAATCCTTACAGCGCGCACAATGTGAGGATTCACAGGTCTGCAGTCACACAAAGTGACTGCATATTTGTAGCTCAAGACAGGACAACCCCTTTAAACATTATGTAGCTTACCTGCTATGCAGGATGTTTAAGGACCTCTATATTGTCTTAGGCTGCAGCTTATAATCTCGTCTTCTCCCTCCAGGTCAACGATGATCAGTTCGGTGACATCATACCTGGCTGTGGTGGGCGCAAGTCCAGCAATATAATGGAATTCTCTAAAAAGTCACAGCTAAGGTACGCAGCATAGACTTCGGTAAAACGAAAACGCCAACCTTAGTCTCCTAAGACATGCATCTGCCATATTTATGGTGAGAAAGTTGTGCTCTGACACACATTAGCAAATTGAGTTTAGTAACTTTGGGTACAATAATAACATTTAATAACATTCTGTAGGTCATTAATAACATACAAGAGCATATAAATATGCACTGCAAATGGGACAGAGGTTGTCATAAATGTAATACCCATTACTGGAATATAACGCATGGGGATTTTAACAACAGTTAACAAAAAATACTGATGAACCTGGAATAAAAACATAACTTGCATGACCATGCATTTTGGGTGGAGCAGCCCTGGATATTGCTTGTAGTAAATGCTTGGAGACATCTCATGGGTTAAATCCATGTATTCACATAACAAAAACCACACTTTGTGGAGAAATACGGTTTCCCTCCGTGTGAGTTTTCTGAGGTTTTAGAAGGTTCGAGTTGGTGAGGAAACATGTTGAACACTCAGGGCAAGACTACAACTTCTCTATCGTGTGAGTCTTTTGGTGACTGAGCAAGTTGGAATGACGCCTGAAACACTTGCCACACTCCAAACAGCAGTGCGGCTTTTCTCCAGTGTGTATTTTATTGTGATCAATAAGATTTGACACTCTTGAAAACCGTCTTCCACACTGCAAGCAAGCGTACGGCTTTTCTCCTGTGTGAATTCGTTCATGTTTAACAAGTTCAGACTTACTGATAAAACACTTCCCACACTGACAGCAGGAGAAGGGCTTCTGTCCTGTGTGAATTCGCTGATGGCTTAGAAGATTAGAATTCAACTTAAAGCTTTTTCCACATTCAAGACAAGAATACGGTCGCTCTTCCATGTGAATCTTCTGATGCCGAAGGAGGTGAGACTTGTATGGAAAATTCTTCCCACATTCAACACATATGAAACACATGGGATCTTTCTTTTTAAACTTGCTGTCACTTTTGGTATAAATCCATGAAGGATGATCCACAATATTTTCTTCATCACCCGAAACAGGTTCATCTTTAATATGTGAAAACGAACCTTTACGAACACTAAGTATAGGTGTATACATGTCAGTGTACTTTTGGAGATCTGAACACATTTCCAAGCTGGCAAGATTTTCTGCTGCATCCAAAATAGACTCTTCCTTGGCATGCAAATATTTGTTAGGGGATTGCTCGGTGCGCACGTTGAGGGCAGTATGTGAAGCATTGCCTCCACCACATAAGACAGATTCCTCCTTAACATGAGAAGGTGAGTAATGTGTGGATTGTGCAGATTTATACGTTTTAGCCTTGGTGATCGATGGTTCTTTACATACAGCTGGTGTGTCCATAGGGTTTTGTGGACTGTCAACAATATCTGGGACATCTGATGCGCATTTTCCACTTCCTATGGTAATATCATTGTCAACCATATCATCCTGAGAAGAAACAGGAGAATGAGACCCCTCCGATATTTCTGCATCATCAGTGAAATCTGTTAGGAAATGAATACATCATGTTAAGAGGTTAGAATCACTGCCATGCTTTAGTAAGGAGTAAAAGGCTTCTTGCTTGTCAATATATCAATATAACATTTACAAGATGAAGGCGTGATGCAGCTCCATACAAGCACAGACTGGAAATTGATCTAGTTATAGTCATCCTATAGAATGTGAATAGAATCCCAATTCTGAGAAGTAGTTTGAGTTCCTAATTAATTCTCTTTTTTTTTTGCTCATAAAAGTCACAAATATGAACACTCTAAAGATCATTCTGCATACTAGAGCTAGTTTTAGAAATCCTCTCTTACCAGGTGATGTGCAGCTTTGGCGAGTTTCCAACTTGATATCCATGTTAGGATTCTTGCAGCTTTCTAAATAATCCCACTCCTCCATTGAAGAATCATCATCTTTATCTTGAAAATTGTCAGGGACCTGAAAAGGACAAAGATACATAGAGGTGTTGTGTGAATGATTACTAACTGTATAATGTTTTTCATCCATAAATTTAGTTTTATGTTCTCCGTACTATAGTCCTCATTGTTTTGCCACTAATGAATCATGCAGAATAATAACATGCTTAGTGTTGCAATAAATAGGTTGTTGGGCATCTCTAATATAACCGGCTAAGCGTCACTCTGTCTGAAGTCTTTATAGACTGCGCAAGAGCGACGCGCCTGCGCAGTCTGGCTCCAGACAGAATGAGGCATCCAGCGCTGAGGAGTGTGTATGGCATCGGAGATGGCAGTAAGCATACACACTGCATACCGCTATGTCCGGCGCCATACTTACATACTTACCTGACCTGGAGGAGCGTTGCCGCAGCGCTTCTCTTCAGCCGGAGACCGGGGCAGGAGTGCGGCCGGAATCACGCCTGCGCATAGCGCGATCCGACAGCACTTTACTGAAGACACATTTGCAGTGTGTCTTCAGCAATATGGCGCCGGACAGCGCTATGGGCATGCGCGTACTCCGGCGCCAGACTCCTCCCCCGGCCTCCAGCAGAACGTGACAGGCAGCGCTGGAGCACAGGGAAGAAGGGTGAGTATAAATGGGTTGGTGTGTGTGTGTGTGTAGTTTAATAGAGGTGAGGGGGACCATGCATACCACGAAAGGAGGGTGATGGGACCACGTATACCACGAAAATGGGGTGAGGGGACCATGCACACCACGAAAGGGGGGGTGAGGGGACCATGCATACCACGAAAAGGGGGGGCAAGGGGACCATGCATACCAGGACTGGGGGGTGAGGGTGTGAGGGGTCTATGCATACCAGGATGAGGAATAGGGTGCCATGCTTACCAGGATTGGGGGGGGGGGGTGTAAGGGTACAATGCATACCAGGATAGGGATGAGGGGTGCCATGCACACCAGGATAGGTGGGGGGCAGCAACATACCAGGATGGGAGACCATATACCAATAAAAATGCCCGCCACCCGGGCGTAGAACGGGTTCATAGCTAGTATAATATAGCTGGGAGTTCGATACCCTCACCCATCAGTTATTAGCATAGACAACGAACAGATGTAAAAAAATTAAGATTACAGATCTGTTCAAGCTGTAGCAGCCACTGTAGATCATTCAGACCAGATATATCAGTGATAGACATACACAGTAAACTAATTAGATACCTAGTTTAACCCGACTGCAGAGCACCAATGGGTTTCCATGGCAACCTGGGGCTGCCATCTTAGTACTTCTGTCAACTTGCTGAACGTCATAGATGGCTACCAAACATCCTGTGAAACGCTTAGGAGTTGCAACCATTTTTCTACAATGCCTCCTCATTTCAGAGGCCGAAAAGTAGTTTTAAAAATTAACTTTACCATAAATAAAATGTTCATTTTTTATATATTGTAGACAATCATTTAGCAATGACTGCCTGATGTCTGGAAGCTACGGCCATCATCAAACTCTGGCTTTACTTCGTTGTGAAGTGTTGCCAATCCTATACTGCAGCTGACTTGAGTTGCTGCTTGCTTGTCTGCTTTGTCACATCATCAATAAACACTATAGTGACCCAGAGCCATTGGAAGCCATGCATGCCCATGCTTTTACACTGTCACCACCATGTTTTACAGAAGATGTTGTGTGCTTTGGATCTGAGCCATTCCAAGCCTACTTTCTTCTTTCCATCACTCTGGTACAGGTTGATCTTCGTTTCATCTGTTCCAAAAATGATTTTCTAGAACTGGGCTGGCATCTTTAGATGTTTTTTGGCAAAGTCTAATCTGATTGTTCGATTTTTAAGGCTGATTAATGGTTTGCCTTTTTAGTGAATCCTCTAATTTTTTTCTCCTGAAGTCTTCTCTTTATCATACACTTATATAGCGAAACACCCATTTCCTGGAGAGTGTTCTTCACTTTGGTGGAGGAAAACTGTTGTCTTCAGGGCAGTTCCATGCGGAGAAGGAATATTTTCAAATATTTTGGAAATGGTTAATTTTTTGTAAGTTGGTACTTCATTACACAAGGCATAAGGTGGCAACACTGTTTCTTTCAAATTCCATATATTTCCAAGATGGCAGAGGGTTGAATGTGAACACCTACTGTTCTTACTGGAATCATACAGTAACAGGCTATATTGGTAAGTGGATTACTATTAACTAGCAACATGCATAACTTAATTTCAGTAAATATAAAAGAAGTACTGTTAGGAAACCAAAATACTATATCTTTGGTTCTGTAAGATTATTGTTTACCAGAAATTTTGCACATATCCATTGTAGACATTTTCTCAGTAACGTAAGTTACCAAAAAGATAAAGTTTTTGTAGGATTGAGAACTAAGCATAAATTAAGTTGTAACTTGTAGAGTTCTTATATTGCATAATGTATTAACTATTCACTAAGCTTCATGTTGCTGCTAAAAGTTTCAGTTTCTGCAGGAAGCAAACTTATTGTAACGTAAGTTACCATCAGCTTTGTAACGTAAGTTACTTTAGCTTTTCAATGTAAGTTACCTGCCTTTCAATTTCTGGACAACACTTACAGTCAGCGTTTTGAAATAATTAAATCCTATCATAATTTTGATGTTCATTTTACTTTATATTAAGAGGTCATCCTTTGTAGTTTTAGAGTCACAATGCCATTAACAGTTTGAATCTTTTCAGCTGGCTTTAAGTCACCAGTGCCATACAAATCAGCTAACTCCTTAGGCAAAGCAACTGCAAAAGTAAGGAAGTTACTTCCTACCAGCACACCAAGAAATGTGTAGTAAAAAAAAAAAACTATTTGGATCATTGTGTGGACCTATTGAAAGTACAAGTTCTTCATCCAAGAGAGTAGGACCAACAGCATTGAAGCCCAGTACTGCAGATACAATCACATTATTATACGAAAGAGATGATATAAGTAGAGCTTCCCCAGGTGTAAAAGATGTTGTGACAGTGCGCTCCTCCAAGAAAAAAAAAAAGTGCAGAAACGGCATCTGTACCTATCACTGTTGGAAACATATGCAGTTTTTGTTGAAGAACATCCTGATATTGAAAATGGCAAATGCAAATTTTGTGTTCTTCGTCCACAACATGTGCTGCTAAGTAGTAAGATTCCACACAATGTGTGTCTGTGCAAATGCCATGAGAATTTTAAGCTTGCTATTGAGTCCCTCTGTAAAATATGCAACACGTTTCCACCTTATGGCCAAAAATTTATTGACTTTTCTTTGCAAAATATCAAATGAGAATTGTTGGTTTTCAAAGTGTGAAAGATGTAAAGGAAACCTTATGTTTAAATTATCTTCAGAGTGAAGATGTCCATGATATTCCTGCTGGCAATGCAAAGCCTGTTGAAGGAATTTCAAAATTTCATGCCATAGGGTATTTTGCAGGCAAATTTATTGGCTTTAGAAGCACTAAAACCATGGTCTATTACATTGCTAATAACTGCACGTACCCTGATATTGAATACAAAGTTGATGACTGAGTTGAAGTAATGTATGATGGCAGAAAGTATTGTGGAGTGGTTACTGAGGTTGCACGCAATGAGATGAAAGTGAAAACCATGGAACTCTATGGCAAGAATAAAAATACCTGGAAATGGTCATCAAAAGATGATGAAATTTATTATGATGTCTGTCAAATTTTAAGAAAGGTTGATCCTCCCTTGAAAATGGGTTCTAGGGACATTTGGGAATTTTATGATTAGCCAGGAAGTTAGATGAGCAGTGAGCACAAATTTCCATCCTTGTTGAAGTTCTTCATTAGCCGTTATTCTAACGCATCGGGTATTCTAGAATATATATGCAGTTTATTTCAGAAAATTTAATAATAATGCACCCCCCAATCCTGGTATGCATGGTCCCCTCACCCCCCAATCCTGGTATGCATGGTAACCCCCCTTTGCTGGTATGCATGGTCCTCTCACACCCCAATCCTGGTATGCATGGTCCCCTGACCCCCCAATCCTGGAATGCATGGTCCCCTGACAACCCCCCCCCCCCAATCCTGGAATGCATGGTCCCCTGACCCCCCCCCCCCCCCCCCAATCCTAGAATGCATGGTCCCCTCACCCCCCAATCCCGGTATGCATGGTCCCCTCACCCCCCAATCCCGGTATGCATGGTCCCCTCACCCCCCAATCCCGGTATGCATGGTCCCCTCACCCCCCAATCCCGGTATGCATGGTCCCCTCACCCCCCAATCCCGGTATGCATGGTCCCCTCACCCCCCCAATCCCGGTATGCATGGTCCCCTCACCCCCCCTTCCCTGGTATGCATGGTCCCCTCACCCCCCCTTCCCTGGTATGCATGGTCCCCTCACCCCCCAATCCTGGTATGTATGGTTCCCTCACCCCCCAATCCTGGTATGCATGGTCCCCTCACCCCCCAATCCCGGTATGCATGGTCCCCTCACCCCCCAATCCTGGTATGCATGGTCCCCTCACCCCCCCCTTCCCTGGTATGCATGGTCCCCTCACCCCCCCTTCCCTGGTATGCATGGTCCCCTCACCCCCCAATCCTGGTATGTATGGTTCCCTCACCCCCCAATCCTGGTATGCATGGTCCCCTCACCCCCCTTTCCGTGTGGCCGCGACCAATCAGCGTCACGGCCCTCTGTCCGCGACCAATCAGCGTCACGGCCCTCTGTCCGCGACCAATCAGCGTCAGAGGGCCCCTGCCAGGTCGTAACCAATCAGCGACAGGCGCAGCTGTTTGTAACGGTAAGCTGCGCCTGCCGCTGATTGGTCGCGGCCGGCGCAGGCCTTAATCTGTAAAAAAGAATTAAAAAGTTTTATTCTCACCTTCCGACGGCCTCCTGTCTTCTCTCCACGTGCCCGGCCTCGCGTTCCCAGTAATGCTTTGCGGCTTAGACCGCTGATGACATCACTCTCGCGAGAGCGAGAAAGAAGACCGACGTCACTCTCACGAGAGCGAGAAAGAAGACCGACGTCATCAGCGGTCTAAGCCGCAAAGTATTACTGGGAACGCGAGGCCGGGCGCGTGGAAAGAAGACACGAGGCCGTCGGAAGGCGAGAATAAAATTTTTTTTTTTTAATTTTAATTCTTTTTTACAGATTAAGGCCTGCGCCGGCCGCGACCAATCAGCGGCAGGCGCAGCTTACCGTTACAAACAGCTGCGCCTGTCGCTGATTGGTTACGGCCTGGCAGGGGCCTGGCGGCAGCGACCAATCAGCAGCCCGCGATTTCGGTTACAGACAGACACGATTATATATATATATATATTATATATTTTAGATTTTAGTCTACATATGTAGTTCACACCAATGAATTCACATGCAGCCTATGTTTTGTCTAAATGAAGTCAGTTTTGCCTTCTCAAATATGAACACTGACAAAGTTGAACACATTCTTTTTTTGCAACATAAGTTACTATATTGTGTTGTAACAAAGTTACCTACATTTCTTGTAATAAAAACTGTAGCATGTAACTTGAGAGGTTAAAATAAATTTGATAAAGTTGCTTGTACTATGGTGTTTTAGTACAATAAAAATAGTGCTTCTCACTGTTTACCAGAACAGAAAATTTGGCAGTCTCAAGATATGGACAATTGCCTTTCCTTTTTGTGTAACGTAAGTTACCAAGTAATAACACTATTTTGTATTTAATTTGTATTGTTGAAAAAATCAAACTGTGTTGAAATCTATTGAGAATAGTTTAATGTACAAAATACATTCACTCATTTTTGTGCCTGCCCTCTGTAGCCATTATTAACTCAGTTTTTGGCTTGTGAATGTAACGTACGTTACCATGGAACTGCCCTTCAGTGGACATCCAGGCCTTTTTGAGTTCCCAAGCTCAGCATTGTGCCCCTTTTTTGCAGATTACACCAAACTATTCATTTTGCCACTCCTAATATTTCTGGTCTCTCTCTGATGAATATCTTTTTTTTTTTTTCAGTTTAATCATGGTCTCTTTCTCTTACATTGAGCGCTACTTTGACTGCATGTTGTGGGTTCACAGCATCAGCTTCCAAATGCAGATGCCACACACTGGAATCAGTTCAAGACCTTTTACCTGCTTAAATGAAGATGGATTGATGAGTGAACAGCCTACGCAGGCTATTAAAGAGATTTTGAAATAAAATGTCCAATTACGTTTGGTCTCTTTAAAAAGAGGTAGCTACATATTAAAAAAAAGTTGTAATTCCTAAACCCTTACTCTAATTAGAAAGTAAATACCCTCAAATTAAAGATAAGAGTCTGCACTGTAATAAGCCCATATTGATTATATAATTGTATCTTGAATGTGTTTTGGTAAACCGCTACAATGCCAAAACTTGTATCACTGTATCACACCTCATATTTTTGTGAGGTGAGCTGAATCATTAATGCCATTTTAGGGTAGATAAGACTATTTGCTTACCCTTTTGTGGTGTGCAATATACAGCTGCTTCTCACAAAAATAGAAAATCATCAAAAGCTAATTTATTTCAGTTCTTCAATACAAAAAGTGAAACTCTTATATGGAGCCATTACAAGCAAAGTGATCTATTTCAAGTATTTATTTCTGCTAATGTTGATGATTATGGCTTACAGCCAATGAAAACCCAAAAGTCAGTATCTCAGTACATTTGAATACTTTATAACACCAGCTTGAAAAAATGATTTTAAAATCCCGCCGCTCCATTCTCCCCGGCGCCATTCCCCCCCACCACGTCGGTCCGTCTTACCCGGTCTTCACATTGCCGGTGAAAGCTGCAGCCGGGAATGAGCGGGTCATGTGACAGGCAGGCTGAAGTGACGTGCACAGAGCCTGTCACATGACCCGCTCCTTCCCTGCTGCAGCTTTCACCGGCAATGTGAAGACCGGGTGAGACGGACCAGCGTGGTGGGGGGAAGGAGCAGCAGGGAGGGGGGGGAAATGGCACAGCGGGGAGGATTTGTTACTGTGTGTGGAGGGCTTCTTTATGTGGACGGGGAGGGCCTGTAGCTATGGAGGGTGGGGTTGTTGCTACAGATGGCATGTTTTTAGTAGAGTAGGAGGAAACGACCAGTTCTCATTTCAATGCCACAACACCCCCCCCCCCCCTTGGACGTTCTGTTCAGAATATCTAGAAAACCGTGCAAACTGGTGACAAAGTAAATTACTTATTGTCATAATTCTGCAGCTCAGATATGCACTGAGATTATGTGAAAAGCCCGGAAAACCCCTATAAAGGGAATCTGTCACCCATTTTTTGGCCTTTCACCTGCCGGCATAGACATCGGGGGCTTATCTGCAGCATTCTGTAATGCTGTAGATAAGCCTCCGATGTAACCTGAAAGATAAGAAAAAGCCGGATTACTTACCGGTAATGCTCTTTTAATGAGTCCACGACAGCACCCACTTGGAGAGAGGGATCCGCCCATAGGAACAGGAAACCTACAGAGATAAAAGAGGGCGGTCCGCCTCTCCCCCTCAGTTGGATTTCAGAGTACCAGGAGGACCGCCAATTATTAGGCCATTATATTATCCAATATTCTAAATTTATTAACTTTACAACTAAGAAGGTGTATATACATTATGTTAACTTCTAGGGAGGGTTAGTGAACGGGTGCTGTCATGGACATATTAAAAGAGCATTACCGGTAAGTAATCCGGCTTTTTACTCTTCGCCACGACAGCACCCACTTGGAGAGACTTTCAGAGACCTTCACCTGGGAGGGACCACCGTGCTGAGGACCGCTCTACCAAAGGCTAGTTCAGATGAGCATGATAAATCAAGCCTATAGTGATTATAAAAGGTAGAGGGTGTAGACCAGGTTGCCGCCTTACATATAGACTCGATTGCGACATCTCCCCTCTCTGCCCAAGAGGAAGCCATAGCTCTGGCGGAATGTGCTCTGATACCCTCCGGAGGATTTTCATTGCTCTCGGAGTATGCCAGCCCAATCGCGTCTCTGATCCACCGAGACAAAGTACCCCTTGTGACTTCATATCCCTTCTTTTGGCCCTGGAAGGAAACAAATAGAGCCCTACTCTTCCTCCAGCTGCTAGACCTCTCGATGTATTGTAATACAGCTCTTCTAACATCTAGTGTATGGAACTTTTCTTCCTCTGGAGTAGAAGGGTTTCTAAAAAATGAAGGGAGGTGAATCTCTTGTGATCTATGAAACTTCCCTGCTACTTTTGGTAGGTACGAGGGATCTGGTTTTAATATTAGCCGAAACTGGAATGTCAACAGAAAAGGGGGTTCTATTGAAAGTGCTTGTATGTCGCTAACTCTTCTGGCTGCGGTTAGTGCAACTAACAGTACTGTTTTGAAGGATTGGTGTTTAAGGGATATTGAATCTAAAGGTTCAAAAGGAGGACGTGTTAGAGCCTCCAGAACCAGGTTTAAGTCCCAAGGAGGAACTCTAGGTATGTGCACCGGCTCGCTCCGCTCACAGACCGAGATGAATCTGCCTATCCATCTATTGCCTGCCACGTTATAACTATAGAGGGCCCCTAGAGCCGACACCTGGACCTTTAGTGTGGTAACAGATAGCCCTAATTCTTTTCCTTTCTGTAGGAACTCTAGGATTGCTGTAATCGGAATTTCTCCAGAATCAGGGCCTGTGTGGGACTCTAGGAATTTTCTCCATAATCTGGTGTAAATTTTTGTCGTTGCCACTTTTCGACTTTGTAGGAGTGTATTGACTAATCCCTCCGAGAATCCTCTTGATCTCAACATTTCCCTTTCAAGTTCCAGGCCGTCAAGTGGAGATTGTCCACTTGAGGATGGAAGAATGGCCCCTGTGAGAGGAGCTTGGGGGTTGAAGGAAGCACCCACGGGTCTGTCACAGACATTGCTTGCAGGCACGAAAACCATGGCCTCCTGGGCCAGAATGGCGCTATTAAGATTACTCGTGCTTCGTCTGCTCTGATTTTCCTGATCACCTGCGGTAGTAGTATGATTGGTGGAAAAGCATATGCCAGTTTGAATTGCAACGGGGCCTGGAGGGCATCCAGAATTTCCGGATTGTCAGTCATATTTAGAGAGGCGAACCTTCGCACCTGCCTGTTTTCTCTGGTGGCGAAGAGATCTATTTGGGGAAAACCCCATAGTGACACGATGCGTGTGAATATCCCCCGACTTAGACACCACTCTCCTTGCCGCAGTGTATGGCGGCTTAGAAAATCTGCCTCCAAATTGTCTCTTCCCCTTATGTGGAGGGCCGAGAGAGACAAAAAATGTTTTTCGGCTAGGGATAAAATCCTTCTTGCGGAAGACATTAAGGTGACTGATCGAGTTCCGCCTTGTCTGTTCAGATATGTGACTACTGTGGTGTTGTCCGAAAGGATTCTCACATTTTCCCCTTGTAACTGTGGAAGAAAATGATATAATGCATGATAGACTGCTTTTAGTTCTTTTAAATTTGACGAATCCTTATCTTCGCCTATACCTCATAGGCCTTGGGCAAAAATATTCCCTATATGGGCTCCCCATCCTGTGGGGCTAGCGTCCGTGATAATTATATGGGAGGGTGTTATAACCCAAGGTACTCCTCCCGCTAGGTTATCGTCCCTTAGCCACCATGCGAGGGAGGTTAGGACCTCCTGGGATAGTGTGATTTTCTTTGTCAGATTCCCCCGGTCACGGGACTCCTCTAAGAGAATTTGGTGTTGTAGCTCCCTCGTGTGGAACTGGGCCCACCAAACTGCCGGGATGCAGGCAGTAAGGGTGTCATGATCCCAATGCAGGTTTTTGAGCTGCACACCGGGGGTTAATGTCTGGAGCTCTGTGCAGGTTTTGACCTGCACACTTGGGGTTAATGATTGTGGCCTCTTTCTGGTTCTGGGAGAGCTTCATAAACCTCTGGGTAGCTTCAATCCCTGCCAGTTATACTTTTGCCTTTGGTCTAGTGTGCTGACCCCCGTGTGCCTGTTTATTGCTATAGCTTGTTTATATGGTTCTGACCCGATTCTGTTTCCCGTTGTGAGTTTGCCTGTTGATTTTGTACTGCGTTATTATCTGTGTATGACCCATTGCCTGTGACCTGATTACTCTCTGCTCGCCCCTCTTGTACCTTTGCAGCTATCTGTGTATGACTCATTGCCTGTGACCTGACTACTCTCTGCTCGCCCCTCTTGTACCTTTGCAGCTATCTCTGTGTGTGACTCATTGGCTACGTCCTGACTATTCTCCCTGTCTATGCCCCTTAGTAACTTTGTCTCACAGTTACTCTGCTAGGAATTGTCTTGCAGCTCCTAGCTCTGTGGAGTTTAGGCCACGCCCCTAGCAGTCACATGCTTCAGGCCCTGCAGCTCTGAAGTACGCATCTATTCGGTTGCTGCCCGCTCCACAGGTAGCTTTGAGCACTGTTCGCTTTACTCAGGACACGCACACTGGCTCAGTGAGCAAGTTCAGTGCGGTGTCTTTGACATTGGGATCCCAGGAGGGACATTGCTTCCCTTAAAGATGTGTGTGTCCGATCTATTGCTATCCTAACCTTTTTAATTGCTGAAATTTTTACCTGTGACAGCAGACATTTTTGGTATATGGAGTCTAGCTCGAGACCCAGGAAGGACTGAACAGACTGCGGCTCGATTCTGGACTTCTTGAAGTTTATTATCCACCCTAGGGCCTGTAGGGACAAGATTGTATCAGCAACTCGCTCATTACATTGCCCATTTGAATTCCCTACTATCAAAAAATCATCCATATAGAGTATTATTAGTGTGTCCTTCTGGCGTAAAAAAGCCATCACTTCCAGCATCACCTTTGTAAATACTCGTGGTGCGATGGAAATGCCAAATGGCATGGCTGTGAACTGGAGATGCTGTATCTTGCCATCGAGGAGGACCGCCACTCTGAGGTATCTCTGATATCTGCAATGGAATATGATAAGCATCCTTCAGATCCAAGCCTGCCGTCATACAATTGGGGAAGAGGAGCTTAATCGTGGATCTTATGGATTCCATTTTAAATTTATGATTTATTATAAATGAATTTAATTTCTTCAAGTTGATTATCGTCCGGAATGATCCGTCTGGTTTAGATATCAGAAAGAGAGGGGAGTAAAATCCTCTCCCTTCCTGCCCTTTAGGCACATGGACCAAAACTTTTTTGTCCAGTAGGTTCCAAATCTCAGCCTCCAGGGCCTGCTGTTGGATTGATGAGATGAAGGATGTTATGATTAATGAATTACGGGGTACATGATGGAATTCTATCTTTAACCCTTCTTTAATAATGCTCAGGACCCAAGGGCTAGCCATAATTTTCTCCCATTCTCGAAAAAAATATTTTAGTCTCCCTCCTACTGGAGGGACTGGCTCCTCAGTTCCTGTCCCTGCGGAAGGAGGATCCCCTAAACATGGCACCTTTGCCCTTTCCTTCCTTTGTGGCCCAGCGGTTTTGATTTTCTGCTGGTCTTCCCCGGCCAAATGGTCTTCTCCTAAACAACCTCCTATAAAATGGGAGTGGAGGGTAAGGGAATCCTTTCTTCCTTTCTTTTGCCTTCGTAAGGATTTCACCTAAGGCTTTCCCAAATAAGAACTCACCCTCGCAAGGAATGTTACACAGCTTTGCTTTGGACTGGGTGTCACCTCTCCAGCTTTTAAACCAAAGGCTACGTCTGGCGTTATTAGCCAACCCTGCTGTTCTGGCTGCCATGCGTAAGGAATCGGCAGAAGCATCCGCTATATATGCTGCTGCACCCCGGATTAGTGGTATGGCGGCTCGTAGCTTGTCTCTGGAGATCTTCTGGTCTATTTGCTGGTCTAGTTGATCGATCCAGACCAGCATAGAACGAGCTGTGCATGTACTAGCTATTGCCGGTTTAAACGTGCCGGTAGCTGCGTCCCATACCCTCTTCAATGAGGCGTCAGCTTTGCTGTCAAGAGGGTCTTTTAGAACCCCTGTGTCCTCCACTGGTAAGATCGTTTGCTTTGAGGCGGAGGCCACTGCCGCGTCCACCTTCGGGACCTTAATCCACGTCGACAACTCTTCGTCGCTAAAGGGGTACCTTCTCTTTGAGGTTGAGGGAAGATACCCTCTCTGGTCCTGTCTCTCCCATTCCTTCTTAACCAGAGCTTTTATTGCTGGGATAACCGGAAAAACTCTCCTCTTTCTGTCTGTCAGACCCGCAAACATAATTTCTTGAGTCGTTTGCGGCTCCTTTGTGTCTGTGCATCCCATTGTATTCCTCACGGATTTAACTAAATTGTCCATATGATCTAAAGGAAAACAGCAACGGCCCTCCATATCTGAGGAGGATGCTGATGTGGATGCATTGGAACTATCTGAGGCTACTTCGCCCTCATCGGTGTCTACGGCCCCTGCTGGCTTAGTAGTTTCGATATTAGTAGGCCTGCTAGACTGGTTTAAGGCCTGTAGTTCTTCCCTAATTATGGCCCTTATATCTGCGGCTGATGTTGATGCCTGTTTTGCTGTTTCGTTAATGCATCTTTTGCATAGCCTTTTTGTGTAAGAGTCCGGTAGCGGACGTGTACACAGGGCACATTATTTTTTGATTTTTCCTTCCCCTTAGTCTGAGATAGAGACATCATGACGGAGGGGAGAGGGAGAGAGAGAGAGACATTTTATCAGCTTGATAGGCAGAGCGTCGTCCACTCACCCAGAGAAGCTGTAGGTACCGGCTCAGGAGGCTGAGAAGGAGGCTTGTTGGCGTGGCTTCTGTGGCTACGATCTGAGGAACCTCGTCTTGCGTGGCCCTTGGCTGCTGCTGCATCGCCTGCCTGGGGATGCGTGTCCTGCCTTGGTGAAGACATGATTGCACGCCGTATCCCTTTGCCCCAGGCCTTTTGTAAGCCCCTTCACACCTGGTACCTCCCCCTCCAGGTGCGCCTATTTGCGGCTCATTAGTATGCGCTTCAGCGCTGACTCTAGCCGCCCACGCTCTGCAGGTTAAATCGGTTTTTTTCTCTTCCCCCTCTGGAGGGGGCGGGGAGCGCCTCTACGCTTGCAGTGCCGCCCAGCCGCGCGTGCGCTGTGAGCCGAGGAACCTCCGGTAACCCGAAGTTCCTCCTTACCACTTCCTGCCGCGCTGCCTGTGCGTCCTCCTGGACGCTGAAGCCCTTAGGAACGCCGTTTCTCCGGTTCCTGTGCCCCCACATGGACCGAAATAGATCCTCCCGCCGGTGTCATGTCACTATCAGAAAAACACCCGGTCGGCGCCACCCGGTACCGGTGTTTCTGCTCCATCCGTCCATACCAGCCGAGGAGGGAGCCGGATTCCAGCACTCCCCCCGTCGCTGCCTCTGGACCGGAACCCCTGCCGTTCTCGCAGGCACTGCACAGGCGGTTACTTGGCCCAGGTAAGACTGTAGCGTATCCTGCGGTTCCCCTTAGGAACAGGAAACCAACTGAGGGGGAGAGGCGGACCGCCCTCTTATCTCTGTAGGTTTCCTGTTCCTATGGGCGGATCCCTCTCTCCAAGTGGGTGCTGTCGTGGCGAAGAGTAAAAACTAGTTAGTTAATTATACTCATGGAGGTGGGCGGCCCGATGGGTGTCATCGTCCTGTCCGGCACCTCCCTTCTTCATGCGATGACGTCCTCTTCTCCCGTCCTGTAATGGCTCCAGCGCAGGCGCACTGCTCTGCCCTGTTGAGGGCAGAGCAGAGTCCTGCAGTGCGCAGGCGTCGGGAGAGGTCTGGCGCCTGCGCACTGCAGAATTCTGCTCTGCCCTCAAGAGGGCAGAGCAATGCGCCTGCGCCGGAGCCATTTCAGGACGGGAGAAGAGGACGTCATCGCATGAAGAAGGGAGGCGTCGGACCGGACCGCAACACCCATCGGACTGGACCGCCCACCTCGGTGAGTATAATATAACGTGTTTTTTTTCTCTTTCAGGTTACATCGGAGGCTTATCTACAGCATTACAGAATGCTGTAGATAATCCCCCGATGTCTATGCCGGCAGGTGAAAGGCCAAAAAAAGGGTGACAGATTCCCTTTAATGTCAGGCGAGTTTGCTGGCCAATCAAGCACAGTGATACTGTTGTTTGTAATCCAGGTATTAGTGATGAACGAGTACACTTCGTTGCTCGGGTTTTCCCGAGCATGTTCGGGTGGTCTCCGAGTATTTTGGCGTACTTGGAGATTTAGTTTTCGTCACCAAAGCTGCATGATTTGCGACTGCTAGACAGCTTGAATACATCTGTAGAATTCCTGTTTGTTAGGGAATTCCCACCTGTCTACAAGTCGCAAATCATACAGCTGTGATGACGAAAACAATCTCCGAGCACGCCAAAATACTCAGAGATCACCCGAGCAACGATGCTACTTGCCCATCACTACCAGGTATTGTTACTTTTGGCAGGGTGGACAGGTGCCAAGTCCAGCTGGAGAATTAAATTTCCATCTCCAAAAAGCTTGTCGGCAGAGGGAAGCATGAAGTGCTCTAAAATTTCCTGGTAGATGGCTGTGCTGATTTTAGTCTTGATAAAACACAGTGGACCTACACCAGCAGATGACATGGTTCCCCAAACCATCACCGATTGTGGAAACTTCACACTAGACCTCCAGCAGCTTGGATATTTTGTGTCTCTCCACTCTTCCTCCAGACTCTGGGACTTCGATTTTCAAATGAAATGCAAAATTTACTTTCATATGAAAATACCTTGGACCTCTGAGCAACAGTCCAGTTGTTTTTCTCCTTGGCCCAAGTAAGACTCTTCTGGTGTCATCTATTGGTCATGAGTGGTTTGATACAAGGAGTGTGACACTTGTAAAGGTATTGGCAAAATGTTGCAATAAAACTTAACTTTTAATTAGACAATTATAAATAGCAGAAAATTCATTTAAAAGCCACACAGCCACATTAGTGCAGCACCACACCGGAAAAAAAAACACAAACACGATCTATCAATCGTGGTCAATAGTTAGCATATAGTTCTTGTCAATAGTAAATAAACCAAGATTACCAAATATTGTATTATAAGAGACTGTAAGGTCATGTAGTGATGATGCAGATTCTTTGAATGAAGGGGTTACGCTACTACCAACGTGTTTCCTCTCATGTAGATTCATCAGGGGAGTAAGAACCAGCATCATGGGGCCATTTTCACCCCAAGAAAAATGTCACCCGCTGACATAGTGTCATACCACAAAGTTAAGTTCTATTTCCCCCTTTTGCTAATACATTGTCCTGAAATCAGTGGATTATATATACGCGTTGCTTTTTTTGTTTTAATGTGACACTTAGCCCATGTCCTGGATACGTCTGTGTGTGGTGGCTCTTGAAGCAATGACTCCAGCAGCAGTACACTCCTTGTGAATCTCCCCCATATTTTTGAATGGCAATTTCTTAATCCTTTTAAGGCTGCGGTTATCCCGGTTGCTTGTGCACCTTTTTCTACCACACTTTTTCCTTCCACTAATATGCTTGGATACAGCACTCTGTGAACAGACATTTTCTTTAGCAATGACCTTCTGTGGTTTACCCTCCTTGTGGAGTGTGTCAATGACGGCCTTCTGGACATCTGTCAAGTCAGCAGTCTTCCCCATGATTGTGGAGCTACTGAAACAGACTAAGGGACCTTTTTAAACGCTTAGGAAGCCTTTGCAGATGTTTTTTGTTATTCTAATTTACTGAGATAACGACTTTTGGGTTTTCATTGGTTGTAATCCATAATCATCAACATTAACAGAAATAAACACTTCAAATAGGTCACTCTGTTTGTAATGATTTTATATGAGTTTTACTTTTTGTATTGAAGAACTGAAATAAATTAACTTTGTGATGATATTCTAATTTTGTGAGAAACACTTGAATATCACCCACAAAAGGGTAAGCAAATAGTCCTATCTACCCCAAAATGGCATTAATGATTCAGCACACCTCACAAAAATAAGCCCTCCTATACTGTACCGCCATAAGGAAAGAAAAACAAAAAAAACAAACCACGCTATATAAGTTGGATATTCGCACATCCCTGATGAATCCCACAGGTTATTTATACTGTACAAAAAAAAATTATTTTGTCACCATTTTCATCAAACTTGGATTTTATTTTACCAGCTTTCAGTAGATTGTAGTTTTGAATTTCACCATTCATTTTAATATAGAACTTTTTAAGCGAAAATACTGGGGTTTTTTTTCACGAGAAAAACCCCCCAAAACACAGTTTAATATTATAATGGACTATGCAATTTGGCATTTTCTAGTTACCGTATATACTCGTGTATAAGCCGACCCCCCTAATTTTGCCACAAAAAAACTGGGAAAACTTATTGACTCGCGTATAAGTCTAGGGTGGAAAATGCAGCGGCTACTGGTAAATTTCAAAAATTAAGAATAGATACCAATAAAAGTAAAATTGAGACATCAGTAGGTTAAATGTTTTTAAATATCCATATTGAATCAGGAGCACCATATTAGTGCTCCATACAGTTCATGATGGGCCCCATAAGATGCTCCATATAAAATACACCCCATATAATGCGGCACAAAGGTTAATAATGCCCCATATAGTGCTCAATAAAGGTTATGGCGCCATAAGATGCTCCATAGATTATTGCCCCCATATGCTGCCCCATAGATTGCCCTCATATGCCACCCCATAGAATATGCCCTTATATGCTGCCCCATAGACTATGCCCCCATATGCTGCTCCATAGAATATGCCCTCATAAGATGCTCCATATATCATGCACCCATATGCTGCTGCTAAAAAAAAAAGGCCATGCTCACCTCTCCTGCTCAGGACCCAGCACCTGAGATATTCACCTGTCCGGGGTCCATCGCTGCTCACAGCTGCCTGCGCGTCCTCTGCCAGTGATTGGTCAGCCAGCAGAGGGCGCGGCGCACACTAATCACGTCACCGCACCACCTGCTGGCTAAACATCACGGACACAGGATGCAGCAGACAGCGGTGAGCAGCGATGGACCCCGGCCCGGACAGGTGAATATCGCTATACTTACCCCCTCCTGGCGCGGTCTCTGCAGCCCCACTACTCCACGGTCTCCCTTCCTACCTTCAGCGGTCAAGTGATACCGCTCATTACTCATGAATATGCGCATATTCATAAGTTTAATGGAGCGGTACCACGTGACCGCTGAAGGCAGGAAGGGAGACCGTGGAGAAGCGGGGGGGGGGGCAGCTGCAGAGACCAAGCCAGGGGGGGTAAGTATGATCTGTGACACCCCCACTCCCCCTCCCAGGTGTATGACTCGTGTGTAAGCCGAGAGGGGGACTTTCAGCCAAAAGAAATGGGCTGAAAATCTCATCTTATACACGAGTATATACAGTAATGGTTTTTTTTCTAGTTATTTATTTATTTTTTTTCCACCATTTGGGCTTGTTTTGTTAATTTCAATCTGGAAGAATAAAAATGGGGTTTTAATTTCTAAACTGATAGCAGAGTCAAAACATACCTGCAACTAATAGGAAAAAACAAATTGTCACGCTCACCCCTCTGCTCAGCAGCTCAATTATTTTGTTGGCGAGTTCCAGAATCTTCTGATCATTGCTGCTCTCATGCATCGATAAGTGAGACTGGGGCTCCGAGATTAGATGCTGGGTCCTGCTCCAACCTCCTGACACATTGCTGTGAATGCTAGATGTCACATGCTTCCTGGACTTCTTTGTTGGGCCATAATACTAAACAAAAGAAGAAATCACTTTAAATATTCAACTTATCTGTGATCCAGGGTTAAGAAAGGAGAATCTACAATGTCAAATGATCCATCTCCTTGTATCTCACCTCTCCAGTTAGCAGGTATATGATTTCCAAGGTAAATTTTAATATGCTTTCAGTCACGTGACTTCTGTCCTTGTCCATCTCCACTTAGGTTCACAGACCGGAATAATGGAGTGTATTGTCAAGTTTTGCCAGATTTCAGATGAAATCTATTTAAAAAAACACAAACATATATTTGTTGAACTCAATGCTAACAAAATAAAAAAATGAAAGGATAAAATTAAAAAAAGATATCTTATTTCCCCAAACCTGTTCTGCCCTCACGCTTTGACCATCATGTCCCTCAGCGATCTTTGGACATTGTCCAACTTTACCGTGACAGCAATGCACTCACGTGGCAAACAATGTCATGAGATCACGATGGAGACAGTGCTTAGAGGAGAAGCAGCGTTGGTCTTCGATGGAAGGATGCAGTGTTTATAATGGACATCAACGTTATTAAAAAAAGGGGGGATGCCCACTTGTAGACAATCCCTTAAATACTACAAATACAAGACGGTAGGTTACTGTGCAAGTTTTAGGTATATGTGGAAAAGATACTGCAATGTAAGAGTGCATGAAAAATACAAGTGATAATAGTTTATTTTTGTCAATTAACAAAATGTAAAGCTTCTTTTGCCGACCACTGCATCCACAATCTTCAATGTTGTCAATTATTTGCCTGTATTTTATCATCATTGAAAACCCCAGACAATTATTCAGCAATACCATCAGGAAAAATCGATGCTTGCCACCAAATTGTTTCTGCAGCAGGACAATAATCCCGAACAGTGGCATACATAGAAATCTCAGGGCCTGATAGCAAAAGATACATAGAAGGAGCCCACGTAACCTTCAGGATTTAAAGAGTGTGTGTGTGTGTGTGTGTGTGTGTGTGTGTGTGTGTAAAAGGCAAAAAATCTTTTGTAAATAGTATTAAATTACAGAAATCGTGTTAAATACTTTTACTAGGTCATTTCTCATTATTACACATATCCACAGTTTAAGTAATTTATGAATATATACAGCTCTGGCAAAAATTAAGAGACCACTGCACAGTTTTATAAAAATCAGCTTCTCTACATGTCTGACAGCCATTCCATTCCAGTGTCCGTTGAATTCCAACCAGAATATAACTCATTCTACTTAATGTGCTTCTGATTAGGTGATCACCTGAACCAAATCTTATTTAATCAAGGAAAGTATAAAAAACCCTGCTGTGGTGTTCACAATCCTCTTGCAATAGGCCAAGCTGGATGGCAAAACAAGTGCTAGTAATATCCCAAAAGTAATAGGAATGAAAAAATTTATTTTCAACTCCTTTGGCATGGTTAAAAGTTAAGTCTTGAGTGAGGAAAAGAAGGGCTCAGTTCTGGCTTTACTAGCAGAGGGATACAGTAAGCATCATCTTGCCTCCATACTTAAAATTTCTAAGACAACAGTCCATTACAACAAGGTCGAACAGCAGACATTGGGGACAACAAAGTTACAAGCTGGCAGAGGGCGAGAATGACTGTCCACTGACCGTCATCTTATTAGAACATCCCTCAGCAACCACAGGATGACATCAAGTGACCTACAAAAGGAATGGAAAGTGGCAGCTGGGGTGAAGTGCACGGCAAGAACAGTTTGTAACAGGCTCCTAGAAGCAGGGCTCAAGTCATGTAAACATAGAAAAAAGCCTTTCATCAATGAGAAGCAAAGGAGAGCCAGGCTGAAGTTTACCAAAGACCATAAGGGTTGGGCCATAGAGGACTGGATTAAGGTAATCTTCTCTGACGAGTCTAATTTTCAGCTTTGCCTAACACTTGGTCATCTAATGGTTAGACGAAGACCTGGAGAGGCGTACAAGCCATAGTGTCTTGCACCCACTGTGAAATTTGGTGGAGGATAGGTGCTGATCTGGGGATGCTTCAGCAAGGCTGGAATTTGGCAGGTTAATCTTTGCGAAGGACGTATGAATCAAGCCACATACAAGGTTATCCTAGAAAAACAGTTGAGTCCTTCTGCTCAGGCAATGTTCCCCAACTCTGAGAAGTGGTTTTTCCTAGCAGGACAGTGCGCCATGCCACACAGCTAGGTCAATCAATGTGTGGATGAAGGACCACCACATCAAATCCCTGTCATGGCCAGCCCAATCTCCAGACCTGAACCCCATTGAAAACCTCTGGAATGTAATCAAGAGGAAGGTGGATAGTCACAAGCCATCACACAAAGAACGGCTTAAATTTTTGTACCAGGAGTGGCATAAGGACATCCAAAAGCAGTGTGAAAGGCTGGTGGAAAGCATGCCAAGATGCATGAAAGCTGAGATTAAAAATCATGGTTATTCCACAAAATATTGATTTCTGAACTCTTCCCGAGTTAAAACATTAGTATTGTTGTTTTTAAATGATTATGAATTTGTTTTCTTAGCATTATTTGAGGTCTGCAAGCACTGCATTTTTTTTTGTTATTTTGACCATTTCTAATTTTCTGAAAATAAATACAAAATTTAGTGCTTGGAAATTCGAAGACATGTTGTCAGTAGTTTATAGAATAAATTCAATTTACATGTTACTCAATATACAGAGAGAACACAGACAAAATGAAAATTTTGCAGTTGTCTCTTAATTTTGCCAGAGCTGTATATAGACACATACATATACATACACACACACAGATGTGCTCAAAAAAGTTTGCATAACACGGCAGAATTTTTGCTTTCTTGGCCTTTTTCCAGAGAATATGAATAACACCAAAACTTTTTCTCTACTCATGGTTACTGGTTGGGTGAAGCCATTTAACGTCAAATTACTGTGTTTTTTCTTTTTAACCTCTTTACACCCCCCCAGGTTAACCCCTTCGCGACCGAGCATGTTTTCACCTTTCTGACCCGGCCAATTTTTTTTTTGATCAAATAGATTTTTATTAATTAGAATTCAAAATACAGAATATACAGTAAATCTTCCACAAACAATAGATTTACAAATTGAACATCCCTGTTCCCCCCCCCCATGTAGACAGCTTATATAACTCTTTTCTCCATAAGATTTCTCTTACCTGTAATTTACCATTAGTCATCCTTTTTACCCATATTGTCAATCAAACCATACAAAACAGAAATGTTCCTATGTCCGGGTATTAATGGTCTATCCACAACACTAGCATTGTAAAATATAGCACACTCCCATGAGTTAACTGTACCGTATTGTAACCAGGGATTCCACAACCTCTCATAGGTTTTAGAATTGCCTCTTTTAGCATATATCCTTTCCTCCAGCTGGATGATGCAAGACACCTGTTTCACAAACTCTCTCCCAGAAGGTGGTTCTTTCCTGATCCAGTTCCTCGCAATCAGCTTCTTTGCTACATATAGTAGTCTGGCTATAGCAAGCTTTGCACTATTAACTATTTCAATTTCCTCCACATATCCCAGTATGCAGACCAGTGGGTTTTTGGGTATGACCCGGCCAATTTTTACAATTTTGACCACTGTCCCTTTATGAGGTAATAACTCTGGAACGCTTCAACGTATCCCACTGATTCTGAGAATGTTTTCTCATGACATATTGTACTTTATGATAGCAGTAAAATTTCTTTGATATGACTGGTGTTTATTTTGTGAGAAAAAAAACAGAAATTTAGCAAAAATTTCACAATTTTCCAAATTTTAATTTTTAGGCCCTTAAATCAGTGTCATACCACACAAAGTAGTTAATAAATAATTCCCACATGTCTACTATACATCAGCACACTTTTGGAACCAATTTTTTTTTTGTTAGGAAGTTATAAGGGTTAAAAGTTGACCAGCGATTTCTCAAATTTTATGTTTTTTTTTTTTTTGGGACCACATCATATTTGATGTCACTTTGATGGGTCTTTATGAAAGAAAATACCAAAAAGTGACACCATTCTAAAAACTGCACCACTCAAAGTGCTCAAGACCACACTCAAGAAGTTTATTAACCCTTCAGGTGCTTCACAGGAATTTTTGTAATGTTTAACAAAAAAAAAAAGAAAACTTTTTTCACAAAAAAAAATTACCTCAGATCCAATTTTTTTTTTTTTATTTTCCCAAGGGTAACAGGAGAAATTGGACCCCAAAAGTTGCTGTGCAATTTGTCCCGAGTATGCTGATACCTCATGTGGGGGTAAACCACTGTTTGGGCGCATGGCAGAGCTCAGAAGGGAAGGAGCGCCAGATTTTACCATTATGGTTTGCAGGAGCCAAAACAGCAGAACCCCCCATAAGTGACCCCATTTTAAGAACTACACTTCTCAATGAATTCATCTAGGGGAGAAATGATCATATTGACATTAAGGGTGCGTTACAGAATTTTATACCATTGGGCAGCCATGCAGAGAGACTTGGGAGGAACGGAGAGCTACTTTCGAATTCAAGTGAATGGGTCTTTGCATATGTGTGTTTCTACGGACCGGGTGGCTGTGGGCAAAACACACGGACATGTCCGTTTTTTACTGTCAGCAAGAGTCACAAAACATCCAGCACACACACAACACACATCGATGTCATCCATGTGACACGCATCGGCGCTGGGGAAAAAGCGTTACAGTAAGCGTTGTTCCCCGCCACCGGGTGCTGAACACGTCTCTAGTCACTCCCCTGCTTGTGCCGATCGCCGGCAAAGCAGGTGAGAATGACGAGAGTGTTCAGCACCCGACGCCGGGAAACAGCGCTTACTTTAAGGCCGGGGGTCACACTGGCGAGGAATACGGCCGAGTGAGAGGCGCTAAAAGCACGCATTAGACACGGACCAATGATTCTCTATGGGGTCCCTCGCACCAGGCGTATATTTCTCATCCGTATTCTACGCTCCGTGCCAATCGCAGCATTTTTTAGTACGCCAATGCAAGTCTATACGTGCGCAGAAAAAATACAGCTTACACACGGACCACACATGTGACTTGCAAGAAATACGCACCAGGTGTCTTTTAGCAAAGCCGGCAATTCAGTGCGCTATACAGTAAACTCACACTGACAGTTTTAATAAAGAAACGAATGAATAGATAGATATAGATATAGATATATACATACACACACACACACACACACACATATATATATATACATACACAAACACACACACACATACATATACACACACATTCTATGTGTCTATATCTATTCTTTGGTTTCTGTTATAAACCCTGTCATAGGGCTCCATTATATGTCCATTTTGCAAGCCTGTGAGAAAATCTCGCCATAAGGATGCTTACATGCGCAAAATACGCGACCACACCTTGATTACGGATGACCTACGGAGCACTGTTTAGGGGCCATTCATCCATATTACGCATGTAAAATACTGACCGTATTTTGCGTCGGTTACTGTGACCCCGGCCTAACGCTTCTTCCCTGACGCTCGTCCTCGTTGTACTGATGCGGCACACGCATGCCGCAAGTATTACACACACACGGACACTGACCTCTCCAGTACCGGAAATATCAGGACGTGTGAAAGAGGTCTTTTAGCGGGATTTTCTGTTTAGCTGCGTTCACACACTAAAAGACGCTTTTTATTGCAAAAAATTGTTATTGCATCACCACATGTTGAGAGCTAAAATTTTTCCATATTTTGGCCCACAGACTCATGTGAGGTCTTGTTTTTTGCGAGACGAGTTGACATTTTTATTGGTACCATTTTCAGGCACATGACATTTTTTGATCGCTTTTTATTCCGATTTTTGGGAGGCAGAATGAACAAAAACCCATCAACTAATGAATCTCTATGGGGGAAGGGGGCATTTTTGATTGTTTGAGCAACAAGAGGACAAGATGACGTTTTCAGTGGTACCATGTTTATTTATATTCGTCTTTTTGATCGCGTTATTCCACTTTTTGTTCAGCGGTATAATGATGAAGCATTGTTTTATGCCTTTTGTATGGTGTTCACTAAAGGGGTTAGGTCGGGTCTGTCACGCCGTCTCTGCATGCTCACCCGGCCATCGCTCCCACGCCGCAGCCCCTCGCCGCCTGACAGCCAGCTCTGACAGGCGCGCGGCCGACAGCGTCTTTGCATGCAATGCGCATGCGCCATAGGCCGCGCCTCCCTTTTGGTTCTTGTGCTCTGGCTATGCCCTGACCTGGAAGCACCCCTTGACCAATGGCAGACCAGACGGGCATATCAGGCCGCTTCCCCTTGAGGGAGGCGCCTGATCATTGTTTCCTAGCACACTGGGCCTCGCTTCTTCATGTGCTCTCTGCAGTCTCACAGTCCCGTTCTCGTGTGCTCCCTGCAGCAGCCTCGCAGTCCGGCTATCCGTGTCCCATTCTGTACTCCAGTCCTGCCTCCGGTGTTCCAGTTCCATCCTGCTCCAGTCCTTCCGTCCTACTCCAGTCCTGCCTCCGGTGTTCCAGTTCCATCCTGCTCCAGTCCTTCCGTCCTCCTCTAATCCTGTCTCCTGTGTTCCTGCTCCAGCCATCCCTCCACGTTCCAGTCTACAGTCTTACTCCACTCTTGTCTCCTGTGTTCCAGCTTTGTTCTGTCATCTACACTTCTGTCCCACAGTCCTACTCCAGTCCATCCTGAGCCGCCCCTCTCAGTACCGGCTATCGTGGTGCTCGAACCCCTGGGCCTGCTCCTAACGGTCCCTGTATAGGGGGTCGGTTCCACCTGGCAGCTCGTCCGGGGCCCCTCTGTGCCACGGCCCAGAGGGTCCACTCCTGGAGATTCCGGATCCAGACCAGCCACGCTAACAGGGTCATTACGGACGCGGCGATACCAAATGTGTACTTTTATTGTTAAGTTTTTTTTCATTAAAATATTTAGTGATAAAATAAATATTGATGATTTTTTAAACACTAATTTTACAATTATTAAAACATTTTTTTTTTACTTTATTCTAACTTTTACACTTTGTCACACTATGGGACTATCATTTTTTTGCAGGCTGATCGCTTTTAGAAGCTGTCAGTGCTGTACTTACTGCACACTGACCTGAGAGACTTCCAGACATGAACTGCACGACAGGAAGTTTCTTTGCTCAGGTAACCTAGATGGTGTCATGACATCAGGTTACCATGGCAACGATTGGGACCCCGCATGCCGCCGCGGGGTCTCTGATCCAAAGGCAGGGAGCTGTCAGCCCTCTGTCTGCTCCCGGAATGCTGCGATCGTGTTCGCAGTGTGAGAATCAGCTGACACTCGGCCGCACACCACCCGTGTGCGCGGCCAACCGCTATGACGTATTATACCGACCATGGTCAAATTGTGCCAGGGCACATGGACGGTATAGTACGTCAGCTGGCAGAAAGGGCTGAAATCATAATGACTACCCAAAACATCCAAATGACCCTGACCAAAGTTTACATACCCTGGTGATTTTGGCCTGATAACATACACAGAAGTTGACACAAATGGGTTTGAATGACTACTAAAGGTAACATCCTCACTTGTGACCTGTTTGCTTGTAATCAGTGTGTGCATAAGGGTATGTGCAAAAGTGCGGATTCTGCTGCGGCTCCACTGCGGATTTGGCCCTGCAGATCCGCAGCAGTTCCGCAGACATTGTACAGTATAACGTTAGCCTAAGGGATTTCAAATCTGCAGTGCACATGCTGCAGATTTTTCCGCGCAGATTTGCTGCAGTTTTAAATCCGCATGTCAATTCTTTCTGTGGATTCCGCAGTGGTTTGACACCTGTTCCATTGTCCACCCGCATGGGAAAACCTCAGGTCACTTTACCTGCAGTTTTACCTGCAAATCCGAGCGGAAAAATCCACAGGTGAATCCGCGGCATGTGCACTCACACTAAGACAGCAAAGGGATACAAAAAGATATCCAAGGAATTGATAATGCCAGTCAGCAGCGTTCAAGCTGTGATAAACAAATGGAAAATCAGGGGCTCTTTACAAACAAAACCGTGGTCAGGTAGACCAACAAAATTGTCCACAACTGCCAGGAAAATTGTTCGGGATGCAAAGAAAAGCCCACAAATAACAGCTGAAATACTGGACTTTCTGAAAACTAGTGGTGTGGCTGATTCAAGATGCACAATAAGGAGGCACTTGAAAAATGTGTTGCATGGTCGAGTCACCAGAAGAAAGCCATTACTGTGCAAATGCCACAAAGTATTCTGGCCTATAATGCGCAAAACAGCAGAGACAAGCCTGAAAACTTCTGGAACAAGGTAATTTGGAGTGATGAGACCAAAATGTAACTTTTTGGCCACAACCATAAACGTTACATTTGGAGAGAGGTCAACAAGGCCTATGATGAATGGAACACCATTCCTACTGTAAAGCACGGAGGTGAATCGCTGATGTGTTGGGGATGTGTGAGCTACAAAGGCACAGGAAACTTGGTCAAAGTTGAAGGAAAGATGAATGCAGCACGTTATCAGCAAATACTGCAATCATCAAGCCCGGAAGCTGTGCATGGGACGTACTTTGACGTTCCAACATGACAACGGTCCAAAACACAAGGCCAAGTCGACCGGTCATTGGCTACAGCAGAACAAAATGAAGGTTCTGCAGTGGCAAGCTCAGTCTCCTGACCTCAATATCATTGAGCCACTCTGGGGAGATCTCAAGCACGCAATTCATGCTAGACAGCCCAGGAATTTACAGGAACTGGAGGCTTTTTGCTAAGAGTGGGCAGCTTTACAATCTTAGAAAATAAAGAACCTCATCCACAGCTACCACAAAAGACTTCAAGTTGTCATTGATGTTAGAGGGGGCAATACAAGGTATTAATAAATGGGGTATGTTAACTTTTGATCAGGGTCATTTGGATGTTTTGGGTTGTTATGATTTTAAGAATAGAAAAAAGTTCGGTGTTATCGCGATCCACCGTAGATGTTAACCTGTTAAATGCCGCCGTCAATCTCTGACCAAAAGTTAACCCTGAAGGAGCTGCAAAGTTCAGAAGTAGAAACTGGTGTATCTGTCCTTATGACTACAATAAGTCATAAACTCCATAGGAGGTGGCCATTATGGAAGAGTGGGGAGAAAAATAGGTATTAGATCTACCAGTAATTACGTCTCCAGGAGTCTATCCTGACCGCACCATCCTCCTCCGCTTTTACACTCGTATTTTTTGCGGGCCGTATTGCCGTGATTTTCATGGTATTACGCAAAAACGGGCCGCAAAAAAACCTTCTTGGATTGCCATTTTTCCCTGTTGTATAAATAACGGAAAAAAAAGGCGATCCACAAATACAGTGCCACTTCCTGCTGACTTAAACTCAAAAATATTTCACGAATCCCTTCATTCCTCAAACAAAAATCTGCAAAAACACTAGTCCATGCCCTCATCATCTCTCGCCTTGACTACTGCAACCTCCTGCTCTGTGGCCTCCCCTCGAACACTCTCGCACCCCTCCAATCTATTCTAAACTCTGCTGCCCGACTAATACACCTGTCCCCCCGCTATTCTCCAGCTTCTCCCCTCTGTCAATCCCTTCACTGGCTCCCCATTGCCCAGAGACTCCAGTACAAAACCCTAACCATGACATACAAAGCCATCCACAACCTGTCTCCTCCATACATCTGTGACCTCGTCTCCCGGTACTTTCCTGCATGCAACCTCCGATCCTCACAAGATCTCCTTCTCTACTCCCCTCTTATCGCCTCTTCCCACAATCGCATACAAGATTTCTCTCGCGCATCACCCCTACTCTGGAACGCTCTACCACAACATATCAGACTCTCACCTACCACCGAAACCTTCAAAAAGAGCCTGAAGACCCACCTCTTCCGACAAGCCTATAACCTGCAGTAACCACCGATCGACCAAACCGCTGCATGACCAGCTCTACCCTCGCCTACTGTATTCTCACCCATCCCTTGTAGATTGTGAGCCTTCGCGGGCAGGGTCCTCTCTCCTCCTGTACCAGTTATGACTTGTATTGCTTAACATTATTGTACTTGTTTTTATTATGTATACCCCTCCTTACATGTACAGCGCCATGGAATAAATGGAGCTATAACAATAAATAAATAATAAGTGGACCGCAAAAACAACTTAACGTTGTTTTTGCTGTACCATTGAAATGCATTACAGCCATGTCCTTAAGCCGTGAAAAATATCGAGCAAGCTGGATATTATTTCACGGCAGCAAATACATCCATACGGAGCACGATCTTCCTACTAATTTTTGCAGGCCGTTTTTTACGGCCCCATAAAAATGCATTGGGGCCGCAAAAACACGGCAAGTGTAAAAGAAGCCAGGGGGACAGGAAACACACAAGAGGCTAAAAGGCCCCTCCCACCCACCTCCCCTAGTGCTTTTCCAAGTACCACACCAGGATTGATGCAACCTAAATTTATTACATTCGATATCTCATCAAGACATCATGAAAACAAACATTAACAGGGAGGGAACTAACCGTGCTGTCAGGATGGACTCGTAGAAACATAGGTATTAGACCTGCCGGTAATTATGTTTCCAGGACGTCCATCCTGACAGCACCACGAGAATACCAAAGTACCTCCTCAGGGTGGGAACACTGCCTGGAAAACCTTCCTACCAAAGTTTGTTGACCAGATAATACACCTAATGTATAATGTTTACAAACTGTATTTAATCTGGGCCACGCTGTGGCCCTACATATTTTCTTGACTGACGGCCCTGCCCTCTCAGCCCAGTATGTGGAAACTGCTCTCGTCAAGTGGGCTCTTAATCCTTCAGAGGGAATAATCCCCTCTGAACCGTAAGCAAGGGAGAATGCCGAAATGATCCATCTTGCAATAGTGGCTCTGGAAGCTTCTTTCCCTCCATTTGTGCCCCCAAATAAAACATGTAGCATCCTGCCTCGAACTAGCAGAGCCTCTGGATACTTAATGACTCCCTGTCTAACGTCCAATGCGGGGGGGGTGGAAAACACTGATTCTACAGGTTCTCACAAAAGGCAGGCAAGATTATCTCCTGGTATAGATTTTGAGTGGACACTACCTTTGGTAAAAAAGCAGGATCTAATTTAACCCCTTCATCCCATATGACGTACTATCCCGTCCATGTGCCCTGGGACTTAATTCCCAGGGACGGGATAGTACGTCATAGCGATCAGCGGCGCCCACGTGGTGAGCGCCGCTGATCGCGGCCGGGTGTCAGCTGATTATCACAGCTGACACCCGGCACAATGTGTCAGGGGCGGTCACGGACCGCCCCCGACACGTTAACCCCTTGCACACCGCGATCAAACACGATCTCAGTTTATCGGGGGTTAAAGGGAAGCTTCGGCAGGGAGGGGGCTCCCTCCGTGCTTCCCTGAGCCCCCCACGGCAACGCAATGTGCAGCGCTGCTGAGGGGCTCCTTCCCTGCAGGCCCCCGAATCCAAGACGGCGACGGGGACCTTCGGGGGCCTGCAGGGAACCGGCTTCCTCAGTGCCTGCAAATAGCAGGCACGAGGAAGCCTTCTGCACTGCCTGTCACAGTGATCTGTGATGTGACAGATCAGCGATCTGTCACAGGACAGTTATGTCCCACCTGGGACAATGTAATAAAGTTAAAAAACAAAAAAAGTGTTATTATTAAATAAAAATCGCCAAATTAGAAAAAAAAAAAAAAAAAAATATTCCCCCAATAAATTCAATTTTTTTTGAAATATACAAAAAAACAAAAAAAAAATAATAATAATAAAAGTACACATTTGGTATTGCCGCCTCCGTAACGACCTGCCCTATAAAACTGTCCCATTAGTTAACCCCTTTAGCGAACCCCTTAAAAAATAAAAAACGAAGCAATAAAATGATTTATTATCATACGCCGAACAAAAAGTGCAATAACGCGCAATCAAAAAGACGCATATAAATATACATGGTACCGCTGAAAACATCTGGTCCCGCAAAAAACGAGCCACCATACAGCATAATCAGCGAAAAAATAAAGTTATAGCTCGCAGAATAAAGCGATGCAAAAATAATTTTTTTATATAAAATAGTTTTCATTGCATAAAACCGACAAAACATAAAAAAACGACCTAAATGAGGTATCGCTGTAACCGTACTGACCCGAAGAATAAAAGGGCTTTATCACTTTTATTGCACGCGGAACGGTGTAAACGCACCCCCCGAAAAGAAATTCATGAAACGCTGGTTTTTGTTCATTCTGCGTCCCAAAAATCAGAATAAAAGCGATAAAAAAAATGTCACGTGCCCGAAAATGGTACCAATAAAAACGTAAACTCGTCCCGCAAAAAATAAGACCTCACATGACTCGGTGGGTCAAAATACGGAAAAATTATAGCTCTCAATATGTGGTGATGCAAAAACTATTTTTACAATAAAAAGCGTCTTTTAGCGTGTGACAGCTGCCAAACATAAAAACCCGCCATAAATAGTAAATCAAACCCCCCGTTATCACCCCCTTAGTTAGGGAAAAATAATAAAATTAAAAGAAAATGTATTTCTTTCCATTTTCCCATTAGGGTTAGGGCTGAGATTAGGGTTAGGGGTGTGTTGGGGTTAGGGGTTTCCACTGTTTGGGCACATCAGGTGCTCTCCAAATGCAACATGGCGTCTGATCTCAATTCCAGCCAATTCGGAGTTGAAAAAGTCAAATGGTGGTCCTTCCCTTCCAAGCTCTGCCATGCGCCCAAACAGTGTTTAACGGGTTCAAAGTGCTCACCACACATATAGATAAGTTCTGTGGGGTGGGTCTAGTGTCCAAAATGGGGACACTTGTGGGGGGTTTCCACTGTTTAGGTACATCAGGGGCTCTCCAAAGGCAACATGACACCCGCAGACCATTCCATCAAAGTCTGCATTCCAAAACGTCACTACTTCCCTTCCGAGACCCGACGTGTGCCCATACAGTAGTTTTCTCCCACATATGGGGTATCAGCGTACTCAGGACAAATTGAACAACAACTTTTGGGGTCCAATTTCTCCAGGTACCCTTGGGAAAATAAAAAAAATTGGTGACTAAAAGATCACGTTTGTGGAAAAAATACGATTTTTTTTATTTTCACGCCCGGGCATTATAAACTTCTGTGAAGCACTGGAGGGGTCAAAGTGCTCACCACACATCTAGATAAGTTCCTTGGGGGGGGGGGGGGGGGGGGGGGTCTAGTTTCCAAAATGGTGTCATTTGTGGGGGTTTTCCACTGTTTTGGTACATCAGGGGTTTTCCAGTCGCGACATGGTGTCCGACCTCAATTCCAGCCAAAAACGTCAAGTGGAGCTGCTTCCCTTCCGAGCTCTGCCATGCGCGCAAATAGTGGGCTACCCCCACATATGGGGTGTCAGCGTACTCAGGACAAATTGCACAATAACTTTTAGGGTCATGTTACCCTTGGGAAAATAAAAATTGGGGGTGAAAAGATCATTTTTGTGGAAAAAATATGATTTTTTAATTGTACCGCTGTACGTTATAAACTTCTGCGAAGCCCTTGTGGGTTCAAAGTTCTCACCACATATCTAGATAAGTTCCTTGGGGGGGGGGGGGGGGGTCTAGTTTCCAAAATGGGGCCACTTGTGGGGGGTTTCCACTGTTTTTGTACATCAGGGGCTCTCCAAACGTGACATGGCGTCCGATCTGATTTCCAGCCAATTTTGCATTGAAAAAGTCAAACGGCGCTCCTTCCCTTCTGAGCTCAGCCATGCGCCGAAACAGTGGTTCCCCCCCACATATCAGGTATCAGCGTACTCAGGACAAATTGCACAATAAATTTCAGTCCAATTTCTCCTATTACCCTTGGTAAAATGAAAAAAATTGAACCTGAAGTATTTTTTTTGTGAAAAAAAGTTAAATGTTCGTTTTTTTTTTTTTTTTAAATATTCAAAAAATTCCTGTGACGCACCTAAAGGGTTAATAAACTTTTTGAATGTGGATTTCAGCACATTAAGGAGTGCAGTTTTTTAGAATGGTGTCATTTTTTGGCATTTTCTATCATATAGACCCCTCAAAGTGGCTTCAAATGTGATGTGGTCTGTAAAAATAAAATGGTGTTGCAAAAATGAGAAATCGCTGGTTAATTTTTAACCCTTATAACTTCCTAACAAAAAAAAAAATTTTGGTTACAAAATTGTGCTGATGTAAAGTAAACATGTGGGAAATGTTACTTATCAAGTTTGTGTGCTGTATCACTGTGATTTAAGGGCATAAAAATTCAAAGTTGGAAAATTGCGAAATTGTCAAAATTGTCACCAAATTTCCGATTTTTTCACAAATAAACGCAAGTTATTTAAATGAGATTTTACCACTAACATGAAGTACAATATGTCACGAGAAAACAATGTCAGAATAACTGGGATCCATGGAAGCGTTTCAGAGTTATTACCTCTTAAAGGGACAGTGGTCAGAATTGTAAAAATTGGCCCGGTCATGAACGTGCAAACCACCCTTGGGGCTTAAGGACTATACGATTATCCCATATATGAAGATACGGATCCTGGGAGGACAGGGCCTGAATCTCTCCTACCCTCTTCGGGTAGTAAAGGCCACTAAAAACGCCATTTTGATGGTCCGACATGAAATGGACCCATTTTCCCCCAGTTACATAAGGATCTTTACAAAAGGGCTTTAAGTACTAGATTCAAATCCCACGGGGGTGGGATGGGGCACCAACCGTCTTATAGTAGGCCTCAAACTCTGTATTGCCCTGACAAACCTAGCTACCCACGGTTGAGAAGCCAATGGATATACTCAATGCTGATATCTGGCCTTAAGGGTGCTTGGTTTGAAACAGTTATTAAACCCTGCATGAAGAAAATAGAAAATATAAAATCTTTGGAAGACTAGGCCCTGGTGAATCAAATCTCTTCTCCAAGAAACATAACAGGATCTTCCAAGGCCATGGTTTTTAGCATCGTCAACCAACTTCTCTTCTGCAAAAGCAGAATGATCAGAAGTACCCTCGTCTGATCCTCCTAGATCTTTCTGAGCACTCTTGGGATGAGTGCCACCGGGGACCGTGTCCTTTCCCACCTCTGACTCAACGCGTCGACCACTTCTGGATTGTCTGCGAGATTAGGGAGAGTAAGATCTAGCAACCTTTAAGTTCTTTCTTGTCGCAAACAAGTCTATGTAAGGTGTACCCCAAAGATGGCATAGATGGCATAACTGCTGGAATACTTCCTCACTCAGTTTCCACTCTGTTGGCCAGACCTTCTGTTTGCTCAAGAAATAATAATAATAATAATAATAATAATAATAATAATAATAATAATCTTTATTTTTATATAGCGCTAACATATTCCGCAGCGCTTTACAGTTTGCACATATTTTCATCACTGTCCCCGATGGGGCTCACAATCTAAATTCCCTATCAGTATGTCTTTAGAATGTGGGAGGAAACCGGAGTACCCGGAGGAAACCCACGCAAACACGGGGAGAACATACAAACTCCTTGCAGATGTTGTCCTTGGTGGGATTCGAACCCAGGACCTCAGCGCTGCAAGGCTGCAGCGCTAACCACTGAGCCACCGTGCCGCCCTACATTGTGGGATCAGTACAAATGAACTGCCGCCACTGAAAGGACTGTTTTCTCTGCCCACGAAAAGGTTCTGGACAACAAATCCTGGAGTGCACGGTGTCTCGGGCCTCTCTGGTGTCACAAGAAGGACACAGTCATTACATTGCCCGATAAGATCTTGACGTGCGGCTCTTTTAGCAACGATTGATTTCAACTTTGGACTTCCCACACAGCGTACAGCTTCCTGTAGTTTGATGATTTGGACCGGATCTGGGCCCACAGGACACAGGGAATGCAAGCTGTCAGCAGGCCTAGAATCTTCATCGCTGACCTGATTGAAGTCTGACTCTTCAGGAACAGCTGGATTCTGTTTCTCACGGTTTCCTGTTTTTCTCCAGGCAAGAAGGATGCTCTACGCTGGAGTCTAGCAGCACTCCCAGGAAAACCTTTCTGCTTCCTGGCACCAAGTCTGACTTCAGCCAATTAAGGATCCAATCCAGGTACTCCAAGGCTGATATGGTCTTATCCTTGTGGGACTGGAGTTCTTCCACCAAACTCTCCACCAAGAGGAAATCGTCCAGATATGGAATTATAATTATTCCCATGTTCCTTAGATAGGCTACAATCTCTGACACCAATTTCGTAAAGACCCGAGGGGTTGAGGCTAGACTGAAGGGAAGGCACTGAAATTGAAAGTGACAGGTTCAATTCTGAATTTTTATTGCAAATCTCAAGAATTTCTGTGACAGGATGTATTGGCACCTAATAATACGCACTCTTTAGACCTAGGGTGCACATAAATAAATGTGCCAATGTCTATAAGGGGAAGATTTTATTGATTCCATGCTCAATCTTTTGTACAGTATCCAGAAATTTAAGGGCTTTAAGTTTATTATGGTGCGGGTTTCGCCTGAGAGCTTTTTGATGGTAAATAATGTTGAATGGTGGCCTTTGCCCTCTTCCAACCAAGGGACTGGAATAACGGCTGTGTCCACCAGCTCTCTTATGTCTGCAACCACAAGAAAACCCACTGAAAAGTACGGGGAACAATAAACCCTTCTTTTGGCCCTTTAAACCCATTGATCCTGGGTAATATGGTGCCAACTTTCCACAAACTGTCTGAGTCACCCCCCAACCAGGAAGGAGTCATTGCCTCCTTGATCTTGAACCAGACCCAAAGAGAGATCCTCTAACTTTCCCTCCTTTATGGTAGCTCCCTCTACTGGACCTCCCCTGGCCTCTATAATCGGACTGCCTCCGAGATGGCCCAGGTTTCTGAAAGGACCAAGTCCTTCTAAACAAATCCTCAGGGAATCCCTTTTTATCCAACGTTTTCTCTAAGATATCATCAAGGCCGGCCCAAACACCCTGAACCCTGAGAAGGGAATGGAGCATAATTTATTCTTACAGTTGTTGTCCCCTGACCAGGTCTTCAGTCAGATGGCCCTGCAGGCCACATTAGCCAAAGGACTATTTATGGCCGAAAACCTAATTGACTCGGCGGACGTATCCGCCAGAAATGCTGTGGCCAACTTCATCAGCGGGACGGAGGGCAAGATGTCCTCTGTAGGAGTCTTACTACTCAAATACTCCTCCAGTTGCCCCATCAACAGAAACATGGACCTGGCAACTAAAATGGCGGATATATTCGTTCTAATCAATGCTGCGGACGTTTCCCAAGCCCGCTTCAGCAGATTATCTGCCATTGTGTCCATAGGGTCTCTTCAGGCTCGAGGAGTCCTCAAACATATAGACATTTTTCTACCTAGTTTGGCCACCGGTACGTCTATCTTGGGAACCTCCTCCCAGATCTTAATGTCCTCTCGTTCAAAGGGCAAACAATTTTTAAAGTCTCGGGGTATCACCAGGCATTTCTTCGCATCCTCCCATTCTTCCCGAACCATAGCCCGGATATGGTCATTCACCGGGAATACCTGTTGCTTCTGTGCTCTGAGACCCCCCTAACATCTCATCCTGTATGGACTGCAGTTTTGGAACTTCCTCCACCTGCATTGTAATTCTGAATGTTTGTACGAGCTTGTTGGTGTCCTCAGTTGCAAATAAATATCTCCTGCCCCCTTCTGGGTTTTCCTTCACTATTTCCCCTTCTTCCTCCTGATCTGATCCCAGAAACTGGAACTCCTTGTCTGAGCTTAGCACGATCTTCCATCCAGGTCTCTTAGCTCTTGAACCAGGATTGGCAGACTGTGGCAGGGTGAGGATAGACAAAGCGGCATGGACCTCCTCACAGATTAAGGACCTCATCTCAGATACCATGGACGGCTGTTCCTCCCTCACAATTTTGGTGGTGCAGCCTTCATAGGGTATTCTTCCATATGCCTCCGGAAATTTTACAATACATATAGGGCATCACTTGGACTTTACAGAGGCATTGCCAGACCTATTAGGTGTAGGGAGGGAAATAGCAGGGATTCCCTTATCCTATTTTAGCATAAAGAGAAGGGATAATCAGATTGCTGGTGGGACTGCAATCAATCACACTTACCAAGCAGTCGTGATCACCTCTGCCCGCTTCCTCCATAGTGCCCATGTGCATGCCGGGTGCCTCTCGAGATCCAGGTAATGGTTTTATTACCAGTCTGCAAATTATTTCTGCACTCCACCCTGGAACACATGCCAACACCGGAACCAGGAGCTTCTCTGACATCATCGGAAGTGCGAAACTTACACACATCGCCCGTCTCTCGGAAGATGCAGCACCTTGCTGGCCAGCGCCACAAGTTCCCCATCAGGGGAAGCGACTCAACCCAGGAGGCCTCCGCTGTCTCTGCAGCCAAGGGACTCCCCATTGGAGAGTTTCGGCACTGGGCCTCTTGACCGGGGGAAGGATTAGCTGTGCCGCACGATTCCCCTGAGCCCGTCTGGTAAGCTTCCTGCTCTGCTCCTCTCGCGTGTCCCTCCATGCAGGGACAGGAAAAACACTAGGGGAGGTGGGTGGGAGGGGTCTTTTAACCTCTCGTGCGTTTCCTGTCCTTGTAAGAAGGAGGAGGATGATGACGACCTCCATGGTGCTGTCAGGAGGGACATCTTGGATAAAGCCTTTAGTTACACAAGAAAAATGTAAGGCTCATTTTGAGTTTGCCAAAAGACATGTAGGAGACTCCTCAAATGTATGGAGAAAGGTGTTGTGGTCAGATGAGGAGCACAAAATTGAACTTTTTGGCCACCAAGGTAAACGCTATGTCTGGCGCCAAACCAACAGCTTAGCTCCCCAAGAACAACATGTACCTGCTGTAGAAAAATATCCCACAGCATGATGCTGCTACCACCATGTTTCAATGTGGGGAATTTTTTCTGCAGCAGGTACAGCAAAAGCAACACTCAAGTGGTTTCAATGAGTGTGTGTAAATGTTTTGGAGTGGCCTAGTCAAGCCCAGACCTGAATCCAATTTAGAATCTGTGCTCCAACTTGAAGATTGATGTTCACCAAAGGAACCAATCTAATTTGAAGAAGCTGGAGCAGTTTTGTCTTGACAAAAGAGGAAAAATCTCAGTGGCAAGATATGGAAAGCTCAGAGACTTATCCAAAGAGACTTGCAGCTGTAATTGCAGCAAAAGGAGGCTCTACAAAGTACTGACTTTTATGGAGGTGAATAGTTATGCACACTGACGGTTTCCGTTTTGTCCTATTTGTTGTTTGCTTCACAATAAAAAAGGAAAAAAAAAAAAGCCGGATTACTTACCGGTAATGCTCTTTAAATGAGTCAACGACAGCACCCACTGGAGGTAGCGGGATCCGCCCCATAGGAACAGGAAAACTACAGAAAGATAAAAGGGGCGGTCCGCCTCTCCTCCTCAGTTGTATTTCAGAGTACCAGGAGGACCGTCAAAAGTTAGGCAAAGTGCTTGCATTTTAAGTTTAACTTATTTACATGGTGTATTTATTGCTATTATCTTCATAGGGAGGGAAGGGAGCGGGTTGGACTCATTAAAAGAGCATTACCGGTAAGTAATCCGACTTTTTACCCTTCGCCACGACAACACCCACTGGAGAGATTCCAGAGACCATCACCTGGGTGGGACCACCGTGCCAAGTACAGTCCTGCCAAAGCTTAGGTCAGCAGTTGACAATAGGTCGAGTCTATAGTGATTATAGAAGGTAGAAGGGGTTGACAAAATTGCCGCTTTACATATGGCTTCGATTGGAACGTCTCCCCTCTCAGCACAAGATGCAATTGCTCTAGTGGAATGCGCCTTGATGCTCTCCGGAGGATCTTCATTTCTCGCGGAGTAGGCTAATCGGATGTCATCCTTGATCCATCGGGATAAGGTGCTCTTCGTGACTCCGAACCACTTTTTACAGCCCTGAAAGGATATGAACAGAGCCCTACACTGCCTCCAGCGCCTGGATCTTTGAGGCCGTGTGCCCACGATGCGATTTTTAAGCGTTTTTGCCGCAAAAACGTTTAAAAATAGTGTACAGGATGCCCCCCCATGCATTCCTATGGCATTCCGCACATGCTGTGCTAATGCTGCGCTTTTTTCTGCGGCGGAATCGCATCGCGGGAAAAAAAAAAAAAAAAAAAAAAAAAAAAAAATCGCAGCATGATCATTCTTTTGTGCGGAATCGCAAAGAATTGCCGTGATTCCGCAACCATAGGAATGCATGAGAATCGCTTACTTCCCGCATGTGGCTATGCCCACCATGCGGGAAGTTAAGCGTCTCATGTGCAGTTGGTACCCACGTTGTGGAGGAGAGGAGACTGTCCTCCAGGCCCTGGGTACCATACCCCTGTAAAAAAAGAGAAAAAAAAATAAAAATAAAAAAATTAAAAAAAATCGGGGTATATTTACCTTCCGACGTCCCGCGCTGCATTCCCGGCCTAAGCGTTCCCAGTAATGCCTTGTGGCAAGGTCCTGTGATGACGTGGTCTCACGAGATCGCTATAGTAACGCGAGACCAACATCATCACAGGTCTCGCAAGGCATTACTGGGAACGCTGAGGCCCGGGATGGCAGTGCGGGACGTCGGAAGGTAAATATACCCCGATTTTTTATTTTTTTATCATTTTATCTTTTACTATTGAAGCCGCATAGGCGGCCTCAATAGTAAAAAGCTACTCACACTTGTCAAACACTATGTTTGACGAGTGTGACCAACCTGTCACTTTCCAAGCGATGCTTCAAATCGCTTGGAAAGTGCTTGAGAAAATCGTGGCAAAATCGCGAACAGAATTGCGCGGAAAAAAACGCGCGATTTCTGGGAAGGAGTCCGGTTTTCAGTGTGCGTTTTAACACACAACGTGGGCACATAGCCTCATTGTATTTTAAGACAGTTCTCCTAACGTCCAGGGTGTGAAATTTCTGTTCTTCAGGAGTGGAGGGGTCCCTGAAGAAAGTGGGGAGGAGTATCTCTTGCGATCTATGGAATTTTGCTGATACCTTAGGAAGGTACGAGGGGTCTGGTTTTAGAATCAACCTGTCCTGATATATCTGAAAAAAAAGAGTGGATCTATGGATAGAGTCTGAATGTCGCTAACTCTCCTCGCAGATGTCAGTGCTACTAAGAGGGCCGTTTTGAGTGACAAGTATTTTGGAAATACAGTGTCTATTGGTTCAAAACGGGCTTCTGTTAGAGCGTCTAGGACCAAATTTAAGTCCCAAGAAGGGATTCTAGGTATGTGTACAGGTGTCATTCGTTCACAAGCTGTAATAAAACGGGACACCCACTTATTCCCTGCTATATTATGGCCGTAAAGTGCTCCTAATGCAGACACTTGGACTTTTATTGTATTTATTGCCAGACCTAGATCCTTCCATTTTTGTAGAAATTCCAAGACAGGAACTATTGGGATTTCTGTGGAATGAGAGGCTGTATGGAACTGCAGAAATTTCTTCCATATTTTCGTGTATATCTGAGTAGTGGACTGCTTCCTGCTCTGCAAGAGTGTAGCAATTAGAGTCTCAGAAAACACTCTTGATTTTAGTAGCTGCCTCTCAAATTCCACGCCGTCAAGTGTAAGCTGTTCACTTGGGGGTGGAAAAAAGGGCCCTGGGAGAGTAGGTTGGGGATCGAAGGGAGGACCCAAGAATCTGATATCGACATTTGTCGTAGCCATGAGAACCACGGTCTCTTCGGCCAGAATGGCGCTATTAAAATTATTCTCGCCTTGTCCTCTCTGATTTTCCGAATGACCTGAGGTAGAAGGATTATCGGAGGGAAGGCGTATGCTAGGTCGAATTTCTATGGAACCTGAAGGGCGTCTAGTATGTCTGGATGATCCGACAAGGACAGGGAGGCAAATGTTTTTATTTGTCTGTTTTCTTTCGTGGCAAAGAGGTCTACTTGAGGCTGCCCCCATAGAGCTATTATGTCCTTGAAGACGCGATGATTGAGGCGCCACTCCCCTTGCCGAAGTGTATGTCGGCTTAAGAAGTCTGCTTCTTGGTTATTCTTCCCCTTGATGTGGAGGGCAGAAAGGGACAAATAATTTTCAGCTAAGCTTAAGATTCTTGCCACGGAAGACATCAGAGTCTCTGATCGAGTACCTCTCTGTCTGTTTATATACGCCACTGTGGTGGTGTTGTCCGATAAGATCCTGACATGTGTCTGTTGGAGCTGTGGAAGAAAATGATGTAATGCATAATCTACTGCTGTCAGCTACTTTAAGTAGGACGAGTACTGTAGTTCCTCCTTAATCCACATTCCCTGACCGTAGCTATTCCCCATATACGCTCCCCAACCGTGGGGGCTAGCGTCAGTGGTTAAAGTATGGGATGGGGATATTACACATGGAACTCCCGCGGTCAAATGGTTACTGTCTAGCCACCATTCTAGAGAGGCCAAGACTTCCTGAGATAGGGTTATCTTGCTCTCGAGGTGACCGCCGTGCCGTCTGTCCTGTTGGAGGATGTGATGTTGCAATGTGCGGATGTGATATTGGGCCCACTGAACTGCCGGGGTGCAAGAGGTAAACGACCCCAATAGCGACATTGCTTCTCTCAGAGACATTTGTGGTCTGTCCAGTGCTGCTCTAACCTTATTTATAATGAGCATAATCTTTACCTGTGGAAGTAGACACCTCTGGGACGTAGAGTCTAACTGGAACCCTAAAAACTTATGGAAGGAGAGTGAAACAAGTCTGGAAATTGAGGATCCAGCCTAGATCCTGTAAAGATGAGACCGTATCAGCCACACGTCTCTCACTCTGGTTAATTGAGTTCCCGATAACTAAAAAGTCATCAAGGTAAGGCACGATCAAGGTGTCTTTTTGACGAGGATAGGCCATCACCTCGGTGAAAATTCTTGGCGCTGTAGAGAGACCGAAGGGCATGGCCGTATACTGAAAGTGATGGATCTTGCCTTCGAATGCTACTGCGACCCTTAGGTATCTTTGGTATCTGTCATGAATAGGAAGATGATAGTAAGCATCTTTAGCATCTTTCAAGTCAATGCCTGCCATTACACAGTTTGGGAAAAGAAGTCTAATGGTGGACCTGATTGATTCCATTTTAAATTTATAATTTTTTTATAAATTATTATTTATTTATATAGCCCCATTGGTTCCATGGTGCTGTACATGAGAAGGGGTTACATACAGATTACAGATATCACTTACAGCAAACAAACTAACAATCACAGACTGATATAGAGGGGAGAGAGGACCCTGCCCTTTCGAGCTTACATGCCACAGGATGGTGGGGAAGGAGACAGTAGGTTGGGGGGTTGCAGCAGTTCCAGTGATGGTGAGGCGGTAGCTCCAGTAGTGGCGAGGAGGCAGCGGGGATCACTGCAGGCTTTCCTGAAGAGGTGGGTTTTCAGGTTCTGTCTGAAGGAGCCGAGTGTGGTTGATAACCGGACGTGTTGGGGGAGGGAATTCCAGAGGATGGGGGCTATTCGGGAAAAGTCTTGGAGGCGGTTGGGTGAGGAGCGAATAAGTGTGGAGGAGAGAAGGAGGTCTTGGGAGGACCGGAGATTCCTTGACGGAAGGTATCTGGAGATTAGTTCAGAGATGTATGGAGGAGACAGGTTGTAGATGGCCTTGTAGGTCAGTATTATTAATTTGAACTGGATATGCTGAGGGAATGGGAGCCAGTGAAGAGATTTGCAGAGGGGTGAAGTGGAGGAGTAGCGAGGAGAGAGATGAATTAGTCGGGCGGCAGAGTTGAGAATGGACTGGAGAGGTGCAAGAGTGTTAGCAGGGAGGCCACAGAAAAGGATGTTGCAATAGTCGAGGCAGGAGATGATGAGGGCATGCACAAGCATTTTAGTAGATTGAGGGTTGAGGAAGGAACGGATTCTGGAAATATTTTTGAGCTGGAGGCGACAGTAGGTGGAGAGAGCTTGGATGTGCGGTTTGAAGGACAGGGCAGAGTTAAGGGTTACGCCGAGGCAACGGACCTCCGGTACGGGGGAAAGCGTGATGTTGTCAATTGTTATAGAAAGGTCGGGTAAGGAAGATCTGTGAGATGGGGGAAAGAGGGAAATGTAATAAGTCTTTTTAGATTTATGATTGTTCTAAACGTACCATCAGGTTCAGGAACAAAAAAAAAAAAAAAAAAGGGAGAGTAAAACCCTCTACCCTCTTGTCCCTCTGGGACTTTAACTAAGACCCTCTTGGATAGAAGACTATAGTAGACTCCGAATTTCTATTTTGAGGGCTTTTTGTTGTATTGTTGAGTTATGGGAGGTTATAATAAATGAGTTGTGGGGAATATGAAGGAATTCTAACTTTATTCCTTCTTTGATTATTTTCAGAATCCACGAGCTTGATGTTATTTTCCCCCCCCCCCATTTTAGAAAATAAAATTTTAGTCTACCCCCTACTTGGGGGACTGATTGTTCAGTATTTTTCTTTTTGGAAGTTTGAGCTTCTAAACATGCTACCCTTTTGCTTTTCTTCTTTAGTGGGCCATCTTGTTCACCTATCCGTTTGTCTCCTCATTCCAAACGGCCGCCTCTTAAAAGCTCTCCTGTAGAAAGGGATAGAGGGGTCATGGAAAGCCTTCTTCCTTTCTTTAGCTTTGGTGAGTAGGTCATCTAGGGCTTTCCCAAAGACAAACTCACCCTCGCACGGGATCGCGCAGATCTTAGATTTCGATTGGATGAAAAGCTGGAAGGGGGACGCACAAAGTGCCCGCCTGGCACTGTTCACCAGACCCGCCGATCTTGCTGCTAGGCGTAGGGTGTCTGCAGATGCATCGGCCATAAAGGCTGCTGCTCCTCTAATTAATGGTATAGCGGCATGTAGTTTTTCCCTAGACACCTTCTGCTCAATTTGTTGGTCCAATTGGTCTAACCATACGAGCATTGATCTGGCGGTGCATGTGCTAGCTACTGCTGGTTTAAAAATGCCCGTTGTTGCTTCCCATGACCTCTTTAATGATGACTCCGCTTTACGGTCAAGTGGGTCGGACAGTAAGCCCGCATCCTCTACTGGCAGAGTAGATTGTTTAGAGGTGGAGGCTACCGCAGCATCAACCTTAGGAATTTTTGTCCATTTTAGAAGTTAGTCATCGCTAAATGGATATTTCCTTTTTGAGGCCGATGGGAGAAAACTTCTCTGATCATGTTTTTCTCACTCTCTCTTTATTAGGGCCTTAATTGCCGGTATTACCGGAAAAGCTCTCCTTTTCCTTTCCGCCAAACCCGCAAACATTATATCTTGCGTGGTTTGGGCGCTTTTTGTCTCCTCACACCCCATAGTGTTTCTTACGGATTTAACCAAGTTGTACACACTATCCAGGGGGAAACATGACCGTCCCTCAATTTCTGATGATGAGGACGTGAGCGAGGAGTCTGAGGCTAGTTCTTGTTCCTCCTCCGTATCTGAGCTGAGGGTTACTTGTTTTTTGCTCCTGCTCTCTGAGGGAGTTCTAGCATGGGCAATAGCCTGTAGTTCCTCCCTAATGATAGTCCGTATGTCCTTAGATGACACTGCGGCTCCCTGTCTTGTCTCCCTAATGCATCGCTTGCAGAGCTTTTTGGGGTAGGAGTCAGGTAGAGACTGAGCGCATTCTTTGTGTTTGGATTCCTCTTTTTTCTTAGCCTGGAAAGAGGAGGGGGGGGGGGGGGGGATGGCGAGAAAAAAGGGGGGTGTCAGCTTAATAGGCAAAGTATCTTTTGCGCACTCACCCAGTGAAGCTTAAGGTACCGGATCAGATGGCAGAGGTCCAGTCCTGGATCTCGAGACTCCTGCGTCACTCCTGCGAGCGGTGTCCGTGGATGTCCTGCCAGAGCGGTCTCGGGATGTGCCCCCACCGGCAGAGTCTCCTGCTAGAGGATGCGCGTCTCCTGGGGATGACATGATTCACCGCCAACTGCTGTGCGGCGTTCGATTAAATAGGGCTTCAGCCTCTTTTTCTTTTTTTTTTTTCCTATCCCCTCTGCACCGACCCGGAAGTCCCCTCTAGTTCCGGGTCAAATCGCGTGCTTCGCGCCTGCGCAGTAGCGCCCTGCACCTCAGCCATTATGCCCTGGAAGTTCACTCATTACTTCCGGGGCCTGGAGAAACCACGTCAGGCGGCAAATGCGCAGGCCCGCTCTGTACCCCGGGCCGCGTCCTCCGCCCGGAAAGCCGCTGCTGCATCTTTTTATTTTTCTTCTGCACCACTGGCGCTCTTACCGCTCCCACTGCAGCGGCTCTTCCTGATCCCAGAGTCGCCGCCGAGCGTCCTCTTGGCTCCATGCAGCGCACCCGGTGAGCTCCTGGGTGAGACCGGGCGGCCCCCCTGGACATGGTCATTGCCCCATCCATCCTACCAGACGAGGGGGAAGCCGTCTAACGGAAACTCCCCCGACACTGCTTCTGGACCGCAGCCCCTGCCGTTCTCACGGACACCGCACAGGCGGCATGCACTGACCCAGGTACATCTTTCCAAAGGTTTCTTCCAGAAGTTCCCCAAGGAACAGGAAACCCAAAATGGAGGAGGAGACGCGGACTGCCCCCTTTTATCTTTCTGTAGGTTTCCTGTTCCTATGGGGCGGATCCCGCTACCTCCAGTGGGTGCTGTCGTGGCGAAGGGTAAAAAAGACAACCAGATTGTGAGGTAGCATAACATGAAAAATGCCAAGGAGGAGGGAGAAATACTTTCACAAGCGCACAGCAATTATTTCCCTATTGAAGCCCCTTAGTATTCTCAATAGCGATACCCCTTTTATGGCCATTATAGAGAATGCTTATAAAAATGCCCCCACCAACACTCACATTAAGTATACTATCCCCACAGTGAATCACTCCCACCACCACCGTTTCACCCTGCACATACAACGTAGAACGTGACTACTCCCTACAGCCAATGTCGTTAATGGGACTCAACAGCACAGAATGACTGTTCAAAGTACAGGCGCTTGGTGCATCATGGCAGGTCAATCATTTAACTACACCTTCCCACATGCTTGGTTTCTATCTCCATCCTTCTCTGGCTCTATGAAACCAAAGCTGTCAGAGAGGAGGGGGGTAGATAATGAGGAAAAACAAGCAGGTGTAGAGGTGTATTTAAGTGATTGACCCTGCCGTGATGCACCAAGAAGTGGGACTTAGGGCCATAGCGACTCACCAGCGATCCCGACAACGATATCAACTTGTCAGGATCGCTGGTGTGTCGCTACATGATCGCTGGTGAGCAGCCAAACAGGCAGCTTCACCAGCAATCAGCACCAGCGACAACGAGCGCTGGCGTCGCTGTGTACCTTAGTTACCAGCGCGCTAATGCAGGGAGCTGGTAACCAAGGTAAACAGCGGGTTTCTAAGTGCCGCACAGCACTTAGAAACCCGCTGTTTACCTTGGTTACAAGTTCCTGCTCGCCACACGCAGCGATGCATGCTGGCCAGCGGGAGACCAGCGACCAAAAAAATGTCCTGGCCATTCCAGCACGATCGGCGATACCCAGCGGGGGGGGGGGGCGGTCGCTGATAGGTGTCACACACAGCGATCTCGCTGGTGAGATCGCTGTTGCGTCACAAAACTTGTGACTCAGCAGCAATCTCCCTAGCGAGATCACTGTGTGTGACGGGGGCTTTAAGCCCCCGTTACACACTGCAATCTCGCTAGCAATATCGCTGTAAAGTCACCGATTTTGTGACGTTATAGCGATATTGCTAGCGATATCGCTGCATGTGATACTTACCTCCGACCGCTCCCCCGCTGGTTATCGCTGATCGCGCGAGAAGCTCCTGGACCATTCCTCGTCGGCCACTTCCTGCTGGGCTTCCTGTGGCACCGACGAGCGACGCGTGGAGCCGGGCGGGAGGACGTCAGGATCGCCGCGTCTGACAGGTATGTAGCGATCCCCGTCCCCAGGGATGTCGCTGGTGAGATCTGCCTGTGTGGCAGCTCACTAGCGACCACCTAGCGATGCACCAGCGATCCTGACCGCGTCATATCGCTGGTGCAACGGTACCCTTAGTTTGAACAGTCAGTCTGGGCTGATGAAGGCAATATCTAAAACACACAGAGGTAAACTCCACTCAGCAGGGACTCCTCATCCACTTCCTACAGTCAGTGCAGTAAGTACAGCCCCCACTATCATTTAATTATTCTGCATCGACAATTTACTTTGGGCACTTTTGCATTTTGTTACCAGTAATTTATGTGACATGCCACATTTGATTGCTATATATCTTACACTATATATACACAATTACTGGCACTGTACCTTATTCTGTATTACTGACTCCCTGTCGCAACCTTTTTTTTTTTTTTTTTTTTTTTTTTTTTACTAAATCTGGGTGTGCGTCCCTGCATCCATGTAATTTTTGTAATTCTCATTGTTGCCTTCTTAATAAAGCTAATTTATAATTGAATACACTCTTGTCTATACTGGGCTTCTTTGGACGGTTTGTTTTTCTGTCCTCTTTCCTATTGGCATTATACCGACTGTCCTTTTTTTGCCCTGTGCATCATTTTGTGTGTAATTTTATATACAGATTTATTGACTACATCATTTATGCCACACCTATATGCTAAATTCCTTGCTCCTCCATTCTCATATATACAACTGTATACTCTATTCTCTGTGCTTGATATAGGGGAATGTACATGTAATATGTGCAGAATACAGAGGAAGGGGCGCCTATCCCATATATACATGTGCATATTGTATATTTACCTGAAGGAAGACTTTGGGATGAGAAAGGAGAGCCTTGTGGCAACCATCATGTCATCCCTCACAACACATGCATCTCTGTGCAGGGCCTCCTCTCCCCTTCCTGTATAGTGACAATGTCCTGCCTCACTACACACAGGGCTGTGGAGTCAGAGTCTATTTTGGTGGAGTCGACTCAGACTCCTAAAATAAATAAATTGGGTTCAGTACGGGATGTGCTGTAACTGTTTTCATAATATGGGAAACTTCTGAAGTGTCCTATAATTGTCTGTTCTGCAGTACTGTGGAGTCGGAGCCATAGAGTCAGAAATGGAGTCGGAAGTCAGGGAAATTGAGGAGTCGGTGGTTTGATTTGCCAACTGCACAGCCCTGACTACACATACAGCATCCCTGGGCAGGGCCTTACTCTTCTCATGTATAGTCACAGCCATTATGTCCTCCCTCACTATACATATAATATCCCAGTGCAGGGTCTTACTCTCCCCTCCTGTATAGTGACAGCCATCGTGTCCTCCCTCACTATCTATGTAATATCCCAGTACAGCCATCATGTCCTCCCTCACTATACATAATATCCCAGTACAGGGTCTTACTCTCCCCTCCTGTATAGTGACAACCATATTGTCCTCCCTCACTATACATAATATCCCAGTACAAGGTCTTACGCTCCCCTCCTGTATAGTGACAGCCATAGTGTCCTCCCTCACTATACATAATATCCCAGTACAGGGTCTTGCTCTCCCCTCCTGTATAGTAACAGCCATCATGTCCCCCCTCACTATACATAATATCCCAGTACAGGGTCTTACTCTGCCCTCCTGTATAGTGACAACCATCATGTCCCCCCTCACTATACATAATATCCCAGTACAGGGTCTTGCTCTCCCCTCCTGTATAGTGTCAGCCATAGAGTCCTCCCTCACTATACATAATATCCCAGTACAGGGTCTTACGCTCCCCTCCTGTATAGTGACAGCCATCGTGTCCTCCCTCACTATACATAACATCCCAGTACAGGGTCTTACGCTCCCCTCCTGTATAGTGACAGCCATCATGTCCCCCTCACGATACATAATATCCCAGTACAGGGTCATACTCTCACCTCCTGTATAGTGACAGCCATCATGTCCCCCCTCACTATACATAATATCCCAGTACAGGGTCTTACTCTCCCCTCCTGTATAGTGACAGCCATAGTGTCCTCCCTCACTATACATAATATCCCAGTACAGGGTCTTGCTCTCCCCTCCTGTATAGTGACAGCCATCATGTCCCCCCTCACTATACATAATATCCCAGTACAGGGTCTTACTCTCCCCTCCTGTAGAGTGACAGCCATAGTGTCCTCCCTCACTATACATAATATCCCAGTACAGGGTCTTGCTCTCCCCTCCTGTATAGTGACAGCCATCATGTCCCCCCTCACTATACATAATATCCCAGTACAAGGTCTTACTCTCCCCTCCTGTAGAGTGACAGCCATAGTGTCCTCCCTCACGATACATAATATCCCAGTACAGGGTCTTACTCTCCCCTCCTGTATAGTGACAGCCATAGTGTCCTCCCTCACTATACATAATATCCCAGTACAGGGTCTTACTCTCCCCTCCTGTATAGTGACAGCCATCATGTCCCCCCTCACTATACATAATATCCCAGTACAGGGTCTTGCTCTCCCCTCCTGTATAGTGACAGCCATCATGTCCCCCCTCACTATACATAATATCCCAGTACAGGGTCTTACTCTCCCCTCCTGTATAGTGACAGCCATAGTGTCCTGCTGCACCACACATACAGTATCCATGTGCAAGGTGTTCCCTCTCCTCCTGTATATTGGCCACCATCATGTCCTCCCTCACTATACATAATATCCCAGTACAGGGTCTTACTCTCCCCTCCTGTATAGTGACAGCCATAGTGTCCTCCCTCACTATACATAATATCCCAGTACAGGGTCTTGCTCTCCCCTCCTGTATAGTGACAGCCATCATGCCCCCCCTCACTATACATAATATCCCAGTACAGGGTCTTACTCTCCCCTCCTGTATAGTGACAGCCATAGTGTCCTCCCTCACTATACATAATCTCCCAGTACAGGGTCTTACTCTCCCCTCCTGTATAGTGACAGCCATAGTGTCCTCCCTCACTATACATAATATCCCAGTACAGGGTCTTACTCTCCCCTCCTGTATAGTGACAGCCATAGTGTCCTCCCTCACTATACATAACATCCCAGTACAGGGTCTTACTCTCCCCTCCTGTATAGTGACAGCCATAGTGTCCTCCCTCACTATACATAACATCCCAGTACAGGGTCTTACTCTCCCCTCCTGTATAGTGACAGCCATAGTGTCCTCCCTCACTATACATAATATCCCAGTACAGGGTCTTACTCTCCCCTCCTGTATAGTGACAGCCATAGTGTCCTGCTGCACTACACATACAGTATCCATGTGCAAGGTGTTCCCTCTCCTCCTGTATATTGGCAACCATCATGTCCTCCCTCACTATACATACAGTATCCCTGTGCAGAGTCTTCTCTCCTCTTGTACTGTGACCAGCACAACTACCTGTGCACATGAATATTACCACGCCACCCCTGGCAGCCATGTTCTTGGCGATGTTCCGCCATACAGGAATAAAGCTGGCAGACCCGGCTGCCACACTGAGGAGAATGACATTCACAGCTGCGATTCACTCACCTGGCCCGGGTCGATCACCGACGTCCGACGAAAACACAGGCTTCTGCCGGAATGAAGTCGAGTTCATAAACCCATTTCTACAAGGGGGGGCACTTCCGGCCGGGATGGAGTCGCGCTGAGAAATACGTCAGCCTTCGGGGCGCGTGTGGAGACTTGGGACTTTCAGCTGTCGTTCACTGCGCAAGCGCCGGCGGCAGCAGCGCCAACTGAGGAGAAATAATAAGTACTAGGGGTCCGACGGAATGATGGCTGTGCGTGGTGACAGCTATTGCTCCAATAACGGTAGTAAGGAGCCATACTGGTGCAGTGTTATACTGGGGTGGGCTCATACTGGTGCAGTGTTATACTGGGGCGGGCTCATACTGGTGCAGTGTTATACTGGGGCGGGCTCATACTGGTGCAGTGTTATACTGGGGCAGACTTATACTGGTGCAGTGTTATACTGGGGCGGGCTCATACTGGTGCAGTGTTACATTGGGGCGGGCTCATACTGGTGCAGTGTTATACTGGGGCGGGCTCATACTGGTGCAGTGTTATACTGGGGCAGACTTATACTGGTGCAGTGTTATACTGGGGCGGGCTCATACTGGTGCAGTGTTACATTGGGGCGGGCTCATACTGGTGCAGTGTTACATTGGGGCAGGCTCATACTGGTGCAGTGTTAAACTGGGGCGGGCTCATACTGGGCAGTTTTACATTGGGGTAGGTTCATACTGGTGCAGTGTTATACTGGGGCGAGCTCATACTGGCGCAGTGTTATACTGGGGCGGGCTCATACTGGTGCAGTGTTATACTGGGGCAGGCTCATACTGGTGCAGTGTTATACTGGGGCAGACTTATACTGGTGCAGTGTTATGCTGGTGCAGTGTTATACTGGTGCAGTGTTATACTGGGGCAGGCTCATATCAGTGCAGTGTTATACTGGGGCGGGCTCATATCTGTGCAGTGTTATACTGGGGCAGACTTATACTGGTGCAGTGTTATACTGGGGAGGGCTCATACTGGTGCAGTGTTATACTGGGGAGGGCTCATACTGGTGCAGTGTTATACTGGGGCGGGCTCATACTGGTGCAGTGTTATACTGGGGCGGGCTCATACTGGTGCAGTGTTATACTGGGGCGGGCTCATACTGGTGCAGTGTTACACTGGGGCGGGCTCATACTGGTGCAGTGTTACACTGGGGCGGGCTCATACTGGTGCAGTGTTATACTGGGGCGGGCTCATACTGGTGCAGTGTTATACTGGGGCAGACTTATACTGGTGCAGTGTTATGCTGGGGCAGGCTCATACTGGTTCAGTGTTATACTGGGGCAGGCTCATACTGGTGCAGTGTTATGCTGGGGCAGACTTATACTGGTGCAGTGTTATACTGGGGCAGTGTGATACTGGGGCGCGTTCATATCAGTGCAGTGTTATACTGGTGCAGTGTGATACTGGGGCAGACTTAAACTGGTGCAGTGTTATACTAGGGCAGACTTATACTGGTGCAGTGTTATACTGGTGCTGTGTTATGCTGGGGCAGGCTCATACTGGTGCAGTGTTATACTGGTGCTGTGTTATGCTGGGGCAGGCTCATACTGGTGCTATGTTATGCTGGTGCAGTGTTATACTGGGGCAGGCTCATACTGGTGTAGTATACTGGTGCAGTGTTATGCTGGGGCAGGTTCATACTGGTGCAGTGTTATACTGGGGCAGGTTCATACTGGCGCAGGTTCATACTGGTGCAGTGTTATACTGGTGCAGTGTTATATTGGGGCAGGTTCATACTGGTGCAGTGTTATATTGGGGCAGGCTCATACTGGTGCAGTGTTATACTGGGGCGGGCTCATATCAGTGCAGTGTTATACTGGGGCAGACTTATACTGGTGCAGTGTTATGCTGGGGCAGGCTCATACTGGTGCAGTTTTACATTGGGGTAGGTTCATACTGGTGCAGTGTTATACTGGGGGGAGCTCATACTGGCGCAGTGTTATACTGGGGCGGGCTCATATCAGTGCAGTGTTATACTGGGGCAGGCTCATACTGGTGCAGTGTTATACTGGTGCAGTGTTATACTGGGGCAGGCTCATATCAGTCCAGTGTTATACTGGGGCGGGCTCATATCTGTGCAGTGTTATACTGGGGCAGACTTATACTGGTGCAGTGTTATACTGGGGAGGGCTCATACTGGTGCAGTGTTATACTGGGGCAGGCTCATACTGGTGCAGTGTTATAGTATTATACTGGTGCAGTGTTATACTGGGGCAGGCTCTTACTGGTGCAGTGTTATACTGGGGCAGGCTCTTACTGGTGCAGTGTTATACTGGGGCAGGCTCTTACTGGTGCAGTGTTATACTGGGGCGGGCTCATACTGGTGCAGTGTTATACTGGGGCGGGCTCATATTGGTGCAGTGTTATACTGGGGCGGGCTCATACTGGTGCAGTGTTATACTGGGGCGGGCTCATACTGGTGCAGTGTTATACTGGGGCGGGCTCATACTGGTGCAGTGTTATACTGGGGCGGGCTCATACTGGTGCAGTGTTATACTGGGGCGGGCTCATACTGGTGCAGTGTTATACTGGGGCGGGCTCATACTGGTGCAGTGTTATACTGGGGCGGGCTCATACTGGTGCAGTGTTATACTGGGGCGGGCTCATACTGGTGCAGTGTTATACTGGGGCGGGCTCATACTGGTGCAGTGTTATACTGGGGCGGGCTCATACTGGTGCAGTGTTATACTGGGGCGGGCTCATACTGGTGCAGTGTTATACTGGAGCGGGCTCATACTGGTGCAGTGTTATACCGGGGCGGGCTCATACTGGTGCAGTGTTGTACTGGAGCGGGCTCATACTGGTGTAGTGTTATACTGTGGCAGACTTATACTGGTGCAGTGTTATACTGGGGCGGGCTCTTACTGGTGCAGTGTTATAGTGTTATACTGTGGCATGCTCATACTGGCGCAGTGTTCTACTGGGGCGGGCTCATACTGGTGTAGTGTTGTTCTGGGGTGGGCTCATACTGGTGTAGTGTTATACTGGGGCAGGCTCATACTGGTTCAGTGTTATACTGGGGCGGGCTCATATCGGTGCAGTGTTATACTGGGGCGGGCTCATACTGGTGCAGTGTTATACTGGGGCAGGCTCATACTGGTGCAGTGTTATATTGGGGCAGGCTCATACTGGTTTAGTGTTGTTCTGGGGTGGGCTCATACTGGTGTAGTGTTATACTGGGGCAGTGTTATACTGGGGCGGGCTCATTTCGGTGCAGTGTTATACTGGGGCGGGCTCATTTCGGTGCAGTGTTATACTGGGGCAGGCTCATATCGGTGCAGTGTTATGCTGGGGCAGTGTTATACTGGGGTGGGCTCATACTGGTGCTGTGTTATGCTGGGGCAGCCTCATATCGGTGCAGTGTTATACTGGTGCAGTGTTATACTGGGGCAGGCTAACACTGGTGCAGGCTCATACAGGTACAGTGTTATACAGGGGCAGGCTCATACTGGTACAGTGTTATACTGGGGCAGGTTCATACTGGTGCAGTGTTATTCTGGTGCTGTGTTATGCTGGGGCAGGCTCATACTGGTGCAGTTGTTATGCTGGGGCAGGCTCATACTGGTGCAGTGTTATGCTGGGGCAGGCTCATACTGGTGCAGTGTTATACTGGTGCAGTGTTATACTGGTGCAGTGTTATACTGGTGCAGTGTTATACTGGTGCAGTGTTATACTGGTGCAGTGTTATACTGGGGCAGGTACATACTGGTGCAGTGTTATATTGGGGCAGGCTCATACTGGTGCAGTGTTATGCTGGGGCAGGCTCATATCAGTGCAGTGTTATACTGGGGCAGGCTCATTCTGGTGCAGTGTTATACTGGGGCGGGCTCATATCGGTGCAGTGTTATACTGGGGCAGTGTTATACTGGGGCGGGCTCATTTCGGTGCAGTGTTATACTGGGGCGGGCTCATATCGGTGCAGTGTTATACTGGGGCAGTGTTATACTGGGGCGGGCTCATACTGGTGTAGTGTTATACTGGGGCAGGCTCATACTGGTACAGTGTTATACTGGGGCAGGCTCATACTTGTGCAGTGTTATTCTGGTGCTGTGTTATGCTGGGGCAGGCTCATACTGGTGCAGTGTTATACTGGTGCAGTGTTATACTGGTGCAGTGTTATACTGGTGCAGTGTTATACTGGTGCAGTGTTATACTGGTGCAGTGTTATACTGGGGCAGGCTCATACTGGTGCAGTGTTATACGGGGGGCGGGCTCATATCAGTGCAGTGTTATACTGGTGCAGTGTTATACTGGTGCAGGTTCATACTGGTGCAGTGTTATATTGGGCCAGGCTCATACTGGTGCAGTGTTATATTGAGGTAGGTTCATACTGGCGCAGTGTTATGCTGGGACAGGCTCATATCAGTGCAGTGTTATACTGGGGCAGACTTATACTGGTGTAGTGTTATACTGGGGCAGGCTCATACTGGTGCACTGTTATACTGGAGCAGACTTATACTGGTGCAGTGTTATACTGGGGCGGGATCATACTGGTGCACTGTTATACTGGGGCAGACTTATACTGGTGCAGTGTTATACTGGGGCAGGCTCATACTGGTGCAGTGTTATACTTGGGCAGGCTCATATCAGTGCAGTGTTATACTGGGTCAGACTTATACTGGTGCAGTGTTATACTGGGCAGGTTCATACTGGTGCAGTGTTATACTAGGGCAGACTTATACTGGTGCAGTGTTATACTGGGGCAGACATACTGGTGCAGTGTTATACTGGTGCTGTGTTATGCTGGGCAGGCTCATACTGGTGCTGTGTTATACTGGTGCTGTGTTATACAGGTGCAGGCTCATACTGGGGCAGGCTCATACTGGTGCAGTGTTATGCTGGTGCAGTGTTATGCTGGTGCAGTGTTATGCTGGTGCAGTGTTATGCTGGTGCAGTGTTATGCTGGTGCAGTGTTATGCTGGTGCAGTGTTATGCTGGTGCAGTGTTATGCTGGTGCAGTGTTATGCTGGTGCAGTGTTATGCTGGTGCAGTGTTATGCTGGTGCAGTGTTATACTGGTGCAGTGTTATACTGGTGCAGTGTTATACTGGTGCAGGTTCATACTGGTGCAGGTTCATACTGGTGCAGTGTTATATTGGGGCAGGCTCATACTGGTGCAGTGTTATACTGGGGCGGGCTCATATCAGTGCAGTGTTATACTGGGGCAGGCTCATACTGGTGTAGTGTTATACTGGGGCAGACTTATACTGGTGCAGTGTTATACTGGGGCAGGTTCATATTGGTGCAGTGTTATATTGGGGCAGGCTCATACTGGTGCAGTGTTAAACTGGGGCGGGCTCATACTGGCGCAGTGTTATACTGGGGCGGGCTCATATCAGTGCAGTGTTATACTGGGGCAGGCTCATACTGGTGCAGGCTCATACTGGTGCAGACTTATACTGGTGCAGGCTCATATCAGTGCAGTGTTATACTGGGTCAGACTTATACTGGTGCAGTGTTATACTGGGCAGGTTCATACTGGTGCAGTGTTATACTAGGGCAGACTTATACTGGTGCAGTGTTATACTGGTGCTGTGTTATGCTGGGCAGGCTCATACTGGTGCTGTGTTATACTGGTGCTGTGTTATACTGGTGCTGTGTTATACAGGTGCAGGCTCATACTGGTACAGTGTTATACTGGGGCAGGCTCATACTGGTGTAGTGTTATGCTGGGGCAGGTTCATACTGGTGCAGTGTTATACTGGTGCAGTGTTATACTGGTGCAGTGTTATAGTGGTGCAGTGTTATACTGGTGCAGTGTTATACTGGTGCAGTGTTATACTGGTGCAGTGTTATACTGGGGCAGGCTCATACTGGTGCAGTGTTATACTGGGGCGGGCTCATATCAGTGCAGTGTTATACTGGGGCAGGCTCATACTGGTGTAGTGTTATACTGGGGCAGACTTATACTGGTGCAGTGTTATACTGGGGCAGGTTCATATTGGTGCAGTGTTATATTGGGGCAGGCTCATACTGGTGCAGTGTTAAACTGGGGCGGGCTCATACTGGCGCAGTGTTATACTGGGGCGGGCTCATATCAGTGCAGTGTTATACTGGGGCAGGCTCATACTGGTGCAGACTTATACTGGTGCAGTGTTATACTGGGGCAGACTTATACTGGTGCTGTTATGCTGGGGCAGGCTCATACTGGTGCAGTGTTATACTGGGGCAGGCTCATACTGGTGCAGTGTTATATTGGGGCAGGCTCATACTGGTGCAGTGTTATATGGGGGCGGGCTCATATCAGTGCAGTGTTATACTGGGGCAGGCTCATACTGGTGTAGTGTTATACTGGGGTAGACTTATACTGGTGCAGTGTTATACTGGTGCAGTGTTATGCTGGGGCAGGTTCATACTGGTGCAGTGTTATATTGGGGCAGGCTCATACTGGTGCAGTGTTATATTGGGGTAGGTTCATACTGGCGCAGTGTTATACTGGGACGGGCTCATATCAGTGCAGTGTTATACTGGGGCGGGCTCATATCAGTGCAGTGTTATACTGGGGCAGACTTATACTGGTGTAGTGTTATACTGGGGCGGGCTCATACTGGTGCAGTGTTATACTGGGGCGGGCTCATATCAGTGCACTGTTATACTGGAGCATACTTATACTGGTGCAGTGTTATACTGGGGTGGGCTCATACTGATGCAGTGTTATACTGGGGCGGGCTCATATCAGTGCACTGTTATACTGGGGCAGACTTATACTGGTGCAGTGTTTTACTGGGGTGGGCTCATACTGGTGCAGTGTTATACTGGGGCAGACTTATACTGGTGCAGTGTTATACTGGGGCAGGCTCATACTGGTGCAGTGTTATACTGGGGCGGGCTCATATCAGTGCAGTGTTATACTGGGGCAGACTTATACTGGTGCAGTGTGATACTGGGGCAGACTTATACTGGTGCAGTGTTATGCTGGGGCAGGCTCATACTGGTGCAGTGTTATACTAGGGCAGGCTCATACTGGGGCAGTGTTATACTGGGGCAGGTTCATACTGGTGCAGTGTTATGCTAGGGCAGACTTATACTGGTGCAGTGTTATGCTGGGGCAGGCTCATACTGGTGCAGTGTTATACTGGTGCTGTGTTATGCTGGGGCAGGCTCATACTGGTGCTGTGTTATACTACGGCAGACTTATACTGGTGCAGTGTTATGCTGGGGCAGGCTCATACTGGTGCTGTGTTATGCTGGTGCAGTGTTATACAGGTGCAGGCTCATACTGGTACAGTGTTATACTGGGGCTGGCTCATACTGGTGTAGTGTTATGCTGGGGCAGGTTCATACTGGGGCAGGTTCATACTGGTGCAGTGTTATATTGGGGCAGGCTCATACTGGTGTAGTGTTATACTGGTGCAGTGTTATGCTGGGGCAGTTTCATACTGGTGCAGTGTTATATTGGGGCAGGCTCATACTGGTGTAGTGTTATACTGGTGCAGTGTTATGCTGGGGCAGTTTCATACTGGTGCAGTGTTATATTGGGGCAGGCTCATACTGGTGTAGTGTTATACTGGGGCAGACTTATACTGGTGCAGTGTTATACTGGGGCAGGTTCATATTGGTGCAGTGTTATATTGGGGCAGGCTCATACTGGTGCAGTGTTAAACTGGGGCGGGCTCATACTGGCGCAGTGTTATACTGGGGCGGGCTCATATCAGTGCAGTGTTATACTGGGGCAGGCTCATACTGGTGCAGACTTATACTGGTGCAGTGTTATACTGGGGCAGACTTATACTGGTGCTGTGTTATACTGGGGCAGGCTCATACTGGTGCAGTGTTATACTGGGGCAGGCTCATATTGGTGCAGTGTTATACAGGGGCAGGCTCATACTTGGGCAGTGTTATACTGGGGCGGGTTCATACTGTGGCAGTGTTATACTGGGGCAGGCTCATACTGGGGTAGTGTTATATTGGGGCGGGCTCATACTGGTGTATTGTTTTACTGGGGCAGACTTATACTGGTGCAGTGTTATGTTGGGGCAGTGTTATACTGGGGCGGGCTCATACTGGGGCAGACTTATACTGGTGCAGTGTTAAGCTCTGCCGGTTCATACTGGTGCAGTGTTATACTGGGGCAGGCTCATACTGGTGTAGTGTAAGGCCGGGGTCACACTGGCGAGGAATACGGCCGAGTGAGAGGCGCTAAAAGCACGCATTAGACACGGACAAATGATTCTCTATGGGGTCACTCGCACCAGGCGTATATTTCTCATCCGTATCCTACGCTCCGTGCCAATCGCAGCATGCTGCGATTGTCAGCGTACTACGCCCATGCAAGTCTATGGGCGCGCAAAAAATACGGATTACACACGGACCAGACGTGTGACCTGCGAGCAATACGCAGGTCTTTTGGCTGGTGACAGGAAATGGGGCAATCCATCATCAGGAAGCCTAGACATGCAAATGAGCTCAAAAAGCGCTCCAGACATCCAGGAAGTACGCCTCCACGGAGTACAGCAGCAGCATGGCGTCCACGTACATAAATGTTGAGATGCTCATTGTCCTGGTGCAGGAACGTCCCGAAATCTGGGACCAACGCGATGCAAATTATGCAAACCGGGCAAGAAAGGAGGCGTCATGGAGGCGCATCTGTCACCAGATGTACCATGACTTTTGTGACCGACCACGTGAGGAGCAGCATAAAATTCGTAAGTACAACGCAAAACATCAGTAACCTTATCGCGCAAGAAAAAAGGAATATAGAATCAGCACCCCCCTTCCTGTGCATGTACTTTTAGCCTCATGAGGCCGTTAGATTTGGATGTGACACGTGGCTTCACACAGCCATAATTTGGGGTTAGGCCACAAGCTCCTCATCCTCCTAGACAAAACAATTATTAAGTGTAGCTAAAGAGACCCTGTGTATCTGCCCAATTACATATGCCACCATGAGTAGAAAGCACACCCCAGAAGGCCCCATGCCTAGACTACTGGTAGAAAATGTGACCTCTCAAATATGTGAATTTGACAATATTTCCTGTCACATTGCAGTGGAAGATGTGATGAAACGCTGGCGAAGCTTCCGGGACCAGTACCGCCGGGAACGCCAGCAGCGGTCCAGGAGTGGGGATGCTGGATATGTTAAAAGGAAGTACATCTACTATGACCGGCTGTCCTTCCTCGCCTCAATTCTGGATCCGAGACCGTAAGTAGATACCTCACACCACATTACACAAATACTTTACAGGGCCAAAAATATTGATGTATTTTTGCCTCTGTTCTATTTCATAACAGAACTCAATCCAACCTTACGGATCGAGGAACGGCCTCAGAGGCAGAGCCCATAATAGATCTTGTAGGGGATGAGGTGGCTGGCCCATCTTCTCCCCCTACAAGAAGGATGGCAGAAGATGAGGCATCACAGGACAACCCAATGGCTGCCCCATCACCCATCCTGGAAGAGCCGGGCAACTTGAGCAGCAGCCCAACTGGCCAGATCAGGGCCTCCCCACAGGCTGCTCTTACATCACGGCGAACACGAAGAAGGCGCCAGATCACTATTCAAGAGAGCAGGACCAATGTGGACACAGAGGTGCTCAATTATTTATCTAGAGTAACTACAGATGATGGGGAGGAGGCCTACACACGTAGCCTCACCCTTTATCTCCGTGCCCTTACCCGTGAGGTCAGGCTCCGTATTAGGGGATGTATTCAGATCCTGCTTGATGCAAGCACCCCCCCAATACCCCATATGAGGTTTTCGAATTTCTGGAGAGGTGGCAGCTCTCCTCCCGAAATCTAATGCGCATGAGACCATCAACACAGATGCTTGCTCAAGCAGGGTCCGAACAGCCCCTAGTACGTGGGCCAACACCTCAACCGCTTCCTCACACTACCCAACCTTCTATTCCGCAGCCCCAAATGTCAGCCTCTAGCCAACCCCACCAATATGGCCACTTGTACCCACCCAGTGTTGGAGGCTGGTCCCAACCTGGTTGGGGACGATCTGGCTATCTTGGTGGGTATGAGCCACGTGCCTACCACAGCCAACAAGATGCCCCTCACCATCATCATTACTCTGGCCAGTATCCCCAACAGTCCCAGGAGGCAGGACAATTCCAGCATCATGGGCAACAGTATGGCCTCACACAGGGCGATGTTGGCCACAGTGTCCAGCAGCACCCACAGGCTGCTCTTCCACGTTCCCCTTCCCCAACCTATGAGGATTTATGAGTCTGACGGCCGGAGAAGTCCAGTGCGGTTTAACTGGTGCTCCAAATAGAAAGGAAAAAACAGGTGTTCTCCATCACCAAACTTTTTAACATAATTTAACATCCTTATTTTTTCACAATGTTTTACAATCATATGAAAGAGTCCATCATGACAGGCAAGGCTACCTCACGCCTTTCAGACAGATATTACATGTGTGTACAAAAGAGAATATTTCAACGTGCTATACTGTAAAATGAAAGGATGAAAATACACTACTCACTTGCTAATGCCTAGGAAAGGCGTGCTGGCCTTAGTGAAGTAGTCACCTTTTTTGCTAGCAATCTCTCGAAAAAAAATTCAAGGCAGCCAGCATTCAGAATATCACGCTCTCTCTATGTCTTAACAAGTGAGTTTTGTTTTTTCATCCTTTCCAGTATAGCATGGTTAAATATTCTCTGTTCTACAGACAGGTAATATCTGTCTGAAAGCCGTAAGGTAGCCTTGCCTGTCATGGTGGAATCTTTCTATGATTGGAAAATATTATGAAGAAATGTGAGTGTTATGTTATCTTTTAGCATTTATTTTGGTGATGGAGCTCACCTTTTTTTTTTTTAAATCTAGTTTAATATTGTCATGCAGCAATGTTGTTATTGCCTAATCTTTTTTTGGGTTATGTAATGTTACTTTTCAAAAAAGTTAAAGAAGGCACAAAGGGTCATTTTGCCCATTGCCAAAATGTTCTTATGGCAATATTATGTTTGCCTTTAAGGAAACCAAAAAAAAAGGCAAAACTAAAAATTTGTCTACTCTACTTAACGTCTCTGTGTGATTTTTCACAATCCCTCACAACATACTAACAGACACCAACCAATGCAATGAAACACTCATAGAATCATAAAGGCTTGAGTAATATATATTTAGACACACTTAAAGCAACAAATTATAACATAGACACAGCATGCTCTTGCCAAGAAGTTGCCCCCTCAGGTGAGATAAAGTAATTAGTGAAAATATCACGCACTTTGAGGCCAGAGAGCGGTCTACGTTGAGGGTTCATAGGAGGTCTCACCCTGCGCACATTGTCCAGCCTACGCACAACACCATCAGAGGATGAACAATCATGTATCCTGGTAAAGTTGGGCAGAACAACACAGGCTTTCACAACTTCATTGACATTTTGTTCACTCAACTGAATGGCAGACTGGAGTACCTGCCATTTGGCACAAAGAATCCCAAAGGAACACTCCACCAGTCGCCTAGCACGTCATAGGCGCAAGTTACAAATTCAGCGCCTGTGGTCAAGGTTGCGCCGGGGATATGGCCTCATGACATTGCGCGATAACAGAAAGGCCTCATCTGCCACAAGGACATAAGGGACTGATTCTTCAGGGGAGCCTGGTAGCTGGCGTGGTGGTGGTAGATCCAACTGGTTGGTGCGTAGCCGCCGAGCCATAATGGAAGTATTGAAGACTCTTGAGTCTCCCGTCCTTCCATAGGCCCCAATGTCACCAATTCTAAACTTGTATTGAGGGTCTACCAGAGACAACAATACAACAGAAAAGTATTGTTTATAATTGAAGAATTGTGAGCCAGAGTTCGGCGGATTACGCACCCGGATATGTTTGCCATCCAGGGCCCCAATACAATTTTGAAACTGGCATTCCTCCTCAAAGTCCCTTGATATCCTCAACCAGTCTTCCATCCTGGGCTCGGGCATGACCACTTGATGGAGTCTTGTCCAGATTTCTGCACATGTAGACCTCACTATGAATGAAATGGTTGATCTTCCAATGAGAAACTCATGGTGGAGGGCGGCATAAGACAGGCCAGTGGACAGGAAGCTGTAGAACAACAGAAATTGATAAGTTTAGAATGCATAAAGTCCAAAAACATCAGTTACATGCCGACCAAACTTGGGAGGAATTGAGATAGAATACCACACACATATTTGGTTCCACAATGACTAAGTGATATGCAGTACATATTAGGGCTAACATTCTGGTGTGTAAGTTGAAACATATTTGGAGTAAGATGAGGGCATAAAACTTTGTCCAAGAAGGCAAAAAAAACATACTTTAGCACACACATTATGAACATAGAGAATGTGGTTGTGTAGTACATACCGTATTGTGAGTAGAAGTCGCTCCTCTGCAGATATGGCTTTGCGCATCCTTGTGTCCTGAAAGGTGATCCCAGGGCGCACTGTCTCCAAGAGGCGATCAAATGTGGAAATGCTCATTCGACAGTACTGGTAAAATTTCTCAGGATGCTCCCGCAGAGAAGAATAGAGGCGGTGAAAATGACCTCTTGTGAGTCGTTGCCTCAAAAGTGGATGGACCCACATGCGTCTCCCCCTCCGTGGATCCACTATCACAGGATATGGTTGCCCAAAGCAGAGTGACAAAAGCCAGTTCAAGAGAACCTGCTCAGTTGTATTGAATCTCAGACCCTCTGCCATGCTGCACAAAGAACAACAACACACCTCGTGAAAGCAAGCTCACAAATGTACAGTATGGAGGCAGCCACCTGTTTCTGAGTGTAGAAATAGGGTGCAGGCTAATGATTTAAATAGTTAGCAGGCCTGAAAACCGTTAAATGTCCATTTTGCAAGGCTGCGAGAAAATCTCGCCATACGGATGCAGACATGCGCAAAATACGCGACCACACCTTGCTTACGGATGACATACGGAGCACTATTTAGGGGTCATTCATCCGTATTATGCATGTAAACTACGGAGCGTATTTTGCGCTGGTTAGTGTGACCAGCCTTATACTGGGGCAGACTTATACTGCTGCAGTGTTATACTGGTGCTGTGTTATGCTTGGGCAGGCTCATACTGGTACAGTGTTATACTGGGGCAGACTTATACTGGTGCTGTGTTATACTGGGGCAGACTTATACTGGTGCAGTGTTATACTGGTGCTGTGTTATACTGGGGCAGGTTCATACTGGTGCAGTGTTATACTGGGGCAGACATACTGGTACAGTGTTAGGGTGTGTGCACACGCTGCGGATTCTGCTGCGGTTCCGCAGCGGATTTGGCCGCTGCGGTTCCGCAGCAGTTTTTGCTGCAGTGTACAGTACCATAATATCCTATGGATATTAAAAACCTCAGTGCAGACGGTGCGGATTTTTCCACGCGGTTTTCCTGCGGTTTCTAAACCGCAGAAAGAATTGACATGTCAATTCTTTCTGCGGATTTAGCTGCGGTTTGCCATCTCCATTGTGGAGATGAAAAACCGCAGAGCAATCCGCAGGTAAAACTGCAGGTCTGTGCACGTACCCTTATACTGGGGCGGGCTCATATCAGTGCAGTGTCATACTGGGGCAGGCTCATCCTGGTGTAGTGTTATACTGGGGCAGACTTATACTGTTGCAGTGTTAGGGTGTGTGCACACGCTACGGATTCTGCTGCGGTGTACACTACCGTAATATCCTATGGATATTAAAAACCGCAGTGCAGACGATGCAGATTTTTCCACGCGGTTTTCCTGCGGTTTTTAAACCGCAGAAAGAATTGACATGTCAATTCTTTCTGCGGATTTCGCTGCGCTTTGCCATCTCCTCCATTGTGGAGATGAAAATCCGCAGGTAAAACCGCAGGTCTTTTGACCTGCAGATTTACCTGCGGATTTTACAAAATCCGCGCCGCCAAATCCGCAGAGTGTGCACGTACCCTTATACTGGGGCGGGCTCATATCAGTGCAGTGTTATACTGGGGCAGGCTCATACTGGTGCAGTGTTATACTGGGTCGGGCTCATACTGGTGTAGTGTTATACTGGGGCAGGCTCATACTGGTGCAGTGTTATACTGGGGCGGGCTCATACTGGTGTAGTGTTATACTGGGCGGGCTCATACTGGTGTAGTGTTATATTGGGGTGGGCTCATACTGGTGCAGTGTTATACTGGGGAAGGCTCTTACTGGTGCAGCGTTATACTGGGGCGGGCTCATACTGGTGTAGTGTTATACTGGGGCGGGCTCATATCGGGGCAATGTTATACTGGGGCGGGCTCATATCGGGGGCAATGTTATACTGGGGTGGGCTCATATCGGGGCAATGTTATACTGGGGCGGGCTCATACTGGTGTAGTGTTATACTGGGGCAGACTTATACTGGTGCAGTGTTATACTGGGGTGGGCTCATACTGGTGTAGTGTTATACTGGGGCGGGCTCATACTGGTGCAGTGTTATACTGGGGCAGTGTTATACCGGGGCAGGCTCATACTGGTGCAGTGTTATACTGGGGCGGGCGCTTACTGGATTAGTGTTATACTGGGGCAGGCTCATACTGGCGCAGTGTTATACTGGGGCGGGCTCATACTGGCGTAGTGTTATACTAGGGTGGGCTCATACTGGCGTAGTGTTATCCTGGGGCGGGCTCATACTGGTGTAGTGTTATACTGGGGCGGGCTCATACTGGTGCAGTGTTATACTGGGGCGGGCTCATACTGGTGCAGTGTTATACTGGGGCAGTCTCATACTGGTGTAGTGTTATACTGGGGCGGGCGCTTACTGGATTAGTGTTATACTGGGGCAGGCTCATACTGGTGCAGTGTCATAGTGTTATACTGGCGCAGTATTATACTGGGGCGGGCTCATACTGGCGTAGTGTTATTCTGGGGTGGGCTCATACTGGTGTAGTGTTGTACTGGGGCAGGCTCATACTGGTGTAGTGTTATACTGGGGCGGGCTCATACTGGTGTTGTGTTATACTGGGGCGGGCTCATACTGGCGTGTTATTCTGGGGTGGGCTCATACTGGTGTAGTGTTATACTGGGGTGGGCTCATATCGGTGCAGTGTTATACTGGGGCGGGCTCATACTGGTGCAGTGTTATACTGGGGAGGGCTCATACTGGTGCAGTGTTATAATGGGGCGGGCTCATACTGGCGCAGTGTTATACTGGGGCAGGCTCATACTGGTGCAGTGTCATAGTGTTATACTGGCGCAGTATTATTCTGGGGTGGGCTCATACTGGTGTAGTGTTATACTGGGGCAGGCTCATACTGGTGTAGTGTTATACTGGGGCGGGCTCATACTGGTGTTGTGTTATACTGGGGCGGGCTCATACTGGTGTTGTGTTATACTGGGGCGGGCTCATACTGGCGTAGTGTTATTCTGGGGTGGGCTCATACTGGTGTAGTGTTATACTGGGGCATGCTCATACTGGTGTGTTATTCTGGGGGTGGGCTCATACTGGCGTAGTGTTATTCTGGGGTGGGCTCATACTTGTGTAGTGTTATACTGGTGCAGTGTTATACTGGGGCGGGCTCATATCGGTGCAGTGTTATACTGGGGCGGGCTCATATCGGTGCAGTGTTATACTGGGGCGGGCTCATATCGGTGCAGTGTTATACTGGGGCGGGCTCATATCGGTGCAGTGTTATACTGGGGCGGGCTCATACTGGTGCAGTGTTATACTGGTGCAGTGTTATACAGGGGCGGGCTCATACTGGTGCAGTGTTATACTGGGGCGGGCTCATACTGGTGCAGTGTTATACTGGGGCAGGCTCATACTGGTGCAGTGTTATAATGGGGTGGGCTCATACTGGCGCAGTGTTATACTGGGGCAGGCTCATACTTGTGTAGTGTTATACTGGGGCAGGCTCATACTAGTGCAGTGTTATACTGGGGCGGCCTCATATTGGTGTAGTGTTATACTGGGGCAGGCTCATACTGGTGCAGTGTTATACTGGGGCGGGCTCATATCGGTGCAGTGTTATACTGGAGCGGGCTCATATCGGTGCAGTGTTATACTGGGGCAGTGTTATAATGGGGCGGGCTCATACTAGTGCAGTGTTATACTGGGGCAGGCTCATACTGGTGCAGTGCTATTCTGGTGCTTTATATTCCCTGATATAGAAAAGTCTGATGCAATTGTTTCTGGCAACCAAATTACATCTGTGAGAGGTGGTTGATGCTCTAGGCAACTGCTGCATGTTTTCTCTGACATGTGGCTTTTATACATGACTGGCAGAAGGCATAGTGCGCCCCAAATCCAACAACCCTTTGCTGGTAGTACTAAGGCTGGGTTCACACTAGTAATTGGCGTTCCATTTTTCTGCTCCATAATTTCAAATACAGGAATGCCTGCAAAAACAAAAACACCCTCATCCATTCTGCTTAGGGGCTGAACAAATGATGGACCTAGGGTCGTACCCAGCCAGACTCACACATGCACTCATTTCCGTTCCATTATTTCTTAGCATAAAAAGGAAGCAAAAACCTGCTCTGTGCGTTACACAGTTTTCTGTTTAATATTTCACTTTTTATTTTTTAATAAAAATACAAGGGGCGCCTGAAAACTTCGAGGCCCACCCATGAAATCTTTTTTGTATGGTCTTGTTTTGCAATGCAATATGTTATTTAGTTAGTTGAATGGTCTCATGAACAATCTGGATTCATTTTGATTTTTTTTTTGTTTCCGTTACAGCATTTTAAAGTTGGGTTGCAAGGCTGAAATATGGAAATGGAGAAGTTGGCAAAGTTCACACATCGGCTGTTGCAATGGCTGCAATTCCACCAAGGTGCTTTTTCATCTGTGGGAATAGGTGATAGTCCGAGGGAGCCAAATCAGGGGAATAGGGTGGGTGCTGAAGCAGTTGGAAACCACAGCAGTGAATTGCAGCAGCCGATGTGTGAACTTTGCCAACTTCTCCATTTCCATATTTCAGCCTTCCGACCCAACTTTAAAATGCTGTAACGGAAACAAAAAAAATCAAAATAAATCCAGATTGCTCATGAGACGATTCAACTAACTAAATAACATATTGCATTGCAAAACAAGGCCATGCAAAAAAGATTTCATGGGTGGGCCTCGAACTTCTCAGGCGCCCCTCGTAAATGAAGGGAACTGGGCTTAGTTTACACACACTGCCATTGCCATGTGATCTACCCAGTGAATTGGGAGCTGATCTGTTACATTGTGTCAGCTTCTTGAAGAGAAAGCTTGTGTGAACCAGGTTTAAGCAGCAGGCTGGCACATAGGATAAAGAGGCAAAGAAAGGGAGTGCTGACTGAGCTCATGCACGCACACTACCAATCCATTCACACCAGGGCCTTACATCGATCATACATTTGGAATCTGTACTGTAGATATTTCATGGATAGTATTAGTCACTTTAGATTTGTAATAAATATATATATGATAAAGATGATCAGTAAAGTATCCACTTTTTTTACATTTAATTTGGAGTGCTGCCTATTTTTCTTGATTTATTTATATATATATATATTTTTTTTTTTTAACTATAGATCACTGTATCTAAGGAGATAAACGATCAAAGATCACCTCTGTTATCAGTGCCCGTCGACCCATACTGTGAGCATCAGCCTTGGAATCAGGACTGTATGTCACACAACACTGAAATCTTAAAGGGTTTTTCAAAATATCTAAAGTTATCCCCTATGCATTGCAGGATCACCGGGGGTGCCAGTGGTCAGGCACACACTGATCCCTACTTAGGGGTCCTGGATTCCTGAGCCCAGGTCACTGTAGCCCCATCTTAAATTTATTGGACGTGCACATACTTTTGCTCCATTTATAGTCAATGGGACTGCCAGAAATGGCCAAGGGCATATCTAGAGGTGGGAGGTAGGCAGGGCATGTTCTCTTGATGCAGTTAGCAGGAGAATACAGTCAGGCCACCTAATGTGGCAGTCTGAGATGACCCCAGGCAGTGGCATACCACCTCCTGGAGTGGAATTTGAGCTTTCTTGGAGACAGGTGTCAAATTAACTGTCAGATCCCAGCATTCAGTCGCATTCACGTCTTTCAGACTCGAGTATAATTGAAACCCTGTGCACCGGCCCATTAGGGCGACATCAATAGTGTCAGTTCAGCTGATCACACTGCTGGAGGAAGTGATCAGCGGCAAGGTAAGTACTTAGGGTATATGTACACTAGGGTGACCGGATCTCATATGGGGGGAAAAAATGTCAGAATCTTATTCGTCTGGACCCCACAAAACGATTCCCCTTTCCAGATATTGAGAGAGCCAAAATTTGAGCTCGATCAAACGACGTTAACCCGTGCCGCTCGTCGCTCAAAGTTTGAAAAAATCCAAATTGAGGTATTTTAAGATTTAGGTATTTTGCATAGTCTGTTAGACTATAAAGAATGTGACAACAACATTGCAGAAATAGCCCTGACCAAATTTTCGAACCATTTGTGGTATTTGAATGCAGAGTTGGTGGGATTATCGTTTTTTGATCCCACCATTACAGACAATGAAAAGTTGTTAATGGCTAATAAATTGCTCAGTAGCACAGATGAACCATCAGAGAACGCTAACCTACATGAGTTGATAATTTTACATAGTTATCTAATCTATTCTAGAGCTTTTGTTAAAGTAGTTTTTGAAACGTCAGAATATAATGCTCGGCATTTGCTTACAACTTGCAGGACATATTGCTTTTGTTCTTCATCTTTTGTCAGAAGGTCGTTAAAGTCTGTTACTTCTTACCTCTTTTAATTTTTCTTTCCTAACTTTTGGATTTACAACCCTAGCGTGCTCTGATGGTTCATCTGTGCTACTGCGCAATTTATTAGCCATTAACAACTTTTCATTGTCTGTAATGGTGGGATCAAAAAACGATAATCCCACCAACTCTGCATTCAAATACCACAAATGGTTTGAAAATTTGGACAGGGCTATTTCTGCAATGTTGTTGTCACATTCTTTATAGTCTAACAGACTATGCAAAATACCTAAATCTTAAAATACCTCAATTTGGATTTTTTCAAACTTTGAGCGACGAGCGGCACGGGTTAACGTCGTTTGATCGAGCTCAAATTTTGGCTCTCTCAATATCTGGAAAGGGGAATCGTTTTGTGGGGTCCAGACGGACAAAATTCCGACATCGATTTTTTGCGGTCATCCTAATGTACACGTTGCGGATTTGCTCTTGTAAAAATCTGCGTAGATTCTTCCTCTGTTGGCAGAAAATGCAGTTGAAAATCCATGCTTTTTTGATGTGGATTTGCAAGCTAAATAAAAATGTATTATTTAACAAAAAAAATAAACTGTGATGTCATTTCCTTGTCCAACCTCTTTTACATTCTCCATTGAAGACCATAATATCATTACATTCCATATTCAAATATGTTTACACACACAAAACAAATACAAGTGAATATAATATCTATATACTCGTGTGTGTGTGTGTGTGTGTGTGTGTGTGTATATATATATATATATATATACACACACACACTTCTCAAAAAAAATAAAAGGAACACTAAGATACCACATCGTAGATATTACTGAATGAAATATCGCAACTGTAAATCTTTATTCATTAAACAGTGGCATGCGTTGAGAACAAGAAAATATAAAAATGATCAATGTAAATCAAAATTAATATCCCGTGGAGGTCTGGATTTGAAAGGATACTCAAAATTAAAGTGGAAAATCAAATTACAGGCTGATCCAACTTCAGTGGAAATGCCTCAAGACAAGGAAATTATGCTCAGTAGTGTGTGTGCGTGGCCTCCACGTGCCTGTTTGACCCTCCCTACGACACCTGGGCATGCTCCTGCTGAGTTGGCGGATGTCATGAGGGATCTCCTCTCAGACCTGGACTAAAGCATCCGCCAACTCCTGGACAGTCTGGTGCAACGTGACAGTGGATGGAGCGAGACATGATGTTCCAGATGTGTTCAATCGGATTCAGGTCTGGGGAACATGTGGGCCAGTCCATAGCTTCAATGCCTTCATCTTGCAGGAACTGCTGACACACCAGCCACATGAGATTTGGCATTGTCCTGCATTAGGAGAAACCCAGGGCCAACCGCGCCAGCATATGTTCTCATAAGGGGTCTGAGGATCTCATCTCGGTACCTAATGGCAGTCAGGCTACCTCTGGCGAGCACATGGATGGCTGTGCAGACCTCCAAAGAAATGCACCTCACACCATTACTGACCCACTGCCAAACCATGCTGAAGGATGTTGCAGGCAGCAGATTGCTCTCCAGAGTCTCGTCTGTCACGTGCTCAGTGTGAACCTGCTTTTATCTGTGAAGAGCACAGGGTGCCAGTGGCGAATTTTCCAATCCTGGAGTTCTGTGGCAAATGCCAAGCGTGCTGCACGGTGTTGGGCTGTCAACACAACCCCCATCTGTGGACGTTGGGCACTCAGACAATACTCATGGAGTCTGTTTCTAACCGTTTGTGCAGACAGGAACATTTGTGGCCTGCTGGAGGTCATTTTGCAGGGCTCTGGCAGTGCTCCTCCTGTTCCTCGCACAAAGGCTGAAGTAGCGGTTCTGCTGCTGGGTTGTTGCCCTCCTACGGCCCCCTCCACGTTTCCTGGTGTACTGGCCTGTCTCCTGGTAGCGCCTCTGGACACTACGCTGACAGAAACCGCAAACCTTGTCACAGCTCGCATTGATGTGCCATCCTGGGTGAGCTGCACTACCTGAGCCACATGGGTGGGTTGTAGTGTATGTCTCATGCTACCACGAGTGTGAAAGCACAACCAACATTCAAAAGTGACCAAAATATCAGGCAAAAAGCATTGGTACTGAAATGTGGTTTCCACCTGCAGAACCACTCCTTTATTGAGTGTGTCTTGATAATTTTCCAATAATTTCCATCTGTTGTCTATTCCATTTGCACAGCATGTGAAATTGATTGTCAATCAGTGTTGCTTCCTAACTGGAAAGTTTGATTTTACAAAAGTTTGATTTACTTGGAGTTATATTCTGTTGCTTAAGTGTTCCCTTTATTTTTTGAGCAGTATATATATATATATATATATATATACACACACACACACATACGTATGTGTCAGCCAGATATCCTCATTAACAAAATGGTACATAAAGAGTTAAGTAAAAGACACACACACAAAATCTGCATCAAACGCAATATCTGTTTATTTTACAAAAATAATTTAAAAAAAATTGTGTGGGCTGCTGCGTAATTTTCATAACCAGCAGAGGGAAAGCCGACGCCTGAGGGCTGATGTGTTAGGCGTCGGGTTCCTGCAGCTGCACAGCAGGAATCCAGAGCCTTGCATCCTGCGGTCTCCCATTCTCCAACCACTCAGGAGCCTGCACAGCAATCTCAGCGTCGCAGGCGCTCTGCTCAGACCAGCTCTGTAGGGCTGGTTGTTGCTGCCACCTCTGGGTCAGCAATAGCAGCGCAGGCTGTCCTGCAGCAAGCCACTCCAGTGGCTAAGTCCCCTCGTCACGCTACTGGGCATGCTCATGAGACGATCTCCCATTGGAGATCGGGAGTCACGTGCTCAGGTCCTTCTCCTGATTTGACTGGTCCATCCCAGAGATCGGGAAGGTCCCGCTCGACTATAAAAGGTCCGCATGGCCGCTCGGCCATGCGCTAGTGTAGTCTCTAATTGCTACTGTGTGAATGATGATGGATGCATGAACCTGCGAATGACTCATTAAGATCCCTTCCCTCTGATATTACGTGTGTGGATATGGACTTAGCCTTAGAGTCAGCGCCAGTCAGTGACATACTACCAGCCACAGTGCTCATCTCCACAGAGCTAGCATCCGACAGTGCGCCCCTCCTGGGCATTGTCGTATAGCGGCTGGGTCAGTTGCAGCGCTGCGGTCAGCAGCACTTGTGGGCGTCCCCGGTAGCGACGCCGTACGCATGGTAGGTCTAGACTGACAATGTCCCTGTGTCTTGGGCCTGAGTCCTGTGACCATATACCATGCGTGTACACCGCTGCGACCTGCGAGATCAACAGGCTCGGCATTTATGTTTATGCCTTAAGGCGACTCTGCAAATATAACAGAGTACGCCCAGTGCACACCAGGTTGACGTTCAATCCGTGTGCGATATACCGCCATATTGTGCGTCTGCCATTCTATAGCAGCAGTTTAACACCTGCACGGTGGACCCCGGGCGGCGAACGCACTTTCTATTACTTTATATTTAGTGCGTTCCGCCGTCCCTAACATGATGTTAATAGCCTGAGAAGGGGCCATGGATAAAAGCATCAGCTCTCAGCTGCCCCAGAAATGGCGCATCTTATAGATGCGCCAATTCTGGCACTTAGCCTCCTCACTTCCCACTTGCCCTGTAGTGGTGGCAAGTGGGATAATAGTTGTGGGGTTGATGTCACCTTTGTATTGACATCAAGCCCACGGTTTAATAATGGACAGGCATCCATAAGATACCTATCCATTACTAATCCTATAGTTACATGGTAAATAAACACAGACACCCAAAATAAAGTCCTTTATTTGAAATAAGCAAACAGACTCCTTTATTAATCTTAATTTTCCATACTTACTGCATCGCCTAATCCCCGAATCCCTCATTTCCTGCAACAAAAATAAAATAATAAACCAACACAAATACTCCCTGGTCTGATGAAGTCCAAAATAACGAGTGTCCCACGACAATCTCACCTGTAGACAGTCACATCAGCTCCGGTGATACACTGACAGGTTACCGGAATTCGTGCTGTCACTTTACAGCACCACTGCTGTGAGAATTTTCTCACGCAGTGGTGGCACAAGTGACAGCATGAACTCCAGTGACCTCGGATGGCGGCGTAGTGATACAGAGACAGGAGCTATCCTCCCGCACTGTATCACCGGAGCCGTGTAGAGCAATCATATGTCTCGATCTTTAATGTTCTACTCGTGAGATCGTTGTGGGACACTCGTTATTTAGGACTACAGTGGACCAGGGAGTATTTATGGTGGTTTATTATTTTATTTTTATTACAGGAGGGCATCAGGGAATTAGGTGTTGGGTGAGTATAATGTGTTTTTTTTGTTTTACACTTGAACACAGTCACCGGATGATGGGACTACTATCCCATCATTGGCTCATGCTGTCACGGATATATGTGACACCAGACATAACTGGATGGGAGTAGCAGACCCATCAGAAGATGCCTGACAGGCACACAGACACTGTCACGCACATATTCTCCGCTCACACAGTCTCCGCCCACACACTCTTCTCCCTATCTGCAGCGTTTTTGGCATGCAAATCCGCAGACCTTTTTACACCTGCGGTTTAGATGCGTATTTGACTGACTCAATGCAAGTCAATGGGTGCAGAAACGCTGCAGATCCGCAAAAAGAATTATGCTGCGAAAAATAAAATGTGAATGTGCGCGGATGTTTCCGCAGCATATGCACAGCAATTCTGGATTCCCATTGATTAACATTGGTTAGGCACTACATTGCTTATTTGTTGCAATTCCACGCATCAAAAACACTGCGGATCCGCACCGTGTGCACATAGCCTTATATTGGGCTTAAGACAAGTTTTAGAAGCAGGGGGGAATCTTGTGAGGAAACAGTATGGGGAGAACAGGGAGGAAATGGGTGAGGAGATAGTCTGTATACTGTGTCCATACTGAGTGGTGTGGGGGGGCAGTATCGATGGGACTGTATGCAGGGATGTGAGCAAGAGGAAGAGGAATAGTATAATAGTGTAAGGTAGCGCTGTCATTCAGGTAGGGGATACTCGCTTGGCAGCCAATAAATCACATCCGGCACAAGTTTTCCATAAAAACAATCACAGTCCATGCGGTTTATTTAGGCATCATAAACCCTGACCAGCAACATAAAGTTGATATTAACAGCATGGCGTCCATGACAGAGCTTCACTGTTATCCCTGGGGTCACACAGGTTGTGCCATGTCCAGCACACAGGCTCTCAGCCTCAGTTGTATCCCCTCTCTGGGTTTACCTCATGGCTGCTTCACCACGCAGCAGACGTCCATTCCCTCAAGGGAACTATCAGGCACGTGCAGCCATTAAACACAGCATTCACTTGCTGTCAGGAAGACAGCCCCATCTCTCTCAGACGGGACCTTCCAAAACGGACCAACCAGGTCCCAACATTCACTCCATGTGACCTACCCTGGCCACCTTATATGGTCCGTAGCCACGCCCACCGGGTCACATGGCTATGACCCCATCACATGTCCTTCAACCACTCATACACACTTTACAGCGTTTTTAAACACACTCCCTGGGTGGGTTTGTAGGTGAGTGGGTTTGTAGGTAACTGGTTCCGCCCGTCTCACCAGCTAGATGGAGACTTCTCCCTGACACATTGGAACGAAAGATCAGCTCTGCTGATCAGCACATAAGCAAGCCTCCATCCCAAGGCCACCCACCTGGAGATACATAACGATCCTTTAGCACCCTGCTCCTGTTACCACTCTGGACAAGGCTATCCGTTCATCCTGGGACACCCACACAGCGCCCCCTAGCGGACACAGTGGTCACTACACCACATACCTCCCCCCCTCTTCAAATTTGTGGGGTTGAACACACACCATTACACCAGGATCTCGAGACCGGGCACTCATTACACCCTGCCCCACAGGTCGAGAGAAAACTGTCTCCATCTGTCATACGGCCTCATCCCTATGTTAGGCCTCCCCCGCCCCCAGCGGTCAGAAAATCGGTCATGGTCTGTCTGCGTCGTCAGACACTGTTTAGTCACCATCCTTTCTCTAAGCGTCTTGTAACAAATGGTACCCCACCACGTCTCAGTTTGCTTTCCAGTGCATTAACCTCATGGTTCATTGCACCTGCTGTCCCTGTAACATCCTCCAGTTCACACTGTAATCTACGGTGCAACGTATTGGAACGTTGAGCCTCTAAGTCCGCTTCTTCCACCGGGCGTTTCAACTGTTTCAGACGCACATCATTTCCCTCCGCCAGGTCTTTGTACTGCTCAGAACTACGCCTTTCATCGTCCATTTGCCTTAATACAACCTTCAGTTTTTTCTCCGTATGACGTACTTTTTTGCTTGCAGATTGTCGCACTTTAATTTCCGCATCAAGCTGTTCCTCCAGTTGTGCAACCTTTGCTTCTAACTCCTTATTTTGGCGATCTAATTGCTGACAGGCATTCTCGTTCTTCTGAGCCTTATTACGTTCTGCATTCAAATCAGTACTCATCTGGTCAACCTGAAGTGTGGCCTTTCTCAGCCTGTCATTGGCTAATTTAACGTTGCCGTGCTCTTCCTCCACTTCTTCCAGCTGAACAATGCGAGACTCTAACCGCATCTTTTCTTCCAAAGCCAGAGCATCTTTACCACTGTTGTTGGCAATCACATCAGCCAGTTTCTCTTTCCTGCTGTGCTTACCTTTTAGCATGCTCTGCAGCAAGTTTCTCTTGCATATGGATCATCTGTTTCCATACTCTCCAGTTTCTTCTTGTCTTCACTCTGTTCATCACTCAGGCCTGGCTGCTGTAAGTCTTCATCCCACTTCTCCCGCAGAAGACCTCTTACAGTTTCTGTGAGTACTCCTACCTCTTCTCTGAGGGACTTATTCAGACCTTGCCACGATGCCAGGTGACTTTTGAGCTCGAAGACGTCTTTCTCTAGCTCATTTAGTCTGTGCTCCCTCTCTCTCTCAGAGCCACAGTCACCCCTAGAGTCTGAGTCACGCCAACCATCCAAGAGAATCCTCCAGTTACCCTCTGACCGTGTGTCCACTCCAGTCGTCTCATCTCCCAGCCCACCATCCGTCATGTCACGAGACGTTAGGTCCGTAAGTTGGGCAGACGTACCCCTTCTTCCGGTCACTTCTACCACTGACCTGTCCAGCTTAGCAGGCGTCACCGTCACCATGTCTGCTAACCCAACAGTAGGAACGTCTCCATCCTCCTGCCATATATCATCAAACAACACAAAGTCCCGACCCCTCTCAAAGGTATGCACTAAGTTTGGTGGCATACTACCACCTTGACACTTAACCCCCATTGTCATTTCCATCATGACTCTGTCCACCATATAGTTCACAATGACCCCATGGTCGCAGCGAACCCTGACGTTTTTCTCAGTCAGAGATAAAACGAGCAGAGTTCCTGTCAGAGTCTCCTGACTCTTTGAGTCCAGCCTACCAGAGACTCCTTCCCAGTGCAGCATCACGGTACACACCTGGGGCCCGTCGTTATCTGGAAAATACATGCCGCACTCCTCAAAAGACATACACACACTGCGGTTCTCCAGACATGTCCACTGAGGTACCCCTAGTGCTGCCCCTTTTGCAAACTTGGCCCCTTTCTGGACCACCATCCCAATTTGGGCCACCGCCTCCCACTGGGACTCCACCCCTTTTTGAGTTACCACCCCAATTTGGGTCTCTGCCCCTTCTGGGACTCCACCCCCTTTTGGGCTACCACCCCGATTTGGGTCACCACCCCCTTTCGGGATTTCCCCATGTCTGCTCTACAGGTCTTCTCAGACCACAGTTCACACAACACAGTTTATGTCTCTTTTACGATACCACACAAGTCCTTGCTGGCACCACCACAGCTCCTGCTGTCACCGATCACCGACACCACCGGCTGCCGTTCACACACAGCTGCTGGTGTCACCTTCGTAACCCTGCCGAGTTACAGGAAGCCGCTTGTCCCCTTCGTAATGCCGAGTTACAGCAAGCTGCTTGTCACCTTCTTGACTCTCCTGAGCCACCGCAGACTGTGGAGAAAAGAGAAAAAAAAAAAAACACACCACACAAAACTCACGTGTCCTGTCTGTGTGCTATTCAGGACGTTCCGTCTCCGCCTGAGACCGTCCAACACACAGGGCACACCGGGTGCTATTCAGGGAGCCGACCCTCCTCCCAGGGTCTCCCAACACACCTGCTTCACCAGACGAGTGACTCAGCGGGTGCTCTTCAGGACATCAGTCTCCGCCTGAGACTGCCCAACACTCACGCCTCACCAGGTCCAAGGTCATACCACGTGCTCCAGGGATCCGATTCTTCTCCCAGAACCTCCCAACACTGACCCTCCAGGACCTTGCTCACTGAACCCTCCAGATACACAGTCTCTCTCACTGACCCAGGTCAGTACAACACGAACACCTGTTCGTTACCTGTGTCGGCCACACAGGTCCTCGGGTACCTCATATTTGCAGAGGCACCCTAGCAATCACCAGTCTCTTTCTCTGACCCCGGTCAGTACAACACAGCTTTCACATCCGTCACCTGCTGGCCGCGCAGGCTCTCGGACCCCTCTACCGCAGAGGTGTCCTATAAGTCTCTTCCACTGACCTGCTGTCAGTATATCACATGGCTTTCTAGACAGTCAGCCCTCCTGGCTCAGCGTTGTCAGCACTGCACCATGTGCTTTTTGGAAACCGTTGCCCGTAGCAACCGAATTTTGCCATCCTCTTCCGTTGCTCCTAGAGACAAGGCTACAACACTGCCCATAGCATTCTCCACCAATTGTAAGGTAGCGCTGTCATTCGGGTAGGGGATACTCACTTGGCAGCCAATAAATCACATCCGGCACAGGTTTTCCATAAAAACAATCACAGTCCATGCGGTTTATTTAGGCATCATAAACCCTGACCAGCAACATAAAGTTGATATTAACAGCATAGCGTCCATGACAGAGCTTCACTGTTATCCCTGTGGTCACACAGGTTGTGCCATGTCCAGCACACAGGCATTCTTAGCCTCAGTTGTATCCCCTCTCTGGGTTTACCTCATGGCTGCTTCACCACGCAGCAGACGTCCATTCCCTCAAGGGAACTATCAGGCACATGCAGCCATTAAACACAGCATTCACTTGCTGTCAGGAAGACAGCCCCATCTCTCTCAGACGGGACCTTCCAAAACGGACCAACCAGGTCCCAACATTCACTCCATGTGACCTACCCTGACCACCTTATATGGACCATAGCCACGCCCACCGGGTCACATGGCTATGACCTCATCACAGGTCCTTCTACCACTCATACACACTTTACAATAGCGTTCTTAAACACACCCCCTGGGTGGGTTTGTAGGTAACTGGTTCCGCCCATCTCACTAGCTACCCAGAGACTTCTCCCTGACACATTGGAATGAAAGATCAGCTCTGCTGATCAGCACATAAGCAAGCCTCCATCCCAAGGCCACCCACCTTGAGATACATAACGATCCTTTAGCACGCTGCTCCTGTTACCACTCTGGACAAGGCTATCCGTTCGTCCTGGGACACCCACACAGCGCCCCCTAGCGGACACAGTGGTCACTACACCACAATAGTAATAAAATTTAGTATATATACGTAGTAGACAGGGTAGTGTGGGGGGCAATTAAGAGAGGACAGTATACACGGGGGGTGAGGAGTAGTGTGAATAGGGGGCCCAGTATGGAAAGGAGGAGACTGTGGGCACCATGATTTTGTGCAGGGGCTAAAATAAACATTTTGTAAAATGTAATTTTTTTCTCCAATGACCAATAGAATAAAATTTGGTGACACACCCATGCACCCTTTGATGAATCCATTGAGAGGTGTTGTTTGCATGGGGTCACTTTTGTGGAGGGGGTTATGCTGTTTTGGCACCTCAGGGGCTCTCCCAGTGCATCATGGCAACCGCAAACCATAACAGTAAAATTTGCACTATAATATGGCGCTCCTTCTCTTCTGCGCTTTGCAATATGCCTCAAAAGTAGTTCCTGATTATATGCAGGGTATTGGTGCTTTCAGGAGAAATTGCATAACAAACAGTGAGGTCCACTTTTTCCTATCATGCCTTATAAAAATTTGGGGCTAAAACAACATTTTAGTGGTAAAAATGTAATTATTCTTTCTTCACAGCCCAATCGTATAAATTTCTATTAGGACTGCATGCTTGCATGAATTCATTGAGTGATGTAGTTTGTAAAACAATGTCACTTATGGGGGGTTTCGGCTATTCTGGCATCCTCGAACCATTCAGGCAAACTCTGAACTCCAATATGGCACTTCTTCACCTTTGACCTTTGCACTGTGTCTCAAAAGTAGTTTTTGATCACATATGGGGTACTGGTTAACTCAGCAGAAATTGCACAACAATTTCTGGGGTCCATTTTTCTGTTACTCTAGTGAAAATGAAAAATTGGGGGCTAAGAAAATTTTTGTGGGAAAAATGTGATTTTTCATTTTCACAGCTCTACATTATAAACTTCTGTAAAACAACTGGGGGTTCAAAGTGTTCACCACATATCTAAATACATTCCTTAAGGGGTCTAGTTTCCAAAATGGGATCACTTATGGAGAGTTTCTAATATTTAGGCACAGCAGGGGCTCTCCAAATTCGACATGGCATCCGCTTTTGATTCCAACCATTTTTGCATTCAAAAAGTAAAATTGCGCTCCTTCTCTTCCAAGCCTTGCCATGCGCACAAACAGTAGTTTTTCTCCACATAGGGGGTATCGGAGTACTTATGAGAAATTGCACACCAAATTTTGGGGACCATTTTCTCCTGTCATCCTTGGGAAAAATAGGCATTAGACCTACCGGTAATTATGTTTCCAGGAGTCCATCCTGACAGCACCAGGGAGGACGTCCCTCGCCTCCTTGCAGGGACAGGAAGAGCACACAAGGATAAAAACAGTCTCCACCCCCATTCACTCAGTGTTTTTCCAAGTACCACACCGTGGATGATGCAACTGAACACTTTATTTCCAGAATCATATTCCGACATATGACATCATTAATTTGGGAAGGGAACTATCCGTGCTGTCAGGATGGACTCCTGGAAACATAATTACCGGTAGGTCTAATGCCTATTTTCCAGGACATCCCTCCTGACAGCACTAGGGAGAATACCAAAGTATCCCCTTAGGGTGGGATGACTGCCTGGAGAACCATTCTCCCGAAAGCAGTCTGTTGGTTAGATAACACATCTAATTTTTAATGCTTACAGAATGTGTCCAACCTGGACCAGGTTGCGGCCCTACAGATTTGGTTTACTGAAGCCCCTGCTCTTTCCGCCCAGGAAACTGATAAAGCTCGTGTTGAGTGAGCTTTTAACCCTTCTGGGGGAGGAGCCCCCTGCGAGACAATCTAAACTGATTAGCGATGTTATCAATCTCGCGATGGAAGCTTTTGAGGCTTTTCTCCCTTTGTTTTTCCCCCCAAAGAGTAGAAATAGGTTATGGTCCTGTCTCCAACCTTGCGTGGCCCTGATGTAATCAATGACTGCCTGGCGTATGTCTAATTCGTGCAGGGCCCTTTCTTTGTCATTTGAGGGGTTCTCACAAAAGGAAGGTAAAATTATTTCCTGGTTTAAGTTTTGGACTGACGCAACTTTGGGCAAAAAGGTGGGGTCTAATCTCATGATTATTAGATCCTCCCAGATTCGGCGATATGGGTCTCGGATAGATAGCGCCTGTATCTCACTTATCCGTTTTGCAGTGGTGATCGCCACTACGAATGGTACCTTCATGGTTCGATGTGAGATGGGCATCTCCTGACTCTGGATAAAGGGATCTGAGCAAAGGGACCGCAGGACAAGACTAAGATACCATGGGGGGACTGACCTCCTGACTGTGGGACGTAACCTCTGGGTTGCCCTGATAAATCTTATTACCCAGGGATGGGATGCCAAGGGGTAGTCCAGAAAGGCTCTTAATGCCGAGATCTGGACCTTCAGCGTGCTAGTCCTTTATTAAAGCCTGCCTGAAGAAAATCCAGTATCTTTGGGGTGTCTGGCTTTCCTTCCGCTGAGTCCAGACAGAATCTTTTCCAAATTTTGTGGTATATCGCAGAAGTTACGGGTTTTCTGCTGGCCTGAATAGTCGATATGACCTGGTCTGACAGGCCTCGAGCCCTCAGGATCTGCCGTTCAGGATCCAGGCTGACAGGTGAAGTCTCCCTGGATCTTGGTGAAGCACTGGCCCTTGGTGAATGATGTCTTCCCTCTGTGGAAGCAGGAGTGGTCGATCTTCTGCCATAATCCCCAGTAGTGGAAACCAGCTCCTTTTCGGCCAATAAGGTGCTATCAGTAGCACTCTTGTCTGATCCTCCTGAATCTTCCTGAGGATGGCTGGAATGAGAGCTATCGGGAGAAATGCATATGAGAGTCTGCCCCCACTTTTGGCTTAGGGAGTCTACCCCTTCTGGATTGTCCAACGGATTCAGAGAAAAAACCTGTACGTCTTCGTATTCTTTCTGGTTGCGAAGAGGTCTATCTGCGGTCTTCCCCAGCGCTGGCATAAGTTCTGAAAGATCTCTGTGTTCAGCTCCCACTCCGTGGGACAGATCTCCTGCCTGCTTAAATAATCTGCCACTGTGTTTTGCGACCCTTTGAGATGGACGGCTGTTACTGACAGAACAGCATTTTCTGCCCAGGAAAAGATCTTTTTTGCCAGGTCCTGGAGTGCCCAATGCCTTGTTCCTCCTTGATGCCGGAGGAAGGAAACCGCCGTCACATTGTCCGATAGAATCTTGACGTGTTGATTTCTTAGTTTGTCCTGATTTCTTCTTAGGGCCTCCCATGTGGCGGTAAGTTTCCTTCCTCTGAACAAAGCTCCATCTCCTGTCTGGTTCGCTTAGCACTGGGGCCTGGACTGGCTGGCTGTGGCTGGGACAAGGTGGCCACGGAAGCCTGGACCTCCTTTCGAATCAGTGATCTCATCTCCGATAGGAGGGACGGCTGTTCGCCTTTCATTACTTTGGCCGTACAAGTGTCACACAGCAACTTCTTGTGCTTGCTGGGGAGCTCAACTCTGTATACGGGACACTTATTGGGCTTCCCTGGGTCTTTCTCCATCTGTTTGGTCGTGGGAATGGGCGCTGTCGGTTGTGCCTTTTCCTGCATAGTGCAAGAGAGGGACAGTCAGGCTCTGGTATTTTTGCACATTTGTCATTCTGTGCTTTTTGTTTGTGTTTCAGTCAGGGTGGAGTGAACATGGTCCAACAGACTTGTTCACATTGTGCATGTCACATGTGTGTTTTTAATCCAGTTTTTTTCATGCTTATGCATGATTTGAGAGACCCCACCCCTCTCTTGTGTGACATGCACATAAGGAGCTGTCTTGCATCACGTGCCCATACCAGAAAGCGCCTGTCTTAATCCTGCTCAATTAGACACAGTTCATATGTTCAGGTATTAAATACATTAGATAGGGACTGCTTCAATACGGGTTACCTTGACGTTGGTGAGGCAGCTTGGTATACATTTTTTTGCAAAAAAACGTATAGACTAAATACCCTGTGTTTGTTATTACCTTTTATCAGCACTTGCTGACTACTGTTATGTGTCTTATTGCAAGGTATTTTTGCACATTTGTCATTCTGTGCTTTTTGTTTGTGTTTCAGTCAGGGTGGAGTGAACATGGTCCAACAGACTTGTTCACATTGTGCATGTCACATGTGTGTTTTTAATAGGTAGTACCTATGTAAATACCATGTACTGATTTTTTTATTATAAATTAATTTTTCTAATAAATATCGCAATTTTAAGAAGCTGGATTTTTTATATATTTGACCTACAAGCGGTCCCTTGGATTCCGTGCTTCAACGTGCCTACAGCCTGGGTGATCTGGTTTTTACTTTTCTTTCTAATATAGCATACCATTGGCTGGCTGCTGATCGGCATCCAAAAGTACACCCGGGACAAATCGCAGTGCTTAAATGTTATTGTCAGTGATTGACAGCAGCATTTAAGAGGCCTCTGGTACTGTATACATTAAGTGGCATCAAAAGAAATGGAAAGAACTCAAAAGGGGTTGTTTCAAGTTCATGGGATAGGGAAAAACTTACAATCGCTGGGATCCTCACAAATCCTGAGAATTTGGGCTCCTGTGCAAATCGAGTGGTGATTGAGCATGTGCACTACCACTCTGTCCATTCTTAATAGGACTTGCTGGATATAGTCTGTCTGGTCTTTGGCACTCTCTTAAAAAATGAGTGGTTCAACAGAGAGAATGATTGACCCCAGTTCCATTCACACAGGGCTTATCAGATCCACGGGAGTGGGAGTGGGAGTCCCAGCGGTCAGACCACATATAGGGAATAACTTGAGAATACCTATTCAATATTAAAGTAGCTAGCCACTTGCTTTGGTTAATGCAGTTTTCCTTACAGACTGTACAGCATTTCTGGTCATACAATGGCTGCTGCTGGAGGAGAACATGACCAGACCAGTCTATCAGCCTCCCTCAGTTGTCAAACATCTCACATGGGAAAGCTGCTTTTCTATGGAAGGAGACTGATGGACTGGTCTGGTCACATGTTCCTCCATCAGCAGCCATTGTAAGGCCAGAAGAGCTGGTTAGTTTTGGAGGAAAGTTGCACTAACGAGAAAGTGGGCAACCTCTATTAGTATGTAATAGTTTTAACTAAGGGCATTTCCCTAAAAATGATGGCATCTGAAAAGTTGTTATCTAGAAGTAAAATATTATTTCTGAGGACAACTCCTCTAAGTGGATATTATTCTGGGCACAACACATTCCAGTGCTACCATTTCATGACCTTATTTATGTATGATGAATGTGAGACTTCCCTTGAGTTTTGTTTTAACTTCATATTTATTGGCTGTAATCCTTCTGAACACCAAGACCATGTCGAATATTTTGGATTATTGCACATATCTTAAAAGGGAATCTGCTAAAATGGCTAGGGTAATTATGATACAGCACAGAGAAGACTCCGTTAGGAAGTAGATACTGATGAGCATGGAAGTACAATGGGCCATTTACAAAGACTTCTATCCAGGTTCTCTCTACACTGCGGCACATCGCATGCATGAACTTGATGGTATGGCCTACACACCCACGGATACTGTATGGTTACACCAAATGTCCTAGAAAGTTTCCTTTTAATTAGGATGGATCACCACTATTGACCACATCCTAAATGTTTAAGATCAATCCACTTAACCTCTAATGTAACGTGGAGGTGCTCATTACTGTTCTGGGCAATGACGGTTCTTATGGCAACTGGACTCATTTGACCAAAATAGCAAAATCCTATATTAAAAGTTTAGCAAAGATGGCATTTATTCTGTAACCTGAAAAATTGTGAATTGATCATTTCTAACCACAAAATTGTTTACCAAAAATAATCTGCTGGGGAACAAGAAATGTAACATATGACAACGCAGGGAAAACATAGTTTTCGCGGTAAGTTACAATATTACTCTTTAACCAGTAGAATATATTTTATTTTTTCCCCCATCCATATAAAACATTCACATAAAATTAGTAAGAATTATGTTACAACAATAAAAATTAATTTTGCACTCCACAAAATCCGAAATCGTCCCATTTAAATCCTAAACCTAGCCATATAAACAGATTTCAGATGGCCATATTCTGAACCACTGTTTTGTTTTTAGTTGGTCTGCAAAAGTTATTATCTATGACAATAATAGACATTAGGAAATCGACAAATCACTGATTGATATCTACCTTGCTATGCATGGTCTAATAGGATGCAGAACTGTCGCTCGTCATGAACTTTCCAACTACAGCACCTGACTATAACCAAAAGCAATCCAATATGGTAGATGAATAGATTGGACATTGGTTCACAAAAAGTTGGCAGAAATTTGCTGCTTTTTCGCCTGCTAAAAACTTCAAATTTATGGCCATTCATAACCTATAACTAACTACTCATTGTGTGTACAGTATATATTCGTGTGTGAATACTGCAAAATCTCATTTCCCCAATATCAATCTCTCAAGTATCCAAGAAGGTAAGGTAGAAGGTCTTTGGTGGGTTCCTAACACTGTATAGCAGCATTGTAAGTCCTTGTGCCTGCCTCTGATCACGGTGATTTCAATGCTGTCATCTCAGTAGTTTCATGTTCGGAGTAGACAGCAGCTTTGTGTTTTTAAATAGGAAAACCTGAGTTTAAAGAGATTGCACTTTGTAAAGTTTGTTCTTAGGCCTCTCCTGAGATACTCCCTGTAGTGTGATCACCAACTGATCTAACCATAGGCAGAACCATGGAAGTCAGATATAGACTCCTGTAAGAAAAAAAAATAGGCATTACTTTATATTCCCATACATTATACAACTCAGATATTGTTAAATAGGATTTTACAGTATTGATCCAGGGCCTTTTGGGGCTTGGGGTACAGCTCATGTATATAATGTTTTACTTTGTGGTGTGACATGGAAGAAACATGGGACCTTTATCATAGTTGCTTTCTAACAGACATGATGCTAACTGCTGCCTCCACTATATATTTTCCTGTAACTACTACAGCCTCTACAAAGAGCTGCAATAAGCCTCCAGATTTATAAAAAAATCAGTGCAAGTACTAACAAGAATTTGGGTTCAAATAACACACATTTTACAGTTACCTATCTACAAAACAAAAAGAAAGTCTCCATGTCCACTGGGGCACCTTCTGCAACCCCCTTGATTAAAGAGACATAATGAAGACATGATTGTAAGATAACTTATTGAGCAGGGTTCTTTATGAAAGTGAAGGACCCCCCATCTAACAGCTTGTCAAGCACTGCCACTTTCCTCCTGTGTGTAAAAGTGCATAGTTCCAGTGTTATTCTACCTATTAATGGAGTGCATGGCCAAAGTCACATTTAAGGAAGGTGCACATTCTTGTATCAAAGTATTGCCTTTTATGTGATATATGCAACATTTTCATTTTTTTAATGGTCACAAGAGTTTTTTTTCAGAGTTCTACCTCTAGCATCAAAGTAGTTGACTTGTCACAACATATAGATGACCTATCCTTGGAATAGGTCAACAATATAAGAATGTTGGGGGTCCAACTCAGCACGGAGATCAATGATTGGCTAGATCAGTGATGCGCACTGTTAACGTGGTGTCACCACTACATCCAAGATGCAAGAGGAGCGGTGATGAGCCAGTGATGGACCCAAGGAGGGGGAGTACCTGCTGAGTTTGCTATTTTAGATATTTTCCAGAGTTTGGGATCCACTTTTCTAAAAATAAACTACCCCTTTTAAGTGTTGGGCATACATTACACCTTCAGTGTATAAAACTGACAAGTCAGTTTTAGGCACTCTTACAAAAAAGGAACAAGTGATACTGATGGTGTCTGAGGAGGTAAAGAGTGGAGATCACAAGATCCTTTTCAGTGTCAACCGATTTAATATGAAGCTTACAGTGCCATGTAGACCAGACCAGGGCAAAGTGTGGCCCACATCCGACCCTCTGGCCGTCTCAGTCCGGCCTGCGGACCGAGACAGCGGTGGGGCTGGAAATCAGAGGCCTACAGGTAAACACTGTGCCCGCCTGCTCCCTGTCTCCATCAGCGCTGACTTCTTTGGTGGAGGAAGGGCCTGTGGCCACTTCCTCCACCAATCAGCGTGTGAAACACCTGATGCGATGACGTAATTTCATCGCGTCAGCTATGTACTGCAGAGAGTCAGCACACTGGAGACCAGAACAGAAGCAGAGCACCGGGGAATGGGACCAAGGTGAGTATGTGGTGGTTTTTATTCTTTCATATGTCTGGGTGGGCATGGGGAGGCTATAGGGATGACATACTGCACATGGAGATGCTATCATGCTATGGGGGGCGTCGCGCTGCGTATGGGGAGTCTATGGGGGTGCCGTGCTGCGCTTGGGGAGGCTGTGGGGGCGACGTGCTGCGCATGGGGAGGCTGTGGGGGCGTCGTGCTGCGCATGGGGAGGCTGTGGGGGCGACGTGCAGCGCTTGGGTAGGCTATAGGGGCGACGTGCTGCGCATGGGGAGGCTGTGGGGGAGACGTGCTGCGCATGGGGAGGCTGTGGGGGAGACGTGCTGCGCATGGGGAGGCTCTGGGGGCGAAGTGCTGCGCATGGGGAGGCTATAGGGATGACACTGCGCATGGAGATGCTAGGGGGGGTGTCGTGCTGCGCATGGAGATGCTATGGGGGGGCGCCGTGCTGTGCATGGGGAGGCTATAGGGATGACATACTGCGCATGGAGATGCTATGGGGGGGCGACGGGCTGCGCATGGGGAGGCTGTGGGGGCGACGGGCTGCGCATGGGGAGGCTGTGGGGGCGACGGGCTGCGCATGGGGAGGCTGTGGGGGCGACGGGCTGCGCATGGGGAGGCTGTGGGGGCGACGGGCTGCGCATGGGGAGGCTGTGGGGGCGACGGGCTGCGCATGGGGAGGCTGTGGGGGCGACGGGCTGCGCATGGGGAGGCTGTGGGGGCGACGGGCTGCGCATGGGGAGGCTGTGGGGGCGACGGGCTGCGCATGGGGAGGCTGTGGGGGCGACGGGCTGCGCATGGGGAGGCTGTGGGGGCGACGGGCTGCGCATGGGGAGGCTGTGGGGGCGACGGGCTGCGCATGGGGAGGCTGTGGGGGCGACGGGCTGCGCATGGGGAGGCTGTGGGGGCGACGGGCTGCGCATGGGGAGGCTGTGGGGGCGACGGGCTGCGCATGGGGAGGCTGTGGGGGCGACGGGCTGCGCATGGAGAGGCTGTGGGGGCGACGGGCTGCGCATGGGGAGGCTGTGGGGGCGACGGGCTGCGCATGGGGAGGCTGTGGGGGCGACGGGCTGCGCATGGGGAGGCTGTGGGGGAGACGTGCTGCGCATGAGGAGGCTGTGGGGGAGACGTGCTGCGCATGGGGAGGCTATAGGGATGACATACTGCGCATGGAGATGCTAGGGGGGGCGTCGTGCTGCGCATGGAGATGCTATGGGGGGGCGCCGTGCTGCGCATGGAGATGCTGTGGGGGCGACGGGCTGCGCATGGGGAGGCGGGCTGCGCATGGGGAGGCTGTGGGGGCGACGGGCTGCGCATGGGGAGGCTGTGGGGGCGACGGGCTGCGCATGGGGAGGCTGTGGGGGCGACGGGCTGCGCATGGGGAGGCTGTGGGGGCGACGGGCTGCGCATGGGGAGGCTGTGGGGGCGACGGGCTGCGCATGGGGAGGCTGTGGGGGCGACGGGCTGCGCATGGGGAGGCTGTGGGGGCGACGGGCTGCGCATGGGGAGGCTGTGGGGGCGACGGGCTGCGCATGGGGAGGCTGTGGGGGCGACGGGCTGCGCATGGGGAGGCTGTGGGGGCGACGGGCTGCGCATGGGGAGGCTGTGGGGGCGACGGGCTGCGCATGGGGAGGCTGTGGGGGCGACGGGCTGCGCATGGGGAGGCTGTGGGGGCGACGGGCTGCGCATGGGGAGGCTGTGGGGGCGACGGGCCGCGCATGGGGAGGCTGTGGGGGCGACGGGCCGCGCATGGGGAGGCTGTGGGGGCGACGGGCTGCGCATGGGGAGGCTGTGGGGGCGACGGGCTGCGCATGGGGAGGCTGTGGGGGCGACGGGCTGCGCATGGGGAGGCTGTGGGGGCGACGGGCTGCGCATGGGGAGGCTGTGGGGGCGACGGGCTGCGCATGGGGAGGCTGTGGGGGCGACGGGCTGCGCATGGGGAGGCTATGGGGGCGACGTGCTGCGCATGGGGAGGCCATGTGGGCGTTGTGCAGCATGAGGAGGCTATGGGGGTGACATGCAGCACATGGGGAGGCTATAGGGGCGACGTGCTGCGCATGGGGAGGCTATGTGAGCGTCGTGCAGCATGAGGAGGCTATGGGGGTGACATGCAGCACATGGGGAGGCTATGAGGGCATCATTCAGTATATGCAGAGGCTGTGTGGGCCTCATGACGCATATGGGGGAGGCTGTGTGGGGCCTCATGCAGCATATGGGGGAGGCTGTGTGTGGGGGGCTCATGACGCAATATGAAGAGGCTGTGTCGGGCTCAAGCCGCATATGGGGGAGGCTGTGTTGGGCTCACGCCGCATATGGCGGAGGCTGTTTGGGCCTCATGCCACATATGGGGGAAGCTGTGTGTGTGGGGCTCATGCTGCCATATGGCGGAGGCTGTGTGGGGCTCACGCCGCATACGGCGGAGGCTGTGTGGGGCTCACGCCACATACGGCGGAGGCTGTGTGGGGCTCACACCGCATACGGCGGAGGCTGTGTGGGGCTCACGCCGCATACGGCGGAGGCTGTGTGGGGCTCACGCCGCATACGGCGGAGGCTGTGTGGGGCTCACGCCGCATACGGCGGAGGCTGTGTGGGGCTCACGCCGCATACGGCGGAGGCTGTGTGGGGCTCACGCCGCATACGGCGGAGGCTGTGTGGGGCTCACGCCGCATACGGCGGAGGCTGTGTGGGGCTCACGCCGCATACGGCGGAGGCTGTGTGGGGCTCACGCCGCATACGGCGGAGGCTGTGTGGGGCTCTTACAGTATATAAGGGGCTGTGGGGGGCTCATATGGTACACGAAGGGGCTGTCATCGGGTTCAAACGATATAGGGGTGTCAGCATACTTAATTCTGCTCAATATTAAGTGATCCAATCTAATATATAAAGCTCAAAGTGTGTATGTATCTATGTATGTATGTATGTATGTATGTATGTATGTATGTATGTGTGTGTGTGTGTGTGTGTGTGTGTGTGTGTGTGTGTGTGTGTGTGTGTGTGTGTATGTCCGGGATAGGCATCCGCACCGTCGCAGCTACAGCCGCAAAATTTGGCACAGTCACACGTCTGGACCCCGAGAGCGTCCTAAGCTATGTTGTGAGGCGAAATTTTAACCCCGCGCGTTCCAATTCACCAAACAATTTTGCCCCCATCTACATACCGGGGAAAAAGTGTGTGCGAGTCAAGCCCCGCCCCTCATTATGATGTCATAATGCCCCTATTTGCATACTGGGGAAACAGTGTGTGCGTGTCAAGCCCCGCCCCTCATTATGTCACAATGGTTGCCATGGCGACGCTGATGTCATCAAGCCCCGCCGCTCATTATGATGTCGTATTGGTTAACTATGGAATGGAGGATGTGTGATGGGTATATTGGCACTAGACTATGGGATGGTGGATATGTATGACGGGTGTATGGGCACGGGACTATGGGATGGAGGATGTGTGATGGGTATATGGGCACTGGACTATGGGATGGAGGATATGTATGACAGGTATATGGGCACGGGACTATGGGATGGACGATATGTATGACGGGTATATGGGCACTCGACTATGGGATGGCGAATATGTATGATGGGTATATGGGCATGGGACTATGGGATGGAGGATATGTTTGATGGGTATATGGGCATGGGACTATGGGATGGCGAATATGTATGATGGGTATATGGGCATAGGACTATGGGATGGAGGATGTGTGATGGGGATATGGGCACTCGACTATGGGATGGAGGATATGTATGATGGGTGACGGGCCTATAGGATCGTGGATATGTATGATGGGTATATGGGCACGGGACAATGGGATGGAGGATAATTATAATTTGCTATAACTAACCACAGTTAGTTACTATGCCCGGGCAGCGCCGGGCTCTTCAGCTAGTTGCATATAAAAACAGACACAGTGGTCTGTTGAACAATGATGGATAAAAAACAGTCAGTACAGACCGTTGTAAGTGTCCTTACCACCCTCCAGAAAAGGAAACTCGGATGAAGAACAAGCCACACTTTATGGTGATATGCAAGTGATGACTCTTGTAAGTTGTGGGAGAGATGGAATCATTCTAATATTGTGCTATGAAAACTGTCATATGTGGCCCTTGTGAGAGTAAAATTATGGCCGGGATCACACATGCGAGGAATACGGCTGAGTCTAACATGTTAATACCCGGCACTGCCACCGGCACTCGGGAGCGGAATGTGTGGGCCGCATAGCAATACATGGAGCTACACGCTCTGCTCCCGAGTGCCGGTGGCAATGCCGGGTATTAACATGCGAGACTCGCCGTATTCCTCGCATGTGTGATCCCGGCCTAAGGGGAAAAATTGGATTTAAATGCACATAAAATGTTAAAGGGTAACTCTCGTTTTTAGTTTTGCTTTTCATAGTAGATCAATGGTAAAGAGAAGAAACAAACTTTGTAATAAGTCTTAGAGAGAAATCGGATTCTTTTGGACTGATTTTTCACTCTCAATTCATGAGTAAAATCAATATTCAAGGGAATCTGTCAGTAGGTTTTGTTACGTAATGATGTAGTGACAGAGACCCCGATTCCAGTGATGTGTCAGTTGCAGTTGTGATAGAATCAGAAACCGGAATGTTAAGCCCCGTAAATCCACGCTCACACCAGGGATTGGCAGCTTTCTCTGTAAAATGTATATAGACAGAAAGCTGCTAATCAGTGCTGGGGGTGGGATTGAACAGAGGAGATGGCAAGGAAGCACAAGACCTGTAATGATAACCTCCTACTGATACAACACTGATTGCATTGAAACAACAAAACACAGCCAAGTAACTGACACATCCCAGTAATCAGGGTCTCCGCTCCTACCTAATGGCGCTCTAAAAGACAGTTACACTTTAAGTTTTTAGCGAAAATTTGATTTGACAGAGAACTTTTGAGTTCCTGCCCTTGAAAAGAAAAAAGAAAAAAAAAAAAGTAAATATTTACTGATGAACAGATTGATGCCGAAGAAGCTCGGAGTTGCATGAAAATCCCTTTCCACACTCAGGGCAATATTGCAGTCTATCTCCAGTGTGAATCCTTTGATGCCTCACGAGAGCAGATTTAAAGGAGAAGCATTTTCCGCACTCAGTACATGTGTACGGTTTCTGTCCCGAGTGAACAGTCATATGCCTAGAAAGCTCCGATTTGCAAGCAAAGCCTTTCCCGCATGCAGAACACATCAGTGCTACGTCTCCTCGGTGGACGACCCTCTGATGCTTAGAAAGCCCTGACTTTCTCATAAAGAGCTTGCCGCAATCAGGGCACATCAGAGGATTGCTCTTGAAGTGGCCTTTCTGATGCTGTAGAAAATGTTCACTGCTATAGAAGCATTCGCCACATATAGAACAAGAGAATAATTTATTTTGGCTTCCGAAATGCTTGTAGTCAGTTAGGTTGGAGTCTCCTCCTGAACTATCTCCAGCATCAGGCCCAGTTTCTGAAGTGTCACCAGCTTCGGAATGTACCTTTTGGTGTAATATGAGATGAGCATTTGAAATAAAAGTTTTACCACATGTGGGACAGTCGTAAAGCCTCTGGAATGCATGTGTCTTCTGATGCGTGACTAGTCCTGAATGGCTGTAGAATCCTCGGCCACATATTGAACAGGAATATGGTTTCTTGATATGAATTTGGTGGTGGGTGACAAGTTCAGTTGTATTGCTGAAACATAATCCACAGATGCGACATTTAAATTCGTCTTTTCCACCAATATGTGGTTTTGGAATGGGTTTACGACTAATGGATTTCCTCCCGTTTAGTCCTGAACACTTGCTTTCTTTAATGTGACTCCGTTGATGGATCTCCAAATCTGACTGAGATGGAAGACACGTTCCACATTCGCAGCAGATAAAAGATGGAGAGTCTGGATGTTCTACTAAATGGTTAAGGATTTTTGTAGCAGGTTTGTCACACTGTGAGCCATTGTACTTTTTATCATCTTTATCATGTTGTGCTTGGACGCTAGAAGCTTGATGCAAGATTTTACCAGAATTTTTGGGACTCTCCAAGACAGCTTGATACCTCACTTTTGCATTATCAGACCAATCACAATCTCCTGTGACATCAGAATGGGTTGGGGAGTGATCTGGGATGGTAATAATATCAATAACCTGATGATTCTTCCCTTCAGTTGACACCAATTTTCTAGTTATAGACGTAGATGGAGATTGTATGGTATGATCAACTGGTATATAAATGTCAGCATCTATGATTTCCTCTTCTTCACACCCCAAAACGTCTATGTTAAGAGTACAGGCTGAATATTGTTGCATATGGTCTGTGGGTTTGTAAATCGCTGTGCCCGATATGTCTTCATTTTCGTCGCACAAGATGATTTCTTCATGTACATTATTTAACAAAATATTTGGTTTTGAAGCACATATTGAGAGGTCTGCAGGTGAGTGAAGATCAGAACAGTCTGTTGGGGAATCAGAGATGACATGTTCTTCTGGGAAGTCCTCGACATTTTTTTGACCTGTTTAAAAGAAATAGATTTGAAATAAAACTTATAAAATGATATCAGATCCCGATTACTAACCCTTACAATATCAATTACCCAATGTGGTGGGGAGGCAGAGGGTCTCTGCCATTACATCTTGGTATAGATCTTGGTGTCTTTCTAAATACTCCCACTCTTCCATGGAGAAATACAAAGCAACATCATGACATCTTAGAGGAACCTAAAATACAATGATACCTTCATTGTCCAGATCCTTCCATTAATGATACTACATAAATTCCCAGCGTTCCCAGTAGTGCTCACCTCTCCAGTCAGCAAATGAACAATCATGTTGGTCAGGTCTAAGATTTCCTGATAGTTGTTTTTCTTCTTTCTTCTAGAGTGAGGTAAATGATCCCCCAAGGTCTTCTTCTCAATAACATATTCCTATAAATTTAGTGTCAAAATTGTTACTCCTCCATATGAAAAGCCATGATTTACATAGAAAATGTATGCAAAATGTAAACACAATTGTGGAAGCATTTCTCACCCCTCCAGTTAACAAGTAGATCATCCTCAAGGTCAGACTTAATAAAGTCTCAGTCATTTCATCTCCGTCTTTCTCCATCTTAAACTTGGCAGACATATGCTATGGTTGGACAGAACAGATGCAGAGGTTTCTTCACACAGCCTACGTTTATTAGAAACACATTTCCTGCAGATTGACCCTGTTAAAAAAAAAAAAAAAAGAAGAAGAGGAAAAAAGTGTAAGTGACAGGGAAAACAGTGGGCTAGTACTTCAACGGGGCAAATGTGTAGTTTAAGGCTGCTGTGGCTGCAACACAACTCAAAAAAACAAAAAGATACAATGGTGCTCTGTAAGTGGCAAGAAATACACACATCTTTACTAACCATATACAGGTCAGGCCCTTAGTGTTTTTTAGTGTAAATACAAAACAAAATGTTAGCTTCCCTGCCCAGACAAGGCAACTTCTTCTGATGAGACCCTACATTAAACAAGTTAATCTCCCTTAGTGTATATACACACACACACAAACACACACACACAATAGGCCCAATTTATCAAAGTTTTTATGCCCAAAATGTGGTGTAAAAACATTGAAAAGTCACAAAATTTGGGCGCAAATTGAAGTTGCACCAAAATGTAGCGCCTTTTGTCGTTTTCACACCAATTTCCCCCAGCTCCACTGAAATGGACATAACTGTGGCAGGGCGGGGGGAAAAGACTTCCAGAAGACATCCTACTCACCCCTCCAGCGTGCACTCGCAGCATCTCGTTGGTGCCGGCTTCCAGCAACTCTTCCTGTGCAGAGCGATAATATGGCACTGCTCATTAAGGTATTGAATATGCACACGGCTCCACTCCCATAGGCGTTCAGGGAATATTCATTACCTTAATGAGCGGTGTCATGTAATTGCTCTGCACAGGAAGAGTTGCTGGAAGCCTGCATCAATGAGATGCTGCGAGGGTGAGTAGGATGTTTGGTTTTTTTTGTAATATGAAGCATGCATACCAGGACAGGATGGTTAAGCCACGCATACCAGGACAGGGATGAGGGGACAATGCATACCCGGCTTATACTTGAGTCAATAAGCTTTACCCAGTTTTCCGTGGCAAAATTAGGTGCCTCGGCTTATACTCGAGTATATATGATATTGGTATTTTGAAAGCAAATGGTGGTCATATCAAATATTGATTTTAGATTGCTCTTTTGTGCATGCACTTTGCATTTTGTTAATTGATAACATGAACAATTTTGTTTTAGAAAGAATTCTTACTTTGAAGATAGATGACAACAGGCAATAGAGCAGTAAAATATATGAAAGATGTATAGGCTGTCCTAATAAGTATAAAAAGAAGGATATGCAATGCTCTGATAAATGTTGGAGGTGTAGGACTCATATTTGGTCAGCATGTCCTGTTCTCAACAAACTCTGGAGACCAATTTTTGACCTTTTTAATAGACTCTCTGGTACAAATCTACAAAATTCCTGAAAAGCAGCATTACTCTCTGTTCTCCTGATTTCTATTTCATCTATCAAAAAAAGACTCTTTCCAAAATTTCTGACACCAACAAGTCAAGTCATTCATAGAAATTAAGGCTATGTGCACATGATGTGGATTTGTTGCGTTTCCGCAGCGTTTTTTTCTGCGCGGAAATGCACCAAAACCGCAAAGGATTACTAAAGCAAGGTTAATCAATGAGAATCCAGAATTGGTGTGCACATGATGCAGAAAATTCCGTCTCTTTGCAGCATTTTATTTTCTGCAGCATGTCAGTTCTTTTTGCGGATCTACAGCGTTTTTCACCCATTGACTTCCATTGAGGCACTCAAATCTGAAGAAAATACGCAGGTGTATAAAGGTTTGAGAATTTGCTGCGGATTTCCTGCTTATTTGGTGCAGATTTGATGCCAAAAACGCAGCAGATTTGTCAAAGGAAATAATGTCAGAAGGAGGAAGAGTGTGGGCAAAGAATCTAGAATAGAGCTTATAATCAGCAATGGACGCTGGACTTGAAAATGACATCTTTTTTTAAAATAATATATATATTATATATATATATATATATATATATATATATATATATCTTTGTTTAACAAATCTGCAAACAAAGCCACAAATTCGCATGTAAATCCGCATAAAAAAAGCATGCAATCCGCACAAAAACATGTGGGATTTCCACTGTGTTTTCTGCCAAGACATGCAGAAACCGCACAGAAATTTCCACAAGCAAATCCGCAACGTGCGCACATAGCCTGAAGGTCATCCACACCTCCCTGTAAGTTACAATGGGTTGAATCTGTGTACTTCTTAATACGCATGGAAGATTTAACCCTTAGTGACAGAGCCAATGTGGTACTTAATGAAGGGCCAATTTTTACAATTCTGACCACTGTCACTTTATGAGACTATAGCTCTGGAACGCTTCAGCTGATCCCACTGATTCTGAGAATGTTTTCACGTGACATACTGTAATTCATGTTAGTGCCAAAATTTCTACGCTATAACTTGCGCTTATGTAAGAAAAAGACAAAAATTTGGCGACAATTTTGAAAATTTTGCAAATTTTTGTACCCTTAATCAGAGAGCCATATCGCACAAAATCTTAAATAAATAACACTACTCATGTGTCTACTTTACATCAGCACAATTTTGGAAACAGAATTTTTTTTGATAGGACGTTATAAGGGTTAAAAGTTGACCAGCTATTTCTCATTATTCCAACAAAATTTACAAAACCATTTTTTTTTTTTAGAGACCACATCACATTTGAAGTGAGTTTGGGGGGTCAGTATAACAGAAAATACCTGAACGTGACACCATTCTAAAAACTGTACCCCACAAGGCCTCATAACCACATTCAAGAAGTTTATTAACCCTTCAGGTGCTTCATGAGAACTAAAGCAATGTGGACGGAAAAAAATGAACATTTTACTTTTTTCACAAAAATTTAGTTTGGAACCAAATTTCTTTATTTTCACAAGGGTATCAGGAGAAAATACACCACAAAATTTGTTGGGCAATTTCTCCTGAGTATGCCGATACCCCATATGTGGGGGAAAGCCACTTTTTGGGTGCATAGCAGGGCTCAGAAGGGAAGGAGAACCGTTTGACTTTTTAAGTGCAAAGTTGGTTGGAATCAATGGCGGGCGCCATGTCGCATTTGGAGACCCCCTGATATACCTAAACAGTGGAAACCCCCCCAACTCTAACTCCAAGCCCAACACAGCCCTAACCCCAAGCTCACACCCTTAACCCTAATCCCAATCCCAACACCACAACCCCAACCCTAACTATAACCACAACCATAACCATAGCAAACCCTAACCCTAGATATAACCCCAACCCTAGCTATAACCCCAACTCTAACCCTAATGGAAAAATCGAAATAATAATAAAAAAAGTATTATGTTTGCCTAAAGGGGTGATAAAGGGGGGTTGATTTACTATTTTTTTTTTCTATTTTGATCACTGTGATAGGGTCCATCAGAGTGATCAAAATGAACCAATAGGAAAAATTTCCTATTGTTACCGGGTGCAGATCTCGGTGGGCGCACTGCATCCAACATTTTCTTCCCGGAAGAAGACGCCAACGGCTGGGGCACATCACCGGGGGATGCTGGAGGGTTCAGGCACACCAGGGGTACTGAGGGGAGAAGGGAGCTCGGGGGACCCCATGTTTCTCTACTGTGATGTGCTAGATCACATCAGAGGAATCATAGAATGGTAGAGTTGGAAGGGACCTCCTGGGTCATCTGGTCCAACCCCCTGCTCAAAGCAGGATTCACTAAATCATCCCAGACAGATGAGAAAAATTAAATGGGAAATTAGACTTATTTTTTTTTGCGGTCGCTGTTATTCCATGAATAACGGTGATCGCAACACTGGGTGACATTAAAAAACGACTCGAATCATGTTCTCTGGGGTCTCAGCTACCCCCGATAGCCGAGCCTCCGGAGAAATTCCGATGTTGGAAGGTGCTATACACTTATCTCTCAGCGTCGTTAAAAGGCGTATCGGCAGTCGTTAAAGGGTTAATAATTTCAGATGATTGGTTCCGTTCTGGGTTCTATGAATATATGAGGGCTTGCTTACGTTGATCTTCCTTTAGGAGCTCTCCTGACTTGAGACCCAGTTAACCACTTAATGGTGAATTTAGTGAATTACATAAGCCTTTTGATGTTTGAGTTTGTTTATTCTCCTACTGTGATTCTCTCACGTGTTTCCCATGCCCCCACTTCCTTATGTGTGTAATTGTTCAAGGTATATACCTATTTTTCATGATATATCTTATAACATCTGAAACTACAGTGTGTTATTAAAATACCAATCCATCATTTCTTTTTATTGCACCGCTGTAGTTGTGCTCTAAATGTAAGTCCCCTGCGCCATCTTATACGCATCTTCTGCTGCCTTCATCGGTTTCCCCACCACTCCGTCTCCCGTGAAAAGTGACCTGCCGGCAATCCAGTGTATGCTGGAGGGGCGTCGGAGGTCACTTTTCAATACAAGTCTATGAGAGCTTGTGAGCATAGCTTCTGACTTCCGGCTGACAGAAGCTGCGCTCATAAGATGGTGCCGCAGGACCGGAGCAGTGCTGGAAAACGTGGAAGACGCAGGAGAGTAAGTATGTAACCAGGGACAGAGGGCTTAAATTTAAAACATCATTCCAGAGCTAAAAAAAACCACTAGAGTGGTGCTTTAAGTAGACTGGGAAAGTAATTATATGTTATTATATTCTACTTTGCAAATGTTGATGTTTTCCCATGTGACTTACTTATCTGTTAAAGGGGTTGTCCGGGCTTTTCACATAATCTCAGTACATATCTGGGCTGCAGAATGGTGACAATAAGTAATTTACCTTCTGTCACCAGTTTGCAGGGTTTTCTACATGAGAACTGGTCGTTTCCTCCTACTCTACTAAAAACCTGCCCTCTATAGCAACAACCCCACCCTCCATAGCAACAAGCCCTCCCCGTCCGTGTAATCATGGAGTGGCCCAGAATACAGGACAATTTTCCCTCCTCACTAGTTTCACTTTCCATAGATCACTGTTCAGCATGTGTCTGGGGGAGGAGCAGCTGGGTGGTCTGCTCTCTGCACTGAGGCTGCTGGAGGGGAAGAATTCGTTACTGTGTGATGAGGGCTGCAACGGGGAGGGCCTGTAGCTATGGAGGGTGGGGTTGTTGCTATAGAGGGCAGGTTTTTAGTGGAGTAGGAGGAAACGACCAGTTCTCATTTCAATGCCAGAACACAGAAAAATGACTTATTGTCACCATTCTGCAGCCCAGATATGCAATGAGATTATGTGAAAAGCCCGGACAACCCCTTTAATGATTGTTATCTGATAAATAAAAACGTACTGAATCATAAATAGAAATACCGTATATGAAATGTTATAGAAGACAGTCACAGAGTAATAATTTGCTATATGGGGACGTATATAAAATGTTATGTCATAAAAGCCGTATACAGAGCAGAATATGGGATCTCACATCGTACAAAGGGTATCCAGAAAGGTAGATTTGGGATGTGTCTAATGAAAATGTACTCACCAATATTGCTGTTTGCTGTAGTCTTAAGGCAGCACAGAAGGGTTATATTTCATATGACTCCTATTGAACAGAAGAATATAAGATTATTATTTATACAGCATCATTGATTCCATGGTGCTGTACATGAGAAGGGGTTACATACAAATTACAGGTATCACTTGCAGTAAACAAACTAAAAATGACAGATTGGTACAGAGGGAAGAGGACCCTGCCCTTGCTGGCTTACATTCCACAGGATGGTGGGGAAGGAGACAGTAGGTTGGGGGGTTGTGGCAGCTCCGGTGTTGGTGAGGCGGTAGCTCTGGTTAGTGGTGAGGAGGCAGCGGGGTCATTGCAAGCTTTCTTGAAGAGGTGGGTTTTCAGGTTCCGTCTGAAGGATCTGAATGTGGTTGATCGTTGCACGTGTTGGGGCACAGAATTCCAGAGGATGGAGGAAATTCGGGAGAAGAGTTGGAGGCCGTTGGGTAAGGAGCGAATAAGTGTGGAGAAGAGAAGGAGGTCTTGGGAGGACTGGAGATTAAGTGAGGAAAGATATTGCGAGATTAGTTCAGAGATATATGGAGGAGACAGGTTATGGATGGCTTTGTAGGTCAGTATTAGCAAAATGAACTGGATACGCTGAGGGAATGGAAGCTAGTGAAGACATTTGCAGAGGGGAGAAGTGGAGGAGTAGCAAGGAGAGAGATTAATTAATCGGACAGGAGAGTTAAGGATGGACTGGAGAGGTGCGAGGGTGTTAAGCAGGAAGGCCACAGAAAAGGATGTTGCAGTAAATCGAGGCGGGAGATCAGGGCATGCACAAGCATTTTTTGTAAATCAAGGGTTGAGGAAAGGACGGATTCTGGAAATATTTTTGAACTGGAGGAGACAGGAGGTGGAAAGAGCTTGGATGTGCGGTTTGAAGGACAGGGCAGAATCAAAGGTTACTCCGAGGCAGCAGACTTCTGGTACGGGGGAAAGCGTGATGTCATTAATTGTGATAGATAGATCAGGTAAGGAAGATCTGTGAGATGGAGGAAAGATGATGAGTTCAGATTTGTCTAGATTGAGTTTGAGGAAGCGAGAGGAGAAGGAGGTTACGACTGATAGACACTCCGGGATTCTGGACAGCAGAGAGGTGACGTTTGCACCAGAGAGGTAGATCTGAGTGTCGTCAGCATAAAGGTGGTACTGGAATCCATGGGACTTTATGAGTTGTCCCAGGCCAAATGTATAGATTGAGAAAAGTAGGAGTCCTAGAACAGAGCCTTGGGGGACTCCAACAGAGAGAGGGTAGGATGAGGAGGTAGTGTGGGAGTGGGAGACGCTGAATGTGCGGTTGGAAAGGTACGAGGAGATCCAGGATAGGGTGAGGTCTTTGATGCCAAAGGAGGAGAGGATCTGTAGTAGGAGGCAGTGGTCAACTGTGTCGAAAGCAGAGGACAGGTGTAGAAGGAGGAGTATAGAGTATTGGCCGATAGCTTTGGCTGTAAGTAGGTCATTAGTAATTTTGGTCAGGGCAGTCTCATTGGAATGATGGGGACGGAAACCAGATTGTAGATTGTCAAAGAGCAAGTTAGATGAGAGGTGGGAAGAAAGTTCAGCGTGGACGTGCTGCTCCAGGAGTTTGGAAGCGAAAGGAAGCAGCCAGTGTCGGACTGGGGTGCCAAGGGCCCACCAGTAACATTGACTTTAAGGGGCCCACCTTTCACCTGCATACAAATATTACACTCCCCTCATTCACAAATGTACATATATCTCTAAATAAAAATTTAGGTAGGTTGGTTAAGAATCTCTCTCTCTACCTCTGTTCCTTTAGATTTCATGCACTGAGCGGCTTCAGCGGATCCGTCCAGAAAACTGATCAGGTTCATCCGTTTGCTCCAAAGCGGAAACGGATCCGTTATTTCACAACTTGACGGTTTGCAACTGACATCAAATAACTGAAGTGTGAAACAGGCCTTAGCATTCTGCATGTTGTCCTAGATAGCACATCTAGTCATGAGGGCAGCCATCTCCTGATTCTGGAGGAGGTGACCACTCACCAACCAGAGTTTTCCTGTCTGGCATAGACTGGTGATAACCGCCCAGTCTCTGCCAGACCATCCCACTCCTTCTGCAGCCTCCCTGTGCAACAGTGAGACCAAACTGTTTGGCTGCAGCATTTACAATTTGGTCAGAGCAGACATCCACCCTGACAGAATATTGATCAGCTGCAGCCATGTCACATTACCCTCCGCCAACAGCAGTGCAGACATTGCTAGAACGGTGTCACTGCTGGAGAGGAGTATTCATTATTTGCATTTTAACTAGGATCCTAAAATGATTATGGGAACCTGTCATGCCAGATAATGCTATTTACCTGCAGGTATGGGGTTAATCTGCAGGTAAATAGCTATAGGCTATGTGGCCACGATCTGGACGTTGCTTCCAAAGTGCCGCCATCTATTGAACGCAGGTGAATCCGCATGTGATCACTGAACTGTGAGGATTCACCGCGTCTAATACGTTCTATTGGTGAAATTTCTGTTATGGAGGCTTGCTTCTCCGCAAGACAAATTGACATGCTGTGGTCCTGAATGACACGCCACATGTCAGAGTCAGTGTGTGATCCATGGATGTCTGTGGACGCATAGTGTACATGGGATTTCTTGGAATCCCTGCCACTATGCTGTAACATCTGGACGATGCGGTTTTGACGCTGGGCTGCACAAGTACGTAGTGTTCAACCCACAGTTATTCCTGGTTGTCTGCACGTACCCTTAAGAAAGCCATTCAGCTGCTACAATGACAGCCCAGCAACCGGGAAGAAATTAATTTTATTCCTACCGGCAGCAGCTGACATTCAGTCGGGGGCATTTATGCACACTTTATCCAAGTACAGTTTATCAAAGTACTGGCAGTTAAAACATGGCAGTTAGACAGGGCAGGAGACAGGTAAGACATTTATATACATCTACTCTCTGTACATTTGGAGTACAACAAATATATACCATATGCATTTGTGTAATTTTAATCCTGGCCGCTGCATACACACAAATCCACCGCCCTGGCATTAACTCTCTACACTCCATCCACATTGGCCCCTCGCTTCTTTCCTCTCCTATGTATAGCACTCATGCTCTTTTCACGTTGTTAAATTGCACAGATCCAGTCAGTCCCACCATTCAACATCAGAGATGCTCTCACAAATCACTTAACCATCTGCTCACTCTTTCTATCCTCCTTCTCCTAGTCGCAGGAGACATTGCTCCCAACCCTGGTCCCCCATGTTATAGAGAGTCAAACCCCCCGACTGCTACACTTAGAAACCCCTCTAATCTTATTAATATTCCCTGCTTGCCATCTGTCTCTCTTAATTGTGCACTTTGGAATTCTCGCTCAGTGTGTAACAAACTCTCCTTCATTCATGACTTTTTCCTTTCTAATTCTCTTAACCTCCTGGCTCTTACTGAAACCTGGATCCAGCAGTCAGACACTACCGCTGCTGCTGCTCTTTCATACGGGGGGCTTCACTTCTCTCATATCCCAAGATCAGACAGTAGAGCTGGTGGAGGCGTTGGTCTGCTCCTATCACCAAAATGTACCTTTCAGGTTATCCCTCAAGTACACTCACTTGTCTTCCCTTCTTTTGAGGTCCATGTCGTCAGACTCTACACCCCCTTCTCCATGCGAGTGGTGGTGGTGTATCGTCCTCCCGGCCCCTCCCATCAGTTCCTGGATCATTTTGCCACTTGGCTTCCACATTTTCTCTCCTGTGACATCCCTACCCTCATCATGGGAGATTTCAACATCCCCATTGCTCTTCCCCTCTCACCATCTGCTACTCACCTTTTATCTCTAACCTCCTCGTTTGGCCTTTCGCAGCTTACTAATTCTCCAACGCATGAAGACGGAAACTCCCTCGACTTGGTCTTCTCTCGGCTTTGTGCAGTGGATGATTTTGCAAACTCCCCTCTCCCGCTCTCTGACCACAATCTTCTTTCATTCTCTATCAAGAACTGCCAGGCTGCTCAGGTCACCCCCACTGTCCAGACTTATAGAAACATACAGGCCATTAACACCCAGAAACTTATGAAGAACTTGCAGTCTTCATTGGCCCCTATCTCCTCCCTCTCATGTCCTGATTCTGCATTGAAGCATTACAATGAAACACTTCAAACTGCCCTGGATGAATTTGCACCCCCTATAAATAGAACACCACAACGCAGACGGCGACAACCCTGGCACACGGTGCAAACACGTTTCCTGCAGCGGTGCTCCAGGTGCGCCGAACGTCTGTGGAGAAAATCCAATCTACCCGAAGATTTCATCCATTTTAAGTTTATGCTTAGAACATACAACACTGCCCTTCACCTCTCAAAACAAACCTATTTCAACACCCTCATCACCTCACTGTCCAATAACCCGAAACGTCTCTTTGACACTTTTCATTCTCTACTCAATCCAAGAGTACAGGCCCCAACCACGGAGCTCCGAGCTGACGATCTGGCCAATTACTTCAAAGAAAAAATTGACCAGATCCGACAGGAAATTATCTCCCAATCACCTCATACCATGCACTGTCCTCCCTCCCCCACTGCATCTAACTCACTCTCTGATTTTGAACCAGTCACAGAAGAAGAAGTAAGCAGGCTCCTTGCATCTTCTCGCCCAACTACTTGCACCAGTGACCCATTTCTGTCACAGCTCCTCCAGTCCCTTTCCCCTGCTGTCACCCCTCACCTAACTAAAATATTTAACCTCTCTCTCTCTTCTGGTATTTTTCCCTCCTCATTTAAGCATGCCATCATACATCCACTACTTAAAAAAACCATCCCTCGACCAAAACTGTGCCGCTAACTATAGACCTGTCTCTAATCTTCCCTTCATCTCTAAACTCCTGGAACGCCTGGTCCACTCCCATCTTATCCGCTATCTCTCAGAAAACTCTCTTCTCGACCCTCTCCAATCCGGTTTCCGCTCTTTACACTCCACTGAAACTGCCCTCACTAAAGTCTCTAATGATCTGCTAACAGCTAAATCAAATGGTCACTACTCCATGCTAATTCTCTTGGATCTCTCTGCAGCATTCGACACTGTGGATCATCAGCTCCTCCTCACTATGCTCCGTTCCATTGGCCTCAAGGATACCGTTCTCTCCTGGTTCTCCTCCTATCTCTCCAACCGCTCCTTTACTGTATCTTTTGCCAGTTCCTCCTCCTCTCATCTTCCCCTTACTGTTGGGGTCCCCCAAGGATCGGTTCTAGGCCCCCTCCTCTTCTCCTTGTACACTGCCCCTATTGGTCAAACAATCAGTAGATTTGGTTTCCAGTACCATCTCTATGCTGATGACACCCAATTATACGCTTCTTCTCCTGACATCACGCCAGCCTTTCTAGAAAACACCGGCGATTGTCTAAACGCTGTGTCTAATATCATGTCCTCACTATATCTGAAACTGAACCTGTCAAAGACTGAACTCCTGGTGTTTCCTCCCTCTACTAATGTACCTATACCCGACATTGCCATTTCTGTGTGTGGTTCCACTATTACTCCCCAGCAACAGGCCCGCTGTCTTGGGGTCATACTTGATTCCGAGCTTTCCATTGCCCCCCACATTCGATCACTGGCTCGCTCTTGTCATCTGCACCTCAAAAACATTTCTAGAATTTGACCTTTTCTTACCTTTGACTCTGCAAAAACTCTTACTGTTTCTCTTATTCATTCTCGTCTCGACTATTGTAACTCTCTTCTAATCGGTCTCCCTCTTACCAAACTCTCCCCTCTCCAATCTGTCTTGAATGCTGCAGCCAGGATCATATTCCTCACCAATCGTTACACCGATGCCTCTACCTTGTGCCAGTCATTACACTGGCTACCCATCCACTCCAGAATTCAGTATAAACTTATTACCCTCACTCACAAAGCCCTCCATGGCTCAGCACCACCCTACATCTCCTCCCTTGTTTCAGTATACCACCCTACCCGTGCCCTCCGTTCTGCTGATGACCTGAGGTTAGCATCCTCAATAGTCAGAACCTCCCACTCCCGTCTCCAAGACTTTACACGTGCCGCGCCAATTCTTTGGAATGCACTTCCCAGGTCAATACGATTAGTCCCCAATCCCCACAATTTTAAGCGTGTCCTGAAAACGCATTTATTCAGACTGGCCTATCGCCTCAACACATTAACCTAATCTATCCCTGTGTGGCAGAGCCAAAAGTCTTACCATAACCAGGTTCCCCGCATCATTCTCCCACATGCTTTATGCATCCATTAGCCCTCTGTGTTTGTACTGTTACACACTTAACATTATGACTGGTCCATACAATCAGGGTAACTGTTACCACCCACCTTTCGTGTCTACCTCTTTCCTCATAGACTGTAAGCTTGCGAGCAGGGCCCTCACTCCTCTTGGTATCTGTTATGCTCTATGTGATTATTGTTATGCTGTAATGTCTATTGTCTGTACCAATCCCCTCTGAAATGTAAAGTGCTGCGGAATATGTCGGCGCTATAAAAATAAAATTTATTATTATTACTCAGTACATGGTGAGCGGCAGACGTAAGCAGTACAGCCAGGTGTGTACTGACGCACTGCAAAGCAAGCTGTCAAAGCACTGGGACATGCTTACATCCGCCGCTCACCATGTAATGAGCGCTGACTGTAGCTGTGTCTCAGCCTGAGGCTGCCGGGAGGATTAAAGTTCATTTCGTCCCATAGCTGAGCTCTCAATGCAGCTGCACAATACTATTAACCTGCAGACCAAACCTTTATCTGCAGGTTAATAGCGTTTACACATTATGACTGTCATTTCTATACATGTGCCTTGTTTAAAGAGGTTGTCCAGGCTTGGGGCTCAAGTCTACAGTTACTCTAACAGTGTATGCATTGTCACGATTCTCTGCGAGCAGACAGTTGTGTGACCGCAAGTACGTGATTTGCCTATCTCCGAACCCCTTTTTGGAGAGATGTGTCCGGCCTCGCTCGATACACTTGCATTAAGCGAAACTGGGCTCATCTAGTGGGAATGTGGCCGGGAGTGCGCAAATCTCGTACCTGCGGTCACACAACTGCCTGCTCGCTCCTGGAGAATTGCACAACAGCGCTATGTGAGGATTCACATCTAGAATTCTGTATCACACAGCGTGACTACAGACTTTAATCCCAACTCTGGACAACCCCTTTAACGTGTAATAAAATATGAAGGCCTCATGCACATGTGGATCCGTGCACTCTACATGTCACATGTGTATATGAAGCCCAATATCTTGCTCTATTCTTACCTGGGACATGCCTTTAATAAAACTACAGATTTGTGTAGTGGGGGTGTACTGAGGCTGGTGCGCTCACTGTGACAAGACAGGACTCAGAGAAAGAGTCAAGAGCAGTGTGCTATGGTCATCTGACCTGCATCTCTACGTATCTCTACGCAGGTCAGACGCACACAGCAATGTTCAGGACCTTGAAAAGCTCCGCCTCCTCTCCATCCCCTCTGAATCGTTATGAATCATTATGCTGGCCGCACCATGGCCACTTCGCCCCCCTACCTATAAAGCACAGGGAATACAACATACACATGTTTATATGGGATATGTGTTCATTCCCCTATTATTTACACATATTTTATGTTCATTCCCCACCTATAAAGCACAGGGAATATAATATACACATGTTTATATGGGATATGTGTTCATTCCTCTATTATCTACATATATTTCATGTTCATTCCCCACCTATAAAGCTCAGGGAATATAATATATACCTGTTTATATGGGATATGTGTTCATGCCCCTATTCTCTACATATATTTCATGTTCATTCCCCACCTATAAAGCTCAGGGAATATAATATACACCTGTTTATATGGGATATGTGATCATTCCTCTATTATCTACATATATTACATGTTCATTCCCCACCTATAAAGCACAGGGAATATAATATACACCTGTTTATATGGGATATGTGTTCATGCCCCTATTCTCTACATATATTTCATGTTCATTCCCCACCTATAAAGCTCAGGGAATATAATATACACCTGTTTATATGGGATATGTGCTCATTCCCCTATTATCTACATATATTTCATGTTCATTCCCCACTTATAAAGCTCAGGGAATATAATATACATCTGTTTATATGGGATATGTGTTCATTCCTCTATTATCTACATATATTACATGTTCATTCCCCACCTATAAAGCACAGGGAATATAATATACACCTGTTTATATGGATATGTGCTCATTCCTCTATTATCTACATATATTTCATGTTCATTCCCCACCTATAAAGCACTGGGAATATAATATACTCCTGTTTATATGGGATATGTGCTCATTCCCCTATTATCTACATATATTTCATGTTCATTCCCCACCTATAAAGCTCAGGGAATATAATATACACCTGTTTATATGGGATATGTGCTCATTCTCCTATTATCTACATATATTTCATGTTCATTCCCCACCTATAAAGCTCAGGGAATATAATATACACCTGTTTATATGGGATATGTGTTCATTCCCCTATTATCTACATATAGTTCATATACATTCCCCACCTATAAAGCTCAGGGAATATAATATACACCTGTTTATATGGGATATGTGCTCATTCCTCTATTATCTACATATATTTCATGTTCATTCCCAACCTATAAAGCTCAGGGAATATAATATACACCTGTTTATATGGGATATGTGCTCATTCCTCTATCTACATATATTTCATGCTCATTCCCCACCTATAAAGCTCAGGGAATATAATATACACCTGTATATATGGGATAGGTGTTCATTCCCCTATTATCTACATATATTCCATGCTCATTCCCCACCTATAAAGCACAGGGAATATAATATACACCTGTTTATATGGGATATGTGTTCATTCCCCTATTATCTACATATATTTCATGTTCATTCCCCACCTATAAAGCACAGGGAATATAATATACACCTGTATATATGGGATAGGTGTTCATTCTCCTATTATCTACATATATTTCATGTTCATTCCCCACCTATAAAGCTCAGGGAATATAATATACACCTGTATATATGGGATAGGTGTTCATTCCCCTATTATCTACATATATTTCATGTTCATTCCCCACCTATAAAGCTCAGGGAATATAATATACACCTGTTTATATGGGATATGTGTTCATTCCCCTATTATCTACATATATTTCATGTTCATTCCCCACCTATAAAGCACAGGGAATATAATATACACCTGTATATATGGGATAGGTGTTCATTCCCCTATTATCTACATATATTTCATGTTCATTCCCCACCTATAAAGCACAGGGAATACAATATACACCTGGTTATATGGGATATGTGCTCATTCCTCTATTATCTACATATATTTCATGTTCATTCCCAACCTATAAAGCACAGGGAATATAATATACACCTGTTTATATGGGATATGTGTTCATTCCTCTATCTACATATATTTCATGCTCATTCCCCACCTATAAAGCTCAGGGAATATAATATACACCTGTATATATGGGATAGGTGTTCATTCCCCTATTATCTACATATATTTCATGTTCATTCCCCACCTATAAAGCACAGGGAATATAATATACATCTGTTTATATGGGATATGTGCTCATTCCCCTATTATCTACATATATTTCATGTTCATTCCCCACCTATAAAGCTCAGGGAATATAATATACACCTGTTTATATGGGATATGTGTTCATTCCCCTATTATCTACATATATTTCATGTTCATTCCCCACCTATAAAGCTCAGGGAATATAATATACACCTGTTTATATGGGATATGTGTTCATTCCTCTATCTACATATATTTCATGCTCATTCCCCACCTATAAAGCTCAGGGAATATAATATACACCTGTTTATATGGGATAGGTGTTCATTCTCCTATTATGTACATACAGTATATTTCATGTTCATTCAATGGCCAACTTGCATAAGAAATCTATAATACCTCTCTTTATGTTTGAGCCTATAAGTTCTTATGTTCATTCTTTTTATTTATTCATTTTCATTTTTTTTAGTACGTCCCTGTGGGGACATGTGATGCTCTATCACCACTATGGATGTGATGTGGAGTCTTGTGATGCTCTATCACCACTGTGGATGTGATGTGCGGACATGCGAAGGTCTATCACCACTGTGGATGGGATGTGGGGACATGTGACCCTCTATCTTTACTGTGAATATGATGTAGAGACATGTGATGCTCTATCACCACTGTGGATGTGATGTAAGGACATGTGAAGGTCTATCATTACTGTGGATGAGATGTAAGGACATGTGAAGCTCTTCATTCCCCACCTATAAAGCACAGGGAATATAATATACGCCTGTTTATATGTGCTGTGTGTTCATTCCTCTATTATCTATAATAATAATAAATTTTATTTCTATAGCACCGACATATTCCGCAGCACTTTACATTTCAGAGGGGACTTGTACAGACAATAGACATTGCACCATAACAATAATCATATAGATTATAACAAATACCATGTGGAATGAGGGCCCTGCTCGCAAGCTTACAATCTATGAGGAAAGAGGTAGACACGAAAGGTAGGTGGTAACAATTGCCCTGATTGTTTGGACGAGCCATAGTGTTAAGTGTGTAAGGGTACCGTTACACCTAGCGATGCACCAGCGATCCCGACTAGCGATATGACGCGGTCAGGATCGCTGGTGCATCGCTAGGTGGTCGCTAGTGAGCTGCCACACGGGCAGATCTCACCAGCGACATCGCTGGGGACGGGGATCGCTACTTACCTGTCAGATGAGGCGATCCTGTGTCCTCCCGCCCGTGTCCATGCGTCGCTCGTCGTCACAGCAGGAAGCGCCTCAGGAAGTGACCGACGAGGAATGGTCCAGAAGCTTCTCGCGCGATCAGCGATAACCAGCGGGGGAGCCAGTCGGAGGTAAGTATCACATGCAGCGATATCGCTAGCAATATCGCTGCTACGTCACAAAATCGGTGACTTTACAGCGATATTGCTAGCGATATCGCAGTGTGTAACGGGGGCTTAACAGTACAGACACAGAGGGCTAAGGGATGCATAAAGCATGTGGGAACATGATGCGGGGAACCTGGTTATGGTAAAACTTTTGACTGTGACACCCAGGGATAGATTAGGTCAATGTGTTGAGGCGATAGGCCAGTCTGAATAAATGCGTTTTCAAGGCACGCTTAACATTGTGGGGATTGGGGACTAATCGTATTGACCTGGGAAGTGTATTCCAAAGAATTGGCGCGGCACGTGTAAAGTCTTGGAGACGGGAGTGGGAGGTTCTGATTGAGGATGCTAACCTCAGGTCATCAGCAGAACAGAGGGCACGGGTAGGGTGGTATACTGAAACAAGGGAGGAGATGTAGGGTGGTGCTGAGCCATGGAGGGCTTTGTGGGTGAGGGTAATAAGTTTATACTGAATTCTGGAGTGGATGGGTAGCCAGTGTAATGACTGGCACAAGGTAGAGGCATCGGTGTAACGATTGGTAAGGAATATGATCCTAGCTGCAGCATTCAGGACGGATTGGAGAGGGGAGAGTTTGGTAAGAGCGTTACAATAGTCCAGACGAGAATGAACAGTAAGAGTTTTTGCGGAGTCAAAAGCAAGAAAAGGTCGAATTATAGAAATGTTTTTGAGGTGCAGGTGACAACAGCGAGCCAGTGATCGAATGTGGGGGGCAAAGGAAAGCTCAGAGTCAAGTATGACCCCAAGACAGCGGGCATGTTGCTGGTAATAGTGGAACCACACACGGAAATGGCAATGTCGGGTATAGGTACATTAGTAGCGGGAGGAAACACAAGGAGTTCAGTTTCAGATATAGTGAGGACATGATGTTAGACACAGCGTTTAAACAATCGCCGGTGTTTTCTAGAAAGGCTGGTGTGATGTCAGGAGAAGCAGCATATAATTGGGTGTCATCAGCATAGAGATGGTACTGGAAACCAAATCTACTGATTGTTTGACCAATAGGGGCAGTGTACAAAGAGAAGAGGAGGGGGCCTAGGACTGATCCTTGAGGAACCCCAACAGTAAGGGGATGGTGAGAGGAGGAGGAACCGGCAAAAGATACAGTAAAGGAGCGGTCAGAGAGATAGGAGGAGAACCAGGAGAGAACGGTGTCCTTGAGGCCAATGGAACGGAGCATAGGGAGGAGGAGCTGATGATCCACAGTGTCGAATGCTGCAGAGAAATCCAAGAGAATTAGCATGGAGTAATGACCATTTGATTTAGCTGTTAGTAGATCATTACAGACTTTAGTGAGGGCAGTTTCAGTAGAGTGTAAAGAGCGGAATCCGGATTGGAGAGGGTCGAGAAGAGAGTTATCAAAGAGATAGCGGATAAGATGGGAGTGGACCAGGTGTTCCAGGAGTTTAGAGATGAAGGGAAGATTAGAGACAGGTCTATAGTTAGCGGCACAGTTTTGGTCGAGGGATGTTTTTTTAAGTAGTGGATGTATGATGGCATGCTTAAATGAGGAGGGAAAGATACCAGAAGAGAGAGAGGGGTTAAATATTTTAGTTAGGTGAGGGGTGACAGCAGGGGAAAGGGACTGGAGGAGATGTGACAGAAATGGGTCACTGGTGCAAGTGGTTGGGCGAGAAGATGCAAGGAGCCTCCTTACTTCTTCTTCTGTGACTGGTTCAAAATCAGAGATTTTTCATGTTCATTCCCCACCTATAAAGCTCCGGGAATATAATATACACCTGTTTATATGGGATGTGTTCATTCCCCTATTATCTACATGTATTTCATGTTCATTCCTCACCTATAAAGCACAGGGAATATAATATACACCTGTTTATATGGGATATGTGTTCATTCTTCTATTATCTACATATATTTCATGTTCATTCCCCACCTATAAAGCTCAGGGAATATAATATACACCTGTTTATATGGGATAGGTGTTCATTCTCCTATTATGTACATACAGTATATTTCATGTTCATTCAATGGCCAACGTGCATAAGAAATCTATAATACCTCTCTTTATGTTTGAGCCTATAAGTTATTATGTTCATTCTTTTTATTTATTCCGTTTCTTCATTCTTTTTAGCACATCCCTGTGGGGACATGTGATGCTCTATCACCACTGTGGATGTGATGTGGAGACATATGTAGCTCTGTCACCACTGTGGATGTGATGTGTGGACATGTGATGCTCTATCACCACTGTGGATGTGATGTAGAGACATGTGAAGCTCTATCACCACTGTGGATGTGATGTAGAGACATGTGAAGCTCTATCACCACTGTGGATGTGATGTGGGGACATGTGAAGCTCTATCACCGCTGTGGATGTGATGTGGGGACATGTGACACTCTCTCACCACTGTGGATGTGATGTGTGACATGTGATGCTCTCTCACCCCTGTGGATGTGATGTGGGGACATGTGAAGCTCTTTCACCACTGTGGATATGATGTAGAGACATGTGAAGCTCTATCACCGCTGTGGATGTGATGTGGGGACATGTGAAGCTCTTTCACCACTGTGGATGTGATGTGGGGACATGTGATGCTCTCTCACCACTGTGGATGTGATGTGGGGACATGTGACACTCTCTCACCACTGTGGATGTGACGTGGGGACATGTGACACTCTCTCACCACTGTGGATGTGACGTGGGGACATGTGACACTCTCTCACCACTGTGGATGTGATGTGGGGACATGTGATGCTCTCTCACCACTGTGGATGTGATGTGGGGACATGTGACGCTCTCTCACCACTGTGGATGTGATGTGGGGACATGTGACGCTCTCTCACCACTGTGGATGTGATGTGGGGACATATAATGCTCTCTCACCACTGTGGATGTGATGTGGGGACATGTGATGCTCTCTCACCACTGTGGATGTGATGTGGGGACATGTGAAGCTCTATCACCACTGTGGATGTGATGTGGGGACATGTGAGGCTCTATCACCCCTGTGAATGTGATGTGGGGACATGTGACCCTCTATCACCACTGTGGATGTGGTGTGGAGACATGTGACACTCTTTCCCCACTGTGGATGTGATGTGGGGACATGTGACACTATCACCACTGTGGATGTGGTGTGGAGTGATTGTGCTGCTTTCCACAGACACAGGACTCTGCTTTGTTATTTCCAATACTGGAGTGATGACAGAGGTCCGTGCTGGGGCAGATTACTGACAGCCAATGGGTATTTTCAAATCCTGGCGCCTGCTGTACTATGTCTTCTTGGTCTGTCATGACGTCGGTGGCCTGAGATCCGGCCCCGCAGTCGCTTATGGTTTATTCACACTGCGGGGCAGGAATCTCGGGCATGCGCAGTAGCTATCTGCACCCGAGATTCCCAGCCCCGCAGTGTGAATAAACCATAAGCAACTGCGGGGCTGGATCTCTGGCCACCGACGTCATGACAGAGGACGGGCGACGGTAACCAAGAAGACATAGTACAGCGCAGGCGCCATGATTTGAAAATAAAGATTTGGAGGTGGAGACACAACCATGAGTGATGGATGTGAGGCGTCTGTCAGATGGGGAAACACCAGCCCCTCTGACAAATATCAGGTATGTCTGACCAATTTTAAAACGATTATTTCTGCGGTGCAAGGTACCCTAAATAAAAGAGCCACCTAGACAATATGCAGCATTAGTGCTGCACAAGGTGGCTCTTTTACTTAAAAACTCCTGCGGGGGCTGACAGGTTCCCTTTAAGTAGCCTTTAAAGCTCTTAAAGGGAATCTGTCACCTATTTTTTGCCATATGAGATGTGGCCATTGCCATCAGAGGCTTACATACAGCAGCATTCTGTAATGCTGTAGATAAGCCCCCGATGTAACCTGAAAGATAAGAAAAACTAGTTAGATTATACTCACCGGGGGGGGGCGGTCCGATGGGTGTCACGGTCCGGTTCAGGCGCCTCCTATCTTCTAGCGATGACGTCCTCTTCCTTGCTTCATGCCGCGCCCTTGTGCACTGAAGTACTCTGGTCTGCCCTCAACAGGGCAGACCAGTATGCCTGTGCAGGAGCACGACATGAAGCAAGGAGGATGACGTCATCGCTAGAAGATAGGAGGCGCCGGATCCGGTCCGTGACACCCATCGGACCGCCCCCCCCCGGTGAGTATAATCTAACTAGTTTTTCTTATCTTTCAGGTTACGTGGGGGGCTTATCTACAGCATTAGAATGCTGTAGATAAGCCCCTGATGGCGGTAGCCGCAGCTTATATGCAAAAAATGAGGTGACAGATTCCCTTTAAACTGTAGACCTTTCTGGATACCTTTTTGAAGGAACTGCAAGAGAACAGGGACTCAAGTGGGAACAAGATTTTTAAATCAATGCTATTCTGCAAAGGTCTTCCAGACCCAGTTATAGATATTGTGTGGGCTGCCAACAGGGTGTAAAACACCTCCAAAAATCATGCTTTTCTGAAGCTACCCCATGTAGCTTCAGGGCCATAAAGATGAAGTTATTACAGGATTGAGTGAACAAATCCGTTCTGAGACAACAGGTTCTTCCTGAGTGGCAGCATTCTCCTTATGAAAATTTCTACAAGAGTAGGAACCAAGTTCTTCAAACCAAAATATTATCTCGGCCATAACCACTGCATTCTCTTGCTTGACCTTTTGTTATGAAAACAGCCAAGCAAATCTGCTTGATACTGTTGTATAATTGCAATAGAAGTTAAAGGAAGTTCAGGAAACAGTGTAGCAAAGGAAGCTACATTGTTGGTGTAACTCCTGAATTGCAGAAACACCGTAGCTCACTGTTATGCAAATTATGTACCTCATTGATATCCATGGGAGTTACGCAAACAGCGAATCACAGGGTTGTTTTAGTAACCCTGCCTCTGGTGGTGGACATAACCTAGAAGCAGTTAATCCTGACTTGGCCATGAAAGGCAGGGACGGGAATACAGTTTTAATTCCTTTAGTGTTACAGAAAACTAAGTAGAATTACAGTGGCTATAGAGGTTGTACTATTTTGGCCTCAAAAGGTCTTTGTTCCTGAGTCATGGAATATCTTCTCCAAGTAGAAATTGAGGGCACCTACTCCATGAGGGTGATCCATTTTGCTGATGTATCAGACCACTGGAACATCACATTGTTCTGTCAACAAGTTTTTACTCCTTAAGGGCCTGTCACACTAAGCGATATCGCTAGCAATATCGCTATAACGTCACTGGTTTTTGTGACGTAGCAGCAATATTGCTAGCGATATCGCTATGTGTGATACTTACCTCCGACCGCTCCCCCGCTGGTTATCGCTGATCGCGCAAGAAAGTCCTGGACCGTTTCTTGTTGTCAGCTTCCTGCTGGGCTTCCTGTGGCGCCGACGAGCGACGCGTGGACACGGGCGGGAGGACGTCAGGATCGCCTCGTCTGACAGGTAAGGCCTGTTTCACACTTCCGTTTTTGACCATCAGTCAAAATCTGCCGTTTTTGCGAAAAAACGGATCCGCAATTTTTTTTGGCGGATCTGTTTTTTTCCCCATTGATTTGCATTACCGGCGGATCGTGACGGACGGCCATCCGTTGGATCCGTTTTTTTTGCAGATCCGTCAATTTTTTTCCGTCCACCGAGATGCCTGGACGGACCATGCGACTTTTTTTTTCTGCTGCAGGATCCGCATTTTTATAGCGCGCATGCCCGGAGGAAGGAAGTCAGCCAGAAATTTAACCCTGAAATCATTTCTGGCGAACAGAAAAATCTCTCTCTCTCTCTCCCCCCCCCCCCCCCCCGGGCAGCGGTTCCTTTAAAATTCTTTATTCATCGGATCCATAAAAAAAAAAAACGGTCCGCAGCCATCCGTTCACATCAGCTAGGAACGGATCCGCTTTCCGCCATTTTGGCGGATTTTAGCTGACACAAAAAAACTGAAGTGTGAAACAGGCCTAAGTAGCGACCCCCGCTATGTCGCTGGTGAGATCTGCCTGTGTGGCAGCTCACTAGCGACCACATAGGCTGGTTTCAGACTAGCGCATTTTACATGCAGTGCACGGCGCCGCTAAGCCCCGCCCCCTGCCCGCCCCGTCCGGTCATTTCCTCCTACTATCGCACACGGCTGCATGCGATCTGCGCACCCTATCTTTAGCATAGGGTGCGCAGACCGTGCGCTAGTAGGATTTTTGCTCGCGCTGCGCACTTTTGAAGGTGCACCGAGCGCACCAAAATGCAACATGGTGCGTTCGGTGCACACTAGCGCACCTTCAAAAGTGCGCAGCGCACGCAAAAATCCTACTAGCGCACGGCCAGCACACCCTATGCTAAAGATAGGGTGCGCAGATCGCATGCAGCCGTGTGCGATAGTAGGAGGAAATGACTGGAGGGGGCGGGGCTTAGCTGCGCTGCATGTAAAATGCGCTAGTCTGAAACCAGCCTTAGCGATGCACCAGCAATCCTCACCGAGTCATATCGCTGGTCGGGATCGCTGGTGCATCGCTAAGTGTGACAGTACCTTTAATCTAAGGGCCCCGTCACACATAGTGACTCACCAGCGATCCCGACAACGATATCAACTTGTCAGGATCGCTGGTGTGTCGCTACATGATCGCTGGTGAGCTGTCAAACAGGCAGCTTCACCAGCCATCAGCACCAGCGAGGACGCCGAGCGCGCGGCGTCGCTGTGTACGTTAGTTACCAGCGCGCTGATGCTGGGAGCTGGTAATTAAGGTACACATCGAGTTTCTAAGCAGCGCGCGTCACTTAGAAACCCGATGTGTACCTTGGTTACCAGCTTCCTGCATCAGCGCGCTGGTAACTAAGGTACACAGAGGGTTTCTAAGCACAGCCTGCTGCTTAGAAACCCTGCGTTTACCCTAGTTACCAGCGCGCTGATCACTGGTCTCCTGCCTGTCACACACAGCGATGCGTGCTGGCCAGCGGGAGACCAGCGATCAAAAAAATGTCCAGGGCTTTCCAACAACGATCAGCGATACCGGCAGGGGGGCCGGTCGCTGATAGCTGTCATACAGAGCGATCTCACTGGTGAGATCGCTGTTGCGTCACAAAACTTGTGACTCAGCAGCGATCTCGCTAGCGAGATCGCTATGTGTGACGGGGGCTTAAGAACAGCATAAGGTAGATAATGAGATCCTGAAACCTATGTTGTTTGTAGAAGGAGATTTTTCTTTGTTTACCAAGAACTAGAGTTGAGCGACTTTGGTCGGATCGGGTTTCGTGAAACCCGAATGAAACAAAATAAGTTTCAGATGAAACTCGTCCGACTAGAGCAAAAAAAGTCGGAGTTTCGTCCGACTTTTATTTCCCATTGACTTGCATTGGAATCGGGTTTCGGACGAAACTCCGACTTTGTTTTGCTCTAGTCGGACGAGTTTCATCTGAAACTTATTTTGTTTCATTCGGGTTTCACGAAACCCGATCCGACCAAAGTCGCTCAACTCTACCAAGAACCCATGGTTCTGTAGAAATATCAAGTATATCTACAGATGGGAGCAAATCTTCGGAGTCTTTCGTCACCGAGAGGTCCAGATACAGTGCTAAATCAATGTCCTTCAGTCTGAGCTCTGTTAAAACGGATGCAGTGTTGGTAAAGACCCTTTACACTTGAATTAAGCCCTAGATTTTTAGTGGATTTTGATCACAAAATAACTGCATCTTGTCCACACTGTCCCCGAACAAAGTCTGATTTTACCATGAAATCACAACAGAAATGCTGTGCTTTTTGTTACAGGTCAGAGGGCCTATTGCTGCACTAGTGTCCGATGTCCCATGGATTGGGCAGTATTAAGACGGATGGTGAAGCAGTGTATATTCTGTTCCATTGCTTGGAGATATGGTCACATACTATATAAAGAGTTTTGGGGGGTGAGGGTGTGAAATATGTTGCAAAGAATTGCTGTGATCTATGCGATTATGGCAAGGAATTTCTAAGGGGGCCATAAGTGTACATAACTAATTGCTGGGAGGGCACAGTCTGCATTAGAATGCATTATTGGGGACACTGTATATTTGAGAGATTTGCTTAGGAAGCTCCATGTGTAGTACAAATATTTTCTGGGGGCGCAGTGTGTATTACAGTTTATAACGTTATGATGAGGGAGCAAGGAATGTACCTAGTCATTTTAGAGGCACAGGGTACATTATAGCTCATTTCTGGGCTATAATATTTATTAATCCGGCATTACATACATTATAATTATAGGGCACTGGAAATTATTAATTTTAGGGGTACGGTGCATATTGTAAATTTACTTTTGAGGCACAGTGTATATTATAATTCTTTTTAGGGGTTACTGAGTATTTTTCATTTCAGATTCATATTTATTTCGGGCAACAGAAGGAACAGCTTGTACCATCACAGGAGGCACGGGGTGTGGATCTGTCCTTGTACAGAAGATATGTGAAGAGCCGAAATCTGAAGAGGTGAGACGGAGCCGAAATAAGTCATGAAGGTCTAAACCAGATGGAGAAGAGAAGGATATAGATTCCAACCACAGATGACACCACCAGTGAGGCACTGACTTGCATGGTGTATTCTGCCTCAGATTGGGTTTCATGTGTACTGGATTTGCATGCGATGTTTGCAAGTTTGCATTTCTTTCTGGCTTGTGAAACGAAAACTCTCAGCATGCCCTTTCCACTGATCAGGTCATAAATGAAGCTTTAGTAGCACACGGTAAAAACATCTATGGCCGTGTCAACCTGGCACATCAATTATTAGAGGAGGATTGATATTCTCCGATTTGTTACAATGCACTTATCCCTCATACCAGGTACAGAACCCAATCCTGGCTATCCCTACTCTACTATGTGAGGGTCGTACAGAACAGGTGTGTTTTCATGTAAAGTAGGGTGGCGATTCATGAAACTCCAAAATATTTATTGAAATCTAAATCTCATGGGCTAATCGGATTTCCTTTCAAGATTGCAACAATCCCACTGCACAGTTCAGGGAGACCTCGCATGGCCATGATCGTGGCTTGGAGATCCGGCATAATTATCTGAATCATCAGATTCAGAAACGTCACCCTCGGAGATGAATCAGAGCCGGCAGCGGGGTTAGGTGCTTTATTAACCCGTCTGGTTTTACAGGAATGAATGAGTTCCTGAAATGTGTCAGTTGCTCCGATTTAACCCTTGTAAAAAAAACAGATTCATCCTTAGCAGAAGTGCACAAATCACACACACATTAGATTCCTATGTATCAGGTAATGGCTGCCTACAATTTGAAGACATCCTATATTTACTCTTCCTCCCCTCTTCACTTCCCCCGATGCTGGACATATATAACAAAGCACACACTTGGCAAAGAATGCATGAACAAAAGCACAAAGGAGGAGACACAATTCACCAGTATCAGTAGGAAATACACTTACATTTTGCCACAAGCAAGCTCTCCTGCCCAGCTAGGCACGCCATTACAGTCCTGCTGCTTAAGCCCCCGCCCAAAGTCTCGTGAGATTACCCAAATCTCGTGCATGCTCAGTAACCACAGGCTGAGAACACCCCAGTGAGCATGCTCAGGAGACAGGCACACCACTACAGCATGCTGACGGCAGTTATCAGCTGTCTGAACTGAGCATGCTCAGAAGGAAGATACGGATATGGAAAAATCACATGTGAAGACCGGATCTTTGGTGGCGATTTACATAAAAGGAAAATTTAGGTAGCAAAAAAAAAGTTACAATTAAAAGAGATAGATAAATCTAATATATAAAGCTCAAGTGTGTGTGTGTGTGTGTGTGTGTGTGTGTGTGTATGTGTGTATGTATGTATGTATGTATGTATGTATGTGTGTGTGTCCAGGATTGGAATCCGCACCGTCGCTGCTACAGTCACACGTCTGGACACCGAGAGCGTCCTAAGCTATGTTGTGAGGCGAAATTTTAACCCCGCACGTTCCAATTCACCAAACAATTTAGCCCCTATCTACATAATGGGGAAAAAGTGTGTGTATCAAGCCCCGCCCCTCATTATGATGTCACAATGGTTGCCATGGCGACGCTGATGTCATCATAGGTTGCAAGCCCCGCCGCTCATTATGATAATGGTTGCCTATGGGATGGAGGATGTGTGATGGGTATATGGGCACGGGACTATGGGATGGCGGATATGTATGATGGGTATGTGGGCACGGGACTATGGGATGGCGGATATGTATGATGGGTATATGGGCACGGGACTATGGGATGGTGGATATGTATGATGGGTATGTGGGCACGGGACTATGGGATGGAGGATATGTATGACGGGTATATGGGCACGGGACTATGGGATGGAGGATGTGTGATGGGTATATGGGCACTGGACTATGGGATGGAGGATGTGTGATGGATATATGGGCACGGGACTATGGGATGGAGAATATGTATGATGGTTATATGGGCATGGGACTATGGGATGGAGGATGTGTGATGGGTATGTGGGCACGGGACTATGGGATGGCAGATATGTATGATGGGTATATGGGCACGGGACTGTGGGATGGAGGATGTGTGATGGGTATATGGGCACTGGACTATGGGATGGAGGATGTGTGATGGATATATGGGCACGGGACTATGGGATGGAGAATATGTATGATGGTTATATGGGCATGGGACTATGGGATGGAGGATGTGTGTTGGGTATATGGGCATGGGACTATGGGAAGGAGAATATGTATGAAGGATATATGGGCATGGGACTATGGGATGGAGGATAGGTATGATGGGTATATGGGCAGGGACTATGGGATGGAGGATAATTATAATTTGCTATAACTATCCACAGTTAGTTACTATGCCCAGGCAGCGCCGGGCTCTTCAGCTAGTAGAAGATATAAAAGGCATATAAGGGACCCCAATGAATATGACTTCATGCAAAAGAGGTATTCCGACAGTCAAACCGGCATCAAAAACTGCAATCAAATCCACAAGTGGATAAACCACAATTAATATCTCTTTGCGCTGAACTTTTTGGCCACATGATTTTTCTAGGCGAATACAAATTTATTTTTTATTTATTGTTTTTTAAATCTTACCACTGTCACTTTATGAGGTAATAAGCCTGGAACGCTTCAATGGATCCCACCGATTCTGAGATTGTATTTTCAGGTCATATTGTACTTCTTGTTAGTTGTAAAAAAAAAAAAACATTTTGTTACGACTTGGGTTTATTCGTGAAAATGTCAGAAAATTGGTGAAAATGTAATAATTTTCAAACTTTTAATTCTTATGCCCTTAAATCAGAGAGATATGTTACACAAAATAGACAATAAATACGGTAACATTTTCCACATGTCTACTTTACAGCAGAATAATTCTTGAAACATCATTTTTTTTTGGTTAGGAAGTTAGAAAGCTGACCAGCGATTTCTCCAAAATTTTTTTTTTTAGGGACCAAATTATTATTATTATTTATTTATATAGCACCATTGATTCCATGGTGCTGTACATGTGGAGTTACATACAAATACAGAGGGGAGAGGACCCTACATGCTACAGGATTATGGGCAGGGCCGGACTGGGACTGAAAATCAGCCCTGGCACACAAACCCCAGCAGCCCACGTACCAAAACGTCCTCACCCCATTAAAACAGATTATATACAAAGAATAAACACAGATACTGAGAATTACACCCAGTATCCAGGACAGGAGAAACTAATATGTGGACTATATTGTAGTATATACAGTGGAACTGTGTACGGTATATATTATTTAATGTGGAGCTGTGACTGTGTATATGATATGTTTTGGGAGTTCACACCATGCAAAGTTCCGTACTATATTCTGTATTACAGAATACAGTATGGAGTTGTGTATATACTGTATATTGTAGAGCTACTGTATGCCTGTGTACATTATGTATAGTGTGGATTCAACACTATATACCAGAGGTCTCAAACTCGGCAGAGTAAATGGGCTGGACATAAAAAAAAAAAAAAATTTGAGCTGGCGGGCTGCATTCCTTTCAAACTTAATACACCTCGTACACCTGCGGCTCCGCTCCGCACCCTTCGTACACCTGCGGCTCCGCACCCTTCGTACACCTGCGGCTCCGCTCCGCACCCTTCGTACACCTGCGGCTCCGCTCCGCACCCTTCGTACACCTGCGGCTCCGCTCCGCACCCTTCGTACACCTGCGGCTCCGCTCCGCACCCTTCGTACACCTGCGGCTCCGCTCCGCACCCTTCGTACACCTGCGGCTCCGCTCCGCACCCTTCGTACACCTGCGGCTCCGCTCCGCACCCTTCGTACACCTGCGGCTCCGCTCCGCACCCTTCGTACACCTGCGGCTCCGCTCCGCACCCTTCGTACACCTGCGGCTCCGCTCCGCACCCTTCGTACACCTGCGGCTCCGCTCCGCACCCTTCGTACACCTGCGGCTCCGCTCCGCACACCTCGTACACACGCGGTTCCGCTCCATACACATTGTACACACATGGCTCCTCTCCGTACACCTCATACACACATGGCTCCACTCCATACACTTTGTACACACACGGCACCACTCCGTACACACATGGCTCTGCTACATCCACCCTGTAAACCCCTCCTGACCCCACACAACCTTACCTTCATCCAGCACCATGACAACCAGCACAGACAGCAGCGTCCTGCATACACTGAGGCCCCTGATCATGTGACCCATGACTCCTCCCCCTCCTGTGACCTCATCCCAGGTCCTGTGCAGTGTGTGCACACAGAACAGACATTGCGCGCCCCTGAATGCGCGCCCTTCCCCCTGCCTCAGGGAGTGAGACATGTGGTGCACCGCGGACTGCAAATGCCTGCCTCAGGGGCAGCATGCAGGCCACGTGTTTGAGACCTCTGCTATATACCATACACATACAGCACCTTACTATAAACTGAATACACAGTTCTACACTATATATTTAACCCCTTAGTGACAGAGCCATTTTGCAGCTTAATGACCAGGTCAATTTTTACAATTCTGACCACTGTCACTTTATGAGGTTATAACTCTGGAACACTAACGAATCCTGCTGATTCCTGAGGTTTTTTTCGTGACATATTGTACTTCATGTTAGTGGTAAAATTCTGCGATATAACTTGCGTTTATTTATGAAAACAATGGAAATATGGCGAAAATTTTTAAAATTTTGCAATTTTCAAACTTTAAACTTTTATGCCCTTAAATCAGAGAGATATGCCACACAAATTTCTTAATAAATAACATTTCATACATGTCTACTTTACATCAGCACAATTTTGGAAACAAAATTTTTTTTTGTTAGGAAGTTATTGTTAGGGACGGCGGAACGCACTAAATATTAAATAACAGAAAGTGTGTTTGCCGCCCGGGGTCCACCGTGCAGAGGTGTTAAACTGCTGCTATACAATGGCAGACGCACTATATGGCGGTATAGCACACGCGGGTTATACGTCACCCGATGTGCGCTGGCGAACTCTATTAATCTCACAGAGACGCCTAAGGTATAAACATAAATGCCGAGCCTGTTGACCTCACAGGTCTCAGCGGTGTGCACACACGGTATACGGTCACAGGACTAGGCCCAAGACTCAGGGTCAATGTCCGTCTAGACCTACCGTGCGTGCGGCGTCGCTACCGCAGACACCAACAAGTACTGCTGACTGCAGTGCGGCGACCGACCCAGCCGCCACACGACAATGCCCAAGAGGGGGTGCACTGTCAGACGCTAGTGCAGCAAGATGTGAACTGTGCCCTGTAGCGCACCACTGACTGGCGCTGACTCTATGACTAAGTCCCTATCCACACACGTAATATCAGAGGGAGGGGATCTTAATGAGTCATTCGCAGGCACATGCATTCATCATCATCCACACAGATAGCAATTAGAGTCTATACTAGCACATGGCCGAGCGGCCATGTGGGCCTTTTATAGCCATGCGCTTCAGGGACCTTCCAGATCTCTGAGATGGACCAATCAGATCCAGAGAAGGGCACGTGACTCCCGATTTCCAATGAGAGATAGTCTCGTGAGCATGCCCAGTAGCGCGATGAGAGGACTTAGCCTCTGGAGTGTCTTGCTGCAGGACAGCCTATGTTGCTATTGCTGACCCAGAGGTGGCAGCATCAACCAGTTCTACAGAGCTGGTATGAGCAGAGCGTCTGGGACACCGAGATTGCCGTGCAGGCTCCTGTGCGGTCGGTGGAGAATGGGAGACCACTGGATGCAAGGCTCTGGATTCCTGCTGTGCAGTGGCAGGAACCCGACGCCTAACATTACCCCCCCTTCTAGGGCCGCCTCGCTACGCTCAAAAGCCGCGATCAGGAGCAGGGCGTGGATGTTCTCCACTGGCTCCCAGGTCCAGGCCTCTGGACCATGACCCTTCCAGTCCACAAAATAAAATTTTTTGCCACGCACAATCCTGCATCCCACAATGGCGTTGACCTCAAACTCATCTGAAGACAAGTCTGATGTCCCGGCAGATGACTCGGAGAACCGTGCCATGTGAACAGGCTTTTGAAGGGACACGTGGAAGACGTCACAGATTGCCAAGTGTGGTGGAAGAGCCAGGCGGTAGACCACCGAGCTGATCCGCTCAAGGACTTTGAAGGGACCAATGTATCGTGGCGCAAACTTGGTGGACTCGGCCCGCAGCTTGATATTTCGGTCAGAAAGCCACACCAAGTCGCCAGGGGAAAAGGTTGGAGCGGGGCGCCGATGTGTGTCGGTGGACGCCCTCATTCTTTCCTTAGAAGCTCGAAAGGCATCCACCTCGAGGATAAAAGGTTTATCCACATCGGGACGATGTAGGATGGGAGCGCCGGAAAAATGGGTTTTCAAAGACGAGAAGGCCTTGGAGACCTGTTCAGACGAAACCTTGGGATTAGCTCCTTTTTTAGTGAGGGCAACCAGAGGAGCTACCAGTGTGTAGAAGTGGGGGATTAACTGATGGTATTAATTAACGAACCCCAAAAAACGCTGCACCGCTTTGAGAGAATGGGGCTCCTGCCAGTCCATTACCGCCTGCAGTTTGGCAGGATCCATAGCCAACCCCTGGGCCGAGATAATATAGCCCAGAAACGGCAAGGACTCCTGCTCAAACTGGCACTTCTCCAACTTGGCGAAGAGAGAATTCGCCCGCAAACGGTCAAAGACCTTGCAGACGTCTCTCCGGTGAGAGGCCAAATCTGGAGAAAAAATGACAATGTCATCCAGATAGACCACCACCGAGGTGGAGAGCATATCGCGAAAGACATTGACAAAATCCTGGAAGACAGCAGGCGCATTACAGAGGCCGAAAGGCATGACCAGATATTCAGTGTCCATCCGTGGTATTAAAGGTTGTCTTCCACTCGTCTCCTTCGCGAATGCGGATCAGGTTGTACACCCCCCGTAGATCCAATTTCGTAAAGATCCGGCCCCTCGCAATCTGTCAAACAACTCAGAGATCAGCGGAAGAGGGTATTTGTTTTTTACTGTAATGGCGTTGAGAACTCTGTAGTCAATGCAGGGACATAACTCTCCACTCTTCTTCTGCACGAAGAACCCTGCACCAGCCGGCGACACCGACTTTCTGATAAAACCTCTTGCCAGGTTCTCTCGGATATATTGAGACATAGCCTCCATCTCGGGGAGTGATAGAGGATACACGCAACCTCTAGGAGGTTCCGTGCCTGGCAATAGGTCTATCGGGCAATCATTAGGTTGGTGCGGTGGAAGCGTCTCCGCAAATTTTTTAGAGAAGACGTCCGTGTACTGGTGGTATTGTCTGGGAAGAGCGGAGAGATCCACGAGCACTTCCGTGGAGGCTACTTGAACACTGCCCCTCAGGCACCTTCCCTCACAGTCCTTGCTCCAATCCAGTATATCTCCGAAGCCCAATCGATATGAGGAGAATGGCAACGGAGCCAGGGAACTCCAAGAAGCATCTGGTCGATGCCATCTGGCAAAATAAACAGGGACAAAATCTCACGGTGGGATGGGAGATTGAGAGCCTTAGGGGTGCTGTCTGGTGGGTAACCTGAGATGGTAAAGGTGTACCATTAACCACCCTGATGGTCAAGAGGTGGGACAGTAACACCAGCGGAATAGCGTGCTTTTGGGCGAAGGCCGAGGACATAAAGTTCCCTTCTGCCATCCACTGTGACCTCTACCTCCCAGGTGGAAGCCCCGCTATCTAAGGTCCCTTGGAATACCGGTTTGGGGGGAGAAAGGTTTCATATGACATAGACCCCCACCTACGACCACTGGACGTGATCGTTTTTTCAACCGCAGTTGACACGTGTTAGCCAAGTGACCAAACTGCCGGCACTGGTAACAGCGTGTGGAGCTTCGCACCGGAAGCTGCTTGGGACCGGCGTGAGACACCTCCATGAGTTCAGAAGGTGTTAGCTACTGAGCGGGAATCTCTAGCGGCTCGGAGAGGGTGGGAGCCAACTTAACCTTTTGTCTGGACTGCGCACGCTCCAGCCTGCGTTCCGTAAACCGGAGATCAATGCGGGTGGAAATGGCAATCAACTCCTCCAGACTTGTGGGGACCTCTCTGGTTGCTAGAGTATCTTTGACATGCTCCGCTAACCCTGTCCAAAACACAGGGACGAGTGTCTTATCAGGCAACGCCAGCTCAGAAGCCAGTGTCTGGAATCGGACGGCATAATGGCTGACCGAGAGGGACCCCTGTGTTAGAGCTAATAGCTATAGAGAGGTGTTGTGAGTGACCCGTGGTCCCAAAAAGACCTGCTTTAAGGACGTGAGAAACTGATCAGCGCTCAGAACCACAGGGTCATCACACTCCCACAATGGCGTAGCCCACTCTAACGCCCTGCCCGACAGGAGGGAGACAATAAACCCCATCTTAGCCCACTCTGTAGGGAACCGTGCGGCCAGTAGCTCAAGCTGAATAGAGCACTGGCTCACGAAACCCCTACAGTTGGCGCTGTCACCCGAAAACTTGTCGAGCAACGGGAGACGGGATAATGTCGGTGCAGGCGTGGGCGTGAGCATACGAGAGTCAGCTTCTGCGACTGCCTGTGCAGCAGCCGCAGTAACCTTCGCAGCTGAGGTGGGACTCTCGAGAGCCACCAACCTGTCCTCCAGCTGCCGAATGTACTGCAGTAGTTGCTGCTGATCTGCCATTACTAGCCAGACCCTGGCGCTAGTATAATGTTAGGGATAGCGGAACGCACTAAATATTAAATAACAGAAAGTGCGTTCGCCGCCCGGGGTCCACCGTGCAGAGGTGTTAAATTGCTGCTATATAATGGCAGACGCGCTATATGGCGGTATAGCACACGTGGGTTATACGTCACCCGATGTGCGCTGGCGAGCTCTGTTAATCTCACAGAGATGTGTAAGGTATAAACATAAATGCCGAGCCTGTTGACCTCACAGGTCTCAACGGTGTGCACACACGGTATACGGTCACAGGACTAAGCCCAAGACTCAGGGTCAATGTCCGTCTAGACCTACCGTGTGTGCGGCGTCGCTACCACGGACGTCAACAAGTGCTGATGACTGCAGCGTGGCGACCGACCAAGCCGCCACACTACAATGCCCAAGAGGGGGCGCACTGTTGGACGCTAGTGCTGTAAGATATGAACTGTGGCCTGTAGCGCGCCACTGACTGGCGCTGACTCTATGACTAAGTCCCTATCCACACACGTAATATCAGAGGGAGGGGATCTTAATGAGTCATTCGCATGCATTCATCATCATTCACACAGATAGCAATTAGAGTCTATACTAAGCGCATGGCCGAGCGGCCATGCGGGCCTTTTATAGCCATGCGCTTCCGGGACCTTCCAGATCTCTGAGATGGACCAATCAGATCCGGAGAAGGACCTGAGTACGTGACTCCCGATCTCCAATGAGAGATTGTGTCGTGAGCATGCCCAGTAGCGCGATGAGAGGACTTAGCCTCTGGAGTGTCTTGCTGCAGGACAGCCTGTTGCTGACCCAGAGGTGGCAGCAACAACCAGTCCTACAGAGCTGGTCTGAGCAGAGCGTCTGGGACGCCAAGATTGCTGTGCAGGCTCCTGAGCGGTCGGTGGAGAATGGGAGACCGCTGGATGCAAGGCTCTGGATTCCTGCTTTGCAGCTGCAGGAACCCGACGCCTAACAGTTATAAGGATTAAAAGTTGACCAGCAATTTCTAATTTTTACAACAAGATTTACAAAACCATTTTTTCTTTAGGGATCACCTCACATTTAAAGTCATTTTGAGGTGTACATGACACAAAATACCCAAAAGTGACACCATTCTAAAAATTAGACCCCTCACGGTGCTCAAAACCATATTCAAAAAGTTTATTAACCCCTTATGTGCTTCACAGGAACTGAAGCAATGTGGAAGGAAAAAACCCAACAAGTGACCCCATTTTGGAAACTAGACCCCTTAAAGAACTTATCTAGATGTGTGGTGAGCACTTTGAACCTCCAAGTGCTTCCCAGAAGTTTATAACGTAGAGCTGTGAAAATAAAATCTTTTTTTTCCACAAAAATGATCTTTTCGCCCCCAAATTTTTATTTTCACAAGGGTAACAGGAGAAATTATACCCCCAAAGTTGTTTTGCAATTTGTCCTGAGTACGCCCATACCCCATATGTGGAGGTAAAACACTGTTTGGGCGCACGGCAGAGCTCAGAAGAGAAGGAGCACCATTTGACTTTTTCAACGCAGAATTGGCTGGAATTGAGATTGGACGCCATGTCGTGTTTGAAGAGCCCCTGATGTGCCTAAACAGTGGAAACCCCCCACACGTGACCCCATTTTGGAAACTTGACCGCCAAAGGAGCTCATCTAGATATGTGGTGAGCACTTTGAACCCTCAAGTGCTTCACAGAAGTTTATAATGCAGAGCCGTGAAAATAAAAAATCATTTTTTTTCCTCAAAAATATTTTTTTAGCCCGCTATTTTTTATTTCCCAAGGGTAACAGGAGAAATTGGACCACAAAAGTTGTTGTGCAATTTGTCCTGAGTACGCCAATACCCCATATGTGGGGGGGAAGCACTGTTTGGGCGCATGGGAGAGCTCGGAAGGTAAGGAGCACCATTTTGGGATGCAGACTTTGATGGAATGGTCTGCGGGCGTCATGTTGCGTTTGCAGAGCCCCTGATGTGCCTAAACAGTAGAAACCCCCCACAAGTGACCCCATTTTGGAAACTAGACCCCCCAAAGAGCTTATCTAGATGTGTGGTGAGCACTTTTGAACCCCCAAGTGCTTCACAGAAGTTTATAAACGCAGAGCCGTGAAAATAAAAAATCATTTTTTTTTCCTCAAAAATGATTTTTTAAGCCCACTATTTTTTATTTTCCCAAGGGCAACAGGAGAAATTAGACCCCCAAAGTTGGTAAATAGTGGAAACCCTAACACTAAAATAGCACTAAAAGAGGAATTAAAAATCCCCCAATAATTCAAAAACACAGCAAAAAAGCAGAGATGCTTACCTGCCCAGGCCTCTAGACAAATGCACTATCAGGATGCAGAGGACCCATATAGTTAAGATGGCGGCAACACAGGTGCAAAAATACCAATGAGACAACCGCTCGCAGCCTACCAATATATGGAGGGGGCGGTTGCTTGGTATATTAATGCACAATAAAAACTTATATGCGGCACTGTTCACACTATGGCAATGCACAGCATCCTGGTTAACAGCCTAGTAGTTACACCCTTATATTAGATCAGGCAGGCTGCCCAGCGCTATCAAAATGCATCCCATGTGAACAGGGACCACAGTTTACAAGACCAAATGGGCCCAACTGCACCCTGAGTAATAAAGTGCAAAAAACACAAAAAATGTGAGGTATTAGCTGATATTTTGGCCAAAATAAGTGAGACTGTAACCTGCACCAAAGGTTCTCATGCTTATGGGTCCTAACACTAAATTCTAATACTAACAAATCCCAAAAGTAAAGTAAAAAAAAGTGCCAGTGAAAAGTTTCGTGGGTCTGATACACCACTTTCTCAAGGGGATGTCTTAAATCGTGCATGAAGGACCTTATGAACCGATGTGACTCATTACATGGTGAACAATGGGCCAATCACGGTGAGCAAGTCGGCACATGCGCAATGCGCCCGCCAGGTCCCTGCAGATGCGAAGCAGGCATCCAGCGTTACTGCGCACACACGGGGACTGGAGTGTGATCGGGCGCCCATCCTGGCCTTCTGCGTATGCTCGCTTTCCCCCTCCCCGCACACGTCGGGACTCTACCACCTGGCCCAGGGTCTTCGTTGTCCTGCTGCTGGTAAGCTCTACCCCTGGGTATTGGTCACTTTGATCCTTATAACCCGTGTTATGGCGTTATTGTCTGGGGTACCTGAATCTTGATTATTAAGTGATCTGTTTCACTGGCACTTTTTTACTTTCCTTTGGGATTTGTGCAATATATAACAGCAGGATCAACCGGCCCTGGTATCTCTGCCTTTTTTCTGGATTGCGTCTTGATATGGATTTTCATGTCTTTTTAATACTTTTGTACTAACAAATAAATTTTTATTGTATACACCTGTTTGTTCCCTTTCTTCTCCTACTGTGCATATTGGACGTGATGTACTTTTTGTATTTGGGTGGACCACTACTTAGTGCTACCACCCGGTTTATAGTATGCAGCGGAGGTTATTTATGTTTACACACCAGATAGCAGATGGTGGGGCATATGCATCACATAGGAGACCCTGAGGCTGGTGCATCTACATCAGATAGCAGACGCTGGGGCTGGTGTATATACACCACATAGCCCAATCCAACTCATCCTGCTGCCCTACTCAGGGTCAGACTCCGCTACACAGGCATCGTGTATGTTGCTGAAGCATACATGTGCACACGCACATAGCAGCACCATGATAGTAGAGTGCACGCACATGCTGTAGTGTAGTGTACGCTCGGTTATCAGTTCTGCAATTGGATAAGTCAAAGATGACAAAGAACCTGGCAGCTGACACGTGTTTCTCATAATGGATAAGAATAGCAGATCACAGCCTGTATGCCCGACAGGACCCATCCCATGATAGCGGAGCAGTACTTACTAAATACATATATATATATTATATTTTATGATCGCTATTAGGACACATCCCATGATAGAGAAGCAGTACATATGCAAGTTATCACTACATGGACACATCCCTATACATTTCTACCCACCAGCTGAGCTCTTATCCATCCACAGGCCGCAGGCAAGGAGTGACTAGAGCAAGTGACCAGCACAAGTTATTGGCCGCGCATCTTGTTCCCCCAGCCTCAAGCTGCTTCATACACTGCACGAAGTTGACGTCAAGTCCAGGAAGAAGCGGGAGTCGCTCCATCCACATACTGAACAACCTACGCTTCCAACAGGTGATGTCAGTCATATAACCTGAGCAGCGGCCGACACAAGCAGCAATGGACCCCTGTGCAGGAAATATGTTAGGGATGCCCCCTCATGCATGTACACTGTGTATAAAATACCAATTATCACATACATGTATACACTGCAAGATAGGTACACACACTAGCCCTATTTACACAGCAGTATATTCACACACATTAGCCCTATTTACACAGCAGTATATACACACACACACACACACATTAGCCCTATTTACACAGCAGTATATATACACACACACACACACATTAGCCCTATTTACACAGCAGTATATATATACACACACACACATTAGCCCTATTTACACAGCAGTATATACACACACTTTAGCCCTATTTACACAGCAGTATATTCACACACATTAGCCCTATATACACAGCAGTATATATACACACTAGCCTTATATACACAGCAGTATAAACACACACACATTAGCCCTATTTACACAGCAGTATATACACACACATTAGCCCTATTTACACAGCAGTATATATACACACACA